>NC_134651.1:17500-651250 GCF_030463565.1 Pelecanus crispus | reverse complement strand
ATTCACTTATTCAGGATCACACGCCTGTCAGACTGAGGTTTACCTACACCAGGTGAATGGGAACTTGGCTTGTTTGTTTTGCTTAATCTCCCTCTGAAGAGAAGGCACAGAGCTCGCCCAGCAAATCAGTTACTTGCCACCCAAGGTGCTCTACACAAGCTCAAGTGGTCCACGGACCGCTGGTAGAGGGTGAGGTATTGGAACAATCCCCGAGATGACTGTGAAATAACCTATGAAGACAAAGAGCGACTGCCGTGCAACCAAGCAAATAAAATAGGAGAAAATAAAGTTAAGAATATCACAATTTTACTAGAAGATTTCATTACTAGTTTTGGGCAACATGTGTCCCCAAAAACAGCAACCCAGAAGCTTCCATTCGGTTTATTCTCTTACGCTTCTCAACGCATTTTGCTTTTCAGTATTTGCACAAAGTTTGGGAGAAACACAGAAGACAGTAATGTATTTAGGAGAAATCTCAGCTCTCCAGGGTTTATGAAGTTAGCAAGCCTCATCTGAATTTTAAATGAAATCAACAAGAAGTGCTGGAACACTCCTCCACCCACACTATCCCCAAGACAGCCTTGAAAACACAGATAAAGGCAGAGATGAAGTGATCAAAGATATTATAAGCAAATAAATAAAAGGTAAATGGCAAACAGATGGAGATATATGTTACTATTAGTGCCATTTCCACAGATGACCCCAGTTCTGTTATCTTTAAACTTCTCCTCTTTTGAAAAAAACTGTCTAGATATCATTATGCTGAAAATAACCAAGAACCGTATGTTGTACTGCTACATCTCCCACTACTGTAGGAACAAGCTGCGGATGGACTGACAACACAAACACATCAGTGTTTTGGTTTTGTCTGGCTCAGATTATTAGCTCAGATTTCTCCCTGCCTTCAGCAGTAGTTCAGAAATTTTAAACACGGAACACAGCACAGTTGCATAACCAAACACCAACTAGAAATGGAAAGACGTGTCATCCGTGAACACAATGCACAGAGATACCTTTACAAACAAATTAACAGTAAAATGGATGTTCACTGGAGCTCTCGCTACGTCTCACGCCAGCTCCATTACAGCTCAGGGTCATCTCCTAAGAGCACAGCTGTCTGCTAGCAGAGGGGAAAGCCTCCCGCACAGAGAGGCAGGAACAGCAGCACAGCTAAGCTGTACAACGCTGACCGTACCGGGGTAAGCCCGCGTTCACTGGGCTCGCGGTGCGAGCCCTCTCCTAATGGCAGGCACAGGAGCTCCGCGCGCTGCTGTCGCTAAGCCAGGCGCTCTGCGCCGCAACAGCTGGATCCACCGGGCTCCTGCGGGGACGTCAGGCTTCCCTGCAAAATGTCAAGCAGGGCCCCAAGCGAGCCCAATCAAGGCTTAAAACCCTTTTTTGCAATTTTAAATAGCCAAATGAACATTCAGGCCCAAACTGCATTAATTTCCTTCAGAAAGAATTTTAATTGTATTCTGTGGGATATTTAAGACCCACCGATATATCTGCAGCACTCCATTTGTGAGCACAACACGTACAGCTGGATATCGTTACAGAAAGCAAGCCCGACATTCACAGGAGCTGAGCGTCCTTAGCTCTGCGAGAAGCCAGACCCCAACTTAAGTCTGTGTGCAGTACTTCATCGCAGCTGCGGCTCCTGCAAAGCGTGTTCAGAGGCCACCTATAGCACTCACCCAGCCGGCTGCAGTCAGGGCGCTCAAATCTAGACCAAGAACGAACGAACCGACTGTTAGGATCAAGCATTGAGGCGTTGTGGGGTGTTCTGGACTGTATAATTCCATATTAACTTGCCTTTAATGAATAGGAATGAGCTCTCTCAACTTAAGCATTCTCTTGCTCCCTGATTACTGCAGTTACACTGGCTTCCTGCAGCACCAAGCCAGTAAGAGAAAAGCAGAAAGCTAATGATGTATAAAGGTTTTGAAAAAATAGGAAGTGGCCAGTTTATTCTGACATCTAAGCTGAGCAGACAGATAATGTACAGAGCTATACTGGCACTATTTGACAGTCAAAACCAAGGAATTTTTGAAAGGCATTCTTTTTCTCCCTAACCTCAAAAACTTCCTTTAGAAGAGAAATTCAAAAGCAGCTCATATTAAACTCATGAAAGCAACAAAACGGATCTTTTTAACCAGTCATTACTTTCATCAGTTATCCTCTGACATTACCAGTCATCCTCTCACACGCTCCACCTTTTGCTTCACGTTTCTTTATTACAACAGGGCACCTACTGTCAGCAGCTTGGAGAAACCACAGCATTAGCTTGGAGACCCAAACCCTCTGCAGAAAGGTCTGGGATTCCAACTTGTGGCGTCGCTGCTGCAGCATAAACCTTCCACTCACGCCCAGCGTCCGCTACATCGGGCTTGGTTTGAACAACAAGATAAAAAAATAACTCCCCAAAAGAGACAGTTTAAAATGGTGCGCCAGATACAGATTACTAAACAAGCTGTATTTCATGATGAAGAGAGGAATAACAATATTTAAAGGAGCATTATCCACTCCAAATCAACAGCTCAGAAGTCACAAACAAGGATTAGCCGTACCCAACAGCCAACCACAGGCAGAAGCAACTTTTGCCAGAGACTAGGAAGATGGCATGCTGGCCATGTTATAAACAGATACTGAGAGCAAGAAGGAAGATCGGTCTCTTATAATACCGAAGGGCCCAGAAAGACAGGTCTATTCCCAACTGGCGTAGGAGGGACAATACTGGAGAGGCCTCTCTGACAGAGATTTCAGCTGCTGTACCCATCCTACCAGTGAGGAGGTGGCCTGGGCTACTGGTGATTGTAGACGTTGGAGAATTGAGCCTTGGAAGAGTCAAACCCTGTGCACTATGTGTGAAGAAGGCAATGAAACTCCTTCTGTCTGAAGGCTATTTCTCAGCAGAAAATTATGTCAGTTGTGCTTTTCTGTGCTTTGAAGCTGAATTCAACCAAAGTTAGAAGCACCACTCATGAGTAAAATCATCAGGATCTGGCCCTGATGATACGGTACATTCAGCGGTTATATCTTTGGCTTGTAATAAACACAATTTGCATTATGTTTTATCTATCTTAGGGAAATTGTAACAATTTAGAGCACAGGAAGTGTTAGGAAAAAAGTTGATTCTAACACCTGCCTTCAGAAGCTCCTGCCAGGGCGGGATTTCCAACCCTACCTTTTGCTCCACAATCAGCGGCAGGGACTGCCGATTATACAGAGAAAATATGTGCAAAGCACTGTCCAATGTTCAAAGAAAACACATTACAGAAAGACAAGGAAAGCTCATTCCCCCTAATCTGTCTCCTTTAGAGCAGTACCAGGTGTTAAAAGCAGCCCCAGCAGGTAACTGCATTCAGGCAGAAGCTGTGTGCAATGAATTCGAAGACTTCCCCTCCACCACCCCCTTATTTCTGCAGAGAGCGTTCTGCACACAGGGCACACGCCACTGCTCAGGGGCTAAGCGTTACCCCAAGCTTTTCAAGAAGGGACCTTGCAAAGGACGCAGACTTCCACCCGGCGCTCGGGTGAAGGGGCTCGGGAGCTGGCTCTGGAGCATGAGAGCCCAGGGTCCCTGGGGGGCTAGCTCCTAGCAGAGAGGGAATCTAGAAGAGCACAGGGCGGCAGTCGGCAACACCACCACCACCACCACCACCAGACAGCCCATTCCCACCACTACTAGAACCTGTAACTCCGCATTTGTCTACTGTTTTCAAATGACAGACAGACTTCACCAACCCAAAGGCTGGAACGACACAGGACTGTATCCTGTAAACACCCCATGCAACACGCGCTAACACCGCCCGTACACATGCAGAATGAAGACTTTCCCCAAGCCACACTTCAATCAATTACGTTGTGGCAAATAACCATGAGCCTGTTATAGTTATTTTCTACTTACTAATGCACCCATGTAACACATATTTTAAATATTAACCATCTGGGCACTTGCCACTTCCATTCTTATTGTAACCGGCTGTGTATTTATAAATGTGCCTGCAAGAATCAATCCACCACCTGACTAAAAATATGCAACAGTCCAGAGCTAAAAATTCGTCTCCGTACATTGTCATAGCTGGGTTCAGATGCAGTTCTGCAAGCCTGGTCACGATCACACATAAAAAAATACACGCTAGAGAAATATTTCTAGTTACCGTAATCATCAAGTTTGTAAGTATGATGAGTAGCGACAAAAGCATGAAGAGACAGAAAGATGCTAAGGTCAAAAAATTGAGATATGTCTCGAAGGATTGGTAACGGGCTTGAATACGCATCTTTTACTCTGTGTTGTCCAAGCTCCTCTCAACCAGCACTGACCAACAGTCGCTCTCTGATGAGCACTCTCCAGCCTACGAGAACCAGATGACAATGCTCATAAGCAACTAACAAATTACCCTTAATTAGCCTCCTTTCTGGACATCTCAGCAGACAACAGACCAGGAGGAGAGCAAAGCACGAAGAGCGTTGCAGGGCTGCCCTGCTGCACTTGCTCCATTTAACTGGAGCTCAACCTCATCATCAACCTGATGACTTGTACAAGCACCGGGACAGAAGACGGCCAGGAACGCAGTAAGAACAGGACATCCCAGACAACCACGCAAGAGGCAGGGGTATCCGGCACACACAGCTTCGTGTATGAGTCACAACTCATCACGCGAGGCAAATCTCAGAGAGACCCGTTGACATTGCTGGGAGACATCCCGTTTACAAAACCCTACCAGAGGCTTCTTCCACCCACCTACGGAGGGCCGGCAGCCCAGAAGCAAGACTGGGAAGCCGGGCCAGGGGGAGCCTACAACCAACCCCACGGCTTTGCTGGACGCGCCAGCCGTGTCCCAGCACCCGCCCGAAGTACGCGCTCGCCCCCAGCACCGACCGACAGCAGGTCTCTGTGGGTTTGGTTGTGGTACCTGGGAGCAGGACAGCCACAGCCTGACGCAAGAGTACAAGCTACAGCCCCACTCACCTCCGCCCTGTGTTTTCAGCTACATTTCCCAACCTCCAAAACCCTCCAGTCCTTTCATTCCTCCCACCACGGGTCCCTGCTGTCAGGTCAGCAACACAGGTGGGCAGCTCAGCAGGCCCACGCTCGCCCCAGCCCATGGCACCTCCCACCCTCCGGGCAGCCCGTGCCCCTCACAGGCCGGGGGTGCCCCTCACAGCAGGTGCCTGTACCCCTCAGGGGCTGGGGGTGCCCCTCATGCAGGTGCCCGTACCCCTCAGGGGCTGGCGGTGCCCCTCATGACAGGTTCCTGTACCCCTTGGGGCTGGGGGTGCCCCTCATAGGCCCCTGCCCCTCACAGCAGGTGCCCGTACCCCTCAGGGGCCAGGGTGCCCCCCATGCAGGTGCCCGTACCCCTCAGGGGCCAGGGTGCCCCCCATGCAGGTGCCCGTACCCCTCAGGGACCCATGCCCCTCAGGGGCTGGCAGTGCCCCTCATGACAGGTTCCTGTATCCCTTGGGGCTGGGGGTGCCCCTCATAGGCCCCTGCCCCTCACAGCAGGTGCCCGCACCCCTCAGGGGCCGGGGGTGCCCTTCACAGCAGGTGCCCGCACCCCTCAGGGGCCGGGGTACCCTTCATGCAGGTGCCTGTACCCCTCACAGGCTGGGGGTGCCCTTCACAGCAGGTGCCTGTACCCCTCACAGGCCGGGATACCCCTCATGCAGGTACCGGTACCCCTCAGGGGCTGGCAGTGCCCCTTACAGCAGGTGCCTGTACCCCTCAGGAGCTGGCAGTGCCCCTTACAGCAGGTGCCTGTACCCCTCAGGGGCTGGGGGTGCCCCCCCATGCAGGTGCCTGTACCCCTCACAGGCTGGGATACGCCTCATGCAGGTGCCTGTACCCCTCAGGGGCCGGGGTGCCCCCCCATGCAGGTGCCTGTACCCCTCAGGGGCTGGGGGTGCCCTTCACAGCAGGTGCCCGTACCCCTCACAGGCTGGGGTACCCCTCATGCAGATACCCGCACCCCTCAGGGGCCGGGGTGCCCCCACGCAGGTGCCTGTGCCCCTCGGGGCTGGGGGTGCCCTCACAGGCCCCTGCCCCTCACAGCAGGTGCCTGTACCCCTCAGGGGCCAGGGTACCCCTCATGCAGGTGCCTGTACCCCTCAGGGGCTGGGGGTGCCCTTCACAGCAGGTGCCCGTACCCCTCACAGGCTGGGGTACCCCTCATGCAGGTGCCTGTACCCCTCAGGGGCCAGGGTGCCCCCCCATGCAGGTGCCCGTACCCCTCAGGGGCTGGCAGTGCCCCTCATGACAGGTTCCTGTACCCCTTGGGGCTGGGGGTGCCCCTCACAGACCCCTGCCCCTCACAGCAGGTGCCCGCACCCCTCAGGGGCTGGGGTGCCCCCATGCAGGTGCCCGTACCCCTCAGGGACTGGCAGTGCCCCTCACGGCAGGTGCCTGTACCCCTCGGGGCCGGGGGTGCCCCCCATGCAGGTGCCTGTACCCCTCGGGGCCGGGGGTGCCCCCCATGCAGGTGCCTGTACCCCTCGGGGCCGGGGGTGCCCTCACAGGCCCCTGCCCCCCCTCACAGGCCCCTGCCCCTCACGGCCGGCAGCCCGCCCGGCCCCGCTGCCCCGCCGGCCTCTCCGCCGCCCCGCAGGGCGAGCCCGGCTGCCGGCCGGGCCGCGGGGCCGAGGTGGCGCTGAGCGGGACCGCCGCCCGCGCCTCGCCGCAGAAAATGCAAGTCAGCGGGCGGCTCCGCGGCCGCCCGGCGCCGCTCAAAAGTTTCGGCGGAGGCGGCGGGCCGGGAGGCGAGGGCGGAGGGCGGCGGCCGGCCGCGGGCGGGGGGCGGGCGCGGGGCCGGGCCCCGGCGCGGCGGGGCGGACGCTCTCACCTCCTTCTGCCGCGGGTCCTGCGGGTAGACGTCGGGCGGCCCCAGGCGCGGCCGCTTGAGCGGTCGGTGCTCATAGCTGAGGAGCCCGAAGGCGGCCATGATCGCTCATGTTCGCCGGCGCGGCGGGCGGGCGCTGGAGCGGGCTCCGAGCGCCAGGGAGCAGCACTCGGCGGCCCGGCCCCCGCTCACCCCCGCCGCGCCGGGGGCGGGCTGCGCGGTCTGGAGGGGCCGGGGGGCGGCGCGGCGCGGCCCGCCCCGCCCCCTCCCGCCGCAGGTGCGGCCGGGGCCGCCCCGATCGCCCCCCGCCCCCCCCCCCGCCGCCGGCACGGCCGGGGCCGCCCCGCGCTGCAGCCATGGCGGGGCCGAGCGGCCGCCGACCCCCGAGCTGCCGCGGGGGGACGGCGCGGAGGGGCCGGGCCGGGCCGGGCGGGGGCAGCGGGGCCGGGCGGGGGCAGCGGGGCCCGGCGGGCTCCTCCAGCCGCAGGGGCGCGGCACCCGCGCCTTCCCCCCGTCCTCTCCTCCCGTCTTCTAGTCGTTCATTCCAGCGGACAAATAATGCACCCGGGGGAATGACAGCCCGCTGCCGAGCAGGCAGCTCCGCCCGTGCTGCGGCGGCCAGAGGCCGGCACCCAGCCCAGCCGCCGCTCCCGGCCCCGCTCCCGCACGGCCCGGCCCCGCCGGCCCCGCTCCCGGGCACGGGCACCCCCTCGCCTTCCCAGGAGCAGTTTCGGGGCCCGGGCAGAAGCTGCCCCGCGCAGCCAGCAGCTGGGAGAGAGGGGGCCGCGCAGCCTCCCCCCGTTTTCCAGCCGCCCTCTCCCGAGGCGCAGCCCCGCACCCTGCTCCAGTTGCCCAAAGGCCAAGCAGAGCGGCCAGCCCCGGCTGCCCAAAGGCCAAGCAGAGGGGCAGAGGGCACCCGTTCCCTCTTGCTCCGCTGCCTGGGGCCTGTGGGAGACCCTGCTCCCACTCCCGGAGGCACCACCGATTACGGAGAGGCACTGCGCTGCTCCGGCAGCAATGACCATGTGCCCTCCGGGCTGCAGCCTTGGGTGGCCCTGGGGCAAGTGGCTCAGTCCATCTCCTTTCGGCTGCCAGTCCTGGCACCGGGCGACCGAGGCACGCTGCTCCACCATTCCCAAAGGATGCTCCCAGGGGCCAGTCTGTACCACCCAAGCGGATCCACTGATCCCAGTGGATCAGCCAAGGGGGGCAGGAACCGCGATGTCAAGAGGAACAGTTTCCAATTAATAAATCTTCACAACAAGAGTAATACAACATTAAAGCTTTAGGGCTCCCCCCTCTTCCAGCGTGCAGGTGGATGTCCTGTTCTCACCTACCTTCCTGCAACGGGGCTGCAGCCTCGACGACAGCCCGCAGTTAGCGCCCTGCTATGCAGAACACGATCCCCTCTCTCAGCATTAGGTGCCATCTCCTCAGGCATGCGTTCCTGCATTAGCATTACAGTAAGCAAGCATGAAAACTTTTTTTTCCCCCCTTTCTACCCATTATTTGTGCCAGATCCTCTTCTTGTGCTACATCTCCAGGACAGTACAAACACGAGGTACTTTGGAAATACAAGATTAGACGGACAGTTGCAAGTAAGTCTAAATAAAATCAACAGCAGCACTCTACAAATGTGCTTGTTTGAGTTTAGTATGGACAAGAACAGGAAATACACATTTCTTTTGTCTCTAAGCAATTCTTTAGTCAAACCACAGACAACAAAAACCAAGGCTGAACTAGGCAGTAGCAATAAAGCAGGACAGTAATATCTCATAGTTGTTGATACATCTTTTATTTAAATCTTTGTCCCTTTTGGTTACTGAATTACTTTCCACGCACCCAGCTGTGTTGCTCACCAAAGGCAAGGACCAACAAGTCTGAAATCTTCAAACTTTAAAATCTAGCTCCAAGATGCCTTTCTGGACAGGTTTATCAGACTTCATGTGTGATCCAAGGGCATGCTCCAACGACCAGCAGTGTTTGTCAGCTCTTTTCCTTCACTCCACCAGTGAATAAAAATGTTTCAGAGCTTTTCACAAGTTACACCGGCACACTAGATCAGTGTTGCAACCCCTGGCTTTGGGAAGATTAATATCATGCATATTTTAAGATAGTTTCCTTACATTTTCTTCCCGAGACACTGTCAAACACATCTTGATGTACTTAAGCACACAGATCCCGGTCTTTTGATGTTTTTTGTCACACAGAATGGTCTGACAATCTCATAATGGTACTGGCTGGTTTGTGTTGATTTGCCTGCATTTCACAGCACCTCTGTAGTACAAGCGTCCCAGCAGAGATGGTCCCAAAAAGTCCATAGATCGGGATTACAGATCTGTCCACAGATTTGCACTACCCACTGCTCCAGTCCTCAGTTCAGTCACTGATGTTTGGGAAGTCCAGATCCAAATCCAGTTTTTTTAAAACCCTCAAACCTGCAAACATTCTGATCTGGAGTTTTAGTTTGTTTTTCTCCAGGAACACTGCCAGGGGAGCCACGTTTGGTTGAGCTGTCCCTGTTCAGAGGGTAACAAGTATTTCACATCACCTTTACTCAAGTGAATAGTGCCTTAAGCTGCCACCACTTTAGTACAGGAATTCAAGGCATAAGCTCTGAATAAGGAAGAATGGCAAATACCAGTTCATAGTATGGCTTTTTGTACCATTGCCGTGGTTCAGCCCCGGCCAGCAGCTCAGCACCACGCAGCCATCGCTCACTGCCCCTGCCCCGCTGGGATGGGGGAGAGAATCGGAGGAGTGAGAGTGAGAAACACTCCTGGGCTGAGATAAGAACAGTTTAATAATTGAAATAAAGTAAAATAGTAATGATGATAGTAACAGTATAATAATGATAATATACAAAGCAAGTGCTGCCCAATGCAGTTGCTCACCACCCGCCGACCGATGCCCAGCCAGTTCCCAGCAGCGATCGCTGCTCCCCGGCCAACCCCCCCAGTTTCTATACTGCCCATGACGCCGTATGGTATGGAATGGCCCTTGGGGCAGTTGGGATCAGCTCTCCTGGCTGTGCCCCCTCCCAGCTTCTTGTGCCCCTGGCAGAGCATGGGAAGCTGCAAAGTCCTTGCCTGGCATAAGCAGTACTCAGCAACAACTAAACCATCAGCGTGTTATCAGCATTATTCTCATACTAGAATCCAAACCACAGCACTGTGCCTGCTACCAGGAAGAAAATTAACTCTATCCCAGCTGAAACCAGGACAACCATCATGACTAAATTCTTGTCATTTGCTGCGACTTTGCTGATACTAGTTAAAAATAAAGGGTAACTTCCAAAAATATTGTGTTAATTATTGGTTATATGCTTTCTTCAAGGAGACATCTCGGTTTTAACATTTGCAGGTCTATTCAGTTCTCCTGGTAGCGAGGGACAAATGGCACCGCTTGTCCGGACTGCGGCTGACTCCAGCCAACATGCAAACCTCCCACAGGCATTTCCGCTAAAACGCACATCGCTATGGGTCCTCATCACTCCTGGTGTTTTCATCCTGAACATGTCTACAACCAAGGACGGCCTTTCTGGTAAATGGATACCAACTCTACAGCAGTTGTGACACGGTGGAAAAGAGCAGAACGCCATCAGCATCAGTTCTACACGTCATGAGTCGTTACATGACTGTGGGTATACAGAAGTTTCCATCCATAAGAGTTATAAAATCCAAATCTCTTACAAAACTTGGTGGCAGTTTTGGAGGTCCTAAAATCTTTTTCTACTCTGTCCTTATCATAGGATAAATTTAATTGATAAAATTAAAAATGAAGTGCCCATTTGACTGCAATGATTGCCAAAGATCAAGTTAGCGCAGGACACTTCAATCTCTGTAAGAAGTGGAATGCTATTACTGCTTTCCAGGTTCATGTATACAAGCCACTGTTCTTCATCTATCTATACCTCACATTGCACATTTACCCTTAAGTATCATAAACAGGGGTTTAGGCACCTGTGGGAGGCAAAAAAAAAGAAAAGGAGGTGGTTCTTTTCCACTCCTCACTTAATAGGCATTTGCTCACATCAAAAAGATCCAGTTCAGTGCATTTTTCACAGCAGTTGTTCACCTCATACACTGTTGACCTGCGCTGGTTGCTAAATGCAGAGTCGGTGAGCCGGAATGGTCCATGGTGCTGCTCACCGGGGAACAACTGAGGGAAGAGCCGAACACCTGCAGCTGCGACGGACATCGCGTGGGTGGCAGCATTTTATCCATCGGCACTAGTACTCACACAACATCGTGTTATACTTACAGTGAAAAGTGAAATTAATTAGTTAATCATCATACAACACTCCAATGACTTGGGTTACAAAGTATTATAGTCTATTTCTCTAAATTTAGGGGGTTTTAAAAAACTTAGCGGCTGAGAGAAAATGAGAGGAGAAAGTGCATCAATGACTATTTAAAATCAGCCCTTTTCAGGAACAGCTGCACAGGAGCAGATAACACCATGTCAAACAGGGAGGAAGAGTATGGAGCCCTCCACAAGGCAATGGCATGGGTGGAAAAGCCTCCCGAGACTGTCATTATGCCACTGTACAAGGACAGCATAAGAGACAAGACCCTTGTATAGCTCGGTATCCAAACAGTCAAGATTGTCTGATAATATAGCCTTGCCCTGATTTTTTTTTTTTTAAATAAGCTAAACAACGACACCAGTCTTTCCTTTATCTTTTTCATTGCATGCAGGCCTGAAGGGAGAAATGGGTATTTAGGGGGACAGGACCAAAAACATTCCATCAACAATCCAGTCACAGAAAAGCTGGGAGCAAAGAGCAGGATGAAGAGGGAGCAGCAACCGGCCAGGGTTCGGGAAGCGGTCCCAGGGCGCAGCATTGCTCCGCAGGGACGCGGGACGAAGGAGCTGACACCTGACGCAGGGCAGGAGGAGCGGCGTGCCTCCTCGCCAGCGGCGCAGCCCCAAGCAGCCGGCGTGCGGGAGAGGGGCTACGGCAGCGACGGGGACGCCCGGGGCCCCCAGAGCCTGTCTGAGCCGGGGCGGAGAAGGGCAGTCATTTCCAACATTGCAGGGAAAACCAGTGACAGATTTAGTAACATCTTGGACATACGGGAGGGGAGAAAGGGCTTGAGCAAGCCGAGTGAGCTGAAGAGGAAGGCTCCTCTGCAGTGAGCAGGATGGGACTGACGGCCCGCGATGCCGCGTGATGCGCTGCTCACGGAAGGAGCATCCCAACGCTCAGGCCAGGAACTAAGTATCATCCCAGTCACAGCGGCAATTTTACAATATTCCTTGGCTACTTCTATTTGGTTTTTAAGCTTGTCCTTGAACAGCGACTTGCCTAGGTCTTGCTTCTAGTGTGATATTGTCAGAAAGTGGGGAATCCGGTGCTTTGAGGGAAGAAACAAGTGTTTGTTTCCCCTTTTTATCTTGTGATTTGGTGCATCTTCTTTGCGCTTGTCATATATTCAAAGCAGTATTTGTTGTGGCAGAGCACACAGCATTTGCAATAAAATATTTTCTGTGATTATCAGATACCTCAGCTTCACTTTTTCGGTTAATTATCCATTAGTAAATAACCCAACAATTATCCGTTCAGTAAATAACCCATTATTTGTTTCACATGCTTTAGAAGAGGGAAGATGTTACAAAAACCTGTCAAAAGTCCATTGAAGGAGACCTTTTCTAAAACTGCCGGTCTTTAACATCAGAGAGCACGAGCTTTTTTTTTTTTTGCATATACTTGTTGATAAACACAGTACCCCAGGTAGCACAAATATTATTTTAACTGCCCAGAAAGCACCATTGTGTTACTGTGCAAACACAAACAAACAGACCCTGTCAGGTGCCTCCTTAGTGTTCCCTGCAGAATTCTCAGCTGGAGTTAGAAGGGGAATGCACCATCCGCCAAGGCACATGTTAACTGAATCGTTTTCAAACGAATGCAGTCAGGATCCAGAGCTGATAACGAATGTTCCAAGAAGAATTTATTCCAGGGCAGATTCCGGGACAATTCTTCACTCCAATTTCTAGCTCGCCTGGGCACAGCGTTATCTCCAGCCCAGTCTCCTCCCCGCTGTCGTCACGCTGCCAGCCGCTGCCCAGCCCAGTGCAAGGGGCACAGCCCCCTCCGTGCCGGCTGCTCCCGCATCCCCACCTCCGCTTTCCTGAGGGATTCCAAAACATCATTCAGAACACACTCCATAATATATTTTTTTTTTTATCGTTTAGGTTGGAAAAGACCTTTAAGATCATCCAGTCCAACCATTAACCTACACTACCAAGTCCACACTAAACCAATCAAGGGTAGACCAGACTGAACCATGTCCCCAAGTGCCACCTTTGCCCGTTTTTTGAACCCCTCCAGGGATGGAGACTCCCCCACCTCTCTGGGCAGCGTGTTCCAATGCTTGACCACCCTTTCCATAAAGAAATTTCTCCCAATGTCCAATCTAAACCTCCCCTGGTGCAGCTTGAGCCCATCTCCTCTCGTCCTGTCGCTGTTCCTTGGGAGCAGAGCCCGACCCCCCTCCCTGCCCCCTCCTGCCAGGAGCTGCAGAGCGATCAGGTCTCCCCTCAGCCTCCTCTTCTCCAGGCTGAACACCCCCAGCTCCCTCAGCCGCTCCCCACCAGCCCTGTGCTCCAGACCCTGCCCCAGCTCCGCTGCCCTTCCCTGGACACGCTCCAGCACCCCAATGTCCTTCTTGTGCTGAGGGGAACAAAACTGGACACAGCATTTCCATAGCAAACTATCGCTCCATATGAAAAGACTATCAGAAAGCTAACTCTTGAAAAAAGTAGTCACCAAAACAGATATGCAATGAAATTTTTTTCCCCCCACATCAACAACAGGACATAGTCACTTCTATATGCATACATTCGAGTCTGTTGCCTTCACTGCTGTTGTGCAGGTGATAATCATACAAAAATATTACAGTCCCTCTTCAGGGAACTATAAATGCATTCTGCCGAAATGAAGTATTCAAAACCATCTTTAAAAACAAGCATTTTCCCAAACCTGTATGGATCCAGCACTGTGCGCAGTGTGAGCTGGGTGGTAAGGGAGCCGGGTGATGCAGCAGTGTGCCATCTTTCGGTCACATACGATGATGACAGCACAAACCACAGCTTTATTTAAGCATTAGCTTAAAAAAAAGAAAAAATAAATCATTTGTCTGTACACAGCCTTGCTTCATTTTAATTCCAAGGTTGTCTTAAAACCTACGTAGTTAAACCAGACTCAGTCTTTCAGCCTAACTGCTTTGACACTCAAACTCCCCGAGGAGAATTCCTGCAATGGGTATGCAGCCAGTTAACAAACCGCTTTAAGGTGATCTGGTTAGGAAAAAACCCAAACCCTGTGTTTGCTGAAGCCACCGGCAGTCAGCCGATCGATGCAGACGGCCGTGCCTCTGGTCCCAGCCGCGGCCCTGGCCAGCCACGCTCCAGGGATGGGTTATTGCGTGCCTGTGACTTGGGCTCTCGTGACGAGCACGGCAGGTCCCCGGCAGCAGCGGGAGCCCAGCGGTGCCTCCCCTGCACCAGCCGCAGGGAGCCGGCGGGCCGCGAGCCTCGGGGCAGAGCGGGTCTTCCATGAAGAAAAGAGAAAAATGTATTGTGTACATTTGAAACCCAAACCAAAATGTTTGTCTGAGCATCCTGCGCACTGCAGCCAAAACTATACAATATATAACAGGCAGGGAACACTTTGACAGGGAAAAACAGTGCCCAAATGCAACCAAATATTGCAGAGGGCACCTCCTGGCTTAGCAGGGGTACTGTGCATTACCCATGCCATCGCACTAGGAACAACAACGAAAAGAAAAACACCCCCCGAAAAAAGAACAGAGCAGCTCAGCATTGCTAGCTTTAGAGGAAAGCCTGGAAAAATAAAAGCCTGTGAAAACTTCCTTTTTGGAGAGCAGATAATCAGATGCAGCAGCCAAGCCTGCCTCTGAAATCCCCGGCTCGCCCAATCAGGCAGGAGGCTGGGAAGAGCGGAGTGCTCATCAAATTGCAGAGAGGCTCCTTCTGTCATCTTAAACCCTTGTTATCAAGTGACAGAGGCTGCACTGAAACACTACAGACCCCTCTATTTTCCAGCTCACTTAAACACGAGTGTGCGAGCTGGAGCTGGACAGAAGGGGATGGGGAAGAGAAACCTTTGCAGCATCTCTCAGGAAACGCGTGCCTCGTGGAGGTTCGCTGCTGAAGCTCTGTAAGGAGAGGGCTCCCGCCGCGAGCGGGGCTGGGGGGTGCCCGTGGCTCCGGCGAGCGGGGCTGGGGGTGCCCGTGGCTCCGGCGAGCGGGGCTGGGCTGTTTGCCATGCTGACGAAGACCTCGTCGCTGCCTTGCTGAAAGCCGCATCAGCCCTCGGAGGGCTTCGCGCGCCACCATGCCAGCCCAGCAGAAGAAAATTATCTTTTGCATAGCTGGGGTGCTGAGCTTCGCTTGCGCGCTGGGGACGGCGGCAGCCATCGGCACGCAGCTGTGGGTTAAGGGGACGATACTCTGCAAGACCGGAGCCCTGCTCGTCAACGCCAGCGGCCAGGAGCTGCAGAAGTTTATTGGCGAAATCCAGTACGGGCTTTTCTACGGCGAGCGTGTGAGACAGTGCGGGCTCGGGGGGAGACCCTTCCAGTTTTCATGTGAGTAACAATGGCATTTGAATTATTTAACACGGCGCTGCTGACGGCGAGGGGAGCCGGGAGGTAGCTGCCCCGGTGTCCCCTTGCCCACACGCAGAGCCTAACAAGCACGAAATGTTCTAAAGCAAATGCTGCTGTTACGGTGTTCTGATCTTCAGGTTCGAATAACTCATTTTCTGATACTGGTAAAGCCACGCTAACCGCTTCAACAATCTATATTTCAGTTACACAGCTATCTACATTTCAAAAGATTTATACTATTACTTTTAAAAAAAAGAGTATTTTTGGTTTTCAATTAATCTCCATCATCCTCCTCTGTGTGTCAATGTTGCATCCTCCGTGCCATCAGGAAAGAATGAGCTAAACTAGCAGAAGCCTCAAGAAGGAGCTGGGGCATAGGTATGTTTGGCTGCTGTTGAGAAACAAAGCAGCCAAAACCTGAGCGCTCCGCTGCATTAACTGGAAGAACGGCTGGTTGAGGCTAGCTGACGTTCAGTCAGTTGATCTGCAAGTTGAACTCGGTATCCGACACGAAGAATTTTATCAAAGACTGTTAGCAACGGTTTTGCTTTACATGTAAAATTCATAACCTATTTATCTTCAAGGATAAGAAGATCAATGAAATGATCAAGTGAACACACAGTTTGTCTATGGCAGCACATTAAGCAGATAATAACAAACAGCCATTTGTTATACGTACGATATGCCGCCTGAAGTTATTACAAAACACGGTTTGGAAGCATTGTGCTAAAACAGCACTGGTAAATTGCTTACGTGAGTCATTTAAGGCAAGGTAAGGTTACCAGATTAGCTATCAGAAATTATTTACTAGGTAATATTTTTCTAAAGTAGTAGACCAAATTAATATAATATTAAGTTTTGCCGTCTCTAAATTCCATCCCTAATCCACTGACACAGCTGAAGCTCTCTCCATTGCTTTGCCGTCGCAGTGTGCAGATGTTCCACCCCGCCGGTTATGGGCTGGGGTGAATTTTCAGAGGGGTCTACTAAATCCCGAGGAATTAGTTTTCAGCTGTAGCCGAAACTGTTACGGACCACAGCCGAGAAAGCCGGCAGTGATGCGCAGCTCCGGCACTGGTCGGGTTCCTCACAGCGACGGAGCTGCGAGGCACAGCTGCCCGCTGCAGGGCGCGGGCACGATGCAGCCGCAGCCCCAGGCCGGGGCCGTCGCGCGCAGGCAGCCCCGCGCCGCGCACCCCGATTCCCGCACAGCCCAGCCCGGGGACGGAGCCCGGCTGAGCAGCCCCCGGAGCTGCCCGGGCAGGGAGAGCAGCAGCAGAGAGAATAGGTGGCGGATTTGGTGCAAGGGAAGTTACGGGAAGGCCGCCCACAGCGACCGCAGCACACGGCAAGAAGCGGGGCATCCACGTCTTAGTCCGAGGACTAAACCCGGCCGCAACAGCCGGCCCCGTGCCCAGGAGGCCACAGTCAAGACAGGCCGGTGGCTTCTGCTTCCGACCACTTTCTCTCCACATATTTGTTACTAAGATGCTTTTAAACCATTTCACTGACCTGCCTTGCATTCGGGCTCCCTTTGTACATTTCGTCTTGTTATGGATGAAATATTTTAATATACTGCTAGCCTGATCGTAGCAATAGCTTCAAAAGAATTTTAATTTTGTGGGCGGTGTGAATCAATGTTACAGTTACAGGGGAGAATACAAATGCGCAGCTTGTTTGTGATGATTTAATAATATCAATCATCACGTATTTTTAAACATCTCAGTGCTACACACAGGTTAGCTCTGGATCGTGCAAGTACTGCAGAGCATTTTCAACCAAAAGCACTCCAGGGTTACAGAGTTCTCTCTCACTGTGGCCATACACTTTCCATCCACGCTCAGAAATCTCATGTAACCAAGCTGAACCAAGCTTTCCTATCCAAAAGCTTACCAAACTTGCATGCGTAGGTATAATTTCAACAGAGCACATAAACACAAATGTAACCAAAGAACCAAAATAATACAATGTGAAGTTTTTAATTAGTCACAGCTAAGCAACCCACTTCAGAATGCTAAAAACACCCACAAAACCTGAGTGTTCATGCAGAGTTGCGGAATCCTCCTGCACAGGACAATATTAAAAATTAATGTCTTTAATATGAGTGCCTAATGTACATATTCAAAAGAACTCCCAGGCTTTCAGGAATTGCATCAAGAAGAAAACACTGAAAAAGGAATTCACTCAGCATCAGCAAGTATCACTGTTCCCATTTTCAGACAGAGAAAATAAGGTTTGAAGCATGTGCCTTAATGCCTGTTCCCAGGATCTGAAGCCAAGGCTGGGTTTAATCCTGTGCCCGAGACTCCTCAGGTCAGCGGTGAAGCTGCTGGCCTGCCCCGAGGGAGCAGCATCCTTCCCCGGAGAGCAGCCTTGCTCCCAGCGTGCCAGCCCCTCGGGCATCGGTCCCAGCCGATCATCCCATCCCATCATCGTCACCTGCAGCGGCAGAGCTGAAGCACGGGGCTCAGACACAGCCCCACAGCCTTGACCGAGCTGCAGCTGAACCCAGGCTTGCTTGTTAGAGCATTCCGCCACCTTTTCTGCTCCTTCCATGCAAGCCAAGCATTAATAGCGAAATATTGCAATAGGTCTGACGCACGATGTACAAGCCTGCCTTGTCAATCTCGTTCTCCTGCACTGGCATCCTTCGCATAGCACTGAGAGGGTAACGCCACGAGGTGATCTTTGGCACAGCGTGTACCCGAAACGCAGCCCAGTTACAGCCTAAGTGATTTCACGAGCCCCGCTGCACCGATCATGGCACTGCGCAGGGCAAGCCTCGCCTCAGCCTTCACTGACGGCTGAGGCTGCAAGCACTGCTGTCCCCCTCACAAATTGTTCTCAGATCATCTTTTATTTAGATTAAAAAGCAAACACAACACTTACTTTAATAGGATTTATATTTAGAAGCAATGGTTGGGTGGCTTAGCAAAATATGCCTCTACTGGAAGCGTTCCCTCCAGAGACCACCTGATGAAGGAGGCTGGCTCACCTTCTCCCGGGCTGCAGCAGACCCGTCCCATCCGAGTCGTGGATCCTGGGAGCAGCCCGGAAAGCGGGATAACTGTACACAACATACACACCCCGAGTTTAATGCACTGAAGTGCACTTCAGCATGTCTGAGAAAATGCATTGAAAACAGGCTAAATGATTTAGTTCTATGTTTGTTCGCATTAAGTGCTCCCCTCTGACCAGTATATCTCTTTTAATTGTACAATGAATTTGCTCTGCCAGCAAACCCAGTTCAGCTGGGGAAAGCCTTCTGCTTCATTTGCTCTTGCTGATTCTCATCAGCTTCTGGGTCAGCAGTTCATTTTCTAAAGGTCACTGGCATGCATACCTAACACAATTTCATTCATTACAATGAAGGAATGTTTTTCTTTCAAGGCAACATAGCTGCTGGAATTAATTTTTCCCCGATATGTCACATATAAAATGTTAATGACATACACAATTGTAAATGCAGGTGCCAAGGGAAAGATTCAATACAATGCAGTAATGTGTTTTCTTAAACTAAACAATACAAAATTGTATTATTAAATACACAGTTTTGCGTGTTCTCCCAAAACATCAGGTAGCATTGCAAGAACTAATGCTATTCCTTGTAGAAATTCTGCACTGCTAGGGTCTCTTCAGCCTTTTCGTTGGCTAGCCCCAAGTACAACAGTAAAATTGTACCTCATACCACACTAGAGTACAACGGCTTCTTATACCAGTAAATAGAGGAAATATGTAATATAAAGGCCAATAAACACAAGGTCTAGTTTCTAAAACGTGCTTTGTGTTTCACTAGCATGATAAGGAATTTAAGCACCAGTGGCCAAACCGAACAATAAGTAGCCATCAGCAGAAGTCATCTTTTACACAGGCAAATTCTTCCTTTAGGTAAATAGGCAAATTTAGCAAACGGGTAGCTTTGCTGTGTGCGGCGCTCGCACACGCGGAGGCAGCAAGCAGTCGTGTTCCTGGCCCAAACCTGGCAGCCCGGAGCTCCCTGCGCTCCGGAGCCAGGCCGGCGCGGATGCCCCAGGCAAGGGGGGCCAGCAGAGCCGAGCCCCGGGCCAGCGCCGTCCCCCGGGACGGGCGGCTCCTCCGTCACCCGAGGAAGGCGCGAGCGCTCGTGCGGCATCGCAGACGCTGGGCGCAGGGCTCCGCGTGCCCCCTCCGGCGCCTGGGGAGGGTCCCTGGGGTGCCCCTCTCTGCTCCCAGCCAGCCATCAGCAACGCCAGAGGATCTTTAGCACACCTTCAAGAACAGTCAGCAGACATTTGCTTCATTAATTCCCCTTTCATTTAGCCAGGGAGATAATCTGACTTGACACCATGTTACCCGCTTCTCTGTTTACTGCGTGGCAAGCTGCAGAACTGTTTGCTGGGAAACATTTTACAAGGTAGAGTAATTTATGTGAGGCTTTTTTACTCTCTGCACATTACAGCTGCAGCGAGGCAGCACCAAGGCGTTATTACCCCCGCTTTAATCGTGCCCCTGTGGATCGGGAGCAGTTAAGTGTATTTGATGATTCCTTCTAAAATACCCATTGTTGCCAAGCAAACATGAATGATTAAAAATTATTCTCTCGTACTGAGCCTGATTGACTATCCCCTCGTGCCCTAGCTAAGCAGGATCACAATTTGAAATAGTAGCTAAAAAGCTGCATAAAAATATTTAAAATAAAGTATTCCTAAGATTTTGCACACGTAGTCACCCCAGCTTTCACATGGCTGGGACTCAGCACAGCCTTCAGTCCATCAGGCAGCAATAATGAAGTGCAAAGCTGCACACGCCGTTGGGGTACCGCTTCCCACCGTTGCGGTCCCGACCTGCTCCATGGGCTCTCGTGGGGCAGCGACCGGGGCAAATGATACAGGGGCAAATGCAGCCGCGCTGCGGTTTTCAGCTTTTGGAAACTTAAAACTCCAAAGCACGCACGGTGAATGCAGCGCATCCGCCATAACACACACAGTACTCGCACCTACCAAGTAACAAACTCCAAAGCACGCACAGTGAATGCAGCGCATCCGCCATAACACACACAGTACTCGCACCTACCAAGTAACAAACTCCAAAGCACGCACGGTGAATGCAGCGCATCCGCCATAACACACACAGTACTCGCACCTACCAAGTAACAAACTCCAAAGCACGCACGGTGAATGCAGCGCATCCGCCATAACACACACAGTACTCGCACGTACCAAGTAACAAACTCCAAAGCACGCACAGTGAATGCAGCACATCCGCCATAACACACACAGTACTCGCACCTACCAAGTAACAAACTCCAAAGCACGCACGGTGAATGCAGCGCATCCGCCATAACACACACAGTACTCGCACCTACCAAGTAACAAACTCCAAAGCACGCACGGTGAATGCAGTGCATCCGCCATAACACACACAGTACTCGCACCTACCAAGTAACAAACAGCCTTCTTGCTCTCAACTCCATGGAGCAAAGCTCTGCTGCAAACAACCGGCATTTCCCCACTGGCACGGGGCAGCACCAGCCTTCGCAGCCGCACGCTCAGCTTATTTGTTCCGTCTTTTTTCAGCTTGGTACCCCACTTCTTTATTTTAAGATTTCTCCATTTCTTCTCATTGATTTATCATCTTCCCTTTTTGACCTTGGGCTTCCAGACACAAAACATTCTGTAAGTGTTTTACTTGGGAAAATACAGGGAGAAAATTTTGGTCATATAAAATTCCCTCATTCTTTCAAAATTTCATTCAGAGAGTTTGTTGCAAATAACTCTTTCATGTAACCTTTATGAATTTCTCCCTCTTTATACCATATTTCATTTTACAATAAGAGATTAATGTATGCACAGAAATATATCCCTTTTCTATTTTAAGGATTTTTATCAAAATACCAATTGTTTTCTATTTTCTAAAAATAGAAAAGTGCCAAAGGATAGGAGGTAAGAGACCTCCAATCCTTTCAGGTGTCTACATGTCTCTGGCAATAACTGCGGGTGGATTTTCGCAGGGAGCCTCTATACTGTAAACAGCTTCACATGTTATCTTCCCCAGATATCGCATGTTCTGGGAGCCAGCAGCACGGAGTACACAACATTTTTTAACCCACCGGTATGTCAGCACCGCAGCTTCACTAATGATTTCCTGCTTCTTCATGATTAACGTGGACCTTTACACTTACACATTTATTGCTTAAGGTTTTCAGGAAAAAACCCCACACTTTTGGCCAAAATTATTTGGGTATAAACTTAGCAAAACAGCACTGCATATTTTGTATTAATCAAAGTGGTGGAATCACTGCTCTGAAATAGAACAGAAATCAGCCTCCCAGCCAGGAGCTGGGCTTTGCTTCCCAGGCAGGTGCAGCGGTCAAACCCTAAACACTTGTGCGCGTCGGACACATCAGACATGAATAAGCGGCACACACTACTCCAGACCAGGCGCGCACGCCCCAGGCTAACAGAGCCTTCCCCATCACCCGCCCGCTGGCTCACAAAGGGAGTTTGATACCCACTGTGCCAGAATCCGACCCACGCGCTGCTTCAGATACCGATTGCATCTCATTTCTGCGCAGAGGTGGGGGCTAGGTGGTAATTCCACAAAGCTAGCGCCCCGAACGAGACCTTCTGTGCCTTATGCATACACAAGACTTAGAGTTAGTAATTATCCTTTTTACAATGATTGGTTAGTAATTACCATGCTATCTGCTATTGGTCAACTATATTCTAATTAGCCTCGCTTGCTATGTAAATTAGCACACATGCTTCTTATGGGTGTGGGGAGGCAAATCCCTTTGGTCGTAAATTGAGTCGGTGGTCGCAATCCCCCCTGCCAGAATTACCTTTTCCCCAGTTACTGTTTGTCGGCAATTGTCCAGTTTGTCTGGCGCCTGCCGGGGTAGGATGTTCCCTTTTATCAGTTTCTCAGTTCTCCTTCAAGGTCTAGCTGCTCCGGGATGTCTTTGGTTAAAGGATACTGAATGTTTGTCCTTCTGATTAGGGACGATTAAGTGTCCTTTGCTCGTCAGCTTACAAAAACATCTTGGCCTGATACGACGTTAGCTCCTCACCAGTCTGCCCTTCCTAGTGTCACAAAATGCTTTTGCCTCCAATCATCCATGAAAACCTGTTTCTAGCTAATAACTTCATTTTCATCTTCGGTCGCATTTGGAAGAGCACGGTGTAAAACAGTTATCACAAACCAGCAAGAAATCCCTGGCCCGACTTCTAAACCAACTTTGCCTAATGCCTATAATAATGTTTTGTTCATTTTGTTTTCAGTTTTTCCAGATTTGCTCAAAGTTATCCCTGCAAGTATCCATGTCAGCGTCATTCTCTTCTGTGCAGTACTGATCATCTTTGCTCTGGTGGGAGCAGGCTTCTTCATGTTCAATGCTTTCGGCAGCCCTTACGAGACTCTGCACGGCCCCGTTGGGTTGTACCTCTGGAGCTTCATCGCGTGTAAGTACCACTCCACCCTCAGCCTAGCGGGCTAACGCCTGCCCATGGTTGCTACTTAGGAGGACCAATTTATTGGCATAGGAGACCGTATTAGGGACTGTGGCTGCATGGACTCTAAACTGGCAAAATAAAGCTAGGCAGAAAGGCGGATGACTTTGCTGTATCAAAACACGGGGTTTCCAAATTGGAGTTAAGAGATCAGATGCCAAAATTCTCCATGAGGGTGAGCGGTGGCATGGGTACGGGTGCAGGCAGCCCCAGTGCCCTCAGCCCTTCTCCATAAGCTGGCAGAAAAAGGGGATGGTGCCCACGAGCCCCGGGGACCTAGAGCTGGGGTCACATCACAGACACACAGCACGCGGTCAGCACCGGGAATCGCCCCAGAGCAGGGAAAGGGGGAGAAAAAAAGCAAACAAACAAGTCAGTGATGCAACTGTTTGTATTTACCAAGGTGGGAGGTTTCCAGGTGTGTAAGCAAGATCACCACTTACACCAGCAAGACTTTCTCAAGGAAGGAGGGGACTGAGAAGCAGAGGGAGACGCGGACAGCAACGCGCTGTAACGGTGGTCTCTGAAAAAACACTGCCAACAGGGCTAACAGACCACCCCCCTCTCCCTGCCACTTACAGGGAAGGTAAAGCCCATTCTCTGTGTCACCAGCTTGGCTGACCAGATGTCGCGTTACTTGACAAGATATTACATATTAAAATCATAATTTGATAAAGGATTAAGTACGTATTTATCTTTAAACGTGCAGACAGTTCAGTTACGTTCAACGGGACAATGAGCAGCTTAAAGCTGAAGAAGAGCACATATACTTTGCTGGATCCGGGCACTAGAGCAGCCGTGCTACCTATTATGGGTCTTAAGCCAAATTCAATTAAAAAAAGCTTACCGTTTTCAATAGCTGTTGGCTTGCATTCTAAAAATAATCCCTGTTAAAGCTAGTTTATGGTGGCCATAATAACATTATCAATATGGCATTTGGTTGTGATGTAAATCACATGGCCTTGCTGCAGGCATTGCTGAGACGATGAGCATCTCTCCCTCTGTCTCAGGTTCCTGCGGTTGCCTCATCATGATTCTCTTCTCTTCAGAAGTGAAAATCCACCACCTCTCCGAGAAAATTGCTAATTTCAAAGAGGGAAGTTTTACATTCAAGACTCACAGTGAACAGTTTACAAATTCATTCTGGATTGTCCTGGTTTGCTCCCTGGTGCACTTCCTAAATGCCTTGTTGATACGATTTGCTGGATTTGAATTTCCCTTTTCAAAATCAAAAGATTCAGGGACAACCACTGGAGCAGTTGACCTGATGTATTAGATTCACACAGTCTAAGAACATTTAAAGCAGAGGTTCATCACTACTACATTCAACAATCACCAGATGTACTAACTTGTAAATGATTAGCTCTAAAGAAGTTAAAAAAGTGAAGGTTTCAAATAAACACCAACATGGCATATGCAATAAACAAAAGACGACATGCTATTTGGTAACGTCTAGATCAAAATACCCTCTCTTTCGTGGGGTAAAACCTTGTGAAGACATTTGCTTTTTTCCCAGTAAGTTATTTGAAAAGTAGCTGGTATGAAGAAAACTAGGAACATCAGTAGCATTGAATTGGGTCTGGCAAGTAAAATAAAAGCGTTGCAATAGAGGCACACACTATCACCAGCAGCAGTTTTACGCTTTAGCCCTTGCGAAGGCGAGGATGCAGCTGTTACATCAGGGCAGCGGAGAACAAGGACACCCAGCAAATCTGCAAGCATCGAACAAGAGAAAAGCAAACGTATGGGCTTTGCTCGTAACGCACATCAGGCCCCGCCTCGGAAGCACGATGCTGAGAAGGAACACAGTGCTATGGCAGGTGCTTGCAGGATGAAACCCAAACGCCTGAACCCACCACCGACACTTTAAACTAGCATCACATGCGTGGCAATGTCATTGTTTCTGCCCATAAAGCTCTCTTTTGGCTTTTTTAGTTTTAACAAACCAAACTGTAACTCTTTAACCTTGAAGTCCCAAAAGCCTTCATTTCCCTGTGCGATCACTATAGCTGGGGGCTTCATGATTTTGGCTAAAAAAAAAAGACACACATGGCAAAGCAGGATGTAGACAGATGCCAAACTCTCCCTCCTGCTGCCCGAGGGAGGCAGCCTGGCTTGGTGCTGCTGAACAACCCCTCTGCAACACGCCAAGGCAACGAGCATTTCCCAGAGCAAAGCGACAGGAGTGCAAACCAGGCACCTTCCGCATTGCGCTGCATCCCCCCAAAGCCTCACAGTCAGAGACGTGAAGAACCCTGCCCAGAAAACAGCCCTGCAAACTCTCTCATCAAATAATACAAATAAACAAAATCAAAACCTTTAGCAAAGGGCAGCAACAGAACAACACAATAGACAGGCTTACAAGGCATGCTGCAGCTCAGCAGAGACTGATGAAGAAATACATGAGGTTCTCTACCTCGGGGCATGCAGGAAGCCAGAGCAGACAAACGCATCAGCCCTTGCACCCTTAAACTTCTGCAAGTCAGTCAAACAACCAGGCCGCTCGCCCTGGGTACGGTACAGCAGCCCACTTACATACAGAGAGGGCACAAGAGCACCCCGCCACCAAACGCTACCTCCGCAGGATCAGGCAAGTGCCTCGCAGAGGGGCTCCCTGCAGGACACGGCATCGGCACCCAGAGCAGACACAGCAGGAGATGCATGGGCAGCAGGAGATGCACCGGCGGCCCATTTATCTGCAGGGCTGCAGTCTGCTTCCCACAGCTGCAGGTGAGGAGCAACCCCACGAGCATCCCTCGGGTCACCTGTGGTGAAAACCGGGCCCAGGTACCTGTTAGGACTCGCCTCTGAAAACTGCATGCTTCAAGCTCCAGCGGCTTGCAGGCTGACCTCTCTGGCGCTTATGCCAGTTTTTATACTTTTACTATGAATGGCGAAACATTGCTGGGTTTTTTTGCGAAAGGTTTGTCAGCTGTACCCCTACTCCAGAAACGCTTTCAGAAAGCAGCTCTGCCTCCCCACGCTGCACCGTATATTCCTAGACTGCGACAACGTGTAAGGGCTACTGCAAGTTGCCATGACCCCTAATTTTTTCCATCATTTTATTCTTAATTAATATGTATATTCTTCTTAATGTCAATGCATCTTCTTAACACCTAATTTGTATTCCATCTCATGGTATTGTTTACTGTACGGCAAGTAATGAGAGGTACCGTTTCGTCCTTTTGCTCCTGGTGTTTCACGAAGCTGCTCTGCTTTGCAGCTCTGCGGCGGCTTCGGCCGTCGGCAGCGCACAGGGTCGGACGCACAGACCGCTCACGCGCGTCTCTCTCAGAGAGGTCCTTGCCAGTCCTGAAGGAGCTGGCCCGTACGTGTGAAACACAGAGTTGCACAGACCTGCCTCGGCACAGAGGATGAACCCGTTCCCGTCCCTTCTGCTGTGCAGGAGGGAGCAGCCCCTGACTCGGGGCCCGGGCGTTTTCACGGGGGGATCACAGCAAAGAGCCCGGCTCCGTCGCTCCCCCCGCATCCCATCCCACCCCGCTCACAGCCCTGAGGCTAGCTGTTCTTTTCGTTTGTATCCAGTTCCCAAGGCAAACATAGCAACTTCTTAGCAAAATAAAATTGAGATGCTATTTGTGTTTGACCAGCTGAAAGGAGCGGTTAGACCGAGCGTGACCTGCTGAGCCCGCGCTGCCGGATGAGCGCCAGCACCTAGTCTGTGGCTCACTTGTAACCCATGAGCATCAGCTAAAGAAGTTTTGCCCTGTTTCATTTCTAGACTAGTGTTTATTTCATGATTCAAAAAACAATAAAAATTGTGTAGGGAGGAGAAATATATAAATATATTTTGAAGATTCTTGAAAAATCAGATTTTTTCCTATCCCAATAAAAAGTTAGTACGCATGTGCGCCTGTACGCGTGTGTGCATACATATAAACAAAAATACATATAATAAGTATATATATACAAGGGTGTAACAGGCCTAGACCACTGGCCCACGGTGCTGATGCAGGGGTGAGTGGAGAAGCATCGTGTTGCAGATGTGGATCTCGCCGTGCTCTCTGGACCTGTCCGTATTCCACCCCACTGCTGTGCTGCCCTGAGCAGGGATCCGGGCAGTTGCGCTGCTGGCTCCCGTAGCGGACCCTTCTAAAGCATATCTACCTTAGCGGGTTTTGTTGTCAAAGTTACTGCCCCCAGCAGAGATCATTTATCTTGGAAAACAGCGTGAACAACAGACTTAGTCGACCTCCCTGCAAGGGCAGGAACGATACACCCACGCTGAAATCTGCGGACGCAGTTCCATAAAGTGCAGCCACGAAACGGCACACCTCAGCCAGACCCCGCGGTACAGAGCAGCTGAGGCATTGGTGCGGCAGGAGCCATGCCAACGACGAACCTGCAGCCAGATGCCCTGCAGCCTGCGCCCGGGAGCAGTGGGCTGCGGGATGCTTCCCCCGCCGCCTGGCACAGGAGGGATGCTCAGCGCTGGCTGTGGCTGCAGAAATGCCGGCACCGCTGCCCCAGCGAGGAGCCTTTCCTCTCTGAGTTATCGCAGAGCTGAGATTGTGCTAGGGAAGAAGTTAATTAAACTTCACAGCTTCCTCTCCGACATCCCAAAGTGTTTACCTACATCATGGAGAAGCTGGGAGAGGTATATGCCAAAGCCCTGTTGATGCAAGTGGTGGTTTCTCCCCTTGGGTCAATATTCACTTGTCTCAAAGGGCTTTGACATCTAGAGATGGACGCTGCATGGAAACACAAAGTTTCATTAAGTTCTTAACTGCGTTATTTTTGCTGGCAGCCATCATTGCTGTCAGAGGCCGGGAGGTGCGGGTCCTTGTCCCCTCCGGCGTGGTGGTGGCACACAAACAGGGGTGTTTCTCAGCTGCCATCACCCCGAGGTTGGACTTCATCCCCAGGGGCCAGTGAAGAAACATTACAGCAAGTCATGTGCTGTTGCGGCGCTGTCAACCAAACAGAAACCATAGCACGTCCTGGGCAGGAACGCGTGGTACCACATCCCATTTATTTTGATGCATCTTCATTGATTGCTGGCAGTGAGGAGCATCTCACATCTCGGCCCTGGCTCCCCGGCACTGCTCAGATGAAGAAGGGAGTTAAGGGTCGATTTTACCCGTCTTTGCATTATCCAGGTGCTGATCCTGGTCTCCACCGAAATGAAGCCCCCTCACAGAGGTGCAGGCAGAGCCCACAGCCCCTGACCCCGGGTTCCCTGTGTACAAGCAGGAGACCGGCACGAGGGAGGGCGCTGGGCCAGATCACTCCATTGCACTAGAGGGGTTAAAGCAGACGCGGCGCCTTCGAAGTGCCAAAGCCCCCAGTGCTCCGACACTGAGAGCGGATTCCCCGTGGTGTGTCCTCATCCCAAGCTCTTCTGCATCCCTGGTGCGACGCAAGCCTTGCCGGAGGGAGCTGGTGCCTGGTCCTAGCGATGGCCAGCTCTGCAGAGCCAGGTTCATTCTCCTCTGCCATAAAATACCCAAATCTTGTGAAGCCTCCAAATCCGGAAAGGCAGCTTGTCCCCCACACACCCTGATTTCTAACCCCTGGAAAGAGGCAGGTTTGCATCAGCCTGCTCCATCCCAGTTGCTTACAAACGTGGAGCAGATTTGATCTGTTTTAGTCTATTTACAAATCCATAGGCAAATCTATTCTCCTTATGTCAAGACCCTGAAGAGATGACGAGCTCATAACGAATCAGCTCATGAGGTAAGCCAGCGTTTATCAGAGAGGGAAGGACTGACCGATTTTCCAGGTCAAACTCTTTTTGTGCCAGCATGCATCCTTGGGAGGCAATTGAATTAGGGATTGCCCTCGGTAGAGTACGCTTTGCCGCTGCAGCCCAGCTCCGAAGGGGCATCTTTCTTTCCAGCCAGTCAGCCCTTAGGGCTCGAGAACACAACTCCTACTGACTGCAGTGGGAATCCAGCTCTGCTCCCCACACCCGGGAACACTCAAGGGAGAAGAAAAGGTTAGCTCTTACTTTTTTTTTTTATTATCCCCATTTGCAAGCACTCTGGCAGCCACGGCCGTTGGTAGCACGGTGTGCGGAGCTGCTGCCACACAGCCTCCCTGCACAGGGAGCAGTTTGTGTGCGAGAGCCCTCGCCCCGCGAGCACACGCTGGTGCTCACCCCGGCACGCTCAGCACCACGCTCCCACCCGGCTCTTCCCGCCCAAGCACAAGTGCATGGTTTAGATTCAATTTGTTGGGAACCTGGTGGATACCCTGCCCTTTCCATAAGGAAGAGCCACTCCAGTACAGACAAAGGGGACAAGGGAATTTACATCAGTTTTTAGGAAGCCAAAAGGCTGGAGCCTGTGTAGCGCCAGAAAAGAGAGCAGCTTTTTTTGCCCAGTAAAGCCACGGCTCCTTCAGCTGGAAGAAAAGAGCAGGCATTCGATGTCTCGCATGCAGGCTGGCCTGGAGAGTTTCAGCTTCCATAAACCAAGACTTGAGCCAAGCTGTTCCGAAGGACCCTGCAGAGAGCGCAGAGCCGTCCACGCCGGGCCGTACGGCTGCCCGGGACAGACGCAGCGCAGACACTCCTGGGGAAACCCAGAGCAGCTCCCCGGCGTGCCCGGGAAGCCAGGCTGCGCTCGTCAACACCCGTGCAACCTCATGCTTTCTCCACCAGAACTCAGACAGATACCGCCGGTCGGTGCATTCTCACAGACCGAAGGAGAAGAAAACAAACCATGAGGTTTCCGTGGCCCCAGCAGCACGAAGCCGGTGGGTGTCCCCCCACGGCTATGCCTGCCCCGTGCCCCTGAACGCCAGCCTTGCTACAGCAAGTGCCCGAAGCCGAGGGCTCATCGCTCTGCGCGCGTCTCTCATTTTCCCAGCTCGTCTCCCCAGTCAACTTGCTCCATTTTACAGACATCTGCTAAGTCTGCATTTTTTTTCCTCGAGCTATGCACTGCACACCCAACCCTCGCAGCCCAGACCCGGTCCCACTTGTCGTCAGCGGGAGCTGCAGCCCTGCGGCTGGAAAACCGCCCCGGCTCCTGGCCGCTCCGCACCTGCAGCCGGCCCTCGCAGAGCAGCCAGCCTTAGCTCCCTGCCCGGCATTAAACATTCATGCTGCTTATACAGCGAACAGAAAAACACAGGCTATGACGGGCTCCGATGGAATTTAACCCCGGTGCGAGGGTGGGAGCTGCCAGCGAGGCCGGGGGCTGACAGGCAGAGGGGATTCGGGTGCCCCGCAGGGGCGCAGGTCTGGGGGAGCTGCTCCCCGAGCCGTCCCCGTGCCGCATCCCTCAGCATCGCCCGGAGCGCGGGCGGCCGCACATGGGTGACCGGGAGGCTGAGCACACCGTGCCCCAGACACGGCTCGAGGAGATCGCCAGCAAAATTTCAGATCTAAACAAATGGAGAGAAATTTTTAGTTTCCGTGGGTAAGATTTTTATTCTGCTTAATTATCACATGGTTTTAATTCCAGGTGCTTTTTTAATATAATTTTAAAGTTATATTTTATTACAATACTTACGTGACCGTGGAGGAAGGTCTTTATGTACTCAGTAATGCAAGGACTATAGCTTTTACTCTTCTTCTCTTTTGAAGTTCTTTTCTGGCTGGTCTCGTGTTTCTTCATGTTAGCAATGCCTCTTTTTTTAATTTGCATTTTATTTTCCTTTTTCAGTTTGGAAATCAGAAATACAACTCATCAGGTAACTGTTTCTCTAAAAGGCAACATTTTGTATTTTTCTAGCGGTTTTTGTGAGTGTTCAACCAGCTTATCACATTGAGGAAATTATGCATCTATATATGCAGCACAGCAGACTGTCTATTATGGAGATTTATTTCTTATGCTCCTCCTTTAAGAGACACGCATTTTCTTCAGATATTTTAAAGGAATGTCTTCCTGATCTAAATCGAAGTGGCACAGTAGTCCAACATAAATTAATCTTTCTGTCTAAAAGTAACGGTTTTCATGGTCAGTTTTAGAACACGGGAAAGAATGATAGCAAATTAAGATCTCAGAAATATAAATATTTGGAAAACCTGCTGTGTCTTTAGGTTGAAAAGCACTGACGTTTATTCCCTGTAACGCAGACAAACACAACGTTATACTCCAACCAGTAGCTTGCAGGGAGGTATTTCTCCGTTTGAAAGGCTGAGCTGTTTGAAAACAGCTGGAAGTCCAACACGCCGCTGCTCGCTGGGAGCACGCATCCGGCCCCCTGCCCCTCCGCGAGCTCATTGCCGGGTCGCCGTGCCCACCCCACTGGCCATACCGGGGGGGAGCTTTCGGCGCAAGCGAGGCGCCCGTTGGCCGCGTGCCGCGGCGGCACCGTGAACCGTCTGCTGCTCTCCCTGTCCAGCGCGGCCAGGGCAGCGCTGGCGATGGACCACCCGGAGCTGGAGAGCCCGCGGGGCCGCCGCCGCCTCTGCCCCCCTCCGCCGTCCCCGCGCCGCTCCTGCTCGCTCCAGGCACAGGCGGCCGGCCCATCTCCTTGGAAATGGCAACGGTGAGCAGGCCTGCTGAATTAAGCATGAGCTGTAATTGAATCTCATTAAAAGAAAGAGACTCGGGAACCTTACCTGGCGTTACGGGAGGCTCGGCACATTGCTGGGCTGCAGGCTGCAGCCTGCTGTTATCTGGGACAGAGGTATACAGTCATAATGATTTAATTATGAGACTTTTAAAGAACACGGTTGCAACACAACCTTAAAGCTGATACGCTATAATTCTCGTTAGATAATAGGTCAAATGACAAAGCGTCATGCTCCCCTGCTCTGCGGCGCTCTCCTAGCAAATAGCCTCAGAACAGGGGATCAGTAGAATCATAGAATCGTTTAGGTTGGAAAAGCCCTTTAAGATCATCCGGTCCAACCATTAACCTACACTACCAAGTCCACACTAAACCAGTCAAGGGTAGACCAGACTGAACCATGTCCCCAAGTGCCACCTCTGCCTGTTTTTTGAACCCCTCCAGGGATGGGGACTCCACCACCTCTCTGGGCATCACCTTTGCTTTGAAATTATGGGGCCTGATTCTCGGTAGACAATTTTACACTGCCCTGGCTGTGAGCACACATGCTGAACCTGTGTCCCGAGGCTCCTCTGACGTTAACGATCCCTCTCAACGCCGGGATGTGCAGGGAGCTAAACCCAGCCCGTCTCTCTCCTCCTCCACAGGGGCTGCGAGAGCTGCTCTTTGGAAACGTGTTCCACCTCTTCAGCTGTGAATGGGCAAAAGCATACTTCAGGTTCCGCGAGCCGTACTCTGACCTGGCCTATGCTTTGGAGGCAGAAAAGGTAAAGGTTTCGGTGCAGCGACTGGCACCATCTCCCAGCATCTCAGCCACTCGTGGGAGCTGGCAGCCAGCGCTGGGTGCCTCAGCGGTGCACATGCCTGCTCCCTGTGCTCTGCACGCCTGCACCCCACGCCTGCACCCTATGCTCTGCATGCCTGCACCCTGTGCTCTGCATGCCTGCACCCTGTGCTCTGCACGCCTGCACCCTATGCTCTGCATGCCTGCACCCCACACCTGCACCCTGCACTCTGCACACCTGCACCCCATGCCTGCACCCTGTGCTCTGCACACCTGCACCCTGCGCTCTGCACACCTGCACCCCATGCCTGCACCCTATGGTCTGCACGCCTGCACCCTGCGCTCTGCACACCTGCATCCCACGCCTGCACCCTATGCTCTGCACGCCTGCACCCTGTGCTCTGCATGCCTGCACCCTATGCTCTGCATGCCTGCACCCCACACCTGCACCCTATGCTCTGCATGCCTGCACCCCACGCCTGCACCCTGTGCTCTGCATGCCTGCACCCTATGCTCTGCATGCCTGCACCTCACGCTCTGCACACCTGCACCCCACGCTCTGCACGCCTGCCCCCTGAGCTCATCACGCCTTCCTGGCTAGGCTTCCTCCGCAGGGCAGGTTGCGGGGGCTTCCAGCCGCAGCCACGCTCCACAGCTGTCCTGAGCGAAGTTCCAGCTGCCCTTGTGCTGGAGATGCCAAAGCATGTCTGGAAGTGGGACGAACTGTGCTGATCCAGCAGCACGCTGCAGACACAAACTTTAAATATCATGGTATGAAATGCTTCCAAGGTGAAGTCTCAAGAGGGAAGCAGCAGGTTGTTGTAGCTGGGCACAAATAAGCGTGCACAAATTTCTTTTTTGGAAATTAGAGTCACCTTCTTCTTACTGTCCTGCCTGGAAATCAAATAGGTGAATTTACCTACATTTTCGTTTACTGAAAGAGGGAGGTTTTCTGCTTTCTTATTTACCATCATAACACTGCCCCCCAAAAAAGCAGAAGACCAAGATACACACTTAAAATTGCAAATCCCTTTAACCCACCAGGAGACTAAAATGCTTTTTACAAACGCAGGTGAAACTCCCGGAGTTCAGAGGCTCTGTGACTGCAGAGAGGATGACAGCCCTGACGTGTGCCGCCAGCACGGCTGGGCGCCGGGCACGGTCACCCTCGCGCATGGCCCCACGCCAGCCCCACGCTGCCTCAAGACCCCGGTCCCTTTGCTGTGAGGCTGGGGAGAGAAAAAATAAGCCATGGTGCTTCTAGGCACACGTGGTGCCTGGAGCTCAGAGCCCTTCCCTGCGGCTGCAGCGCTGCAAGGGAGGGACCCCCGTCCGGGACCTCCCCTCCCCACGAGCACGCAGCCAGGGCCAGCCCGGAGTCTTTTCCTGCGTAAAGGCTTCTTGGTTTTAGACACAAGATCTTTTTCAGTTTACTTTCCATTTACCTCAGGAGTTGTCAGCAGCACTCCTGAATTCCTAGGGAGACAAGAAGAATTACCCCCCAGATACTGACAGCGGGATGGCTGTGATTTCCCGGAGCTCGACGTCGCTGGTGCTAGTTCAGGCCCCTTAGCAACGGGAGGGGTTGCTTCTGTTTCCAGGGAGGAGCAAGAGCCATTCTGATGGCCGTGCAAGCGCACATCATTAAATACCTGCTCTTCGTGAGAAACACGGAATACGCTCACCTGGAAAGGTAAGCAGCTCAGCCTTCCCACGGGACATAGAGAAACCATTTCCTTGCGGTATTTGGGCTGAGACAGACTAGCACCAGCCTCTAGGTTTAACCAAACTAGACCCAAGTTCAGGTTTGCAGCTACAGGTGGGGATTTGCGCCCAGGAGAAAAGCCTTGTCTGACTCTCAGGCAAGGCTCTTCCCCACCAAAACATTTGTTTTTGCAACCGCGGCGCTTGCTTCCTCACCCCGCTCCCTGCCGCTGTGGTCACAGCCTGCGGCAGCGCTTGGGCAGCATCGGCGCTGCACGGCTGCTCACCTGGCCGACACCGGCCCCGGGTGCCGAGCGCGCTGTGGGCAGCGTTGGGAAGGGGAAGACAGAGCTCGGCGCCGGGGACACCCGCGCGGCATCCCCAGCCGGGATGAAAGCCCCCGCGGCGGACACGTCGCTCCCAGCGCTCAGGCAGCACGTCCGCAGCAGCAGCAGCGACGGCACCGAGCGAACAGCGCGCATTTCCAGGTCGATGGGCGCAGCTCGACGTGCAGCTGCCTTCTGCACAAATCCCCTCGTGTCTTTGCATTCCCGCTTGTTACGGCTGCACAGTCCTCCCAGCTACCGGGAGCCCAGGCAGGGCAGGACCTCGGGTCCGATGCAGCCCTCGGTGGGGAAGGGGCCCGTTTCACGCTCAGGCTCAGGGTTGGGGGGCTCTCAGCACCCCCAGGACGGACCCTTGACACAGCCCCCCGCGTGCCTGCCCCATGGCCCGGTCTCCCGCCCCGCAGGCTGTGCAGGGTGAGCCGTCGGGAGCAAGGGGAGGCACTGGCCGCGGCGCTGGCAGACACGCTGTGGGCAGCAGGAGCAGGTGGCAGAGCCGTTGTCTGCCTCGTCGCCGCAGCCGTCCATCTCATGCCAAGCGGAGATTACAAAGCCGACAGCTTCACGGAAAGAGTGAGTATGAAAACACCTTCTGCAAACAGGATTGTCTTTAAAGACGCGTTTGGCCTGAAGTTTTCAAAGACAAGAAACATAAAATCTCATAAACCTGCTCCCTAACTTGCGGTGCACCACAGGCTGTGAGCACTTTAGACGCAGGTGCCAGCCGGAGCCTGTAAGACACTGCTGCCTCCTCGCAGAGGCTCTGGGTGAGTCCAGAGGCTGTCGTTCCCTTTCATCAAAGGCCGACCCTTCTTCTCCCTCAAAAAGGAGAAACCCGTGAACGTAAAGCTGTTCCTCAAACAATTTGTATGGAGCTGAACTCCTCGGGTTAGGAAGGGGCAGAGTAGACTCCTGCATTATTCTCTCATTTGTCTAAAGGAAACACTGGATTAAAAAGCTCAGCTTTTTGATATAATTAATGTCTGCTTTACAACATCTTCCCCTACACTCGTACCCGACAGATCCAGCTGTTTGAGTTCTCTGAGAAAGCAGCAGCTCAGGAGTTCATCGTCGACCATATAAACTGTGTAAGTATGGGATATTTGCTTTATTCCGAGTTATTTTGTTGCTTGCTTACATCTCAACAGTGGACCAATAGTATCAATAGTATCGCCTTCAGCAGGACATTCAGACTGTTAATGTACAGTTAGTTCATGGATCATTTCTAGCCTTTCCTATGGGAAATGATCCTGCTCCCACTAAAATCCCCAGGACTTTACCCACCGATGTCAGCACTCCCTGTCCACGAACACTGGGCAAACAGGGGCAGCATTTTGTACATTACTCAAATATAAAATATGATTCCTTGCAACTTCAGCAAAAATCGGGGGAAAAAAGCGTACAAATAGTACTAATAACTGTAGCTAATAGTGGAAGTAAAAGTAGCTAATAACTGGAAGTTTCTTGTTTCCTTTTTTTTTTAACCTGATGCTATTCAACAAAATTAGTTGCAAAATCTTCCCGGAATAACACCTTACTCATCTGGCTCAAGATACCCACCTAAGGTTGTGCAAAAGCAGAGGAATTGTTTTAATTAAACATCATATACCTGCCATAATTCCTTCCCTGTGATTGATTACTTATTTCTTTTTCCAGTTCAGAGGCGAAGGAAGTCACGGAGTGATCCTATTTTTATACAGTTTACTTTTCTCTAGGACACTGGAAAGGTACATTTCCTTTTTTAAACATTTTCCTCTAGTTTAGTTACATCTTCTGAAATGGTCTTTTCCTTGTTTTACTTAATTGTCCGTTCTTAGTCGAATGTGGAGAAGCAGCTGCCCAAAAGCAGATGCAGTCGCGCTGGCTGTGTTTTTCGGACGCGGTTGTTGCACACCCCGAGCGTCTGCCTGCACACCCAGGAGCAGGCAGGAGGGGCAGCAGAGACGAGAGAAGCTCTTTGCATACGCAGCAAAAATAATGCACTGTCTAAAACCGGGAGTTTTCCCACTGACAGCAATAGTCACTGCCACAGTCAATTAAACTTAAACGGGAAAATCACAAGCAGTTTATTTAAACACAGGAGAATTCTGCCAGTGTGCCTATGCTGGCAGAGGGGACTGATGGGGTCTTTCTAAACCCGATGTAATTAGATGGGGGTAAAGATTCTAGAACCATAGAACCGCTTAGGTTGGAGAAGACCTTTAAGATCATCCAGTCCAACCATTAGCCTAACAACACCAAGTCCACCACTAAACCAGTTAAGGGGAGAGGAATAATTCATTTAATGTGTCCTGGCTTGGTGGCTGCATTATTCTTTAATGAAAGTAAAAACCAGGAATCACTAAGGTTGGAAAAGCCCTCTAAGATCATCAGCCCAACCATCAACCCAACACCCCCATGCCCACTAAACCATGTCCCCAAGTGCCACCTCTGCCCGTTTTTTGAACCCCTCCAGGGCTGGGGACTCCCCCACCTCTCTGGGCAGCCTGTTCCAGTGCTTGGCCACTCTTTCCATGAAGAAATTTCTCCTAATATCCATCCGGATGCTTCAGAAAGCTACAGAGGCATATTTATACCAATATGAAACATGATCCATACTAATGTGACACTATGACAGCTATTTAGCAAAAAATTGCACTGCTACTTCGAACAGTTGTACTCAGGCTACGCCTGGTGTAATCGAGGCCTTGCAGCAGTAATTGCACCGAGGGAAATCCCAGCTCCATCTGCAGGGGGGTTTGACTCTGACCCTAAATTTGAAGTGTAATAGGAACAGATCTGAAATGCAAGAGCTCCAGCTGAGCATAAAACTGCTCTGCCAGGATACCACTGCTGTGCCGACAACACGGAGAAATAAACGAGTCTATGGAATTTCTTCCTGTTCCCTGTTAATCAGAGAGTGATGTACAGCGATCGCCTCAGGCGCTGCTCTGGACACTACCGTAACGCTTTGTGCTTGGTCGTACAGGGTCCGGGAAGATTTAGACTGCACAGCAACTCCTCTGTTAAAATTCAGTTTTGGAAACATCACCTGTACACAGGTAAGATTAGCCTCATTGCTCAAGTTTTCTTTTTTTTATTACTCCCGCATTTGATTTAGGGAAAAATTCTCACTTGTTAATCCAATGGGGAAAAAAGCACAAGGCCATAGGAAGATGTTTTGCAAATTTTAATCATGACTGTCCATTTAAAAAATGGCTGCTGCTGATGATGATGATGACTAATAATAACAATAATAATAATAATGATGTCCTGGTTTTGGCTGGGAGAGAGTTAATTTTCTCCCTAGCAGCAGGCACAGTGCTGTGGTTTGGATTTAGGATGAGAAGAATGTTGATAACACACTGATATTTTAGTTGTTGCTCAGTACTGCTTACGCCAGTCAAGGACTTTGCAGCTTCCCCTGCTCTGCCAGGGGCACAAGAAGCTGGGAGGGGGCACAGCCAGGAGAGCTGATCCCAACTGCCCCAAGGGCCATTCCATACCATACGGCGTCATGGGCAGTATAGAAACTGGGGGGGTTGGCCGGGGAGCAGCGATCGCTGCTGGGAACTGGCTGGGCATCGGTCGGCGGGTGGTGAGCAACTGCATTGGGCATCACTTGCTTTGGATATTGTTATTATACTGTTATTATTATCATTACTATTTTACTTTATTTCAACTATTAAACTGTTCTTATCTCCACCCAGGAGTGTTTCTCACTCTCACTCCTCCGATTCTCTCCCCCATCCCAGTGGGGCAGGGCAGTGAGCGATGGCTGCGTGTGGCTGAGCTGCTGGCTGGGGCTAACCCATGAATAATAATAATAATAATAATAATAATAATAATAATAATAATAATAATAATAATAATAATGCCACAGGTAGTCTGGCGTTCCTCTGCTCATGATGGGCAGGACAGAGCTGGCAGCGGGACGCCAGCTGCCGTTGTGCAAAGGGCTCCTGCTGCGCTGCCTGCGGCGTGACGGCGGGCTGTGTCCCCGCAGGCCATGCTCAGCCTCCTCCTGACGGGCCGAGCGAGCCCACGTGAGCTCGACGGCGGCCAGGAGCCGGGGCCCGGCGGCGAGGGCGTCGAGGCGCGGCGGCGGCGGGGCCTGGTGGGCTACCTGCGCTGGGGCAGGGCGCAGGCGGAGCGGCAGGTGAGAGCCGGCACGGCCCCGCGGCCGGGACGCCCGTACCTGATGTCCGCGCTGCCAGCACCGCGGTTTCGGGGACAAAGGCTCATTTAACGCGAGGCTGCACCCCTTCTCCCCAGGTGTGCCCCCAGCTGAGGACGCCCCAGCTGCCCGTCTGGCTGTGCGGCGTCACCGGCAGGCACGGCGTTCTCTTCGGCACCGACAGCCAGCTCCTCTCCGACTGGAAAGCGGAGAGAGTCTTCCACCTGTACTTCTACAGCGGGCAGCGGGAGCAGACAAAAACAGCCCATCTAACGATAGGTAGCACCCGAGCTTAGCGGGGGAGGATAGGAGTATGGGCGTCGCATACTGACCATGCATAGAACTGTGCATGCGTATAGCTAGGTGGGTCTGATTATGCATACGAGTCAATGTTCTGTATTTAATATATACGTACATACACTGTATATAATATGGACCCTTCACGGAATGTGAGGAGCCTACTCCGAACAACTGTAACAAGACACAAAAAACCTGGCTTTGGAAGGACCGTGACCATTCTGGAAGGGGTAATGCCCTCTCAAGCGGGTGGCCCGTTGCTGGGAAGAGCTATAGGAGCATTTCCTATAGAAGCAGTAACCCCTGAGTCCCCGTGCAAACTCCATTTGCTGCCACCCACCCTCCAGTCCGGCGCTGGCTCCTGGGCACGGTACCCACCGTGCCCACCCGTGGCTCAGCACCGGGCGATGCCGAGGCCGTGCCGCTCCGCAGAGCCGGGCGCCGAGCGGGGCTCCGGTGGGCGGGCGCCGGCTGAGCTGCCAGCGGCACAGGGTCCATCCCGCCCGCGGAGCACGCAGCGGGCACGGCCACCGGCCTCGCCCCCCCAGGCACAGAGCCCGCGGTCTGCTCCTGGCATGGGGGACACTCAGGACTTCGCCATTTTTTCCCCTACTCCCAGCTGTGGCCCAAGAGTTTTTGTTGGAGACGTGACAGTTTTTCAGGATACAAGACGTAAGTGTCGCTCCTGTGTTAAATACTCAATACGGACATACTGTTTAATGCTGCGTTTCATCTTCCGTCGCTGTTACGCCCACATCGGTCCAATATGAAAGCCCTGCTAAGTGTCCTAGAACAACTAGTAGGAGCAGGGAAACCCACAGACACCCACCCCTCCCATGGGACAAATCCCAGGAGGATTTGTTCCTGTAAGTGCAAAGTTTAAATACAACAAGAAGCAGAATGGTTTCATGAGTAATTCAAACTTTTGAATAAACCTATGTCTAATGCAGCGATGCTGGCAGGCAGGGTGGGTTAACAGCCTTTTTCAGCACCTAACTTAGACCTAAGTTTGTATTTTCCTGCCCAGCAGCCAGGTGCCACCGTGGCCCTCGTGTTCCCCCTCAAGTTTTAAATCCACACCAGGAGGAGTGAACTGCTCCTTGTAGCATCAAATGGTTTGCAAACCAGGCCGTGTGCTTAGGATGCGAGTTTCTTGTTTCTCCGTGCCGCTGCACACCCTTTACCTTCGCTTTCTGAATGCCCAGCCCCTTTTCCTCGCTCTCCTTCCACCATGGCATTTAAAGTAAAGTAAGAAACTTGCAAACACCACACTAAAGGCTAAATTTGCAGGGAAGAAGGGTGAATCGAGATTCACGGTCACGACACGCAGCGCGGCCACAGATAAGGATGTGCGCACCTGTTCAGAAAAACAATATGCAAATGCAGCCTGCAAGGCGTCAAGAGCGGTATTTATAGTGCCTGAATTTCCCAAGGCGGGGGCCCGCACAGCGCGGGGGTGCAGGAGGCCGTCAGTGCTGCCCCGCGCTCCCTCCTGGGGCAGGGCAGGCAGCACACCTGCAGCAATCCAGTCGGTCCTGCTTTTAACCTTTTCTAAAAGTTTTTTAAGGGGGGTTGGGTTTTTTAGACCCTTTTTTTTTTTTTAACTGCGTCTCCTTCTCAGACACTCATTCGCATCCCTGGGAGGAGGACCGAAGCGAAGAGCCGAGCAGCCCAGGGAAGAGGCGTCCGTCCGTGGAGATGGCAATCAGGACCAAGTGGGCAGGCGCGACCGTCAGCTGGAACGGGACAGAGCCCTTCTTCTGAGGAGTCACGGCATCTCCCACTCGCTGCTGACTCCACTAAACACTGCGGTCTGGAGGAGAACAAACGCTTTCACCAGTAAAACAGCCTTCGGCGCCTTGAGCGGGCGCCCTGCTCGGCAAGGCATCACACCCACTGTGAAAGCCTGTGCCGGTGAGGAACAATCGCTAGCGACGCTGCCTCGCTGCACACATTTTCCAGGTGGTAGGATGCAGGTTCTTCTGCTTCCCGTGGCAGCTGGCAGACAAAGGAAAGAGGGTGGCAATTCGCTTTCCTCCCATGCCAGGCAGAGATGTTAAAGAAATCAAGGTGCCCCTTAAGAGTGCAGTGGAAGTGAAATCAATATTGAGCATTGACAATACTGTGTGCATCTGATTTATTTAATCCAGTGTGTGCAACTAATTTAGCTGTTTACAACGAGTAAGGTTTCCTCCCAGCTCTCTGCAGCTGTGACTTCTGCAGCCAGGTCTCTCTCCTCCTTCAGCAACAGCTCAAGCGCAGGTTGGCTCGCGAAGCTATCCGGCGGGGAAGCACAGCTCGTACATGGGGACCGGGGCACAAGGAAGCCTCATGAGGTGCTCCTTGCTCTGAATTCAGCGATTTTACTGACTCTGAGCGTGGCCAAGTCCTGGCACCCTGCAGCAGCTTGGCAAGCGTGAGCAGGGCACGTCACTCTTCACTCACGTTGACTTTTTTGAGTTCCACTTCCTTTTTTATAGACATCACCCAAAAAAGACCTACTAGTCATATCAAAATGTCTGTTGCTAATGACAACTGTACTGAGAACAATAAACCTTTCTGCAGGTGATCCAGAAGTTTGGTTTAAGTGATTTGAATTAAAAAAAAAAAAAAAAGCGGTCACAACCAGCCTGAGATTCAGCCTGGCCAGGGCGAGGAGCCCACGGGTTAGCAAGCTAACGTGGGGTCTGCACTTGTCATTGCCCCCCTTCTTCAATTTCTGCTCCGTTCAGAGCCCCCCCAAGCGCGCAGCATCCCCGCTGCGGAGCTGTGGGTCAGCCGAAGCGCTGCAGTCCCCGGGTGCCCGCAGCCCCGGTGACACCGTGACAGGCGTGCCACCACCACGCAGAAGGGCCTGGGGCAGGGCTGGGAGCCCCCAAAACCTGGGGGACGTTGGCGAGACGGCAGCCCCCAGCGCTGGCTGCGGAGCTGCCAGCAGAAGGCAGAGCCAGAGGGTGCTGGCGGGTGACAGGCAGCCTGCCCGCAGGCAGGAGGGCACCCTCGGCCCCCACCCCAACCCCTGCCAGACTGGGGGGGCCGCGCTGCCCAGCCAGCAGCACCCGGGGCTGCCCGTCGCAACCGGCGGCGAGAGGCTGGAGAAGGGCCCATGCTAAGGCAGGGGCCTTGCAACGAGACGCTGCAAGACAGCGCTTGTTTTAACTGAGGAATAGCAGCGCGTGTTTATGCCAATAATGAATGAATAATGAATGACTGAAACTGTGCGGTAAATGCTAACGAAGCGCGGTCACCCAGCACAACGCGGTATATTGCGAGGCTCTCTATGCCATGTAATCGCCGAAGGGGTTACTACGGAGATAAAAGGATGCAAAGACCGTCTTCCAGAGCTGTTTTCCACGGCAAGGCGGTAGCGCCAGCCCTTCCTCTTGCTCCCGACAAGCTGTGGGGACGGTCAGCGTGTCCGGCCCTGCCTGCACCGGCTCTCGCTCGCGCTGCAGAGCGGGACCCCAGGGCTGCTGGGTCTGCACCAGCCGGTCGTCCTGCCGCGACTGCACTGGCGACTCCGGCCACCAGCGCAGGCTGGGGAGCGGGGCACCAGGAGCAGGGTCCCCCGCCCCTTCGGCCGCACCATCGCCCCCGGACCCCCCGGCCCCCACCCCGGCCCCTGCTCACCCACACCCCGCTGCGCCCCGTCCCACTCACAAAACCAGGTGCAGCAAATGCCTGTCTGATTGCTAAAGACAGAAAAAGGAAGAGGAACCATGCTGCACCAGCCTGCAGGAACACATGTCCTCACTGCCTCCCTTGGGCTTTCATCCTTCTGCCCTCACGTCTTCATGTCTTTTTATAACCTCCTTGCAGCGCAGGGCTAAATTTGAGCTGCCGATTTCCCTCAGTGAGAACTAAGCCCTCGCTCATTTCTGCGAGGTAACATCACGCTTGTGGATGCTTTAAAAATAAGAAGCAATAATGACACAGTCTGGCTATTAGTCAAACTTGTCTGAAAAACCCCCACAGCTCCGGCACCTCGGAAAGCTCTGTCTTCATGACAGGGACAACAGCTACAGATTTTCACTTCTAGTCTGGAAATTTCTTTGCAGAAGGCAGCTAAACCTTGCAAAACCCCCCCACCTCCCACAGATACTCAGGGGTGCTGTCGTCCCCTGAAATACAGGAATATTTGGGGGGATCAGGGGCTACCTGGCGAGGAATGCGAGCAACAAGTCCAGGCACACACAAGTGAAACTCAGGCCACGTTTTGGCACTTTGCACGCGTTAATCTCAAGGAGGAAACAAGTATCGGAGCCTCTGGCAGCTCGCGGACAAGCTGCAGGTTTTTACCTCCAAGGGAGCTGCACGAGAAAGAAGAGACGGGATCGGCTGCATGAAAGGCTCTGGAGGCCACACATGACCTCCGGAGACAAACTCTCCGCGAACCTCCCTGGCAGGTAGGGAAAGCGTCAGCTCTTCCCTGCCTGGATGTGCCAGCGTCTGCCAGCCTCGGCTGGGCACCGCCGCTTCCCCCAGCCGCCCTCCCCTTCCCGGCCACGGCCACGCAGCCTCGGGAAGCGGGGGAAACCTCCCTCACACGCGAGGTCCCTCTCCTGCACGGACCCGGTCACCGGCGGGCTCTGAAGCTGCAGAGGAGACAAGCCGAGCTCACTTCTTTATTTACCACTGCTTTACAAATCATCTTTTTACTGCAAAACAATTATTCCTATGGCGTAGGCACGGTAACCCACGGCGCTGCAGGGAGCCGGGCTATGGCCATCTCCAGAGACCGGTGCCTTTGTTAGCAGACGATCGATAACCGGGGAAGCCTGTGGCAGCCTCATGCCTTTCTGGCACTTACTCGACCAGCTCGGAGTCTGACTTGTGCTTTCCCATTTATCTCAAGCATAAGAAATGGGCTCTGAAATCCAGAGTATCTTTTTTTGTACATTATTTATTTAAGAGGAGTCTTTGGGGTTGCTAAAGAAAAGTGGGATAGCCACAGTCTGACATTTAAAAAAAAAAAAAAAAAAATATATATAGCTTAAATCACATATTTTTAAATTACCCTGTATTATCGAAAGCACAGAAAAAACAGATTTCATTTGTATAAGCATCCGCACAGTTCCTGTCTATTTGTGAAAAGGCTCTTATTTTCCCTCTTTCCTGTACCACAGAATATATAATAAACCATAAAGCGAGTAAGAGGTCTTGTCCAAGACCACAGGACTATTCTCAGGCCATGGGATCGGAGGAGAAAAGGACTCGGCACTCCAGGATGGAGACTAGAATCTCAGGGCCTATCGACTTGGATTCTCTAAAGTGTCTCAAAAGACAGACGCATATGCCTATAAATTCCTCAACAGCTTTTACAACCCAAGTTCTCTGTTTCGTTTTGATATAACCTGTAGATAAAAAAGAGAAAGGGAATTTTCTCAAAATCTTAGTAACTCGGTAGCCTTTTTTAGGCTATATATTGTACAGCCACATAATTTCTAGAGCACATGGTACAAACATCTCAATTATACCACATCTGAATCTACTAAACATTTTTTTTTCCCAGCAGCTAGTTGTCAAGAGTTTGGCTTTCTGTTGTGAATTCGGTTTTAATTGGAACTGGTTCGGTAAACCATTGGTGAAGATTTTAAGCCAAATTTTATTTCAAGATGCCAAAATACTGTCATTCTTTGAGAGTGATTTTTTTTTTTTTTTAAACTACTTGGTGTAACTTGCACATCTTTCCTTAGTGCTGCCTAACTTCTAGGGCTCGTGGGGAGTTGGCTGTCATAGGCTTCATTCAGCGCAGTGCTTCGTTCCTATAAAAATTCAGCAAAAATTCAGGTGCTCATTCCCATTTGTGCTTTCCTGGTGCAAACGATCGTGGTGAGGTCCACCCTCTGATCTTGTTAATTTGTACCTCACAAAGTGCAAGGCCTTTTCATTACACCCGAATGCACGGTGCGTTATCGAATGATTTCTCAAAATAGCAAAGGAAAACAACCTGTAAAACACTCTGTTAGGAGAACTGTATACAAAAGGATTTCTTCTCATTTCTTGGCCTGTCCCATCTTGCAAGGTTTAATGGAACTTTACAAACACGAGGAAAAAATCAGACTTCAGCTAATAAGGCACCTTCTTTTTAATGAAAGGTGAGTGCAAATAGTGCCTCAACTGGAAATTTTGCAAGGCCTGGAGTCAAGAACGAGTCACACAGCTGCACATCCTAAAGGAACTTTGATAATAACACCACTTTAGTGAAGGGTTAAAAATGCTCAGTGTGGGTATCTGGGAGGAAAGTATTATTGCTTGTTTCAGGACTAGAAGCGTTGGAGACAAATTGCAAGGAGAACTCTTGGGAAAATAATATATGTGAGAAAAACTCACCCATTTTGCTGACGGGGGAAATAACCTTGTAGGACAGAGCTCATCTCGGGTCACCCTGACTGGGTATGCTGCACAGGCGCACCGGGCAGATTTTGTACGAAACAGGCGAGAATTGCGTCTAGGCCCAGAGTGAGGAGAGCCGTGACATCCCAGGGGCTTACGGTTGAATGTTGTTGCATATGGAACAATAAGCCTGTATACAAATACGCCTATTTAACCATGGCTCCACTGCCTACAAGCAAACGCTTTCCTTTATTCTTCAGTCTTGCTGTAATAGGAAAGGGATTTTGGACAAGTTCTGTCCTGAGACTTCAACGCCTTCACTTCTGCAGTGTTCCTGAAACAGAAGACATTTGAAGCACCACATTTTTCTTCCCAAACTTCTTTTATCTGGGGAACGAAAACAGCCCAACTGCTTTTCTTGTCTGGTGCCCCACATGTCAAACCAGACCTAAGGAAATACCTCATTCAAAATAACATTTGAAAACAGCCCAAAACATCTTTTATTGCTCTTTTTCACATTTTTACTGCTATGAACCCCTGCCTGCAAGCACTGCATTGGCCTGCGCCCGGCTGGCCTGAGGCATACTCGCATTTGCAGGCAACGCCGCAGTTGTCCCAGTTGGATCCCAGCGCCCACGACACACGCGCACCGGTGGGCGCAGCGACCCTCGCACCTTCCCAACCGCCCTCACAGGCCGGCCACCACCACCGGCGCCTTGGCAGGAAGGGTTTGGTTGCAGAATCGTAGAATTGTTTAGGTTGGAAAAGGCATTTAAGATCACCCAGTCCAACCATTAACCTAACACTACCAAGTCCACCACTAAACCAATTAAGGGGAGAGGAATAATTCATTTCATGTGTCCTGGCTTGGTGGCTGCATTATTCTTTAATGAAAGTAAAACCAGGAATCACTAAGGTTGGAAAGGGTCTCTTAAGATCACCAGTCCAACCATCAACCCAACACCCCCATGCCCACTAAACCATGTCCCAAAGTGCCACCTCTGACCGTTTTTTGAACACAAACATACATACGTGTAAATAAAGGGGTTCATAGAATCATGGAATCGTTGAGGTTGGAAAAGACCTTTAAGATCATCCATTCCAACCATTAACCTACACTACCAAGGGCACCACTGAGCCAATTCAGGGAAGAGTAGCAATTTCATGTTTCCTGGCTTGGTGGCTGGATTATTTTTTAATGAAAGTAAAAACTGGGAATCACTAAGGTTGGAAAGGCCCTCTAAGATCATCAGCCCAACCATCAACCCAACACCACCGTGCCCACTAAACCATGTCCCCAAGTGCCACCTCTGCCTGTTTTTTGAACACAAACATACATACGTGTAAGTAAAGGGGTTTCATCGAATCATTGAGGTTGGAAAAGCCCTTTAAGATCATCCAGTCCAACCATTAACCTAACACTGCCAAGTCCACACTAAACCAATTCAGGGAAGAGCAGCAATTTCATGTTTCCTGGCTTGGTGGCTGGACTAGTTTTTAATGAAAGTAAAAACCAGGAATCACTAAGGTCGGGAAGGCCCTCTAAGATCATCAGTCCAACCATCACCCCAACACCCCCATGCCCACTAAACCATGTCCCCAAGTGCCACCCTCTGCCCGTTTTTTAACCCCTCCAGGGCTGGGGACTCCCCCACCTCTCTGGGCAGCCTGTTCCAGCGCTTGGCCACCCTTTCCATGAAGAAATTTCTCCCAATATCCAACCTAAACCTCCCCCGGCGCAGCTTGAGCCCATTTCCTCTCGTCCTATCGCTGTTCCTTGGCAGCAGAGCCCGACCCCCCTCCCTGCCCCCTCCTGCCAGGAGCTGCAGAGCGATCAGGCCTCCCCTCAGCCTCCTCGCCCCCAGCCCCTCAGGGCCGCCGCCGCGCGCTGACCGCTCGGACAGCTCCGCGCGCCGCCCGCCCGGAGCATGCCGGGAGCGGGGCGGAGGCCGCGCGCAGCCGCCGCTCGCCTCAGCGCCGCCTCCCGCCTCAGGGGCCCGATGGTGGTCGCGGCGGCGGGGCGCGATGAGCCGCCCGTCCTCCGCCGGCCCCGGCGCTAGCAAGCCCTGCGGCAAGCAGCAGCAACAGCAGCAGCACGCCTCGTCCCCCGCCGTGCCCGCCGCCGTCCTGCCGGGTCCCGGCGGGGCGTCTCCGCCGCCTCCCCCCCCGCCTCCTCCTCCTCCTCCTCCTCCTCCGCCGCCGCCGCAACAGCAGCAGCATCACGAACTGACTTCGCTCTTCGAGTGCCCCGTCTGCTTCGACTATGTGCTGCCGCCCATCCTGCAGTGTCAGGCCGGGCACCTGGTCTGCAATCCATGCAGGGAGAAGCTGAGCCTCTGCCCCACTTGCCGGGGCTCCCTCACCCCCAGCATCAGGAACCTGGCCATGGAGAAGGTGGCCTCGGCCGTGCTCTTCCCCTGCAAGGTAAGGGTTTTGGCAGGGAGACGGGGATGGGGGGGGCCGGGCGGCCCGGGAGGGCCGCCCGGCCCCCCCCATCCCCGTCCCCCTGCCCCCTCTCTCATTGCTTCCCCCCCCCAGACACTTTCCCCCACGAAAACAAGGTGCGCGGCCCCGCAACAGCCCAAAGAAAAGAGAAAAAACTTTCTTTCTCACTATAAAACTTCGGGTGTCGGCGGCTGGCAGTCGTCGCGTGTCCCCTCCGCCAGCAGCACGGCAGAAACGCCGACCCGTTTGGGTGTCTCGCCGTCACGAGGACCTCAAAGCGCGGGGTTTGTGGTTGGTTTTTTTAATTTCTAAGCGGCGAAGAAACGCGCGATCTTCTTTCAGCCCCCCCCCCAAAAAAAAAATAACAAACCCACTCGTTCGCCGTCAAAACACAGCGAGCCAGCCGGGGTAGGTGCAGGGTCGTGTTTGGCCGTGTCTGCGCTGGCCTGCGATTTGCACGCTGAGCAGACCGAGGAGGGGAGAACAGATCGATGCAGGATCTCCCCGACGGGTTTACATCTCGTCTTTATCGCTAGTTTGATATTGCAGCTTACAAGAAGACTCTTAAGGAGGCTTCTAAGCTTCATCCAATGTAAGCAACAGCAGGTCCGCTTGGCAGTTTGTAGAAGGTGACGATTTCTTGCTATTTACAATAATGCCCACGCTGAAGACACCCTAGGAGTCTCCTCCCTCAACAGCGCATGGGATTCATCCAGAGCCACTGCAGACAGCAAAGCTGTAGCTCTGCAAAGTCTTCATCTTCTGATGGTCCTCCTGCCTTTACTTCCTCCCCATCCTAAATGCAGAACAGAAAAGGAGGCGCTTGCTGGCCTCCATTAGCCTGTTCCGTGGTTCTGCAGGTTTCTGAAGTAAAATAAGATGACGGGAGTGCCACCAGCCTTCAAAAGCAAAACTTCTAAGGATTCTTTCCAATTCACTGAAAATCCTGCTCTAAGTATCAGCCTAGTATTTGGCATAATCAGCAGATACGAAGGCTAGATCTTGTATTCCCCCCCCCCCACCCCCAGTTATTTTAACCTATGCTGATGCTCAGTCTTAAAAAAAGTGGAGGTAGAAGAAATTCTGTGCGTGTCTCTCGTTAGTCCTCTGCAGCCCTCCTTTGGAAGGGCAGGGGCTGGTAAGCTGTCGGGTCAGTAATTACATCTGAATTATTCTTTTTTCAAGTCTGGTCTGTCCCAGCACTATTTCAAGTATTCAGATTAAACATTTAAGTCTCTTTTTTTTTTTTTAAGTGAGTTTTCTGTTTAAAAGAACTAGGTGAACTGCTCTAAAGTGCATGTCCTTCCTAATAGACATTTACCAGGATGGCAGATACATACACGCAGGCAACGCTGAGTGTGTCCTTTTTATGTCTTCCTGGAACCCCTCGACGCTCATACCTCTGTAATAGCACAAGCACTTTAAAACCGCAGGCTGAAGTGATGGAGGGACAGGTACAGGAACTGCTGGAGCCGTCGCTGATGTGGAATATGAGAAGAAAGTTTTAAAATACAGCGCTGTCCGTGGCGAGGTGGAGAGCCATGGTCAGGCTGGCAGTGGGAGCAAGGGAGCCGGAGCAGGCACTGCCGGGCTCCGGCGGTGCATGGCGAGCTTTCCGGTGAGAGCCGCGAGCAGGCCCTCGCCACCTCTGCCCGGAAAAGGCAGACCCTAGCAGCAGCTTTCCCCGGCTAGCCCACAGGAGCATCGTTACGGATGCGCAGGGAGTAGCGGCACCTCCCAACCATATCGTCCATGTCAAGTCCTGCAGCGCAGCGTGGATGGTGGCGAGAGCCCTGTCTGCTTCAGGGGGCTGGCTGGGTCGCAGGATGGGATGGCTGTCAGCGTCTTGCGGAGCTTCTGAGAGCGTGGGGCTGTTTCACTGCTCACCCGTGAACGGGAGCTAACCTCGGCAGCAGTAACAGATGGAGCGCAGTGGCGGGACACGGGTCCTCTCTGCTGAACGCAGCAACAAGTGCAGCGAGACGCACGCCCAGCTGTGACCCACTCCGAGCCCAAGGGAATACAAACAGCCAGTGCGGGTTTTTCACAGAAACGCTGGCCTAGTTCTCATTTTCTAAAGTGTCTCGTCGGTCTCGTCTGTGACAGCTGGTATTCCCTGCTTGTCCTAAACGAAACGGATGCCTCCGGGCTGGAGCAGCTCCCCAGACCAGAGTCCTCGCAGCCCGTCATTGCACTGAGGTGCAGCTCTGCTGCCTGCAGGGTGCCAGTCTCTCCAGCAGCTAAACTGCTGGGCAGGACTCCTGCCTGCTCATCCCCAGGCGCTGTGGGTAAACAAAGCGTGGGAGAAGGAAGAAAAAGCCTACAGACTCTTCCCCGTGAAGAGGAGACGATAAGATGTTCCTAACTTTACCTGTCAGACATTACTTTACTCACTTGATAACAGAAAGGTTTCTTAAGCCCTTAGTTGACGGGATTGGCTTCTTCACCCCTTGAGGTTCGCTTTCTCTGTGGGTAGAGGAGTAAGCACCAACAAAGAGGAGTGTGTCCAAGAACAGCCCCCACGCCGGGAGAACCGAATAGCGATCCCTGCGTCTGACGGGCAAGTTCTGGTTCAGGTGTATCAGCTGTAAACACTTCTGCAGTTGGGCATTCTCTAAATATAAATAAGGCGGCAGCTAGCATGTGTCAACCAGTTAAGAAAATGGCATTTCCAGAAATTCCTCCAAGTATTACTCCTGTGGTTGATGTCGTGCTCTTCAAAGCAGTGCCTTGGCAAAGGAGGGACGCCGGTGAGGTTTGCAATGGCTGAAGCAAGTGCCGGGGATCGGGCAGCTCAAGGTCTTGGTTATGGGACTGGGAGAGTTTTGGCTCTGACCCAGTGGTGGTTTTGGTGGTCTCTGCAGTAACCCAAGGTGCGGGTCTGTGCTGGTCGGCGTGTCAGAGGCTGCCGCTGCAGCAAGCAGGAGGCTGTGGACTGGGCTCATGCCGGCTCGGGGCCTGGTTTGGTTTCTTAGTACAGCGCCTGCAAGCCAGTTTGGAGCTGAGAGAGCTGGAAAGAGACTGAACCAGCAGCGGTCGGTGTGCCGCACCTCGCAGCTGCCCGGCGAGATCCTAGCGCAGGCACGAGCCCTGGGCCACGGCACGTGGGAGGGGACAGCTGGGGCAGCGCAGGGGCTGGCAACAGCCCCTGGCCCCAGATGCGTGCAGGGGCAGGATGTCGAGTTCCCCCGCGCTGCGCTGCGCTGCTGTGATCACAGGTGCATCCTCTGAGTTGCCTAGCTCGGACCTGCGGACCCGAAAACACGGCACTCGGAGCCCCGCGTCCCAGATCGCGCTGCGGTATGACCCGTGCAGGAGCGTGCGTCCTCCCCGCGCACCAGCGTCCGTGAGCGAGCGATCCGTCCCCCGCTCGTCGGGCACCCAGCAGCTCCTTGCAGAGGCAGAGGTGTCAATAAGCGTCTGCTCCTCTTCCCTCGCACACCCTCTCTTTTATGTGGATTTTTTTTCTGCCATGAGCAATTCCTGCTCTGCTGCTTTCACTGTTCCCAAGAGCTGCAAAGTGAAATTAGCACGCATTAATGTTTTTTCACTCTTACTTCTTGGGCCCAGAAACAGCAATGAAGCGTCAGGGCTGTAATGCTCGGTCAGTGCTTACGCAGGTCACCGGCAGCCAGCGGGGAGGTGGCCCACCGTCCCCCTCGGCGGTGGGTGCCCATTGGGTGCTGCAGCAGCACCGGGGTTTCGGCAAGAGCCGCCCCACACCAGCCCACCGCGCGGCAGGGCCTGGCCCTGGCCTGACTCACCTGTGGTTTGCAATGCATTAAGCAAACGTGACATAAGCTTTCGGCGAGGGGCAGAAATTGGAGCTCCAAAAAAGTGTGAAGGAGCAAATAGAGATGGCGGTCTGTCCAGAGGAGGTCCCCGCACTTCTAGAGATAACTGTGGAGGGTACTCGAAATCAATAGGACTGAGACACGACAGAGCCAACAGAAAACAGAGATTTGGTGTTGCCTGTGGCTGTGGTTGCTTTGAGGGTTGTTCTTCTTAAAATGCTTTAAGAAAGAATTACAGTTATTGCATCCCTGCACTTTACAGGGCTTCTGGAAAAAAAAAAAATAGGGGGATTTAAATCTTAAAGTCACAGTAAAGTTACTGAAAATATAAAATGCCTTTTAGTGCTCTAAGCAATCTGCAGAAGATAAAATGCACATCATAAATACACTCAAACTCCTAATTAATGAATGCCAAAAGGAATTTGTTATTTTCTTTCATCTTTTAAATAAGTGCAAATGGAAAATAATATAAAGGTACTATCTAGTTATAAAGCTGACCTAATTTGAGTATAGGTCCTTCTGTAACTTTGGGGTTTCTGTCCGATACTGGCTATGAAAGAAAATAAATCTTACAAATTTGCAGCTGCATGAGGAGACACCAGAATCCATTTTCACAGCAGTGCGTGAGATACACTGTGATCGTTAGCTGCTAAACTTGGAACTGTGACCTGGCTAACTGAGCAGCACAGGGCGGGAGAGGCGTTTCTCAATTTCACCACGTCATCCAAAGTCTGCAGGAAGGCAAGTAGAGCTGTGCGTGTTCTCTGTTGTCACCGGCAGAACTGCGGTCCTTGTGTAACCACGAGTTATTAGCCGAGATCTGTGCCCTGCCGTGTTTTGCTAGCCTTTTGTGGTGGGACTTGACAAACAGCGATGTTCATGCTTGAGCGATCTTGGCGTGGCCATGGAAATGACATGGGACCAGCATTCCTCATCTGCCCTGTGTAAAACTGCAGGCAGTTCCTGCTTGCGTTTCAGTTTACAGTAGAGCTTACCTGCGACATACACAGGCAAAACCTAGCCCAGCACTAAGGAAAATATCCAATAGCGAACCCAGCGTTTGTTTACACACTGACAGCAGCCCAGTTGGGCAGCTATACGGATGGCATTTAGCAATGTAGAATAGGGAAAAAGAAACAACCAAACCACCAACCCCAAAACTTCTGCGTAGGTACACCAGTAATTATCAGTGCTGTGATTAACTCAACCTAACAGTAAGGTTTACTTATAATAAAGGAAATTACTTTTCTAGTTATTGCATACAGTTAAAAAAAAATCTAAGTACATGGGGCTTGATTTTTCAGGGGTTTGAAACCCCATTCTTGCCAGCTTTCCTAGCGGTGGTGATGCTCTGCATCTGGGAAGCTAGGACAGATACCTCGCATGAAGAGTCTTCCAGCATCCTTTAACACAGCCACCTCTAACTGGAGATACTGCCGTGTTTCTGAGTTTCCAGATGCTTCTGGTCCTTTTGAAGAAAAATGAATCCAGTAAATTCATTGTATTGTACTCTGATGCTTTGCTTTGCAGAAAAAAATTGAAAGTCTTTCTGCACCTCACAACCAACACTTTGGATTTAAAAAGTGGAAGGCATAGTGAGACTCTGTATTAACTGAGAAGTCTTAAATAATACCAGACTAATCTCTTGCTTTGATTTTCTTTAGACAGGTGGTAGGAGGTAGGCAGACCTGCTTATGTCCTTAGACTACTGCTGCTACTCCATGAGTTCAAGGGAAAGCATGATGGGTTTCCCACGTAAGCAAACAACTTGCAAACAGAAATTGCACATTTATGTTGTTATTGTATACAAACTTACTCCTCTATATTGTCCAATGCTGTCTCTACGGTCTCTTCAGAGCTTTTCTTTAATTAAAAAAAAAAACCAAACTGTCACTTTAAAGATTTTAAGCAAATATACTAAACCTAAGTAAGGTCACACTTCCTATTTCCAAGACATAGTAGACGCTAAGAAAGCGGTGGGGTGTTTTTCCTGATAAAAACGTGTGTTTATTTTGTTTTTAACTGAACAGACATCCCTTACACGTAGGGGTCTGCTTGCGTCACCCTACCTGCACACGTGCATAGAGCCCGCCCGCTCTGAATGAAACGACACAATGCTCTCTGGTCCTTTCCCAGGTGAGCCATACCAGCAGACCCAGCACTGCTGGCAGAGCAGAGTTTATAAATGCGCTCTGCTGGGCAGCTGGCTGTGGCCCGAGCCGGTTTCCTCACCGGTGCGAGGCTCCGGAAGGCACAGAGGCTCGCCGTTTTCTGGGCTGGACCTCACCGTGCATCCCTGGGGGAGCTGCCATGGGTCACTGCTAGACTGGGCTGAGCACCTGTGCCCAAGCTTGGCTGAATGCTTCTGGAGGGATCTTAAAAGCAGGGAGAGATGGTTTACAAAGCACTGGAGGAGGGAGAAGCACGAGAGGGTCCCTGAACACTGCTGACACACACACAGGAGCAGGCAGGCCTCTTCTTTCCAGCAGCATTATTTGTAGCTCAAGCTACCTGTATGCTAGAGGGAGAGTCTGCTGGGTAGAGCAGGAGGGATTTAGACTCAGCAGTCTATTCGCAGCTCTGCTACTGATTTCCCATGTGGCTTCAGACAAGTTACTTTAATCCTGTGTCCCTGCCTTCGTTTACAGGGTTGATAATACCGGCCTGTCTCTGCTGAGCACTTTCAAGCTTAACTGATGTTTTCCGAATGCTTTAGGACACTCAGAAAGCTATCCTGTCAAAGGGAGGTTCAGAGCAGCACACACAGAGTGACATATCTGGCAAAAAAATGGCATGCTGTATGTGATGAGTCATGTATATGGTGATGAACTCTGAGCTGACCGTTTCCTCTTAGGAAAGAGAATAGAGTGCTGAACAAATGACTATGAAAACAAGTACATAATACTTTCCAGCATGGAATACTAGAAATGATAAGGGCAATGAAAAAGCAGAAAACAGTCATGCCAGCCCAGGCATTAGAGTCATACCTGCACCGTTAGCACCATGCACAGCCCTGGCTCCCCATCTCAAGGCGGACGCAGTAGAAGTGAAAGAGGTGCACAGGCCAAGCAGCTCAAAGATACAGTATAACCTGTACACAGGGAGAGGCAATGCGGGTTTTTGAGGGGGATGCTAAAGATCAATAACATTTGCCAAGCAGCACAAAGACAGCAAGTCAGTTTTTGCTGTTCAGTCTCCCATCATTGGTAGGGCTCCTCACCAAGTGAAACCTGCAGCGATGGGTTTGGGAGCACACAAAAGCGGGTACTTCTCACAGTGAAGGGCAAACCCACCACTATTTGCTCATCTTGTTTTTACGCTCTCACTTCTGTAGTCACCACTGGTTGCTTTCACATTGACATCTGGTTTTGCCCAACCAGCAGCTTGTATATCCTTCCTAATTTTGTTAATGAGGTTAGATTCGGAGCTGCTCTTCAACACACTGCATGATGGAAGTGTTAACAGGGGTATGAACGTGGGAAAAACCAGCAGGCCAGTGGGGCTGGAAGCGTGCGCGTACCTGGGTCGCTGCGCTACACGGCAGGGCAGCGGGCATGGCAGACCACGCGTTTGCCGTGATGGGGCTTCTGCCTTTGGCAGGAGGACACCTCGTTCCACTGCAGCGCCCTGCAATAAAGCCGTTAGCAGAGGATTAAGCAGCAGGGGCAGACACAGTAAGCAAGGGCTCACGTTAACTCTTTATGGCTTATAAAACCAGCTCCTCCAGAAGCACAAGCTCAAGTTTCTGTCCCGGTATTCCTAGCGCAGTATTTCTAGTGCTTGCAGCATGGGTGATTTGCACCTTGGGCATTTGACCCTTTGAGCTGAAACTTCTTGCACGCATAATTAGCCCAGAAATAACCATTTATACCTTGTTTATGTCTGTCTTCAAGGAAGCGTCATAGTGTCTGTAAGCAGCCACAGACACGTGTCGTAAAGTGCGTGATAGTGTTAGTGGTGTTGGTATCACTACAGATACCTGCAGGCTGGGGGAGCTGTGCTCTTGGGAAGAATAGGAGAGACTGTTTTCTATGGAGGTAGCATGAAAGCACTGTAGTCAGTGTGGACAACTGAACTGATAAGAAAAAGGGAAAGCACCCCCAGTTGTTTAAAGCAAATTAACCATCTAACATGCCCGACGACATTAAGAGAAGTTCGATGGTACTCACTTGTGCGCTAGGTTTACGCTCGGTGAAAAATTGTCCTCTCGCTCTCCACTTCTCAACAACCGCAGTGTTGAAACTGTTCCAGCGTTTAAAAAAAGCTGTGGGGAATCTGCATTTGAATTTAATGGAAGTACTTTTTCTCTGTGATGGTAATAAGGTACAGCTATTAAAAATAATTCACTGTGTGTAGCTGTTTGCTGAAACTAGAATCCTTTGTTCTTTTTAAAGAAAAAAAAATACAAACCAGGACCACTTCAGCTGATCTGGACCTATCAGATCTAATTACAACTCAGCCTTACAATCCATTTTATCTGAATTCTTGCATTAGGGAAAAAAAAACCCAACCACAAAAGACAAGAAGAATCCATTTTTAAGTGGAAACAAAATTAAGTAGAGCTCAGTTCTGAATCCAGGGCTAAATAGAAGTACCTAATGTAAAATGTGCAATGAGAACAAGAGTTCTGGTTGATCACCAGTGTTTCCAGTTGACAGGTGGGAGCAGCGAACAGTAGTGCTGGTGCCTTTCCTGACGGCTTGTATTTGTTTTTTTCTTCCAGTACGCCACGACAGGCTGCTCTCTGATGCTCCATCACACAGAAAAGACAAAGCATGAAGAGATCTGTGAGTATCGTCCCTACTCCTGCCCGTGCCCGGGTGCCTCCTGTAAATGGCAGGGATCCTTGGAAGCCGTGATGTCCCACCTCATGCACGTCCACAAAAGCATTACCACCCTTCAGGGAGAAGACATCGTTTTTCTTGCCACAGACATTAACCTTCCAGGTGCGGTTGACTGGGTGATGATGCAGTCGTGCTTTGGTCACCACTTCATGCTGGTGCTGGAGAAACAAGAGAAGTACGAAGGTCACCAGCAGTTTTTCGCCATCGTGCTGCTCATCGGCACCCGTAAGCAAGCGGAGAACTTTGCATACAGACTGGAGCTGAACGGCAACCGCCGCCGGCTGACCTGGGAGGCAACGCCGCGCTCCATCCATGACGGGGTGCCTGCGGCCATTCTGAACAGCGACTGCCTAGTTTTTGACACGGCTATAGCGCACCTTTTTGCTGACAACGGAAACCTCGGCATTAACGTGACTATTTCTACGTGTTGTCCGTGATGTATTTGCGTAGCTAGCGAAACCTAGGCTGTCTGGACATAGTGCTTTACATTCACCAAGGGTTTTCTTTTTGTTCTGGTTTTTTTAATGATATTCAACTATGTCATCATGTACACTAAGACTCCTAACCAGCCAACATTTTTAACTTTGGAAAGAAGAGAAACAAGAGCGTCCTGTAAGTAATATGAGTGGGAAAAGGTCTTTTTAAATTCTTGGGTGCCTTAGGAAGATTCCCCACACACAGTCACCTTTTTTAATTTAATTATATTTTATTTAAAGAGTGCTTCCACATAGCTTAAGAGACTTGAAGTACTGCATTCCTGTTTGGAGCACACCTAAAAGTCCTTTCAGCAGGAACACAGACTTGCTCTCTCACTGGTGAGCTTTAATAGCAGTTTTTAGTAGGTGGGAAAGAAATCCAAGCAGCCTCTCACAATAGAGGTTGTGACTCAAAGGGGAACAATAGGTACTTCAGTGTTGATACTCTGTTTCCCGCTACCTTATTAAAAAGGGATGGGCATTGGATCATTTGCTGTGTTTTTAAAGGAAAAAAGGGGAGGAGGGGCTGGGGTGAAGCATGGCGGGTTTCACAGAGCGTGGGAATTGCCGCCTCCTGTCCGTTTTAGGGGGATCAGTGAGCCCAGCACACGGCACAGCCGGGCACAGGTGAAAGCAGGAGGCACACATCTCATGCATCTCAAACAGCTAGAGCCGATAATACAGAAATAAGCTGTCCACATGCAGCTTCCCTTGGAGACATACTTGACTATTGATTATTGTAAAAGACTAATAATATAGCAAGAGCTTTATGGCCAGTGTCGCATCATTTGCTATTTAAGTTTTGTTGCCATATTTACTTTTATTTTGTAATAAATATTTTGCAAAAACTACACCGCAGGTCATGCTGTGCTAACACGCGTGCGCAGCAGTAGCTGTTGCTTCCTGGTTACTTTGCGCGCTCTGCCTCGCGGGACGTGCTGGGCTTCCCCGGGCACAGGCGAAGCTCGCCCAGGCGAGCGGCAGGACGCTGCAGGGTGCTCCCCCTGCCACCTCCCAGCCCTGCTGCTGGCGAGGGCCACTTTGCGGCACAAACAGCAGAACCGGGTGGGGATTTGAGTCGCAGGGGCAACAGTGACAGCCCGACTCGTGCAAACTGCAATCACGGTCTGTCACCGAAGCTGAATCTGCCTGCAGCTCCCCTCTGTGACCAGAACCCTCTGCCTGAATCACTCAAGAAAAATACTAGCTCCGCATATGGCTTTGCTCAATATTAAGATGTTTGCTATTTGGAAGAGGCAGTGAGTTGTGAGGTGATACGGTCCGCTGAGTTATTCAGTGGTAGGAAGCCTCACAACAGTGGAAAAACTACATGTAAAGTGACAGATGCAGCTTGGTGTGAATAAATATAATACACAGGGAGGAAAAACAGTCCTAACTGCATCCCTCCAGGGAATTGCTCTTTGGAGTTATGACGGAGTCCTATGCAAACGTCACCCAGTGCCTGGTAGCAGTCCCCAGAAAAGCGCACGAGAGAACGACGAGGACCGCATCAGCGAAAGGAAGCTTGTTCCAGCCTTGAGAATTTGGAAGTGCCCACGGGAGAAAACCTCCCAAGGAATTACTCTCATCTTTTCGTACCTAGTTCCTATAAAGATCCTACATTTGATCTCATTTACACTGTGCTGGCAGAACCCCAGCGGCATCAGCCAAGCAAACTAATCTGCTCCTGCTTAAGCAGGATCAAAGTCAAGCTCTGGCTCTGACAGGCTTTAACACCTGTGCTTTCAGCAGAACTTGTTAAGCAAGAATTCCTAAAGATTTGATTCATTTTCCCTTATTTCAGCAACATTTATAGTGGAAGATAATTTTTCTTACTGACAGGTGGGACATAAGAGCTTTTTTGTGTAAAACAAAACTCTCTCTGATTATAGCAGGATTAATGAAAGTAATTACTTCAGTATTGCCTACAACCCACATTATTTCATTAGGTCTTTCCACACCATTCAGTTCTGAAGGAGTGGCAAACTTTTGTTATATCTCGCAGAAAAAAAAAAACCAAACCCAACACCCAGTATCTTTTCTGACTGAAACTGAATTTAGGATAAGGAATACCTCAGCTGGTACTGCCAAAGAGTGATGTGTTTCCTCTTCAGATCAGTGAATGAGCAGGTGACACTTGTTCCAGCACTCCATCAAAGTGTTTCAGGTTTTCTCCTCTGCAGAGCTGGGCACAACACAGCTGGTACTACTTCTGAGGGTGATGCCCGAGGACCAGAGGCAGGAGAGGCTTGCAGGGCACCAGCACCTTGCCAAGGGAAGTGGCAGCACATCAGTAAATGGGTGAAAGCTCCTCAAAATACTCAGAAAAAAGTTACTGAGGCTAGCCTGGTTTTCTCAACAAAACTCCTGACCACCACTTTAAACACAAAGAAAAATGCAACACTCCTAGGGACTGAGGAATTTATAGCAAGAGTACGGCACAACTGGAGCGGCTCCCGCCTGCGGCTGTGCCAGCGTCGTGCTGCGCGCTGTGAGGACAGGCGCTCGCACCCGCCCACGCCGCAACCAGAAGCGAAAGCTGTGGCAATACCGGGATCTGCACCAGCCGACCACGGACACGGTCTCTTGGGATGCCAACGCTACGGGGAGCTATCGGCACCGACGGCACCTGAGCAGCGTGTCCAAACACTGTACTAATACCACTGGCTGCACCTCAGCCTAGTCTTTCAATTTTTAAAAATGAGTAAGACTTACTTATTTTGTTGTAGAACTTATGTGTTTGTAAGACAACTGCAAATTCTTACACAGAGCCCAGATAATGGTAGCACATACACATTGCCCGAAGGTGAGTCTAAAGCCTGCGTTTGTTTGCAAATGACGTATTGCTTTCTTTTGTTCTCCGAGCTGTAAGTACAAATTCCTTGGGGGGATTCAACAGCACCCAGTCCTACAGGAGACATCAGCAACAGATGTATAACAACCATACGACACAAGTGTAAGAAATACGTATAGGCAGGTGTTTCAGGTGCAGTCAGGAGTTCACGTCCAAACAAGCAAGTCATAGAATCAGAGTTGTTTGGGTTGGAAGAGACCTTTAAGATCATCCAGTCCAACCGTTAACCTAACACTACCAAGTGCACCACTAAACCAGTTAAGGGGAGAGGAATAATTTCATGTGTCCTGGCTTGGTGGCTGGATTAGTTTTTAATGAAAGTAAAACTAGAATAGAATCACTAAGGTTGGAAAGGATCTCTAAGATCATCAGTCCAGCCATCAACCCAACACCCCCATGCCCACTAAACCATGGCCCAAAGTCTAGAACCATTCAGGTTGGCAAAGACCCTTAAGAGCATCAAGTCCAACCATAAACCTGACACCACCAAGCCCGCCACTAAACCGTGCCCCAAAGCGCCGCATCTGCCCGAGCCGTGCCCGGTTTTGTGACCGGCGCTTCACCTCCAGCCCCGCTCCTGCTCCAGGCCAGAGGCTGCAGCTCAGCGCCTGCCATTCGCCCAGCCCGGGGCGGCGGGCGCGCAGAGGGGAGCCGACGGCGGCCGGACAAAGGCCGAGAGACGACATCGCCCATCGCCCATCGCCCATCGCCCATCGCCGCGGGTTTCTGCGGCTCCCGGGGCACCCGCGGCTCCCTCGGAGGCCGCTCCGGCCTCCCCCGCCCGACGACCGGCTCCCGGGGCAGCCCTCCCGCCAGCAGCCCCCGGCTCCCGGGGCGGACAGGTGGGCCCAGACCCGGCTTTATGGGGGGGCCCAGACCCCATTATGGGGGCCCAGACCCAGCTTTATGGGCGCCCACGCCCGCCCACGCCGCTCCCGCTCCTCAGCGGCGCCGCCGCCGCCCCAGCAGCCCCCGCGCCCGCCGCGTTGCCCTGGAGACGGCGCCGGGGCCTGGGCCGGGGCCTGGGCCGGGTCGGTGCGGGCCGGGCCGGGCCGGGAGCGGGGCCCTGCGGCTGCCGAGGGCCCGCGGGCCTCCAGGGGCGCGGGGCGGGCACTGCGCGGTTTCTCCCCCGCGGCTGCCGCCGGCCCCGCCGCCCGTGGCTGGCGAGGAGGGAGCGGGCAGGGCGAGCCGGGGCGGCGGGGCCTCGGCCGGCACGCAGCTCCCGGCAGCTCCTCAAGCGTTGCCCGCCCCGGCCCCCTCGCCCGGGCGGCTGCGGGAAGGCCGGCGGCGGCGAGACCGAGCGGGGGCTGCGGCAGGCGCCTTCGGCCCGGGCGGCAAAGCCGCGGTCCAGCCCCGCTCGCTGCATCCACAGCGTCTGGATTTTGAGCTGAATACGCTTGGAAAAGCCGCCTTCGTTAGCGTAATCGTCAAGGGCAACTGCTTTCAAGCCCTTGTGTATGCCTAAGAGGTGGGTTTGTGTCTTAAATTAAGGGAAATGGCAACGCCGGGCAGCGTCGAACCCCTCGCGACGCCAGGAATGTCGGTGTCGATGCGGGCAGAAGCTGGCTGGCTTTCTGAACACGCCTACAGAAAATCAAGTAAGAAACAGCTTTGTTCAGGAAAGAGGTTGCTCACTTGTGTTGTCTTTCACTCAGGCTACCTTGTACCCCAGTGTCTTTCGTAGAAGACGCGTGAGTTCGCAGTTTCCCAGAGATGCTTTTGCAAACTGGCGGCAGACCCGGGAGCAGCCCCCAGGAATCCCCCTCTGCGGTCCCCTCGTTAACCGCTCTGCAGAGCTGCTTCTAAACGAACCTCTGGGTCCCTGCTAAGCGTGCAGGAGTGCTCTGCCAGCCAGCGGGCGTAGGAGCGCTCAGCAGATGGCAGAAATAGCGCATTGTAGTCCTGTGAGAGGTGCTGGCAAAGCCTCTAAGGAGAGCTGAAAATAATCAACCTTTCTTCTCCTCCTGCTCAGCTGAGTCATCCGCGCACGTGACCGAGTAACCAGCTCCTTCGCTTGCCCGCTGTAGTACCTTAGCACGCAGCACGTTAGCGGTAGTTGCTGCCTGATCCTGTCCCGTTTGGGCACCACATCGAACAGCCTTTGTGCTTCGTTGTCAGTGCCAGGCAGCCCTCCTCTGTAGGAGAACGTCTCCCACATCTCACGTGCCTCGGAGAGCAGGAGGAGCGATGTGGGCCGCAAAACACAGCACACCAGCTGAAAGTACTGGGGAAAGCTGCCTGCAGACCCATCCCAATAGAAGGGGGGCATGCACAGCCCACGACAGATAAAGAGTGCTCTCTTCGTTTGTTCGAAGTGCACTGTGAACGCGTCTGCAGGGGAAAAACACTGTAGGCTTTGTACTTTAGGTGGAGCTTCATGAGTCCTTGGGATGATGGTCGCTGTAACAATCAAAGTACAGAATAAGCAGACTTGTGCCAGCAGTAAATCATCTACCTGGGGTTGGATGCAGCAGTGGTAGACAGAGATGATACAGAAGCTGCAAAGCCCGTTAGAGAGGGCAGAGTAAGGATGTGGAGCGTCCCCCTGCTCCGAGCACTGCGGCCCAGGTGCCAGGCTTCCCTCAGTGCCACGGTGCACCCAGAGCCATGCCCCGGCTGCACAGCTCCATGGGTGCACTTTGCACTCCCTGAAGTCGCTTCTTCTCCGGCCAGGTTTGTGATCAGTTACTCTCTGTGACACAGCCTGATTGCAGAGGGTGGTAACTACACATCTTTGAACTGCAATTTAAAAAAACAAAGTTCAAGCAAACACATCGTTTACCTTCTGAAAGTGTAAGCGAACCCCATAGCATCGCTTTCTGCTTTTCCTCTTGTGCTGGTGCATTCACTTCCAGATGCATTCCCGAGCTGCGGTTCCCATTGCAGGCCTGGGAGCTGGGTGTTGACCTGGGGCTGTCATGATTTTTACCCCATCCTTTTAAAATACATGTTCTGATTTTTTCATACTTTCCAAAGAGAAGGACTTAGAAAGGATTTGGTATTTCAGCCTGCCCAGAGTTTCATCTGTCTGCGTATTTTCCGGAAAGCAGGACAAGCTTACTTAGAAAGGCAAGACAAATTGTGTGGCAACAAGGGGAGCTGAAATTCAAGATTAAAAGAACTAGGAATGTGTTTAGCGTGCCTGAAGGGGAGGCTACAGCAGCTGGCATGCTGGCCATGTTGATACTCAGAGAGAAGGCGATGCATACAGGACAGCACACAGTTGTGCACCTGAGGCGGCTGGATGTCAGTAGCACAGCCTGCCGAGAGGGAACCTGGGTCTGCTGAGGCCAGCGATAGACAGCCGGTCATCTGAGATGTTTCCTGTCGCCCCAAAGGCCAAAAAACCCTTCGTTGCACTCAGGCAGCATGGACTGCATGTGGAAATGAGAAAAAACTTTGTCTCTACAGCTCTTTCTTCTTAGGACAAGAGAGGCTGGAAATGCTTTAGAGGATAATGCAATATTAGATTAGCGCTACAAGTCACTGACCCTAAGCAATAAGCCGTCTCCATGACTTCAGCAGGATGATTTTTTAAAGCCCTGATCCAATGTCCGTGCCTGGTTCAAGTCCCTCAGGCATTTGGGAAGGGTTACATGCAGATCCAGAGCCACCCTTCTGAAAGCGTAGGACCGCGTCCGGCAAGGTCGTCTCGGGCAGCCGATGTGGTTGGTGAGAAAAGGCTGGCATGCTGAAAAAGGACCAGAATAAATGTGCCTAGAAGATAAGCTTTCTGAGAACACAGCACTGCTGTTCAGTAACTCTCATTATTGCTATTGCAGCCCTGTCCGAAGAGTTCAGCAGCTTAGATGTTTTGTGTGACATGGAGGTAAGGACTCACCCAGGTTGCATATATATATTTTATGCTTAATGGTTTTACCCCTGAACAAAGATATGACTCCACATTGCTTTTGGTGTTTTCCACTCCGAGTTCAAAGAAGATTTTGTGAAGCTGTTCAAGAAGTCTCTGCGCACGCTCCCCTCCGTTGGCCTGCCTACCCTTCTGGCCTACAGACCTGAATCGTCACGAGCAAACATACAGATTGAGGTGAGTCAGTGGGGGGTGTTCCCTACTATGTGGCTTTTTTTGTTTATTTTAATTCCTACAATTCCCATGTAGGAAAAATAAAAATGCCCTTTGCCAAGCCAGTGCACGAGTTCCTTTATGAAAGGGTTTTTCTTTCGTGAGGCTGTTGAAATGATGCTGCTTGTGCACACCTAAACAGCAAGAGGCTGTGCAACTCCTCTCCCCACCACTGCATCCTATGTTGAGAATTTCCTAGCAGAAGATTTTGCCCTTTGCCCTTTATATAAATACTAGATATACAGTCAAAATCATAGAATTGTTTAGGTTGGAAGAGACCTTTAAGATCATCAAGTCCAACCGTTAACCTGACACTGCCAAGCCCACCACCAAACCATGTCCCTAAGCACCACATCTACACATCTTAAACACCTCCAGGGATGGGACTCCCCCACCTCTCTGGGCAGCCTGTTCCAGGGCTTGACCACCCTTTCCATGAAGAAATGTTTCCTAATATCCAACCTAAACCTCCCCTGGCGCTGCTTGAGACCATTTCCTCTCATCCTGTCGCTGTTCCTTGGGAGAAGAGCCCGACCCCCCCTCCCTGCCCCCTCCTGCCAGGAGCTGCAGAGCGATCAGGTCTCCCCTCAGCCTCCTCTTCTCCAGGCTGAACACCCCCAGCTCCCTCAGCCGCTCCCCACCAGCCCTGTGCTCCAGACCCTGCCCCAGCTCCGCTGCCCTTCTCTGGACACGCTCCAGCACCCCGATGTCCTTCTTGTGCTGAGGGGCCCAAAACTGGACACAGTATTCCAGGTGCAACCTCATCAGCGCCCAGTACAGGGGGACAATCACCTCCCTGTTCCTGCTGGCCACACTATTCCTGACACAAGCCAGGATGCTGTTGGCCTTCTTGGCCACCTGGGCACACTGCTGGCTCATGTTCAGCCGCTGTCGACCAACACCCCCAGGTCCTTTTCGGCCAGGCAGCTTTCCAGCCACTCTTCCCCAAGCCTGGAGCGCTGCATGGGGTTGTTGTGACCCAAGTGCAGGACCCGGCACTTGGCCTTGTTGAACCTCATACAGCTGGCCTCGGCCCATCGGCCCAGCCTGTCCAGGTCCCTCTGCAGGGCCATCTGACCCTCCAGCAGATCGACACTCCCACCCAGCTTGGTGCCATCTGCAAACTTACTGAGGGTGCACTCAATCCCCTCATCCAGATCATCAATAAAGATGTTAAACAGAACCGGCCCCAATGCCGAGCCCTGGGGAACACCCCTTGTGACCGGCCACCGACCGGATCTAACTCCGTTCACCACAACTCCGGGCCCAGCCATCCAGCCAGCTTTTACCCAGCGAAGCGTACGCCCGTCCAAGCCACGAGCAGCCAGTGTCTCCAGGAGAATGCTGTGGGAAATGGTGTCAAAGGCTTTACTGAAGTCTAGGTAGACAACACCCACAGCCTTTCCCTCATCCACGAAGCAGGTCACCTTGTCATAGAAGGAGATCAGGTTGGCCAAGCAGGACCTGCCTTTCATAAACCCATGCTGGCTGGGCCTGATCACCTGGTTGTCCTGTACGTGCTCTGTGATGGCACTCAAGAGGATCTGTTCCGTAAAGAAAAGTCAAAGAATACAAACAGGACATAGAGTTCCCCATAACCCTTAGCAGAGTAAAGTCATCAAAGAGAGTTAATCCTAGGCATGAGGTGGGGAGCAAGGGAATTTCCAGGAACTACGCTCCAGAGAAGCCAAGTATTTTAAATTAGTATGTTCAGAAAAGCATTTGAATGAAACACGTAGTATAGTAAATGAAGCATAGGTGAAGCGCCCCAGCTAAGCGGCCCGGAGCAAGCGCCCTTCACCCCTTGCTGCTGCGGCTGGATGGCTGCTGTCTCTCTGGGGAGCGCCGAGCTAGGTGAGCTGCCCTTGGGAGCGGAGGTGTTAGACACCAAATCCAGCAGCATTTCTTGGCAGCTGCATCTTCTGTAATAGTTTCAAAATGCATTTTCAAAGAACAGATATTTCTTTCAGAGTATCTAGTACCCATCCTCAAAGGACATGCTGCAGCAGCCCTGATTTGCATCTGGTCAAATATGCTCAGCTCTTTTATCAACAAACCGGCTGGTGGTTCCTCATGAAATTCCCTACAGATTTTTCTATGATCAACAGTGCAACAGTCAGGGAACTTTTTCTCCCCAAAGCCCCAAGCAATGTATTTGAAAAGGTTAATGCATCAGAGTACTCAACTATAGCGTTCTCCATGCTCTGAAGCTTTCCCTTGGAAGGAATAGGTCCCATAAATAGTGCGGTCATTCCATTTCTTTGAGGTTATTTATTTACTACAGATTGGCTTTTTCGGTGATTTCCTGAACCTAATGTTTTGAGTTGAATCCTTCCAAGATATCACAGACACAGATCTGTTTTAACAGCTCTTACACGCTTTATAACATTGCGTTTTGAGCAGAGCCCTCTTTCCCCAAGACAAAATGAGGACCTGGGTGCTGATACCCCATTTCTGTGCTCCTCCTGTTCTCTCTCCCCACCTCCACTTCAGACAGAGGAGGACTGCGCTCCGAGGTGCGAGTACTGTGGCAGCCTGCTGAAGCCGTTCCCTTCCGTCGAAGACGCTTGCCCACCGTCACAGGATTATGAATCAGTAAGCTGGTGGGGAAGATGGGCAGAGGTTTGCTGTGGAAAGGCCCGCTCTTGTGGCACTGCTCTTCTGCCTTTCAGAAATTCTGCTGCGAGCGTAATCGAGACCTCTACGAGTTCATCGTAAATGAGAGGAAGAACCACGAAGGCGCCTGGAGCGTTCCCATTGCTGTCAGCCCCCGTGAATCCCATGGCACCGCAGCTGACAGGCTGCTGTCAAAGGAGAGAGCGTACCAGAGGTACTGTGAAATGACGGGGAGAACTGGGGATCAGGTCTGTATAAGGAACAACAGCCGACTCGGGAGGGAAAAGAAGAATTAAGAAAATGAAACTGCAGCAAGAGGGAATGGAAGAAGAAAATATTTTCCTTTAGGCAACACAAGTTCATATTCTATCTGGACCCTCTTGGCTTTTCTCTTATCAGGCTGTATTAGAAGGTGGCGAGGCATGTGCCAAGTAAAACATTCATTCTACTGCTGACAGCCGTAATGTCTAGGGACAGGCAGAGCCAAAACATAATTGCAGCTGTGGGAGGGATAATATTTGGGTCTAGCTTTTACCTCAGGTGCTGAAACAAAGCTTGAATTTGTATTTCTCTATTTTGCTGCATAAACCATGACATGCATTTAGATTCCAATTTCCAGAGTCACAAGAACTCTGCAAGTTTGACTTCTAATGGGCTGTTTAGCAGGAGGCCCAAAGCTTATACAAATACCTAAGCGTATGGCAGAGGCTTAAAGAAAAGCAAATCAGCATACCTGGGAGTAAACTGTTAGTTTCCTTGAAGATCCTTTGCAGTATGATGGTGCAAGTACCTCATATTATGTACAGAGCATAAACCAGAGCTGTTGTCGGGCACTGTCAAGTTTGTAGGAAGCGAGGTAAGAAGAATAGTGAAAATATGCTTGAAGATTAGCTGGTTTTTTGGTCTTGTGGGCAGCTCTCCTCTTTTACATAAAATCTCGATACAAAAGCCCTTGCAGTGTTTAGCTCTGCTGTCAGCAGAGCTGATGCCATTGCCATCACAGAGTCTGTTCACTGAAATCTCTGTATGGGAGCAATGCCTTTTTGCTGAGATATGATTATTTTGGTGATATTCCGTTGCCTCTAACTGTTATTTGCAATTATGCGAGTGGAGAGAAAAACAGGTTCAGAAACTTGTGTTCCTACAGCAAGGATATCCAGTACTTCTAGCTTTCAAACCAGGATGTATGAAATGTATCTCAGGAACGCTTTCCTTTTCCAGGCAGCAGGAGAGACAAATGGCCAGGCAGTTAGCTTTCCTGGCAGCAGAGCCCACGAGTGTAGCTGAATGTGAGTTTGCATTTCCTTACGTATTTATTTGTCTATTTATTACAACAATGAATTCAATGGAATTGCTTGTCTCTAATGCTCTCTAGTTGAACAGAAGGATTTATACAGCAACACGTTAGTTCATTGTCAAGTGTGCAATCCCATCAAATTAGATACTGCCATATTAAATAAACCCTCACATGAAAAAACAAAAGCAGTGACATTCCCATTGCACAGAGAGGGTCTCCTTGCTGTGACTTTCAGTATTTATATCTGAATGTTTCAGCTGAGGTGCACAGAAATTGACTTTAGAGAATAATAAGCTGGCAAAGCCAAGTCCTTGGAAGGTCCGAACCTCCAGAATTAGGGTGATCAACATTTTGCCTCATCAGGTGAATACTCCACTGATTCCTAGCCCGGGCTGTGGATGACTGAGCAGCTCTTTGGATCTCGCTATAAAGTCAAAGGCATTTTGACTAAGAACAGAAGAACTAGATTTACAATATGGGCATATTTTCCCAGAGGATGGCAGGGCACTGAGGCTTTCGTGGCACCAAGGATTTCAGATTGTCGGTTCTCCAGAGCATGGAGCCGTGAATGCTATCCAAAAAAAGTAATTCTTTACTCACACAGATGTGTTATATACATAATTGAAAAAACTACATCTTTTTTCATAATCTTGTTCTCTGAGATAGCTGAACGGCTTGGACTGTCCTTGTTAGATAGGAAACACCCTGAGACAGACTCCCAGGATGGAGCATTTCAGCCAGAAATTCCCACTCCCCCAGGTTCTGTCCTCCCTGCAGCGGTGCCAGGCAGCCCCGACATGGGCGCTGCCAGCCCTACCCGACGCACACAAACCCTCCCTTTGCTCCCTAGCTTCAAATCAAGCCGGCACGATTTCCTACCTGCTTTCTCGAGAGCCCCCATCGCCAAACGGCCGGACGCTGGCGCCTGGCGGGAGGGCAGCAAAGCCCGAGGAGGAGCCCATCTCCCACGGCATCAGCTGCTGCGATGGCAGCGCCGTGGGTGCCCAGGCGAGTGGCCGCTGCCCGACGGCGACGCGCTGCACCTCGGCTGCGTCCGCGCTCCAGAGCGGCTGGGGCTCGGCACCTGCCTGCCTTTAAAGGGCCGCTGGTGCAGGACTGCTTGCATCCATTTTACCGTTTCTTTTCCAAACTTAGGTAGTGAAGAATGAATTGTTGGAAAAATACTACAAACATGGAGGGAAGTTCCTTACCATGCTTCCAGACGGAACGGCGCAGTTATTGTATCCTTTAAGGTGTTCGTTTGCCTGCATTAATCCAGGGGTGTAACTGTAATTTTAAGTGTGTTCTAGTCTGCTTTATCACGGAATAACCTGGTCCACCACTCACACTCGCCTCCACAGTCCAAAAAAAGCAATAGTGAAACCGCTTACACAGCTGCTGGTCTGAAGTTTTTCAGATCAGCCGGCAGCTTCGATGAAGGAAGCGCACTTGTGTTTTTAATACCCACCTTCAGAAGCGTGCTGGCCCAGCATTCAGACCCGCTCCGAGCTCTGGACGGGTGCTGCTGGCCGAGGGATCCCTGCGGCACGCGCTCCGAAAGCGCTCAGCCCCATCCTCCCTGCGGGGACAGCCAAGCACGGCGTTTCCCACTGGCACCGGCACGGTGCTGGCGTCTCTGTCCTGCGGGCTGGAGCACGAGGAGGTGCACAGTCAAACTGAAATTACCGGTGTAACTGTTTGAAGAAATAAAAAACACGGCAGTTTCACCAAAGGACCCCATAGCTTTCAGGCTGCCTTTGCTATTATTTAAGCCATGACATTTTAAGTCACCCACGTTGTTTTTCCTTACTGTGGCTGACTTCTTTCTGAGCTGGCGGTGTATGAAAGCGTACCTGAGCTCTGCCACCAAAGCAAACAGGGGCTGGAGATGACTCCGCTGCCTTCGTCCCAGGGATGCTGCCGATCACGGTGGTGGCAAATGGCCAAGTGCCATAAACGCGTGTGCTCACAGTAGCAAGTCTTGCTGGAGGGAAACCCCAGGGAGACACAAAATACCTGCTGTCTGGATACAGCCAAGTCTGCTTTCAGGGGCAAGGGCCTTTTTTGCCCCTGGTTGGTTGGTTTTTTTTTTTTTTTCTCTGGGAGAATACCTGCCCCTGTTTTCTGTGCTGTCATCCAAGTTGAGTAATTCGATCACTTCACTTTGCTAGGCTTCTACAATCGTAAGCGTTGTCCAAGAATGTGTCTTTAAAATAAATTTGCTAAGCGGTTCTGCCTGGGTGATTGGTTAGAAAACAACAAAAATGTATTCCGTATCTCTAACAGCTCTTGTCGGTGTATACAGAATACTTCAATGTAGGAGAAAAGCACTGGCCACATCCCAGGTAACACTGGCAGCACATCACCATTCCGCCTTTTACACAGTGATCTAAGTAATATGTCAATTTTTATACTCCAAAGTAGCGCTCTGAAATATTTAGTATGTAATAATAGACCAACCACACAAAGGGGTTACGAACACCTTATCTGACAACAGCTATCCATCTGGAAATCTGGCAATCATTGTTGTACGACAGAAAAACCGGCTTACTTGCATAGTACAGGAAGACAAGCCAAGTAACGCCGCAATACAAGCAGTATTTAAGTCCAATGGCAGAAGTACTTGCTATTACCCAAACGGAGCTGTGTGGTATGTTCACGTTGCTCAGAGCAGTTTTGCTCTCCACTGCGCATTTTAAATTTCAAAGGTCATAAAGGGTATTTTTAATAGCATTCAAAAATTAAAAGACAAATATAGCAGCTCGTGGGCCCTGCTTCGGGTGCCTTCCAGAAGAGCAAGGCTACCCAGATGCGTCTTGAGGTGGGGGTTAGATCCCAAACTAGCTGCACCGCAGTCCTGTCCCTCTGGGGAACGAGGGACCAGGCCTGGGAGCTGCACGGTGCAGAGCTTTGATTTTCCGCTCTTTTAGGATAAACATGAATATTCAGGGAGGGCAGTATTTGGACCAAGAGGGCAGCAGGGTGAGAAGGTGGACGTGGCCCAACAGCATCGTGTCATCAGGACCCCACGTCCCGCTGAGCCCCATCTTCATCTCCCTGAACCGGCACGTGGGAGTCAGGATCCTGGGCCAGGACAAGATCACCGTTTCCTTCCTCGCCATGGGGCAACAAGCAAAATTCAACGTGGGAACCAAAGTGCAGGTATTTCTCAAGCGCACAGGCAGCTCCATGCAAAGGCGCTCCCTGCAGCGGGAGCAGGGCAGCCAGGGAAGCTCCCATCCGTGGGGAAGCGCGCTCATCCCGCAGCGGGTGCTCCCCTTGTTGCCCCATGGTCCTGCCCCCCAAACCAGCAAGCAGTGGAGGTGTACCTGTGCTCGGTCCCCATGCAGCTGCAGAGCTCACCAGCTCTGGCAGCCCTGGCTCTCTGCAAGGGGTTGCAGGTGTGGGAGGCGCTCCCGGGCAGGTCCCCGGTGTCCCTGGCCACGGCCCCGAGGGTCACCCTGGCTCTGCCGCAGGGAGGGAAGCCGCGATCCACGTCGGTAGGCAGGGTGCGTGGCAGCTCCCTTCCTCCACGGGCTCCTGCCACGGGGGCAGGTTCATCTGCTGGGGAGATACCAAAGCCCCGAAGCCCCGTCCCGCGCTGCTGTGGCTCCGCTGACGCTGTTTGCCTCCGCTCCCCAGGTCAGCGACGTCAGCCGGCTGCCTCCCCCGACCCGGCTGGGCGAAGACGAGCTCCTGCTGCTCGCCTTCAGGGTGAGGATCCTGTGGCTCTTCGACAGACTGCGTGGATGCTTAAACTTTCCTTCTAATGAGCAACGGGACAAAATCAAGCCTCCAGCGTACCTTATCACACAGACTTTAAAGATCTTACAGCTTTGCACAACTTCTGACATCAGCGATGAGCTACGCAGCTCTGTCAGGGCGATAGTAAATGCTCAAGTCTGACCAGCACGTGTGCGGTGTGAAGGCAAAACGAGCCCAGTGAGACGCTCCAAGCTGCCGCAGCGCCTGCGCAGGCTCAGCAAGGTTTCGCCGGCAGCGCTGCCCTGCCGTGGTGCAGGGCGAAGGGCAGCCCGTGGCTGCTCTGCACGGCCCCTGTCCCGGGGCCAGCCCGCCCCAGCGGGGTCTGGCTCAGCACGAGCGGGGCTGCGGGGCAGGGAGCTCCAGAGCGTGTATTCTTGTCAGCCCACGCTGAAGCGCATCTTGGCCATGGAGGCAGGAAGAGGGGCTCTGCTCAGGGCAGAGGAAATCCGTTCTTGATGTCGGTGCGTTGCTCCTGAGCAACCTCTCTTCTGTCTCCCAGCAGAAACCGGCCCAGGCTGACCTGTTGTTTCAGCCTGCGGATGTGGTGCAAAGATAAAATCAAACAGCGCAGCTAAGTCATAGCCTGTGACAGGTACACGAGGAGGAGGTGTTTGCTCAGCAGTCACCCGCACAGGCACCGCTCTGCGCAGCCAGCGCTCCTGCCAAGGACGTGGCACCAGCGGGATGCCCAGATTTCCCTGGCGCAAGCACTGGATGGCAGCTCAGCCAGGGAACGGCGGTTCCCCATGCAGACAGAGGGGCAAAAGCCCACGGTTTGTCCAAAGCAATCAAAGGTCACTGTCTTGGTGACGTTTGTGCGGATGCTGGGGACAGACGGCCGTTAACGCGGACAGCAGACAGCACGGACGAGCCGCAGCCTCTTGGCAGCAGCTCATAAATGGCCGATGCAGCGGGAAGGCTCTGCTGCACCAGGCGCCAGGGTGGACCTTTGGGAAAGGGCAGAAACCAGACGTTCAATGGAATAACCGAGGTTTAGATCCACGCCAGAGCCTGTAACGCAGCCCACGGGGCAAAGCCGCATACTGAAATTACCAGAAGTGGCAGGGCATCGGCAAGCACCCGCCGCCAGCTCCCCCGCGCCTCTCTGTGCCCAGGTGGTTTCCGAGCTTTCCCCCGAGCCGGAGCAAGCCAGCGTCCTGCTGCCACATGGCCCGGCTCCCGTGAAACACGGACCTTTGCAGACTCGGGCGCAGTGGCTTGGGTGAAAATCTTTGCTTAGATTCAAAATCTTCTAGATTCTAAATCCTTGGTTTAGAAAGACGAAGATCACACCTGGGAGTTTGATTTTGACCTGTTGTGCCATTGTAATTCCAGTTTATAGCAGGGTTACGTCTCATTTATGCCAGCGCAAGATGAGACCCAGAGACAGATCTCTGCTGCAAACAGCTTACCCGTAACAGCCCGTTTTTCCCACTCGCAGTGGGAAACGCGAGTCCCATTTTTTCATCCTTCCCTAGTCGCCACCCAGTTCACAGCAGCTCCTCCACGCCTACATCATTTACTCTTGTGCTTAACAAACCAAGATCAACAAGCCTGAGTTTGCCCCTCAGAATTATTATCTGTTTTGCACAGAGGTGAAATCCATCAAGCGTTCCAATGGGGCTTTTTTAGACCAATGGGTCTTTATACCTTCATTTTAAAATTACAAAGTAGCATTGTGCAGGAGAGAGCAAAAAGCTGCAATGTTAACACCAGGACAGCACCTGGGCTTCCCGCTGCCCCCCAGCACGCTGGCTGTTGGACCCTTCTCCACAAAAGACAGACGCGTTTAGTAAGATGATCCAAGGAGGAGAAAGCCTCTCGGGATTACTGAATACACAGAAAGCACAGAGGGCCCAGAAAGCCCCGCGCCGAGCATTTCTGGAGGCTGGGAGGTGGAGAGGGTGAATGTGAAGCAGCGGGTGCTCGCCCCGGGGCCGGTCCCCCGGGCACTGCTGGAGGCAGGTTTCCAGGCTCTGGCTGCCCCCGATCCAAAACTGCCCAGCTGGGCTTAGGCCAGGCGTTAGGAAACAGGGACTTCAGGCGGGAACAAGTTCTCCTGGTTAAAGCACCACAAATACTGAGTTGGCAGCTGGTGTTTGGCGACTGGTTCATAGGAAGGGTGGCAGGCATCGCTGCCTTTAACAACCGTCAAGGTTCTTTACTTCCATTTTATCCTTCTGTTTTTCTGTTTGGAAGCGCTCTGTGAATAGCAATCGTGGGGCTTGGTCCAGCCCGTAAGAACCGAGCCTGCTCTGCGCACGCTACAGCCCAGAGCAATTTCAGACATGACCAGAACGCTGCCCAGCCCGTGCCCCCCGTGGAAAACGCAGAGCGCGGTGCTTCCGGCACATTTAAGGGGCATCAGCAAAGGCTCGCGCACACCTTGCTCCAGCGTACCGATAGACCGTCTTGCTCGGACGGAAGAGAAGGAACGCTGGCAGCAACAAGATCGTGGGCATGCATCACTAGGGTGACAACGCAAACAGCTCATGGAGAATCTTAGCCTAGCAACACATCTGTGCATTTATTTGTTTTCTGATTTGTCTGAGGTGTATAATTAATGAGAAACTAAAACTATCCACGCTAGAAAATTTTGGTTAATCTATTTCAGAAGAAAAGGCATGAATTACCTAAAGAGATGATTTCATCACAGAGCCAAAGCAGCCTTGAGGCCATTGCGTGTTTAATGGCTGTGATGAGCAACACTGCTCTAACAACTGGCGTTGACTTTTCTCTCAGGGGGGCGGACAGAGCCATGGTTACACAAAACCTCTCTTACATCAGTCCCTAAAGCCTCGGGCAGGGTCAAAGACAATTCTTACAAGCCACACAGCTGCCTTCGTCACGGCTCCGCAGATCCCCTTCTCATCCGATTTACTGCCCCAAGAGACAATCTCCCTCCCTCCCTCCCCGCCCAGACGGTTTTGGACGTTGGCTGGCTTTACAAGGGGCGGTAACGAAACCCTGTAGCTCGGAGCAGGGACAAAAATCAGGGTGGGAGGCAGGCGCTGCAGGACTGAGCCTCCCCGGCCCCCCAGCCCGGAGCGCACCGCGGGCTGGAGGCTGCAGCCTGCAGCTCGCGGCACCTCGGGAAGCCAACCCCAGGAACATTCCCAGCCCTGCAAGAAAACCGCACCTGATGCTTTGCTGGAACCCAGCGAGCTTCCCCCGAACAGCGGGGCCTGAACTCATCGCAGCTGAACTGCGGCGGGCGCACGAAGGAAACGACAAAGCTCCATGTGTTCCTTCCACGGAGCTCGGTGGGGGCTTAGACAAGACAAACACGAGATTCATGACTTTGGGAAGTAGGCTTTTTATGCATTTTTTCAATTGCAATTCTGAGAATATCCATCACTGACTCAAACGAGGTACTTCACACGGTAAACGAGAACTCTTTATTTAAATTAACTCTCTTAGTTTCTATTTAGGACAGTAGAAAGGCCCAGCTTTTCATCTCTTCAGAACGGTCAAGGAAAAACCTCTTGAGCTGGCCAACACAATTTAAAGAGCAGTTGATCTTAATTTTTACTGAAGTCACAAAACGATGTAACTACTCTGCATATAATTTTGTTTATATAATTTAGTATATAATGCACTGTTCGACTCTGCCATATGTTTTGAAAAATATACAAACCTGCTTTAACCACATTAGCGATATTTGATAGACAGCTGTCAATTACTTAACAGTTTAGGACAATATCAGACACTCCTATCACTTCATTTTTAAACTACAAAAAGAACATAAATTCATATAAAATAGAACAGATTAAACAAACTTTTTTTTTCCCCCCAAGGAAAAATTAGATACCAACTCAATCTGCCATTCCGTGAAACATGAATATAAAATAAGTTACAATTAGTAATGCCTGCATTGTTGAGCTATGAACTGGTCGAATGAAATCTTAAAAAAACTATACAGTATTATTGCACTCATGAATGTGCAGTATCTGGAAACACGCCAGCACTGAAAGAGGTCTTTCATTAAGTTTTTTTTCAGGAGGCACAACGTGGCTGCGAGAGAAGCATCCAGTCTGTACTAACAGCGTGCTGTCTTCAGTACAGGCCTTCATGGGTCTGAGCCACGCCGCCCTTGGAAATCACCACTTAATGCCTGGAAACGGAGACACAAGCATTACAGTCGGCAACTACTCCTGCGTCAAAGCAGCAAACCGCCTCCGGCGCTGTCAGGACAGAGAGCCAAGGCATCTTCTGTGAGCTAGGGAGAACAGCAGGCCCTGCACGCTTTGGATTACAAAACCAGAATTACAAGCGCTGTCTCCTGGGATGTCACAATTCATGGCAGGAGAGCACTGTTATTATTTTATTCTGGGCGGTTGCCTACAGGGATCCCATCAGAATGACATTCCATTAGCATGAATTCAAATGAGGAGACATTACAACACAAAGTCACTAAGTCTCACTACCAGACTCTCCTAAGCTGTAGCGTTACTTCCCACACAGATGGAAATACAACTGAGTGGGGTTTTTTTTTGTTGTTGTTTTTCTAAACTCACGTCCCATTAAATAGAATTCTACCCAAGAACAGTCTTAGCTGTTAGCTTTGTAAGCTTGAAAGCGACATCAGTCTACTTTGCAACAAAGAATACTGCTGGAGACCCTCCAGATCCATACACATAGGATGCTGGGCTTCAGCAAGCCCATCTGAAAAGTACAGGAAACACCAAACTTTTTCATACTAAATAATATTTTTAAAATACGAAACAACTTATTTCATGATCGAGAGGGCTTTTGCTAAATTACTAGGACAAACCAGACTTGACTGAACAAACAGGACGTGCCTGCAGGAATCAGAAGTCAGCTGTGTTTCTCTTATTCCCTGCACGAGGGCTTCGAGGGGGCAATCTCTCCGAACTGCTCTCCCCACTCCAAGGAAGCAGCAGGAGCGTTAGTGGAGGGAGAGATCAATGGGGGAAAAAAGCGGGGTTTGAAGTCTGAGCTCTGAAGCAGTGAGAAACAGCAGAGCAAGCCCTGGTTACAGAGCACGGTTTCCTACAAGAAGCAAGACTGCCTGCAGTGCTTCGACAGAGCTTCGCTTTCTCTGAACGTACACCTCCACGCGCTATGGTCTTGCTTACGTAAACACGAATTTGCAGAAGCCGAATCATTTTAAACAGAGCTCCAAAGGAAATCTGTGCAGGTGTTTGAACAGAGCTAGGTCATGAGCTGCTGCAGCTGGGGCCAACTGATCAGCTGAAGGCGGTGAGATGAGCTGCAAGATGTCAGTCGACAGACACGGGAGCACAGGGCCTGTCACCCGAGAGCGGGATGTCTGTGGGCAACGTAACGCCAAGAAACCAGTCTTTCAAACCAAAGCATTCTTCTGCCAAAAACTGCGCCACAGCTAATCAGCACTTCACGTAAGTGGTCTCCTAAGTGTCAACTGCCAATTTTTGCACCGAGATCGTCTTTTTGTAGCACTTAAGTTCCTATGAAGAATCGTAAGCTAAATGTTTTGAAAGCCGCAAGTGACACAGGAACACAGAAGTGGTTTGTCATAAAATATAAAAGCATGGACGTGAATCCTCTGCTCCTAAGAGTCAAGGAATATTTGCAAAAGGTTAAAACAGTACAGAACACAGATGAGAGGAAGAAAATATTCCACTTTCTAGCGTCATGCAATTCAATTAGGTTACAAGTTACAGAGAAATCCTTTGCATGTAGACTATTTTAGGGCACATAATGCAGTGTGTTTTCTGATCTCTGCATAACACAGTTCATTAACTTAAGGCCCATCTGCACACAGTAATGCATTTTTTTCTGTCTAAAGGAATGCCAGCTTCCAGTTTTGAAATGGGTAGAACAAACCCCAAACCAAAACCTCCCACCAAAACAGCATCTGTAAAATCTTCCATGTCAATTTACTGAAAGTCACTAGAGCTGGTTCTCCAGTAAAACTCTTTTAAACAAACAACATAAGATTACAATGTTCAATCTGCAACATGCGGTCCTTCACATCCCAGTCAGCAGACACCTGGTGACTGGAAGAAGACTTACAAGAAGTTTCAGTGCTGATAGATGGGGCTATGATCGATGATGAGGCATTGACTCCATGTGCACATTGAGCTTCATTTCGTTATCAAGAATTTGTACAAGCTGCTGCATGGAAGGAAGGTGGCCAGACTCTAGCTTAGACCAGACTGGAACATCTACCACAAAACACATGAAGGGGAGAAAAGAACATTGACAAAGTCAGAAAACACCTAGGGCTAGTTTAAACATAAAATTTCAAAGATCTAGGAAGCTACGCAAGTTGGTACTATTTTATGTTGAGAGAAATACCTGGATCAATAATGCTTCAAACCTCTGGCTACACTAGAACCCGGTCCAACTAGGAGAACAGTCCAATGCTTCCATTTAGAAGTACATCACATGGATTTAGAGGTTCAAAATATCCACTGACAGAATGTCTAAAGATAGATTAGTGAGTGGCAGAACAGCACACAGAGTTTTTAAACCACCGCTAAATCTTTGAAACTCATGAGTCTCATTAGTCTTCATCTCACTTCCGCCTAACGTCTAAGGCTGACCCTCAAAAGTTCTGCTTACCACCATCGGGCCTGGAAGGTTCTACTCAAAGTAGCTGCAAGCATTATTTCGCCCCCCCCAAAATATAAAAGGCAGCACAGTGCATAAATGCTTTAGTGTAAACACAGCATTCCTTTCTGACGTTGACAAATACTTACTCCCTCAAATATGCCTCACTGCTATAGCACATGATGAACCCACACTGAAAAATACAATTGCTGTCATCTATATAAAAACAAAGGCAGACTGGAACCACCTTGTCCCAAAACACAAACCAGAAACCTACGCAAGTCCACGTGTGACTGTTCACATCTAGGAAGGCTCTGCTGCCAATTCTGATCTGAGATTTGGGAATGGAAGTGCATCGTGTTCAACTACTTTGATGCAACACAGTCAGTCTTTAAAAGGTTCTGTAGTATATGACTTGACTTAGAAACTACTATATTGAAATTCATCCTGCACAATCATAAACTGAGATTATAAAGCACAGAGCTAGATGACATACTTGTACCTAGAGCTTGAAACATTCTGTACTCCACCAAGCTTACATAATCTTTAAAACCATTAAATTATTACATAATCTTTAAAACCATGAAATTATTTGAAGGCAGAAGGTCCACAGACTCTTAACCTGAAAAATCAATATTGCTGTCCACTGGTACTGAAAATCTGGGAATAGCAATGGATTCAATAGGATTCCAAGGCTAAACCATATTAGAAAACAGGATAGGGAAAGCATCTAATTAACTGGAGAGTACACTTCCCTAGTTAAGCGTTTCTTACTTAATGCGCATCACGTGCAAAAAAAGAACATAATACAGTCACTCCAAGTGACCAAGCATTCCTCTAAGTTTTTTACGTAGCTATTTTAAATGATACGTAACTGACATCTGTATAAACTGCTTTATAAGACGTCTATACTCTTCATCATTTGTTCTGATATATCAACATCTGAAGTTTCAAAATGGACAGCAATTACCACATACCATCACATTTTGAAACACACCACATTTCTTAACATCATCCCTCATTCTCCCAGCACAACAGCTCTCACAAATCTGTGCATGCACACGCAACACAACGCGATTCCCTTAAACAGAAAGCTCTCTGCTCACCATTCAAAGTTATTTCAAATGCACCTGTTGACATGCACTGGTTCTCAATCATGTTGCTCAGGAAGAAGACCATCATACAAGCATAAACCTAGAAGAGAACAGAGAGAATCCCTGATACTTCCACCACGCAAGCCACAGCTTATTTTATTCACTCTTAATAAGCGCTGGACATTTACAGGTGTCTTTGAATTCCCCTCTGCAATTTATCCAGTCATCTTTCAATCACACAGACATCTTTTTAAAAGGAGAATGAAAGGAAGATTGTGCACGTTGCCTTCCCAAGAGAGGTATCGAAATAGTCCTGAAACCACCCAACTCACACTCCCGATGCAAACAAAGGCACATCTTCTTGCTCCCTTTCCCCCACAAATCCATGCACATCTTAACAGCCAGTTTGCAGAAGTGCGTGACTACAATGGCACTTGTAGGATGACAAGGGAACACAACTGGTCCTGCATATTGCCCGTCATTTTCAGAGCAACACTTCAGATCAAAGAACCACAGGCCTAGACACAAACAGCAGAGCCAGTCAAACTGCATTTGTTCGCAAGAACTGTCAACCCTCTAGCATTTCTTCAAGCTAATCATCTGGAATTTTCTAGGTATTGGTGCCTCAGGACGAAATGATGCAACCTTCAGCAACACAGCATCTCCCTCCATCGCCAGCACCTTTAGAATTCCCTTTTCATGCACAAGGGCACATTCACATGGGTTACTGCAATACCAAAGAATTCAGCACGGGAGATAGTTAAGCCGTTCACATCACAGACATACCGCAGCCAGCCTAGCTTGGCAGTGTGTTCAGCCCACTGAGTTAAACAGGACATATTACAGCTTCCGTACATTCAAACTGACTGGTGACACAGACCCACTGCACTGGGTAGCTCAGTTTGAGATCTGTGCACCAGCAAAATACATAAAGGTTAATAAACTTATAAATTGCTTTTGTTTGGTAGAATGAATCTGGAATAAGGTTACTATAAATCAGAGTAGAACAACATTAAACTGTTAGCATCATCAGTACTGACTCACAGGGATATTCATCCCACAAGGCATAGTCTGCCATGCCTGAGTATGTTCTGCAAAAACACCCACAAAATTTCAACTTGAATTTTCAAACCACCATCTAATTGCATGCCCAATCTATTAAAAGCCTGATAAAAGCAACAACTGGAAAACAGTTATGAGACAACAGAAAAGGGAAGCTGCAATTTTAACACCAAGGATACTGGCTTGAAACTCTACTCTTGAGCCCTAAAAAATAAAAAAATCTTTTATTATCTTTGTCAGTAACATGAACCTCAGCTGTCCCTCTGCAGCATCGTCAGCTTGGAAAGAGAGATGCTGAGAATCACATCTGGGTCTGTCAAAAACATGGAGCACTACTATTAATTAACACTACTGTAAAATTCTAAGCCTACAGGTTCTGTTAAGGCTGCAATGTGTGAAAATTAAATCAGTAAGAATTGTGAAGTACTCCCCGAGCACTCTCATGAAGTCATTCTAAAACTGCTTTTTCAAAATAAAAGAAGAAAGTATGCTGTTTACCTTATTTTCTTGGCCCCACTGCCAGATGCTTGGAGCTTGCATGCCGAAGAAAGCAAATGGATCCTTGCCAACGATTATTAAGCCTATTAATACTAGTTTGAAGACAGACAGGAAGGATGCTATGTGCCTATCAAAAGACAACACATAAAAGTGACTTAGTTCACAATTACTACTTCACCACTACATAGCTATAATTCACCTCATTAGAAGAATTTTGGTAGCGTACAATCAAGTGTTTCAGAGGAAATACAAAACTTTTCAAGTATGTTTATCTCGGTGTAAAAGAGCCAAGCGAAACAAAAAAAGCAACACACATTAACAAAACCACGCATCCTCAGAAGGATACCATTCTTGTATACCATGCATACAGATTTCTTTTGTTTTTTTTTTTTTTGCTAAGCAGACCTCAAACAGAAATTTGCCTTCAACTTATGCACGTCTAAACTGCATAATACGTTCAGTTTCTTGAAGAAGTTGTTCCCTATTATAGAGAGACATTTAACTGACACACGCTACATCCTCATAAAGCGTTTTCCCAGCAGATGCAGAAAACCCTACAGTTTTTTGCAAGAATTAAACCTATAGCCAGAGAGCAAATTAACACTGAGGTATTCAATCTTGTAGCATTCTTACCATTGTAATTATCACAGTAATTAGGTCAAGAAGTGGTTCAGAAGCCACCACAGTAACTATGGCATCACTCTCTAGCATGTACACAATAGGAATAATAGGAATAACACTATTTTCATTTTGTCTTTTTCTAAGTTTCTTTGGGCTTCCCTTCCCCCCACCCCCAACCTGCAGTTAAGGACATCCTGGTAGTCTCTCCAATGAGGTTAGCTCTCCCCCGACTTCCATGTTAAAAACAAACTCTTCCCTGCTCTGCAACCTTAACCTATTACAGGAATTTGTCGCCAAGTGCATAAGCCTGAGCAACAAATGTGAATTTATGTCCAGATACATCATGAAGAAAAGCTGGAACAATCCACTGTGAAAGAAAGTTAATGATACAATTGACTTCAGATTGGAACATGACAGGCCTCATCACACAGATATCCAGATGGCAATATTTGTATGGAAAACTAAGGGGACTATCCGGAAGGGAGAAGATAACCGAGCTTGTATGTAATCATAATGGGAAATAAAAACCCCTGAAGTTTCCATTTTCAGTATTATTTAAGTGTAAATGCACACGTTCACCAGTCACCATGCTGAGCCTACATATTGGAGAAAAGACAATTAGTACTGCCAGTCATTTGCTTACCTATATATAGGTTGAGGAAGGTAGTTCTCCCCTTCGATTCGGATGTCTGGGTACCGCTGGCTAATAACCCGCATGTACTCCTCAAACACCCGCCTGTAGCCTCAGGAGACACTAAATGCAGACAGGGATTGTCACTGAAACCGGAGTGCGACGTTAAAGTCGCTGCTAAACTGGCAACACCCGCACTCGCACTGTTCATAAGCTGTTCGGTTTAAAATAAAACTAAAATTCTTCATGCCAAACAAGACAACTGATTTGCAGCTAAGTTACACATCAAAAATCCTGACAGCTGGCTAGGCACTTGGTTTTACACAAATTTGTTTTCACATACTAGCACAGACACAGTGTTTTGGTAAAGTCCACTGAGCAAAGAATTACTTGTGTCGCCCATAAAAAGCTGTTAAGTTAGAAAGTCAGCACAAGTATCACCTTGCTCTGTGTGCAAAAAAACCCCAAAAACCCCAAACAACCACTTTCACACAGTGTAGTTTTAATTCATCACTAGTTAAATTTAACTCTTTCTGGGACTGCCCACAGACAGGCAACATTGCTCCCAGTTACTTCTGTGTAAGGATGACCAGATTAACTACAAGAAGAGTTAAATATTACAGAGCTGTACTTTGCCTCGCATTTCTACCAGCTGCCTCTGTAATAATCAAAAATTATCTGGCCTCAGCTTACCACAATAGAAACCAAACTAAGTACTTCCTACTGAGCATGCCTTTTGCAGCGCTTCACAGATCCGCATGACACAACCTGGACCAGACTCTGCTCTGGGAACCGCAGCGAATATTCTCGCTCCCTCCGGCCCCGCCGAGGCACCCCAGCGCAGCAGTGGGTCCGTCCGTCTGTCCGGTGTCGGCTGCAGCTCTGCCAGCCCTCAGAGCACTGTGACGGGCGCTGAAGGTTTTTTTTTTTTTCTCCTCAAACAAGCTACAAGTGCTAGAACTACCTCACCCCTTCCTACTCCTGCTGGGTTTTGCTCTGAGCAGCTGACACCACCAATAATACTCTTCGAGTGATATAAAGGTGCCTGATCTCCCTGTTAGCAATACAGTCGTTACAAAAACAACAAAAAAAACCCCAAACAAAACCCCTTCATTACAGTTTTTGCTAAAATATCAGTTTCAACGTAACGCTCAGTCAGCAAAATGCCAGACCATACATGAAAAGAGCCGGAAAAGAGCGGCCCTGTCGCGGGTGGCCATTTTCCAGTCACTTCCCCCAGCACTGCCCGCCCGAGCTCCAGCGGCCCGAGGGGCCCCGCTCCCGCCCTCCGCTCCCGCCAGGCTCGCCGCGCAGCGGGGCCGGCCCCGGCACCTCCCCCGCCCCAGGCGGGGCCCCCCAGCAGCGCGGCCCCCCGGCAGCGGGGCCCAGCGCTCCCCCGCCGCCGCGGCCCGCAGCCCCCGCACCAGGGGCGGCCCCGCGCCCGCCGCGGGCGAGAGAAGCGAGTGGGGCCGGGGCCGGCCCGGCCGCCGCAGCGCCGAGGGGAGTATGGGGGGGGGGGGGGGGGGAAGGGTAGGCCCGGCCGGCGCCGCCATCTTGCCGGGCGCCCTCACCAGATCTGGAACTTGAGCAGCGGCCCGGTGGCGTAGGCCATGCGCAGCTTCTTGGCCGGCAGGCCGCCCTGCTCCGCCGAGCCGCCGCCCGGCCCCGCCGCCAGCGCCAGCAGCAGCAGCAGCAGCCGCAGCAGCCGCCCCGCCGCCCGCATGTCGCCGCTGTCGCCGCCCGCAGCCGCCGCGGGAGCGCGCGAGCCGCCGCACCAAGGTCACGCGAGCGCCGCCCCGCCCCGCGCAGGCGCCGGCGACCACGTGACGCCGGCCGGGCCCCGCCCCCCGAGCCCCGCGAGGAGCCGCGCGCCGCGGGCGGGCCCGGCGATGAGGACGCTCTGGGGTTAATTACACGCGCGGGGGGGGGGCGGGGGGGGACTGCGCGCGCCAAGCGGCCGCTTCGTCAGGGACGAGCGAGGGAGGCGCTGCCGGGGCCGCCCCGAAAAGCCCGGCGGGGCCGGAGCCGAGTGCGTGGAACCTGCCCCGGCCCCCCCGGCCTTGAGGGCAGCGGGGAGGCCACGGCCACGGCCGCCCTTCCCCTGCACGGAGCGCTTGGGGCCGCTAGCAGAGCGGCCAGGAGAAAGGGAGGGGAAAATGAGAAGTGGAAGAAAGCAAAATTAAAAAATTTCAAAAAAAAAGTGTTAAAAAAATCAGAGTAAAAAAACTTACCACGATCACCACAGCAGCTGCAGTAGCTGAAGCTTCATTTTTTTTATCCTTAGCAGTCAATTAGGTAGCATGGCCTCGTTACTTTGCTACTCCACCCTTTTTATTGGTTTAGTGTGGACTTGGTAGTGTAGGTTAATGGTTGGACTGGATGATCTTAAAGGGCTTTTCCAACCTAAACGATTCTGTGATTCTTTAAAGACTCTGCCCTTGTAACAGAAGAACAGAAGTACTTTTTATTATTAAATGCTCTTTATTTTTATCTACATCCCATTATTGCATAAAGATCACATCTTTTTAAATATAATAAAGCTATCAAATGGATAAACCTCATCACCTTCGCTCCTCACACCTAAACTGGAAGATAAACCAACAGGCAGCTTCTGTTTTTTTTAGGCAATATGCTTTAAGAACATGAGCACATTTCTGGTTTGAACAGCTGATGTGATATTTGTTACTTGTTTACAGTTTCACATGTGCACAAATATTTAGGAAAGCTTTTTAAAAGGCAAGTGTGCAGCAAATCTGTAGACTTTTGCATCCTCAGTCGTTTGCTAAAACATTTTATTGTGTTCAAGTTAATACAAATTGTATTTTGCATGAACTTTGTGTTAACGCCACATTGGATTTCCACGAAGTTTTAAAGACCCAGTTCTAGGTCTTCCAGTTCTTGAAGGAGAGCAGCTTCTTTCTGAATCTTCTCCAACTAGAACAAAAAAAGCACAAGATGTCATAGATGCAGCTTTCCATAAAATGAAACTGGAATAAACTGCATACAACGTAACAGTACCTGATTCTTCTCCAGCTGTTTGCCAGCAGCTGCTTGTTCTTTCAGCTGTTCAATTGCCTTTAGTTTCTGTAAAAAATAAACAAAAAACCCCACACTAACACAAAAATATTGGTGAACCAAGAATAGAAAAAGAAACAGTCATAGAAGTTCCTGCACCTGCAATTGCCTGATCTACCAGGAGTCAGGTCTCAACATGGAAGGCACATTCCATTTAAACACCTCCAAATGCTCAATCTGGAATTCCCCACCAACAACAGACATTTCTTTCAAGAACAAAACCTAGAGAACAGAAGCGCTTCTTAGTCTCTGAAACATAAACACTGTGCATTATCTCACTGAAGGGCTAGACCCAAATTCAGAAATTACTCCTCCACTATCACCCTCCCTCTTCACCACACATTTTCCTCAGAAAGCCCAGAATATTAATCAAAACAGAGGACCATGAAAAGCAGGAGGCAGCCAAGAGAAAAAAGCCTGATGAATTATGCAGAAACGGGAAAGATTCTCGAGCCTGAACCAAACAACTTCCATTCTGAAATTGTTTAATCCCAAGAATGTCCAAGATTGGCAGTAAACTTGGCACTCATATCATTTAGAAGTTAGGGAACAAACTGAAACCACGTAGCATGGTTGCCTCCTCAGATCCAAGATCCAATAAACAAGAAGCCCACACCGCCGCTTTCTAAACACCATAAACACCTTTAAGCTGTACCCCTGCCCCTCAGCTGTGAGGACTGGGCGCCCGTGCAACAGCATTGGTAATAGCAGACTGGAATATGCTTCCGTGCACCTGTCAGTGGCTTCTACACTGTCTAGACACTGCTCTTACAAGATCTTCAGGGTCCCGGCAAGTGATGACCTCTACTGTTTTACAAAATGGAAAAAGCAAAGGAAGTAGGTTTACAAATTCAGGAAGTTGCCATCTATGTAAATGCTCCCCTGCTGAGCTCAAGCCACCTTGCTATCAGACTAGATCTTACAGACCTAGATCTACAGATCTAAGAGATGGCTCTTAGAGAAATCTGCTCTTTGTTAGAAAAAAAAAAACTTCCCCTCACCTTTTTTAAATTCTTTATCTTCTTGTCTACTTCAGGATCTCCTGATGTTACAGCAGGCACAGCACTCCGTGGTGCATTCTGTGATGCCGAGGACTGTGTAGATTCCTGGTTTGCGTCAGCTTTGGCCTCCTGTAAATAAATAAAACACATTATCTAGAAAATACATTCTATTACAATAGGACTGCAAAATGTCTTTAATAATTTCAAGGGATCAATTTAATATTTCTTCTTTCACTAGTTTGCTGGTGTTCTCCAAAATTTGTAAATGACTTGCTTTGATGTATTGCATTACCTATATATATGCTTTCCACAAAAAAAGGGTTATCTGTGAACAACCCACATGCTGTTTCTTGTTTAATTCCTACTTCCTCAAGACACCAACCATATATAGCGTAGGGAAACATCAGTAAGGATGGCACAACAAACACATACACACTTTATAAGGTAGACTGGCAGGTCATTGTCTCTGAAGTAAAAGAAAGGACTCAAAACCAAGGTAAGAAATTTAAAAAAAAAAAAAAATCTTAAATAAATTATTGCTTCAGAAGTTAGTAGAAATTGGAAAGCTAATACGAAAAACTGATTTTTATCTACCTAGCCAAAGACTAGCAAGCAAAGAGGTGACCCAGACAGGCTGTCTGTGGTCTGCCCCGATAGCATGCCTCAGCCCTGCCCTGCTGAGGGGACGCATCAAAGCGGCGAGACCATTCTTAACTTCTCAGCCTAAGACTGGAACAAGCTGTGCAGATTGTCTGAAGGTGAAAGGGCAGAATTACTTACTCTTAACATTGATTTCAGCTAACATTCACAGCAACTAATCAAAGCTGTTATTTTTAAGTCATCCTTTTGTACCTGCTTTAGTCCAATTAAAAAGTCTACCACCCTCCCCACAACGTGCAAAACGTGTGGAACGTTCTCAGTGCAACTAACGGTCACTGCTCTGAGAATGATCAGTGCCATTTGTGAAAAATAATTAACATTATCCCTGAAAGAACTACTTCTGCAGTACCTGTTTAGCAGCTTTCTTCGCTTCATGTTTCCTTTGATTTTTGAGAGCCGTTTTAGAGAGTGGCTTATCACTGCTTCCCGACTGCGGTTTCATATTCTGAGGTGGCTCATCCTCATGCTGCAGGATATGTAAAATTAACAGTTACGAAATCTGTATTCCATGTTGGCAAGCGTGTTGTACAAAAAAAAAAAATGAACAGTGAACCCCCAAACCTACTTAAGACCTTAAGACAACATCATGAAGATGAACCATAAAGGGAGAGGAAGGGAAAACAAAGCAAGCAAGCAAGCAGAAGGGGCGGGGGGGGGGAAGGGTATGTGCCCTTTTTCAAGTAGCAGAAGACAGTGTGAAAAGGGTTTCAAACTCATCCATTCTCAATTTCGGATGGGACTATCCTGTATATCCTAAAGAAAGGAGGTTGTAGTGAGGTGGGTGTTGGTCTCTTCTCCCAAGTAGCTAGCGATAGGACGAGAGGAAATGGGCTCAAGCTGCGCCAGGGGAGGTTTAGACTAGAAATTAGGAAAAATTTCTTTACGGAAAGGGTGGTCAAGCATTGGACCAGGCTGCCCAGAGAGGTGGTGGAGTCCCCATCCCTGGAAGTGTTCAAAAAACGGGCAGAGGTGGCACTTTGGGATATGGTTCAGTCTGGTCTACCCTTGATTGGTTTAGGTGGGCTTGGTAGTGTAGGTTAATGGTTGGACTGGATGATCTTAAAGGTCTTTTCCAACCTAGACGATTCTATGATTCTATGATTTAATGGATTTCTGCTAAAATAACAAAATCATGATGTTTTCTCTGTCGGGGGGAAATGAAATCAGAGAGGAATAAAACACCACAAAATGACTGAAGCTTGGCATTTTGCTTTTGTTGACAACTTTTTAACTCAAACTCCTAGTGACAAGAAAGGAAAAATGGCTTGCTGGGAGGGGAGATGGGGTGGGGGGTGTTAGATGGGAGGTGAAAAGGGGGGGGTTGTTCAGTCTTTCAGTTTTTTAAGGTAACTCTTAATTGAGGAGCTGGATTGTTTTAATGCATATGACAAGATTTCTTGCCCATATAAGTAAACAGAATGATTTAATTTAATGCATCTTTTCTCTCCTACCTCTGCTTGTTGATAATTTGTGAAATCAGACATTAGTATGATTAATAACTCGCTCACAAGCCAAGCAGCAGTCTTTCCTTCAAAAGCACAAGGCTCAAAATCAAAGCTCTCTGAGACTTAAAACGTCAAGGGTGCAATTGGCGAATGTAATTAGTTGCTACTCAGCCTACTTTGAAAACTTGCAGAAAAGAAACTAATTAGACAAGTAGGTCACTATACTGAAACCTGCTTAAACTGCAACTGACTTGCTAAAAATCAAATCGTCTCTAGCAAGTAAACTGACATAAAGAGAAAAAAAAAAAAGCTGTTGGGAGGACAGTCACCCACCTGTCTAGCTGGGTTTAGACTGGTAAGTCGGGTCACCCAAATCAAGAGACTTCTATCTTAACTAGAGTACCCAATTTCACTATAAACCAAATCTGCAGTTTATTGTTCCAGTGCATGTTGTAGAGAGCGTTTTTAAAGCTTGCAAATGACTTTGTAAAAGGAGAGTGTTTGGACCAACAAAATTTCAGTTTTCTAGCACACCTTCTTGCAAACAGTGAGCAAAGTGTCGAGAGGATTATCAAGAAAACCTCTCAAAAACCCCACAATACTACTGTCAGTCTGATTACTCTTCTAATGTCTCTCATTAAATATATACACATATTTGAGGCCAAGCTTCAAAGACAGGCAAAGCAATGAAACAGACCAACGCAGTTCGTGTATGAGACTGCCTACTTACCAGCTTGGAGCTTGTTACAGGTTTGTTTCTCAGGGCTGGAGGTCTGTACGCTTGGGCAGGCTTTGGCTCAGCACTGGGCAATTCACTTGGAACTGCCTGGTATTTTACTGCTTTCGCTGGGAACACTCCATCCAAGAAGGGCTGCCAGAAAACCTGCCACATTTCTTCATTTGATGGAACTTCGTAGCTGTGCAATAGCGAGCCAGTGTAGTGCCAAATCTTGTAACCATTACTGACCCGTAGCCTGGGAGCACACGTAGCTGTTACGATATGTTCCCCATCAGGACACCAAGCAAAGTACGTGGAATCCGAGGCTACTGGTTTGGAAATGAGTTTGTAGTTCTTAACATCCCACACTTCCATCTGTCCCCTGAGATTTCCAAATCCTGCTAGCACTAGGATGTGTCCATGGGGGCTGTAGTAGGCAGCATTGCGAGGACCGGTTCCAAAATCAAAGACGGGGTCACATTTCAGATTAAACACTGTTGCTTTGGCAGGCATAAAACCATACACAGCACAGAACTCAACAGAATTGGGGTTCCAAACAACATCATAAATAGGACCATTTTTTGCTAAAGGAAAAGGAAAATATGCAGCTGTTAGGAGATTATATCTTTTCAGTACAAGCAAAAGTAAAATCAATAGCGATTCTTAACTTCATGCTTTGCTAAAATGCTGTGATCTAATTACTGACAGTGAAAATGAATTCTTCTAACAATAGATGCAGAAACAACATTTTATCTTCTGATAATTTTAGTTAAGGTTTGCAACAATAACTGCAGCCATTCCAAATTACCTCTGTAGGGTCAGCATCAGCACTTTAACAGTAAGCATATTTTTTTCATGTAAAAAAATTCCTTTATTTTTTTCCTCATTATTCAAGTATGATCTCTCAGGACCTTCTCAAACTGTCCCACTAGAAACCTGCAAAAACAGGAGTTTTATACCAGCTGGATACTAGTTCCTCTTTTTTTAATGTAAGAAATAGCACACAGCTCAGCAAAATACTGATCTAAGTTATCTTTGGACTGTGCTCACGCAGGGTATTTTATGAGACAGATTTTAAAGTGAGAGCACACACAATAAATGGTTTTACACATAATAATTAAAACTTGATATTGTCAGAAGCTATTCTGGGTGTCAGAACATTAGGAGATACTGAAGAATGATGAATTAGTGATGGAATCTCATGTAAAATATACAGGGGTAAGTAAAAACCATAGCTCATTATAATTTTTCATAATCTGGATATCTTTACCTGTATTTCAGATAAATGCCAAGTGCATTACTGACAATTCTTAAATCCAGACGTTGACCCAAACTATTTAAATTGTTCATTCCTGTTGTTATTCTAAAGCCTCATTATCTTTAGAAACTAGGCTGTGCAAGCAATCACCCTGTGTTTTCCCCTTTAGAACTTTTTAGGTGACATTAACCAAATGCAAGTGCAGAGACAGAGGTCTTCCTGCACATTTCATGACAGTAGGCAGCTGGAGAGATGAAGGCAGCTTTATATGGGCTTCAACAGCTAAGGCAAAGGCTGCAGCACGAGCATGTATTAGTCAAAAATGAAAAAACCCTCTACAAATGCTAGTGTGAAAAAAGCTTCAAAATTGGACCTCAGAAGTAACCAGAAGATACAAATCCACAGAAAATCAGGCACCACTCACTCCAAGTGCCCACCACTTGCTTTTGTTGGAAAAAAACAGGTTTACAAGACAGTTTGTTTTTTTTTTTTCCTTCAAAAGGAATAGCTACATTAAATGAAACTTAATGATAAGCTTCCTGTTTAATAAAGACGCATTTCAAAGGGCAAAGAAGGTTTTAATAAGCATGTAATAAACAAGTAGTGTTCCCAATCCAGGAAAGTGCTCCCAGAGAGATTCTAGATACTGAGTTACAGTAAATCCTGATTATTTTTCCCCAGTGAAGTTAGCAACAAAGGGAAACGGGGCACAGTACTTGCTACCACAAGTTTTGCTACAGAAGGCAAACTGCAGATGTTCTCAGCACTAGTATTGAAGAGAATATATTCAGTCTCTTTACAGTCACTTAAGCAGAGATAGTCTACATCACCCCATCCCCAGTGTTTTGAAATATTCACAAGCTAGCCTCTTTATAATCCCAAACAAGACAAGTGTTTAACATAAACAGCAACAACTCAAGATAGTGAAAAAATACCATCATAGGGGAAATTAATAAATGGACTTCAAACAAGACACTGAATGAAATTAAGAGCATCAACCTGCTTCTCCCCAACATGTCATTTTTATGGCTTAGAACTCTTTCCATTTTACTATACCAAATATAGGAATTCCATTTTCTAACATACTTTAAAAAAAAAAAAATGCTCTCACTCTGCCCCTGTTCCTAGAGTAACAGCATCAGCTGCATGTCTAAAAGTACACGTAAGGTTATTCTGTTTGGTAACATACTTTCCTGCCCATTTTGGTTTCTCAGATATTAAGCTGGCTCCATTGTCCAAGTGTTTCCTTAGTAAACATGCACAATTCCCTTCCTGTGCACATGAACACACTCAGAAGCAGTTTATTTGTATATTTTAACTGAAAGCATGTGCACTCTGCCACTGACATTAAGACAACAAGTATACGGGAGACAAGAAGATAATTCAGTTATTAAAAAAAAGAAAAAACAACCTACCTTACTCCAGATTTTAAAAAAAAAAAATTCTCAAGAATAATTTTTTGTTGAGTACTTCATTTTTTAACAAAAAGATTACTTTGTTACACTAACAAAAAAACCCCTCATACGTTAAACAAAAGCTGGTGAAACAGCAGTTCCCACTATCGAGAGCTGTAATACAATGAAAAAATGCCCGAGAGCTACTTACGCAATTGTACAACCGCACTTTCTCCATTTGTTGCAATGTAGTGCAGAGTTTGCTCTCCATAGTACGAAGCACCTGTTTTATCAACTTCCGTACTAGCTATTACTAGCACAGCAGTAGCTAACAGAACAGACATACAGTTATTTCAATACACTTACTGCAAATTATATAAACTATTTCACAAAATACCATGAACAAAGAGAAACTAGTTTGATTATGAATTCTAGTCAGTTGCTTGTGTAATGTGGTGGTATCATTCTCTTCTGAATTTAATTTTTCCTAAACATCAACCCAAATGGAACAAGTCTCCTCCTTTCTCAGATAAAAAGCGTAAGCCAAGTCTATTCGTTCATCACTGAATTATGAATAGGTGAACATACTCTTGCAGCCATAAAAAAGATATTCATCTGACTAAGGCAGGAACCAAGTATCCTGATCAGTCCTTGAACAAAATGTTTCATCAACAGCTTTTGTATGTACATCATCTGACTAAGGCAGGAACCAAGCATCCTGATCAGTCCTTGAATAAAATGTTTCATCAACAGCTTTTGTATGTACATCTGTTTTATGGAAAACTGTGTGCCCACATGTGGTTTCTACATGTATGTAAACCTTTCCTGCATTCCAGTCAATGTGGGTTGAAGCAAAATGGTTTTTACAAAATTATTCTGAAACACCTCATTGCTAACAAAGAGCAAAGCACAGAGAGGACTGTGCAAATCATCCCAATTGTGACACGTCTGCGTATACCCAATTTTACAGATTAAGAACAGCTTATGCTCTAGTATAATCTTATGTTTACAGTCTAAATACATTACCATCGGAGAATACAAAATTCAATTTGAATTTTCTATTCAATTGCAAAATTTACCAACATGTAGGATATTCCCAATTACAATATACAAAATTGTATACAGGAAAGTTATGAGCACTTCAGAGCATTCAGAATTGTAACCTTAAAACTGCATTGCCATTAATGGATTTCTTCAGTATTTATCTGCACATGCAAATTAAATGCAAAACCCACACAGTAAATAAAGTAATTAAATCCAAAATGGGTGGAATATAAAAGTTTAAACATACAGCTGTTGTACCTTTTTTGTTCCATAGCATTGTCACCTTGTCAGCTTTAAAGAAACTTTTATTAGCTAGTGCAGACTGAGGGCCGCCAAAGTTGGGATACTGATAGAGTCTAACGAACGATGGTGCACCTTTACTGCCCGGAACATACACAGCAACCTAAAACAAAGCCACGAGATTTTATTGCAGATGATATTCTTGGCAGCACAGGGTCTACACTCTACTAGTATATGGTACTAGAATTACAGTAATTTTTTGAAGAAAACCAAGAAAAAGATTGGAAAAAACATCGGAAGTACCTTGGTTGGCTGTGCTCCTGGAGATAACACAAAATCATTAACCTTTTGCAAATGCAGTTTATTTGCAATAGTATCTGGGGGAAAAAAAAAAAAAAAAAAGAGGTCACAGATGTGATGACATCAATGACAAACCACGTTAGCCTGGATTACTTAACTATACCTTCTTATGGGTCTGTATCATGGATAATAAAGAACAGTGTATATATAAAGGATTTCTTTTAGTAGACAACCAACCATTACCTTCCCATTTCATCACACATTTTTATTTACAAAACCAACTTGAACCAAGCCTACATCTGAAATCCAGTATTTAGTATTTGGAAGTTCAAACGGCAAGGAAGCTTCTGAACCCCACGTGAACACAGCTCGTGTTTTAAGCCAGGCGCAGCGTTCTTCACCTTATCTGTGGCTGACTTCAGAGGAAGCAGCATCAGTGACATTCGGAAAACACGCACCATTGCACAGAGCCAGGGATTCTCCCCTCACAACTAACTTTACTGGATGATTCTTCCTGGCAAGAGGCATTCACAAAGGCCTGTTCTGTGCTGAACATTGCTGCTTTACACAAACAGCTTATGGGAAATGCATCTTTAAAAAGTAAACGAACAGCAGCAACCCACAACCTTATGCCAGCAAGGAAGTCTGCACAGAGCAGCAGACCTTGTGCCGGAACAGACAATTCCGTGCTTCCCTAGCATAGCTTCATTAACATCAGTAAGGCTAATTATCAGGCAACTGCATCTCGCATAGGCTGTATTTTTAGCACCTAAGATAATTCTTGCAGCAGCTTTAAAAAATAAAATAAAAAAACCCGCACACCACTGTTCTCCCACCAGCAGTTTTCTTTTATGCCTTTAAATTTTTGTTCTAATTCATTTTTATCTTCCTGCTTTTTTCTTCCCCTTTCCCTTTCTGACCTCTGTTGACTCCAAATACCCTACCACTAGTAGTAAGTTTCCTTGGAAAAAATGCTCTAGCTTCACAACTTCATTTTTGCCATCAATATAAATTTTCTAATGAGCCATTTTTAATAGTTCATTGACAGAACACACACAACCCAAAGTAGTAATCATATTTTCTACTGACAATTTCCTGGATCTCATTAGTGAGAAACAATACAAAATCAGGCCTCTAATTGAAAATTAGATGCATTTCATACCAGACAAGTATAAAGTATAAGTGAAAAGATAAACAAGGAAGTGAAAACATACTTCATTAAAACATGATAATTCTGAATTCCAAATTCAGTGTAGGCAGTATTTCACATAAAAAGGAAGCCAAAGAAGAAATGAGGAAAAAAACTGAAAGCAGATAAAAAACCCACCCAAAAGAAGATGCCTATATAGAATGCAATGAAACTATCTTATAGAAATACTTGCTTACTGAAGTTGTTGTTTTCAAAGAAGTGCACTTCATTGTTTACATTTCTGGCACAAATGCTTTCATCATCTGCCCAACAAGGACACCTACATTTTAAGAAAAAAATTAGAAACAGAGTGATGCTCATCTTCAGCAGTCTAGAATTTTTTTCCTCCATTTCTGAAGCAAGTTCAAACATGATACATGTTTCAAATGGACAAATGACATCTGTATAGTAAAAACCATACAACTAGATGTAGTTACTGTCTCCCCAGCTTTCTCTGTGGTGCAAAATGATAGTGAATTTATACTAAGAAATGAACAATTAACTACGTACAGAGATACTTACAAGCACAGATACTTGCTGCAGCTAGTAGCAGGCAGTATTTTGAAAGCCAACACCACACTAAAAGTTCTATTTACCTGGATCAGATTTTGAAAATGACTTTTTTTTTCAAACAATTAACATCTGGAAAAGCTATTTACCAGTTCTGCATCTTTTTCTGGATGAAAGATTTTAAACATTTTCCAGTTTTCACATCGTAAAGTTGTAGGTTGGGCACCCCCGCTGCGCCATCTTTAGCAGCTGCAACAAAAACATGGATCACAATAGCGGTCTCTGGGGATTAAATCTGCTTCACCATGATGACATTCCATCTCATGATTCTACAAGCAACCAAACATGCATAAACTTCTAACAAGAAGCATCCCACCCCCTGAGGGACTAAACCCTAGACCGCCAATTGCTTTACCTACTAACGTAAGTCTTTCAGTCTACAGAAAGAACTAACATTTGGAAGCGTAGGGTTTCTACTCCCATTACAAGACAAGGACCACCAACACTAGGACAGATTTTTTAATGTGTGTTTTTTAATGAAAATCAAAAGCTGTCCTCTTGGCAAACAATGAGGCTATGTTCTCCATTCCTACTTTTGTTCTCAAGAGAATGCAACACGTTTTGTCCATCACACTGCAGTCACAGCTCTATCTGCAAGCCATACAAAGTGGTTCTGCCGGTTTTAAACTCTCTATACCCTTCTACTCACGCCAGATACTACAGCCTGTTTGCACCAATGATTCAAAACAGGCCCCCGAACAGTTCTCCAACAGTCCACAGCTGGCATCAATTCTGTCACTTGCGCTGCCCTGTCTTGTCCTACAACCTGTCCCAGACCGCTTCCCACACGCTCAGCTTATGGCCAGCTCTTTCTCTCTAAGGAAGCATTTACACCGCCTGCTTTACATAGGCAACTTAGATGAGACTGAGGCTATCTAAATCGGGAACATAAACTCCATAGAGAGGCAGAGGGGAGAATAAAGCCCTCTGGACAATGGAGAACACTCAAGTCAGCTGTGCCCAGTGGAGGACACGACTACTCTGAGACAGCTTACACTTCTCCTTGTCTTATACAAGAATCTAAACTGCTTGAACAGTGTGTTATTCAGACGCACTCTTTGCACTAACATCAGTTACCAATTTTTAGAAACGCACGATTTACGTGATAGAGTAATCGTTAGTACGTGCAGTCTGACTTAGTGTTTGTAAGAACGGTCGATACCAAATGCTTTCAGAAGATGGCATCCCTCCCTCCTCCACTATATACTTGATGACACATGTAACTTTCTGTACTCCTCCTATACTGCTCATTCAGCCAATAAATATGCTACAATGACAAATCAGGTAATGGAAAGCCTGCAAACCGAATTAAAATATGCAGTTACCCCGTGTACTTTTAAAGGTGGTAAAATACTCACTTGTATAGGCCTGCCATGTTGCCAGAACATTATTCTTTGGCGAGAACTCAAGGCAAACTGCCTTTGGAAGATCAAAGGAACGGAGTAACTCAGCGCTGGTGACATTAACAATATTTACTCTGGAACCAAAAGACGCTATTTCAATAAAACATGCTTGGAATAGTTAATTAATAGCCAAAGTAACTTTTCATGTATTTGACCTGTTCTGAATTTGGCCAATGTAACAAAATGAGAAGAGCTTTTTTCCCCCTCCTGTTTTTACTAAATTTTTGCAAGAACACATTTTAAAACCAGATACCCAAGCCTAACAGAAACTAAGTGAAAGCACTGGTCAAAACATATCACATATTTTTATCTGCAACATTTAAACTCTGAACCAGAGACAAGATATACTCTATCCATAGAGAGTCCGTCCACACTTCTACAGTGCTAAAGCTGAGCAACGTCCAACAGAAAGATTCTAACTGAATTAAAACACGCATTTACCCCACGTATTTTTAAAGGTCTTCCATCTATAAGGATACAACATTTAACATTTGGGCTTTTCGAGTTTGGGGGATGGAGGGAGACATGGACAATAAAAAGCAAAGGTCAGACAGCTGAACAAACAAGGTCAAGCACTGTATATTAAAGATCTGCCACATATGGAATCCAGAGAAACAAAAAAGATCACATTGAGATGTGTGCAAGCCACTGCTGTTCTCAGAAGCTGCATTAGGAGCCTATTCCGCAGCATCTCACTAACTGCTCCCCCTTCACAAATGAAGGAAGATGGACAGCCCCCAAAACAAAGAGGCATGGCAGGACTAGACAGATTTGCCGTTTGCAATATTCTCATTTAAAGCACGGGTACCTGGATATACAACCTGGTTGGTTGAAAAACACTTTTCTCCACAAACATTTTCTGGAAATGGACCTTTCCAATTGACAAAAATACTTTTTTTAATGAAAAATGAAGAGCCTGGATATTTTGGAGAATGAGAAACAACTGTGAAAGTAATGAATCCTACATCTAAGTTACCTACTTCAAAAGAAATGTTTTTTTAAAGAAAACTTAAAAGAAAAGTATTACTAAATACTTTTGCAGATTTTTTTAACCTGTTAGTAACAATACTGACATTTCAGAAAAAGCCTTATCACCTCTTTATAGCAGCAACCCCATGAGGCACTCTTATGTAAAGGACAGTCTCTAGTAAACTCTAATGCACCTGGTCTATAAAAAAAAACCAACCTTGTGACGTTTGTACATAAGGTGTATAGAATCTTCATTTTCTGTGAACTTTACTAATAGATCAATCCCAGAAAACCAGGTACTATTGTACTGGAAAGTATGAACAAAACAACCAAACAAAGCATATCCAGATTCCACAGGAATGTGTGCGTTATAAATATAAGAAAAACAGGAAATATTTCATCTGATATTCATGAAACAAAGCCACTGCTGCGAATAATGCAAAAATAAACTGCATTTAAAGTGTGTATGCAAACATTTTTCGTTAACAGCAATAGCCTTTACACAGACAAGAACAAATGGGGCATAATTGACTCGGTTTATTTAATACAAACTAAATGATTAATATCACAAAATGCACCAACTTTTCTCCATTGCACCAGGCAAAGAGGGAACCGTCCTTGCTAAAAGCAACAGCTTTGCAACTTTTTCCAGAGTCCCTACAGAAATAAGAAATGCACATTAGTATTCAAACATATTGCGTAAGTTAAGGTATTTTTAACAAACAGAAAAAGCAATGCACTGATGTTCCTGCTGTGCTCCCAAACAGCACTTTGTAACAGTTCAATCTACTCTGCAATTGTTCAGTGATTATTACCTGGGCAATGAGAAGTCAGGCAAGCGTAAAACCTTCAAAACCATCAATTTTCTAAACTGTTGACAGTAGGAAAAAATTCACTTGTATTTATACATTTTTCAATTCTAGAGTCTACCTTTATTTTTTAGAAAATTATTTATTTTGTGCAAAAGATCAAAAATAGTGATAACAACAGTACCTTTGAAACGCCGTGCTCTCCGTGAAACTAGGTGGCCCATTCACCATATAAAGCCCTTCGGATCCTCTCACTGGAAGAGCAAACAAATAACTCCTCATTTCAAATTCAGAAAATTATCCAAAGCAAAAGCTTTTTCTAATTTATGAACCTCGAGACCTGCACACGCTTTTCCCCTGCTTGCGTAAATGAGAGTAAATGAGAGAGAGGGTTGTAAAGGAAATTCAGAACGTAACATGTGCCGAGACAGCTGGCTTCATCCAAGGCAGCCGCAGGATTAAAACAGAGGACAGAGGCAGCGCGGCCTTCCCAGCAGGGCCAGTTCAGGAACCGGTTCGTCCCTCTGCCACAGGAGCACTGGTGCCAGTGCAAAGAAGGGAGCAGGAGCACCGCGGAGGGTGGCGGGGCAGGACGGAGCCAAACCAGGCGCACGGCAGAGGGGCTGAGGCAGGGGCACCCCTGGAGCCCTCCCCTCCCCGGCTCCGGCAGGGCCAGCGACACCGGGCTGCGGGGCCGTGCCCGGCCGGGAAGCGAGCATCCCAAGGGTGGAGATCCACAGCCTCTCCAGGCAGCCTGTGCCGCGTTCAGTCTCAGAGTAAAACAGTTTTTCTTATGTTTTAGTGCAATTTCCTGGATTTCAGCTTGAGCCCATTGCCCACCATCCCCTCTCTGGATACCACAAAACAAGAGTCTGGCTTCATCTCGCAGGATGACCTCAAACTACAGAAGAGCTGCGCCTGCATAAGGAAGGACATAGAGTGGGACGACATCTCGTCCTAAACTTGCCGATGGTCCACAGCTCTCAACCCTGCTGCAGGAGGCACTTTCATGAAGCCTAACTTGCAGAAGCTGAAAATTCTCCATCACGGCAAGAGCTGCACAGGAGTCCTGCACAGTGGAGCTGAAAGGGGCTGCCCAGCCACTCCCCGAAGCGAGGCTTAGCTGCCTAAACACAGGAAGAGCATTTGCCAAAGAAAGATTGTGTTGGACTGATTTTTTTGCTGATGTGAGACAGGATTTGCCCTATTGTTAGTTTCAATATTGAAGTTCAACTTGGAAAACAGGAAGCATGAAAGAAATATCAATATAGAATGTGTTTCAAACTTCATTTTTTTCCCAGAGACATTGCCATGCTTACGGCACTAGAAAACAAACAAGAAATAAAGACAGATTCAGGCAAAATCACACAGCTGGAATTGTTACATAGTGAATAAAACAAACCTTTTTTCAGGTAGTTCTAATACAAGCACGTTAGAATTCAAAGTTAAACCACAAAACGGGCAATTGTTATGTAGGCATTAGCTGCACCTTATGCATTTTCTTGGGACACCAAAGATGCCTACTGAGGTGACAACTTTTTACTGACAAACACGACTCAAGAAAGCAAGACCTGTACTAGCTCAAGCTGCCGGTTCCGCAGCTGTATTGTTTCAAGGAAGCGTTAGGGCCAGCGGTGCACGGGAGGTCTGACAGCAGAGTGGCAGCGCTCCCGCTCGGCTGGGTCAATCCACACGTGAACCACGCGATGGAATCCACGCGCAGATCCAGCAACGCAACGCCTGGACGACAGCAGCGTCTGCCACCAGACATCCTTACGCTGCCCTGCAGAGCTGCTCTTTGAACCGCCAAGTATCCTTACTTCACCTCCCTCGCAGCACTTTAGAAATTAACAAATGGAAAACATTTTAAGCCAGAGTTTAGAAGATCAGAGGAAATACTATTTTGATAGATTTCAAATCTCCACCTGCTGTATGCCCCTGTACTTCGATGGGGGTACACCATTCCCCTAGCATACCTCGAGTACATTTTAACCACACATTAAATATGACCCACTAGCTTCGCAGCCCTGCCTCGAGTCTGTTCTCCAGGTCCTCTGTTAGCCCCCCTCCCCCAAAAAAATAAAAACCAATTTTACAACAGATTACAGACAGTAGCAAGCAGTCCAAAATCCACCCTGAACAACTGCAACTCCCCGATACACCCAAGTGAGGATAAATATGCGGATGTTTGAAGCTTAGAAACACAGGAAAGGAAAAATCCCTTATATCGTGGACAACTTTAAAACAGAGAAAAGGAAGGACCCTTAAAAGAAATGCCACGAAATACAGTGGTAAGCCCGCAAGATGCGGTGAAGATGCTTCAGTCGGCTGTGAGCTCCTGCTAGCTGCGAAGCCCTTTGCAGACTGCGCTGGGCCGACCCCCACCTCCTGCAGCCCCCGGGGCCGCCACCACCCGCTCCGAACCCGGGGGGCCCGGCTGGGCGGAGGGGCTGCCCTGCCCTGCCCTCCCCCAGCCGCCCCGTCCCCTCTAGCACAGCATCTCCGGCAGCGATTCACCAGTTACCAGCTGGCCGCACGAGGGCATTAACCCAGGGAAAAGAACAAGAAAGCTTTTAAAAAGCGTGCTTTTGTGCGCCCGAGCACCTCCCCGCGGCGGAGCCGGCGGGAGGCCCGCTGGCGGACCAGCGGCTCCTCAGGCGAGGAAAGGACGGGGAGGAGGTGGCACCCCCAGGGCAAGGCCGGGCCGCGGGCCAAGGGCCGAGCGCGCCCACGAGGCCACAACACGGCCCGGCGAGGCCGGGGCCGGGACCCGGGGCCGGGACCCAGGGCCGGGAGCGGCCACGCCGCGGCAGCGCGCCCCGGGGAAGGGACCAGCGGAGGGCACGGGGCCGCCTCAGCCCAACGCGGCGCCTGCCTGCCTGCCTGCCTGCCTGCCTGCTCCCGGTCCCGGTCCCGGTCCCCGCGCTGGGCCGCCCGGGCCCGACTCACCCGCCAGCAGCGGCGCGGGGGGCGCCATCTTGGCGCGGCGGCCCGGCGCGTTCCGGCTCCTTCCGCTTCCGGGTGAGCGGCGCCGCGCGGCCGCCCCAGAGACGTCCACGTCGCGCGGGGCGGAGGTGCCCGCACGTGACGGGGGGAGGCGGCCGCTGACGGCCCGCCGCCGGCGCGCGCTGCCCCGGAAGGGCTGGGCCGGCGGGCGCGCGGGTTGGCGGCGGGCGGCGGCCCCGCCCCGCGTGCGTTTGCGCGTGTTTCCGGCGGGCGGCGCCGCGCGGTGCTGACGCTGGCAGCGGGCGGCGCGCGGAGCCCGGAGCCGAGCCGAGCGGAGCGGAGCGGCGGCGGCGTTGGCCCGGCCCGTCCGTCCCGTCCCGTCCCGTCCCGTCCCGCCCCGCCGTGCAGCATGGTGGCCAAGCAGCGCATCCGCATGGCCAACGAGAAGCACAGCAAGAACATCACGCAGCGCGGGAACGTCGCCAAGACCTCGGTGCGCGGCGGGGCGGGGGGGGCCGGGGCGGGGCGGGGCGGCGGCCGGGGGCTGACGGCGCTGCTGTGCCCGCAGAGGACGGCGCCGGAGGAGAAGGCGTCGGTCGGGCCCTGGCTGCTGGCGCTGTTCATCTTCGTGGTCTGCGGATCAGGTAAGCGGGCGCGGGCGGGCCCGGCGCCGTTGCCGGCCCTGTGGGCCCCCGTTGCCGGCCCTGTGGGCCCCCGTTGCCGGCCCTGTGGGCCCCCGTTGCCGGCCCTCTCGGCCCCCGTTGCCGGCCCTCTCGGCCCCCGTTGCCGGCCCTCTCGGCCCCCTTGCCGGCGAGCCCGCTGCGGCCTGCCCGCCTGGCCTGCGGGCGCTGTCCGGCGAGCGCTCCCCCCCCCGCTCTCTTGCAGCCATCTTCCAGATCATCCAGAGCATCCGGATGGGCATGTGAGGGGCCCGGCGCCGGGCCAGGCCCCCCGCGCCCCCAGCGCTGCCATGAACTGTGCCCCCGGCCGGCGCCCCGTCAGCCCCGGTTCGTCGCAGCGGCTGCCCAGGAGCGGTGCTCGGCATCGGCCGTGCCACATTCCAGGTCCCTTCAGGAGTCATTCCGAGTTTTCTAGCCCGTGCCACAGTGCCTTGAACAGCACCACATGTATAAAGCAATAAAATTATATTGTTGATCTACAATCGTGGACCTACTTATTCGGTGAAGTATACGGTCATGTTCTCTGTAGATACGTTAAGCTGTACGCGATGTAGATACTTAGGAATTGACGTCTGCTGTAAAGGCCGGTCTTGTGATCTGTTTAAGTCTCTGTATAGCTGGAAATGGTTTTATTTAAGTCGGCAGCCAGGATTTTTATAGTAGCTGGAGTATGGAGCATGTTCATAACGCAGCAGCTGGGCCGCGCAGCGTTCTGTAGCTTACCAAAGCGACTCGTCCTCTCTGTACGCGTAGAGTAGTCTCACTGCAGCATGTGGCAGTGCGTTAGCGCGCAAACGCTTACCGCGACGGGAAATATCCTATACCTCGTGTTCTAATAAATATGAAATGCTTGTTTGTATAGAGTTAGTGGGTGTTACTTAATTAGAAACCAGCATGACCGCACAGCAGCTGTTTCTGACATAACCCGATGCTGAAGTTTCACAGCCCGCTGAGCGGCCGGGGCCAGAGCTGCTGGCTTACCAAGCCTCTCCTGGCCGCAGGCTGTGACCGTGCTGTAAATACTTCTTGGACGACTTTCAACAAGCGGTGATAGTTTTAAATTTTACAATGTTGTATGGGAATGTTTCGTGCAGGCACAGGGGACCCTGCCCCTCCTGCCTACGGTTCTGCTTTTATGTGCAGCATCTGCAGAGTGTGGTATGTCTTGCAATATATATTTAATCCTATTTAAGGTAAATCCTGCTTTCAACTCGATTTCATCTAATGACGGACCCAGTACCTAACTGCTTCCCTATGGACAACCGCAGTTCCTTCTCGGTGATACTGAAGAAAAAAAAGAAAAGCCCTCCTTATGCCTGTAGACGGCTGTAACTCCAGATCACAGTGGAAGATGCTGCTATCGATCGTATCTTATTGCTGGTGGCCCAGGCTTTGCGTTGGCCTCTTGCTGTCTGTTGTGGTAAAGAAAGGCGGTCTGAAATCGGTCTGCTGTTGTACGCAGTTGCTACAGGAAGATTTCTTTTTCCAGGTTTCTTAGCAGAAGACAAATTTAAAATCTGGTTACGTTAGAAGTAATAGAAAAACGTTTCTGTAGAGATTAATTAAATGCCTGTTAGCCTTGAAGGAAGCCGATCTTTTGTGTGAGTTGTCGTATTTCCATATGAAATCATTGGGACTGCTGTAAACCAGCGCAGCCAGGAGCATGCCCCAGAACCTAGCCGTACGAGGTGACGTGCATTCCTTGTTCTTCAACACTCGTATTTTGTAAGTGGCGGTGGTGGGGGGAAGTATGTATAATCTCTGATTTTAAATAAATAAAGTTCTTTTCAAATGTGAGTTGTCTTCGTTTTGAGGTTGGCAAAACGGTGCCTTACTGGGTGTTGAAGCTCGGCCGCTTTACCCTGAGCGCAGCTTCGTTAGCTTCTCCCCCGAGAGCAGCCCCTTTGCCGCAGGAAGCCCCCGTGTTCGGCTCTTAGGGGGTCTGGGCCACACCAGTGCCAGGGTGCCTCTGAGCCGCGGGCTGCAGGGGCTCCAGCTGCAGAAGCGACGCGGTGCTGCTCCCCTTCCCCTTGGGGCCGGGCCCATCTCCCCGCAGGGGTTTGGCAGGCGGCTGCTCCCCTCCCTGTCTGTCCCCTGGTGACGCAGCGGAGGCCTGGGGGGCCTGACCGGGTCCTGCTCCTACGGGAGACGTTTACTGTCACAGCGTAGTAATGACGGCGTGAAGAACAAATCTGAAGAAGACTTGCTTTGGTGTAAATAACAGAAAGCACTGGTGTTTGTGGTGCTTTGCCCATGAAGTAGCTCAGCATGCTTTTTCCACCGCCAGCATCGCTGGATTCGGAAGAGAAGCACATTGTTAGTCACGTGTAAATAAAGGGATGTGCAGCGGCTGCTTTTGCTGTAATTGCAGCATGAACAGCAATCCTTGTCTGACAGACCAGGGGCCAGCGATGGCCTCTGTCAGATAATGGCAGTTTGGCATACCGTGCCACTTGAAAACCAGCGTTCTGGGGGTGCCCTACATTGAAAAGCCATGAAAGAGTAGTTAGAGCCAAGAACGGGCAAGGGCACAAGGGGTGAGAAGGCTCCGTGGCTCACAGCTGCATTTGTGTTGAGCTGACAACACAAGAGCGAGGTCGTTCTGCAGGTGATGTGGCATTAAATAGCAGGAACATGCAGTTAGAAGAGGGACAGGAGTGCACGATGAGGAGCATCTGCTGTCTGCGCCCGGCGGCTGCAGCCCCTGGGGGTCTCTGCTTCCAGGCGTGTTCCCACAGTGCCCCCAACAAGGGACTCTGCCGGGGCAGTCAAGCGTAGCTTGGTCATTTACTGGGCCAAGGAGAGGGAACAGCGGCGGTCAGCAGTGGGTCGTTAAGAGCTGAGGTGTGCGCCGCTTATCTTTAGAAAGTCCATCAAGCGGTGTTCACTCTAAGGTGACGATCAAGGGGACGGTGATACCCGAGGATATTCCTTCCAGGCAACAGGTCTTTATTTTTACAACAACTTTGCATTACACTGGAAAAGTTACTTGATTTGAGCACATGAAACTACTACAAAATTTTCTTTGACCAGTAGACTCTACGTGCTTAGAAAGATCCAACTGAGTGCGACACTACGCAACTTGAAAAGACAAAAAAAGAAAGCAACGAGCCCCCTGCCTTGTTGCTAGGCTCCTGCGAGCGGCGGATGCTCTTTGGTGGCTGTGTAGCAAGGAAGGACGAGCCACCGGCGCAGGAGGCTGCGGTTAGGGAACGTTTAAACAAACTGGGCGCACACAAGTCCATGGGACCTGACGGGGTGTGCCCACGGGAGAGATTCCTGAGGACCGGAAGAAAGCAAATGTCATGCCTGTCTTTATGAAGGACGAGGAGGAGGATCTAGGGAACTGCAGGCTGGCCCACCTCACCTTATCGCCCCAGGGTGATGGAGCAAAGCCTCCCGGAAACCACTTCCAGGTACACAGAGGGCAAGGCAGTGATCGGGAGCAGCCATGGATTTCTGAAGGGGAAAACGCACTCAGTTTACCCGCCAGCCTTCTGCTGGGAGATGACTGGCTCAGTGAAGCAGGGGACAGCAACAGATGCTGCTTGTCTTCACTTTGGCTCAGCTTTCGACACAGCCTCCCGTCGCAGCCTCGCAGACGAGCACCGCAGGGGCTGGGTGAGCGGACAGCAAGGACTGAGCCCCAGCCGAGCTGCCGGGACGGCAGGGCTGCCGGCGGCGGCGTGAAAACCCCCCGGAGGCCAGTCACTGCTGGAAGCAGCTCCGCAGGGAAGGACCTGGGGTTGGAAAGAGCATCGCCAGCAGCTCGAGGTCTCCCTCCCTGCCGCTCAGCACTGCCAAGCACTTCTGGAGCGCTGTGCCCACTGCTGCTGGGCTCCCAGGATGACACAGACGGGGACGCACTGGAGCCCAGCGCAGCGCAGTCGATCTGATGTACCGGGGGCTGAGAGAGCCTGGAGGAGAGGACGCTCAGGGGGATCTGATGAGGGACAGGACAAGCAGCAATGGGCACACACTGGAATATGAGAAATTCCATTTAAACGTCGGGAAAAAGACTTTCTTTTACTGTGAGAGGGATCAAACCCTGGAAGAGGTTGCCGAGGGGAACGGTGGAGTCTCCATCCTCGGAGACAGTCACCACCCGCCTGGACAGGGGCCCTGGGCAGCCCGCGGTGCCGGAGCAGGGGCTGCGCCGGGGCATCTCCCGCGGCGCCTGCCGGCACCAACCGCGCTCCGACCCTGAAATACAAACGCTGCAAAGCACCAGGCTTGTTTCTTTTCAAAAACCTCAGAGCGCAATCCTCAGGTTTATTTCCCCTCTCATGAGACTGCGACTTCTCATTTCCAGGAACTGACAGAGCAGCTTTTGCAACGCGATGGCCTGCAGCGGTACGCTGTCCTGGCGAAGGAGCGCAGTGCCAGTTCACAGAAACGGCCAGGTTCTTCGGTAGGGCTGAACTCGCTGTCCCGTTGAGGTGACGTTACTAACCACATGCAACTCACTTTTAATCTCCTCATCTTTTTTTTTCCTGTGAAGCCTTCTCAAGGCTGGCTGTGAGACTGCGCTTTGGCAACACGCATCAGGATCGGCATATGTTTTGCTTCACCAGGCAAGCGGTCCCTCGTCTCCTTGCCAAGTCGTTCCGAGCCGTTGCCGCGTGACGGGAACTGCAGCCGCAGTCGGTGCAGCACAATGACTGCAGCCGCGTCTCTGGCGTTTTACACCCCCCTCAGTATCACCAGCCGCAGCCGGAACCGCGCTGCGAGGTTCCCTTCACCTCCGTGCGGCGCAAATGGAAAAATGATGGATACGTTGCTGACATGAAGAATATCCAGCGATAAAACCGATCTCACAAGCCGACGTCGACCCTGCGTATCCGCTCAGCTACGAGCGTACGGGCACGCAGAGCTTCCCTGACAGCGTCAGGTGTCGGACATTGTCCTGAAACAGCCGCGAGGGGATCAAGAAACTTCCAGAAAGGGCACAATGCCGCCTTCTGCCACAATTATGACTCGGAAGTTCAAAGGCTGTTACTCGGGCAGCCTAAATTAGTTGGTTACGGCAGATGGCGGGGAGGGCGGTTAGGGCACGCAGCGGCGACCCCCGCATGAGAGCACGGAGCGACGGGGAACGGACCGGGGCGGGCGGGAGCCCCGGGACCCCGCCGGCCCCAGCTGCGGTGGGCTGGGCGGGCCGGGCCCCGGCGCCCAGGGGCCGCAGCACCGGCGGCTCCGGAGAGAAGCCCCGGGGGAACCGGCCCGGCCTCGCCTCCGGCCTGCGACGGGCCCGGGGCACCGCGGGGGGCCCGGCTCCGGGGGAGGCCGCAGCCCGGCCCGCCCGCTCCTCCCCCGCCCGCGGCCCCGCCCCGCCGCCGCCATGGCCGGGCGGCTCCGCGCAGCGCCTGCGGGCCCCGGGACCCGCTCCGCGCCGCCCGGCCCGCTGCCGGGGCCCCTCGCAGGCCGCCGGGAGCCGGTACCGGCGCGCAGGCCGGGCCGGAGGCCTCGTCCCTTTCTCGCAGCAGCCGCCCCGGCCGCCCTCCCGTCTCGCAGCCGCGCATCTCACCCTCTCCGCCGGGGACCGCGCTGCTGCCCGCCCCGGCCCCTCGGAGCAGCCGCGGGGCCCGAGCCCTCGGTCGCGCCTGCAAGGAGGAACGCGGTCGCGTTTGAGACAGGGACGTGCTTGAGAAAGCAGCAGGCTCGCTTCACATTAAATATTAATTCTCCTATTGCTCACAGCGCTGCTTTCCCGTTTAGCCCCTCGCTGAGCAGAGGCCTGCACCCCCTCAGCCTCTCCAGGGGGGCTCGGGGGGGCCTGGGGAAAGCATCTCCCCGCTCCCCAGCAATGCCAGCGCCCTCCATGACCCAGCAGCACCGCGCAGCCCCAGCCATACTCAACCATTGCCACCGATGGTGCAGAGTCTGTGGAAAAACACCAAGGGCTAGGGCTGGCTCCCCCCGCACGGCGCCCAGCACGCTCCGGCTCCTCCTGCCCACGGAAGACGAGCGAAGCCCGGGAGCCAGGGAGGGTCCGGGTGCGCGGCTCTCGCCGTCAGCTACAAAAGCAGCAGCCTGCTCGAGTCCGGCTCCGAGGGGTGAGCACGAGAAGACATGGCATGGCCACCTCAGCCACTGCGCAGCAGGGCCTCACAGCGGGTACCTGGGGACAGAAAAGCTGGCCTAGACGCTACAGAAAGACAAGAGGACCCAGGATTTTGCCCAATGTCGCTTCTCTAGTGCTCTTCAGAAAGGAAAGGAAAAACTCGTGGTCCTTTTACATGAACATGGACTGTCCACAAGGAGAAAAGCACTTGTTAATCACAAGCGCAGCATATCACATGGCGTGAGCAGAAATAAATGCCCTCGCGTGCTCATGGGGCGGGGGGGAAATCAAGGCAAGATGGCTGTACTGGCTGCTGGAGCTCCGAATTGCCACATCTCACACCTCCGTGATCCAGGTGACTTGCCTTTCTGGGGCACATTAATAGAAACGCAATGAAACTTGCTCAAACTAAAAGTCAAGGGGGCTGTTGCTCGATTGAGACCTTACCTTAGACCACAAAATGTTGTGAATTTGTTAATGAAAGACAGGCCTCGACTAGCCCAGTGCTTTGGCTCAAGCAGTAGCGGTCACAGATGCCACGAAGGACAGGCAGGTTTAGCCACCCTTTACAGTTCATTCCCCCCCTGCTCCTCTCCTCACAGCCAGAAGCGTTGTGTAGAGGTGGCAAGAGGGTACCCCTCTTTTCGTCAACCTGCTGCTCACAAATTTGCCTAACCCCCTTTAGAACATCCTACCTGCCCCCACCTGTGGCAACCAGCTCCACAGTTCACTTTCTGCTACGTGGAAAAACAGACCCTCCCTGTGGGCGAGCCCTGCTGAACAACCGCTCTGTGCTCACCTCACCCCTCGCCTTCTCTGGGGACTGAGCTGCTTGCGTCGCCCTTCCCGCAGCCTACTCTCCTTCACGCCAGTCGCAGCCTTCTCGGGCTCTCCTCACGAAGCATTGCCTCCACACGCTCCACTGTTTCTGTAGCCTTTCCCTGCATGTTCTGTCACATCCTCTTTGAGACGCAGGGGCTAATTCAGAGCCACCACAAAGCTAAGCGTCATCGCTTTAAGACCTTTCTGCTCTAGTGTGCTTTCTGCCAGAGACGCCACGATCGCATTCTCCCTCCCAGCTGTGCCAAGCATGCACACAGTCCTAGGGTCAACCCCATTTCAAAGCACGGCAAGTCCAGTACGTGAATTACTTCTCTATTCCGTAGCTTCAGCATAACGAATAATTTCAGAGATGTATTACAGGAATACGCAACAGCACTGCTCCCCCGAGAGGACAGCATCACGTACGTCTTAAGAGCCCACTTTCCCTAAATGCAGTCATTTCCCAAAAGAGCAAACCCGAAAGCCATTAGCTGACGCCGAGCAGCAGGAGCAGCGGGCACGGCTGCCGGTGCCCACCCGCAGCGCCGGGCAGGCCCCCACGCACGGGCAGCGCAGCCCTCCCTGTCCCCCCGCCTCACGCGAGGCCAGCGCTGACGGGCAGCTGCTCGACGTCGCTGGTGCCGTCACACGTAAGGACAAAGAAAGGCTTCACAGCCACGGGAAGCTGACTGACACCGCGTGCACAAAGCGGCACAGCAGCCAATACAGCCTGACAGTAACACGATCGTTTGTCAACAAGCCTTTCTTCCCCCTCTCTGAAATCGAATGTTTAGTAACATCAAGATGACCTTCTCACGCTGAGGAACTGCTGTTCCTTCCTCTCCCCAGGCAGCAGCCTCAGACTGCCTCTCGGGAAGAGACAGCAGCAATTCAAAGACCCTTTTCTGCCATTTTATAGCGTTCTCGCACAGCAAGCTGAGTTGGCATTTAGAGCTGAATACAGCTTACCACTAGGAGAAAACTACAGCCAAAAACCAAAACCAAACCTGATAGAGGAGTGGCACGAAGCAAACAAAGGATTTCTAACAGGATCCATTTAGTCTTTGTTTCATCCCCTATTTTCGGCAGATTTACTAAATGCTTTTTTATTTCGGAGCAAAAGCCTCTCCAGAACACCTGCGTGTAAGTGGATCTAACCATCGCTGTGCAGCAGAGCTCGCACAAAGACAGCGCCGCACAAGGTCACAAACGTTACGTGAGGGAGAGGAGACGCGCAGGCACCGGCTCCACGGGAACGCAGAAGTGCTCAGGACTGTCTCATCGGCTTGATTCTCTACTTCTACCATCAGCAGGGCATTAACAGCCTCAGTCACGTTTCAAATGCCTCCTTTCATTTCACTCCTTAAGAATGAACTGACAGTCACAGTGTTCCCTCCATAAAAATTTTAATCAACTATTCATCTGAAGGACTTCTGTTCCTAGAAGTCGCCCAATTTGTCCCTTTTTACTTAACCAGCTACACCTGTACTGTACAGCTGGAGTGAGCTACTGATCACACTGGAGGGAAAATACACTTAGCTACTGAAATATTTTGTTTTCTAATTTGCATGCAAAGCTCTTGTTTCACTGAAACACAGCAGTATACATGCATGCTTATAGCAGGCCAAGAGCACCAATCTACAACCAAAGTGAAGACTGTTTTAGCGTATTAGTTCAGTGAGCAATTTTTTTTTATATATGTGTATATATATGTACATACATACACACACGGCTTTTTTGAGCTGTGCTGTGAACCGATGCTTACCAGGAAGGCACGATGCTCGAAGTTTCTGGAACACGGGACAAGGATGCTTCCTTGAGGTCTGAAGACACCAAGACTTGCAGCTTCCAGTGTTTTACCTAACACATAAACCTGACCAGAGTTAGACATATACACAAGGATAAGATACAGAAGCAAACGTCGAGTGAACTGGCCTGCAGCACGCTGGGTGACGACTCAGAGCTGCACCCATGACACCCGCCTGGGAAGGCACGCTGTGCAGTCTGCTCTTGTAGGTGTTGCTCAAAAGTAAATTTGTGGGTTTAATTTGGTATCTTGGCAAGTTGTTTCAACAGCCCAGCACACAGCCAATGTTAATTTATATATATCAAAACCCAAGACCAATAGGGTCACTGACAGCATCAGAATTATACTTCTCCTAGAATAAAAGAAAAAAGTCTGCTGCAAGAGAAGCATCTATAATTTTGGCATTATTCTATTACTGGCTCACTGAAGTTACCTTTCTCCATTTATGTTAAGAAAAAAGTGCTATTGAATTTAGTTACACCGTAACAACATCTACAGCCCCCCCCCCCCCAATATCAACAAAACTGCAGTTTAATTTCAGAAAAGGTGTTAAAATATATATATTTATACATCAATTTGACACACTGCATTAGTTTACACAAATGATGGTCTCTCTTGAAACTGTATTTATGAAATGTACATTTTTAATTTAAATACTCAGTATACACTGCACTTAATCTGCATGTTGCATTTATTAAATACATTAAAATCTGCAATGTAACAAAACGTTTTCTGCATACGAAATTCAAAACACCATTTTAAATGAACAAAAGATGGCTCACTTCATTTATTTTTTTTTAAACAACTAGTGCATAGCACACTAGCTCAGCTCCACCAACACCAGCTGTTCTTCCTTTTTTATTTGACATTGTTCACAGACTATTACATATTACAATAAGAGTGCTGGATAAAAACATGAGGTACGAAAGTGGTTCAAAGATTATAGGTCATGCAGATCATGCTAGACAGCAAAGTAAGTTGTGAATGAGAAAACACTAAATAAAAATACATAAAGAATGTGCATTATAAAATAAAAAAACCTCAATTACACAGCTTTGCTTCTTTGGTTACAAAGTAGGTTGAACAATTTCACAGCTTTTTATTCCCACCCAAAAAAAAAATATACGAAATGTCAAAAAGCAGAGGAATCATGGCAATTTCTCTCTATTAGAAAGTAGAAACAGAAATGAGCAAAGTTTTCTTCATCAAAATAGCCCATCAATTATTTATTATATCACAATAACTGGTGACTACCTGTACAGATGCACTATGGTCTTCATACTTACACTCTATACAAAAATTTACATTCAAGCTGGATCGTTACTACCGTAAATAAATACCAAAGGTAAATTGCCATTAGTGTTAGAAATATGCCAGGATTCTTTTGTTCAATTATTGCCTAAACATTTTATCTATTAAACGCAATCCCATCTATCATTTTACTGATACATACATTTATTAAAAAAAAAAATTAAAAAAGTTCTGTGACATTGTTCATGTACATTATGAAAATAGCAGCCCTGTAATAAATAAAACAAATACATGAAACTAACGTAGGCAAATGTTACTTATATTGAAAGAACAGTGGCTCTTAAGATGAATTGTTACTTCTTACCAAATAGCAAGGCTCAAAGTAATCCACGGGAAATGGAAACCTTGGAAAGCCACCAAAGCTCTGAAAGACCTCACTGCTGCACACCAAGCAAATGCACTCTCTGCATTAACAACTCCTCCTGCGACTTCCCTTGTGCACTGATGACAGAACGGACACCAACTGCACTTCATGATACACGGTGAGGGACAGCTCTTGTAGAGTGATTGTCTAATACTGAAAAGGCCAAACACACAACAGAAGCATGGCTACTCGCTTGCATATAAAGTGGAAAGAACATCAGTGGCACACAAGGACAGACTGCTCTCAGGTTTTTGTTTCCAAAGGAGGCAAGAAAGCTTTATGCTGAGGAGACATTCGGCTGCTGCGGAGGTTGCGTTGGCTGCGGAGGCTGTGCTATCACTGTTTGCGCCTGTGAAGTGCTACTGGGATTGGCCTGTTGGGTCGAAAGTTGGGATAACTGATCACTGTTTGAAAGAGATTTTAACAGTGCATTTTCTCGTTCAAGTAAAGAGTTTCTTTCAACTAATTCTTTTATTTGTTCCTTCAGGACTTCCACTTCTTCTCTTACTGCATACATCAAATGGCTTTTCACTAGATCCTGTGAAGAACAAGGTAACAGTTACACCAAGTGAAAGAACAGTTTCGTTCCACTCCAACCCCAGGATTTACTATTTTACTGCTTTCATTGAAGTGGAAAGCCTGGAAAACTAAAGCACTCGTCACTAAAATTATATGAATAAATCAGCCTTCAAGAGCAAATAACCTAGGCCTTTTATTCAATAGCGGCCCTTACATCAAAAGCTTCATTTCCAGCATTCAGCATTAAGTTCTAGTCACCTCAGTTACGCTGCAGACAAGGACTAGAATTACGTTCCAGCTAATTAGAATGAAAGCATCAGCTCTGAAGCTTTGACCTGGAGGTAGCAGTCTGCATTACACAATCCCAAGCACTGAGGTGTACGAGAACCAAGAAATAGGACAGCCTTTAAATCAGCAAAGGCAAAAAAATCAAACAGATGTAACCGAAGCTCAACAAAATGTCAAGGATGGCACAGCATAAGTGACAATTAAGAAAAACTAGTGATGAACTTTGCTACAGTAAGAGACTCCAATGTGCTATTTATTTTCAGTGCCTCTAAGTTCAATCACCTTGTTCACAGAAATTCGTAGGAAAATTCATTTAAGAACATTTTTCTGGGCCAACAGTAAAGGCCATCATGGTTTGTGGTCATCCCTTAGTTGACACAGAAAATCCTTTTTTCAAATGATGGTCTCAGTCTGACCCGACTGAAGGGATGTTACAGACTCACAGAAACGCAATACAGATGGAAACTTATGCTCAGTGACAAACCACTAATCCTGATAGAAATAACTTATTTTTTACTTACCATTGCCTGTTCTATTTTGTTGTCAATGGCAACAACACTTGCACCAGATGAGCTGTAAATACAAGGAGAAAACTTTGTGAGCTTTACTGTACCATTCAATTAAAACTATGCACCCCCTGGCACCCGCAGGAGTCCTACAACATGCTTTCGCTGGAAGGCTAAAGCTTCAGATTCAGGAGTTCAGTACACAATCACGAGGGTTCCCCACACACTCTGTATTGCCCACTACAGTTAGAGCTCTTAAGAGACACCGCGCCTTCAGTCTGTAATTCCTCAGACTATGCTTACGACACCCATAACCAGAAAAATGCATTAGAATAGAGAGCAAATTAACTGCTTTGATTCCTTGCCTCATTTTTCAGCTTTCTTCGCTGGGGAAAATAGGGATTCATGGGATATGCATGATGTCCTCAACTCTAGTCTTATTTCTGCTAAACTACTTTTATAAAGCATTGAAGAAAACAACTGCTGTAGTATTTGTTCTCTGGCTTTACGTGAAGACTACTTTCCAGTTAAGGAGTTCCTGGATCAGCATGGTATTTACAACTTTGCAACCGAGTGGCTGGAATCAACAGAAGAGTAAGACACGACCAAATCCCTGAACTCCATGAGCGCGCTTGCTCGGTTTCAGCGAATTCTCACTGGATCGCATTTAACATCTAAGAAACGCGCTGCAGTCGGCTGATTACAGTTAGGGCCAAGTCTCGTTCCAAAGACATACTAGTGCAGAACAGTCCGACAAAACACCTCGGTCATCACTACAAGAACGTGTATTTACTGTGCGAAACAAGATGCTGAACTACATCTTGAAATCCTGGGTTACGGCAATCCAGGCCTTAATATTTTGGGTCTGTTTTCAAGTCACAACACAGGAACACAAGCCACTCACTCACTTGTAACTCTCCAGAGGCGGAATTTCGGGGGGCTGGGGGTGTCCCTGTTCTCTCGCAGGCTCCAGTCCGTTCGGAGAGGAGCTGTAGCTCTCCCCGGAAGGCTGGGCAGGGAGCCTGACAGCGCCGGCTGCCATGGAGGAACACCCCGCAGCAGCCACAGAGCGCTCCATCCACGCCCTCGCTGTCGGTCCCGCGCTCCCCGTGCCTGCCCTCCCATACTCGGTCTCAGCGGTCCGATTTTGCTCCGCAGCTCCGTGCCTGACACAAGACGGCAGTTCTTGGACTATTTACCAGGCCTGCCAGTGATAACTGCTGATAATGCTCCCCAGCGATGGAAGTCGCTATCAGCGGTGTGCAGCTACATTTTAAAAAAGTTAACATACGGGGAAAACGCAAGGTTTGCAGTCATGCTTGGAAACACGCCTCTCCGAAAAATACGTAACACTCTCTGAAGCCAAGTGTTAAGAAAAAACTACTTAAGGCTTTTTAAAACGACTACTGGAAATATGCTCAGCAGTATTAGTCACATACGTGAAACAAAGCTCAACTATTGAAAGGATAAGACACTGTTTAGAGAAATCCACTTTAACGAGTCTCACAAGAATTGTCAGTACCTAGCACCAAGCACTTACAAGTAGAAGGAATCAGTTTTTCAGACTGAGGGAGTAACAACTCCTATTCCTAAACTGAGCAAAGCTTGTAGTCTAAAACAAAAGTGCTAAACACCCATTTCACAAGAAAACTGTTCCAGTGTCTTACTCTCTTCTAAGAAGCCTCTTTCAAGTCATATTCATGGTAAACCTCCTCAGAATAAAAAGTATTTATAATTTATGACAAGGTTAAGTATTCCTTTCTATCTTGAATTAACATAGTACAGATCTATCTGAAACTGTCAAAAATGTCTGTGGTCAAGAGTCACTGAAGTCCCCAAGACTGCTCCATGTCCCCGATACAGCCTTTCATGAGCACCACTTCAGAAGCCAGGTGAGGCAGCTCTGAAGAGATAAAGACAAGAGGAGCAAAAGTAAAGCAAACAGCACACTTTGTAGTGGGATCTGCTTCTGCATCTTTACAGCATAATTATACACCTTTTGTCAATACTTTTCCAGTTAGAGATTGGGACTTTGTTCTTTTTTTCCTGTTTCAACTATTTTGCAGTGTGCTTATTTAAAAAAAATAAAGTCCACTACACCACTCGAAGTTAAGGCATTTGATCAGTTCCATGAAAAAGCCTCTCAAGTGGAAGACAGGCAGCCTTCCCCTTAATCACCTGAAAGACTCGTACCTGCACGGCATGCCGCAGAAGCACCTTTCCCATGCTGTACCTTGTGCTCCAAATTCTCTTCTGCCTTTTAAATGACTGCAGTGTTCGCAACGTGTGTGCAAGAACTGTCCCTCCCTGTAAGTGTGATTTGAATGCAGCCAGGGAAACTATCGCTCTCCCACCCACATTTTACACTTAAAGTGATACCAAGAGGCAGTGCTGAGAGCCCTAAGTAGTTTATACACTACTTTTATTTGTTTGTTCTCGTTGCCCTTACCCCCAGAGCAGCTTGTGCTATTATCAAAGTACCGAGTCAGGATTCCAGACCTGCTCCCTGCACAAATCCCAGTGTCCATCCTGCTCGTCTCCAGCAGGCAGAGTCCAGGACCACCCGGACCACCGCCCACCCACCCCAGAAGTTCCACACTGACAGAGCAGCCTTCGGTCAGTCAGATGCGGTTTTATCCCGATGACAATATTTCATTTCACTTTCTAAAAGCATATGAGAATCGGATTTTATGCTAGCACAATTCCGTATGATTCTGTCCTTTATTCATGTTATAGTGCTCCCCACAACAAACAGCTCCTGTGAGACATTCAGAAGCAGAGCACTCCAGTGCCAGCTATTCATATGGTACAGTCCAAATATGCTGCCAAATTTTAAGATTTTGTATTTTTCTCAAATCCTTAGCTGTTGATATCAAATCCCAGTTTGCATAAAAGTATTTTATCCCATGGCTGCAGAATGAAATTTATAGATACAATCCTGTCCTTATGAAGAGGCCAGGAAAAAAAAAAAATCTGTTAAGTCTTTTCAGATGTCGTAACTGGAAAGAGTTTGATACAGTCTGTGAGTGCACCATCCACTGTATATCCAATGCCTCAACTTGCAAATTCTTGAGTCAGAAGTGGAAAGACACTATTTAGCTCTTACAAAAAAAAAGACCGATTACTATGCCATGCTTTTAGACAAAGATGATTGCTCCAGGAGCTACAGCAGAAGTCTCGCAATTATTGTCAAAGCTGTAATACGTAGACAAAAATCCACATGAAGTAACGTAGGGCTGTTGAAAGGGATGCATTAGGCATACAGTATCTTTTTTTTTTTGTAACTACAAACTTCCCCCCGCCCCCCCCAACTAAGCTTTTGCAGCCAACTAGCTACCATACATACATGCTGTAATTTGAGAGAACAATTCAGTTTGACTTGGACCTCCAAGTCAAGGTTACGTAAATGAAGGCTCTGACCAAAAAGAGGTTGTGTTGGTATACCAAGATTGCTCTGAAGCCCATCAAGTACAAGGCAAGATTTATAGTCGGCAACAATGACAAAGGTTACCAAGTACAGTTTGCCATTTCCAGAGATGGATGACAAACTCAACATTTTTCTACCTTACATACCAGACAGGCAAAACCCTATTTAGTCCGAGAAATTCTCATTTTGACTGTTTAAAAAAATCCTAGTGGCTTAAATGTAAGTGTTTCGTATTTTACTTTGAAAGACCAAGGGAAAACTAGATTTTGACTGCTAATAACACTGCTTAGCTGTAGCTCACAATCAGGTATGCAGCATTTGGAACAAAGTGTTTTATCAAATATTTACAGTTTGCACTTCGGAAGTCTTTATGTTGTGTTTTAGGTATGTTTCTCCTCTATGCCTACAACTCAAGAATAGCACTGTAATTTTTTTTTGTTTCAAATGTCTTGCAAACAAAGTGAGAGAAGTGTCTTGGATGATCACGTACAGAGTAAGAAAATGGGAAACGAACTGGTAAGTCTAAGTGCAAGTCTGATTTCTAAGGCATGTTACACAATATACAGCAATCACACTTTCCATAATGCATTGCATTCTTAAAAGCCTCGGTATAACTCTGGCTTTATTGCTGCAAAAACTTTTCCTATGGAGACATGGTTCCCAAGAGTATGGTAAGATATCATTGGAAAGATGTTTCAGTATCATCAACAAGCTATAATATTGTTAAAAAAAGCATTTGGTAGCCTTGTTAGCACCACACATACCAGTGTGCAACTTCACTATACAATATCTGTATTTTCAGCAATCAAGTGTTCTTTGTAAAGCATAATTTTGCAGTTCAAGAAAGCTTACTTACTGCAGACTATTCCAAAACTTGAACAACACTGTTCACAGAATGGGAAAGTGAGTAAAATAAATGACTAATGGAAAAATTGGGGATGAGTGGATCAGAAGACAGCAGAAAAGGTTAATGTCTTAATGTTAACTTGTTAATGGCTGGAGGAAAATTTAGCCTTCAACATCACCTTACATTCACAGGCACCAAGATCTGTTTCAATGGTGAAATCAACACACGCCACTGTACTCAGCTTGGTGTTTTCACCATTCATGTCTTTAGGTATAACTATCATCCTTCTAAGAGGCATGTTCTCAACTTCAAAATTCACTTTGAAATCTAGGTAGAAAGACTAGGAATCAAACTTCAAAATAAAGGCATTTGCAGCTTAATTCACTCCGTATGCTTAAAAAAAAAAAGAACATAGTGGTTCATCTTTAGAGATTCCACAGTCCTCAGTAATGTGTGTATTTTACACCAACATGGGATGCATTAGGAATGAGAGTTATAAACAGCCCCACTTTGGCACTGTCAAGTACTAGACTAGGTAATAGCATTTCACATTTAAGAGACTGCAAATCCTACTGACTGGATGATGTAAACTAATTTTGAAGCTTCAGGTTTTTTAGTCAGTAACAAAAAAAAATATTCTGTATTTAGCTGTATTACCAATTATCTGCATACTACTTTCCCAAGGAATTTCACAGCAGCAAGTCATCCCCCAAAAGACTGCCAGAATGCATTAGTTTTCTTGCTCTTGATATTTCTTTTAAATTTTATCATCAAGAGTTACTATTCACCTCATGCTTTTAGATGCATAAAACCTATCACTCAACGCTGCTAATCCTACAAGAGTGGAAAAGATTGCCTGCAGAACGGACTACAAAAGGGCACACCGATGCTAGCAAGAGTCTTGTCCAACAGCCTCTGCAAGGCAACTCTTCCTTTACAGCACTAGATCTACTTTGCTTTAACCTGAAGCGGAACGATGTTATACACTGCAGTCTCAGTCATCCCTGAACCAACTGATCTCCCACAGCTCTTTCGTTGTTACTGCTTTAAATCAAATTACCAAGCAACCTTTCTGGAAGGAACAGTAAGGTACCTTGAAGTGCTCCCAGATTTGTTTTGCTCGCAAGTGAACTACAAACTAAAACAGTGTGTTAATTTATTCTTTCCCCCTCACTGGTTTACTCATTTATGAGCTACTGTAGTCACTTAACCAGCCACTCTTCACGTCTTACCACTAGTGGAGCTATTTAGTCTGTCCAGAGAAGCCTTGTCTGTTCTTGAATCAGTTAAGGCATGTTTAATTAGCCTCCATCCAATTATGAGATCTTATAATGATAGCTTCCCAATGCAATCAATTATGCAGCCTTGAAAGAGTACCTATGCAAGTATTTCAGATTTTCATCATTTTTCCTTTGTCAAGGCCTTTGTGAAAATGTGAGAAAGTTTGAGGCAGTGAATTCACAGCCTCAGGATTACCTGCAGGTGCCCAGCTTTCCCTGCAACTCTAAGCCCCACATTAGTCAGCTCCTCCATCAAACAGAATTATTTGTTTCCATAGGACAGTTACGTTTTCTTCAGTTTTACATAAAACTCTGAAGATAATTATTCAACACAACATCATAATTCATCTTAGATGCAATGCATGAGCTCTATAAAAGACAGAATACTTCTGGGGAAAACCAAGATGATGTTTGAGTTGAATTGGTTTGGATTTGTTGTTTGTTTGGGGTTGTTGGGTTTTTTGTTTACATTAAAGAAAAATGTGGCTCCTTCACAGTTTTGTTAAGTTTGAGTTACACTAAAGAACCAATCAATCTTCCCTATGCGTGAAGACAGTCACATTGCCCATCATTTCCACGAGAAGTAAGCATCAAGAAGAAACACGTTAACCACAACACTGACTGGATCAGTGCATTACATGAAGTGCCAGCCTTATCTTAAGACTCTTTTTAAATTTCACATGAAGTTTGAAACTTTGAATTTCAAATCAGAGAAGTTTCACCCCTAAAAGAACCTCTAGATAAAGCTACAATCAAGAAGTGGGAGATGTGTAACTCTTGACTTTCTCCTGTCTCTAGGAGGAGCATCTCATTTAACAGAAAGGCACAGAATAGGGAAATGGAAGTTTGGCAAAATCCACCACATGAAGAGATGCTGTCTAATTCGTCACGTTTACATAAGAAGAAAGATGTTTATCAGCAACACTTAGAGTATGTTTATCTGGGTGCTAACGTAGGGGTAAAATCCACATGAGTTAATTTATATTGTGAAGGTTTAATGCTTCACACAAAAATGCAATGGAAACATAAGTCCTATTGCTTTAAATTCAAGTATACCAACAATGGCTATGTTTTAGGCAAACGCATCTGAAGCTCCTCTGGCTCTATTACCACACAAAGGCAATCCAGGTACAGAAGAGCCATCGCCCAGACTCCCCACGAGACTTGTGCCCTTAGCAACACCTCTGCGAACACTATGCAGAAAAACATTTGCAGGCTTCCCGCAAAGGTTGACACCAGCATTTCACTAATATTTAATGGTTTGAATGTTACCAGCACTTCTTCCCTGCCATGGTGCCTTAGTGGAAAATAAACAGGTCTCTATTTTACTGAAGCAATTTAGCAATCTTTTACTGTCTACTGCAATAGCACGTGGTTAGCTTTGCTGACTTCAAATGGTCCCAAGAGATGGCTGCTCATAGGAGAATAATCCATATTTGTTAGAAAAAAATACTCAGATTACACAGGAAGATTATCTACTACATTTACACTAAAGTCTCCCAACTCAAGCCCCTGAGGTTCACAAACTATGAAGGAGCTGCAAAATGTAATTAAAGAGTCTACTGGCAGCAGGCTTCAGATCCTTAAGTTTTGCAGTGTGTTAACCCCACATTTCGGGATGGGGAAGCAGAGGGATCCTGAGGAAATCAGATGAGCTTGTCATTTTCACAGCAGAGATTTCTCTTCCACAAACCAGAGATCACAAAAAAAGCCCCAAACCACGTACTTATCAAACTACTCGCGTCTGACAAGAGACCCCACCCACATCAGAGGCCGTGCTACCCACACAAAGCGGAGCTGCCAGGGCACCGTCAGGACGCACGCTGCTGGTGGAGCCACACAGCTGAGCTCCACCATACCCCTACCCTGCGAAGCGCTCCCCAGAACTGGCTTTGCCCTTGCAGTTCCCTCCGTTAGGTTTTCATCGGAAGTTTATTGTTGAAAGCTTCTCAGTTTCAGTTGTCTGGTAAAGCAAAACTATGTAACATGATCTTAAGAAAATCTAGTAACTGAGTTACAAATGCAAAACCTGCTAAACCCCTGTCAAAGACTTTGGAATTTGAACAGATTGTAAGTTTAAAACTTGCATCAATCCTGATGAATTTGCTTCTATGTTTTTACAAATACTTGTTTTTACCACAAAGTGTTCAACAGCAAAGATGCAAGACTATTTTTGAAGGAAGCCATTTACGTTCTTCTACCCGAATTTAGTGTTTTTCTATATCCCATGCTTCCAGTACTTGCTTCAGACGTTGTACATAAACCTCAGATTTGTGAAGCCACAATCTTAATCATTAGTTACTTGATTGTAGGGTTTTTGAATCAGCTTCTGCATCTTAAGAATTATTTCAAGTTAAGAGACATGAAAATAGAGAAAGAGATGAAGGCTAGACCTTAAAGTGAGCTTTTGGTCTAACCACCAAATTTGTATTCAAGGCCCTAAAGTTTATTTTAGTTAAATAATGAAGTCCTTGGAACCTAAATACCAACTCTGTCCCATAAATGCAGGAAAGTGGCACCATCCAGAGCTTAAAGCAAAAATGCAAATTTGTACAAGCTTCTGCTAGAAAAGGAAGATGTGCTTTTGAAACTTAGCCTAATGCTAGCACTTCAGCAAAAAACAGAGCAGGATGCATTATCATTACTTTTAACCATCAGTGTTGTACAGTATACAAATTGTTGCCAAGCAAACCTTAAAGGATTCAGTTAAACTTTGCAAGGTGAAAAGCCTCTCAAGTCAAATACAGCCAGTACAATGATTATTATCGTTATCAATACTTCAATAGCTTCTACAGAGCTTGCTAAGCAGAAGTACTGTGACAAGCCAGAGCATCACAAGGCATGAAGTCACATAATCACTAGGACTTCAACTTAATGCTGACAAAAAAAACCCTTCAAAATCATTAAAGTGCAGGAAAGAAACAGTTTGCAGCTACTGATGAATTAGTAATACATCTCTGACAAGTCATATCTGTAAGAGATACGACTTTGTTGCACTTCATTACAGTTTCTCGCCATGAGTTCAATGCTAACTTAGTAGGTTACTTTGTCCTTGTATCTTGTCACACAGTTCATGTTTATTCCCCGTCTAGCTTTACTTCAGCAGAATGAAAGCAAGCCAGAAAGTTTCCTTTCCTGGTTTTGAGACCAAAAGATTTTAACTTTGCCAAAATTGTGTTTAAATATAATATTTTCAAAACTTGTTTTCTGATACAGGACTCGATAGCCACAATGCCAAAAAGTTTCCTTTTTTTGGAAAAGGAAGCTGTAAATATTTTAGTGCAGGTCAGCTAGTAGCTGAGTAGCATTAAACTCTTTCAGCTTACATATTATGTACGATACATGCATAATGGAAGGAGGAAGGAAAAAAAGTCATGTAATATATTTTAGATTTATTTAGTTTTAAGTTTCAGTACGAAGACTTCACTTCCATGACTGCTTTCACACCTTCAGGCTGCAGAAGTCCAATATAAAGTTCTAAACACAAGCAGCAGTTCTGTGCAAACAAAAATGACGAGAAACTTGCATAGAGCGAAGCTGTTCATGCATACCTCAGCACGTATGCATTGCATACTTAAGCATTCATACCTATCCCAGAAGGTCTTTGACTCGCGTAACTTGTTGAAATGGAACGCTTGGTAGAATGCGGTTGACGGATTCCTATGAGATCCAAGAATCAAACAGACATATTGAAAATGGGTACGTAATAAAAATACTAACTCTTATTCAACCTGCATTACAAAGTAAATTAGCTATCCAGACAGGTTAAATTTATGTCCAAAAGTTTACAGACTTCACAGAATGCCTAAAGAATAGTTCAATGACTGAAAAGGCCTTACAGTTTCTATGGGTTTCCATTAATGACATACTGATTCAAAAAGAAAAAGTAATCCTCGATCCTCCGGATTTTCATGCTATTTCAAGTTGCTACTGCAAAAAGACAACTGTAAAACCATTAATGAAACATCTCATGTCATGCTGACAATCTTGCATAGGTAAGCTGTATACCACTCTAATGCTATACATATGTAAATTCAAAAGATACCTTTCACACTGTTCATATTTCACAAAATGTCTCTGCAAACAGTACCCTACCCAGTATTTCTATTCTACTTCGCACCCTGCTTTATATTCAAAGGGCACAAGTTCTCCAAGGGGACCTGGAAGTCAGAGCTAAATATGCCTTATTCAAACTACGACAGATTAAGTTAGAATGAAAACCAGATCGAGTTTGAATTCGAAAGTAAGATCTAAAATACTGCCAACTTTGTAAGCAGTTGTCAGTCGTGCCTGTGCCTGCCCTCCCTGACGTGCAAGAGGGCAGCTGCTGTTTGGAGGCGCTTTGCCAAGCGGTAAATGGGAGCGCTTTAGCCACCACCCTGGCTCTCAAGCCTTCAGCACAGGCTCCAGTAACCTTGCTGAAGGCCAGACACTACGGCACAAATCCTGTCACCACTGCCAAACCCCTGGGACAGCCTGACCCTCCTTCTTCAGCGCGCATTTACCCCATAGATAGCAACTATACCAAGAGTGTAATTTGAAGATCTTAGTTCTCCAAAGTCTCATCTGAACACTTGTTGTTTACAAGATACTGGATGAAACACAAAGTCAGAATTCTCTAATGCTAGGGGCTCTATCAGAGCCTTATACTTAAGCTTAGAAAATCCTTTTATCAATACTGCAGTTCATCCTTATGTTGGTATAGCTATACCAGCCCTAGAGAAGAATGCAACAGCTTAGCTGAAAAATCTTCAGAAAAAGCTAGTATTAGAACTAATTATAAAACTGTCTTTAAGAGGAATTAAGTTTATACCAACATTAAAAGCACAGGTGCCCATCCCTTTTCTAAGTTTATGGCAAGAATACTTCTTAAAACAACCATCTTCAAGTTATTTAATTATTTCCATTTAGGTACAATCACTGTATAGTTGAAATCCTAGAACAAAACAAACAAACAAAAAAATCACAGAAGCAGCACCATAACAAAACACTATCTGAAGTAATTTGATTCCCATGGCAGGTATATACCAAAAACCTTGCAAGGGTAACGATATTTGTGCATCAGCAATGATCAGGAATCACTTGCTTGGAGAGTTTGTCACTCCTCCTCCCACCTTCACCACTCTGCCCTTAAAAAAAAATTTCCATGTGATTCTGGAATTCAGCTTAAAACCTGCTACAGAAGTTGCTTGATCAAGCTGGTAAACATCACACTCTTACATTGATACTACTTATGTTTTCATAAGCAGTATTGCACAGGAGTGACAACTAAATACAACTAACTATAGGAAGAGCAACACAATAGCTGAAGGACATTTGAGTGACACAGGGACTTGGCATATGGAAAGCAATTGGCATCTGCAGATCAAGAGAGCACTCCTTTGTTGAACGGAAGGATGAGGCCCAAGCTCTTCTTTCTAATTCAGTTGTCTGTGAGGAGTATGTAAAAAGTCTCTTCCTCAGAAAGTGACTGTAAATAGAAAGTCATTTAACTTCCAAGATAAATTTACTTGCAGCATATAAAACCCTGTTGCTATTGTTAGGTGTAAAAAGTTGTGGTTTATAACCACACAGCATGTATTTCATACAGTCTATTTTTATACTGATACTCTATATGCTATATATTCTAGTACTATTCTTAAGCAAGTATCTGGAAAGGTATGAAAAAAGTTTCTTGTTAAATTCTCATTTGTACCCTCTGCTGTTGAAATTGCTTTTGCATTACTTCAGACAATTAAGAGAACATTTTCTACTCCGTAGCTATATTTTAGCAAGATAAAATAGGGGCGGGGAAGGGGCTAAACAGGAAAAGCAAATCCGCAGAGGTAAGATGAATGACGCCTCATGTGCAGGTCTGAACTAATACGATGGAGTTTCACACTGTTGAGGCACCTATTTTTAACCACATCAAACAGTAAAAAGTTAGACAATTGCCAGAAACTCCTTTCAGTTTGCAGAAAGGATTGAGAAAACAGCTTACAGAAGTAGCATAATCTAGCCTGCTGCTGCTGTGTCACAGCCGAAACACCAGAATTCCTTCTGACACTGCCTCAGCTGAATGTCGGGACAGCCTGGACCAGAAAAGCAGATTCCTCAGGTCCCCTCCCCGGCAGACGGCCAGGTCCAAGGGGTCGAGACTCAGTCCCAGTTGTTGGCAGGCTGACCCAGCAGAGCAAGAGCCAGCCCTGACACTGAACCAGAGGAGAGCCCACCTCCTCTCCACAGCAGGCACACCAGGCACTTCTCGTCCTCCATCTCTGGTCAAAGAGGAGAACTGGTATTCCCAAGGATTGAGAAGCTCGACTCCAGTCCCAGAGACTATGACAGACAACTAGCTTAGCATGTTTAAACATTCAAACTGTATCTCGCTTGGTAGAATATGCCTCTGTATCTCTATAAAGAAGTCCTATGACACATACTGTATTTATTTCCTTTAAAAGCTCACAAACATCAATATTCACAACACACTCCAATGCTACAGTTTCTAACAACAGTTTTCATGCAACAGAAATTTGATCTAAATTTAAAGGATGAGAATCTACTCAGTTCTACGAATACTTGAAACTTCAAGTTGTCCCTTTAAAGGGGCAGTCCAGACCACATCCAAAGTCTCACCTCATATTCTAAAGAGTATCCTCCCTCTGCCATTAATTGGGACAAGCATATGCCAAACACAAACTGTATTCTAGAGAGCTCCGCTTCACTAGAAACCATGCCCATGAAAGTTAGCAAATTTTCAAGTATACAAATAAATGACTTCTAGTTTAAATAACGATACTGGCTTTGGAAGTGCTGGGTATCAGCCTGGCATACAGAGGCTGCTAAACAGATGCCTTTCTTCCAGCTGCTACCTTTGCAGGAGGAATAGTAACATCATTGTCCATGACATAGCTGAAGCTGTTTCAATCTTCAAACTACTGACCAACACCAGCCATTAAGGGCAACAAGAGGAGGAACACGTGAAGAATACCACACTTCCACAGACACACACACCCCCCCCAAGGTGGAAAAATATAAAAATGCACACTAGACCTCCTCAGACAGTTCTCTCTCTCTATCACTGACTACTATTCTCATTAACTTTGAGAACAGGAATGATCCAGAAGATTAAAAAGGCCGAAGCACCTGCCTTTGAAGAACATGAAAACAGCGGGTCAGATAACCTGTGCTCAATGCCTCAGAGGAAAACCAAAGCAAAGCAGAACCACCTATTTATTATTACCTAGACAGCAGCAAGCCAACATGGATGGCCTTTTCAGAAGCTTACGTCAGACAAAAATTCCTTCTGAGAAAAATTAACAGGCCTCATATAGAAAAAACACAGAAGATATGGTCACGTTATAAAATTAGTAGTGCTTTTAATGCCACCTTGCATGACATTTTTGTAAGTAAGAACACGGCTTATACAAAGCGGGTCCACCATTGGTAACTACTCTGTACACGTGGCTCTCCAACGGTTCAGTGGAAGGATGCATCAAACAGAGCTCTCCAGGGGTCTCCTCCGAGTGTGTTATAGGATACTTTAATCCATGACTTGGACAGTGGAGTACAGACTATCTTTATACCTGCAGATGATCTGCAAGCACTCTGGACAGCAGGAATAGAATTCAGGAAGATCTTGCCCAATTGGAGCAATGGTCTGAAATAAAAAGGATGCAATTCAATAAGGATAAGCATGAAGTATATGCTCTGGTAGCAATAATCAGCTGCACAAGTACAAAACATGGAATGAGTAGCTGATTGCAATTCCACAAGAGAGGATCTAAACAGAAGTTAAAAAAGAAAAGTCTTGCCAAGGTGTCAAACTTGCAATACTCTTACACAGGATGTATGCATAGTAACTGAAGTTGTTTCCTTCGGCCTTTCTGAGCCCTTAGATTTTATGGCCAGTTTTGGATACTGACTCTCCAGAAGGATATAAGCCTACTGAAGTCCAGATAAGACTTCAGTAAGAAGACATGTCATATTGCAATTTTTCTTCCAATAATCAGAATCACTAAGTAGGAAAATTAAGCATTTAAAAGAGATGAGAGAGACAGTTACAGGCTTCGCATAGTTTAAGTATCCGCAAAGCAGAAGAAAACTTGTTCACATATCTGTTACGTATAAGCACAGCACAAACATTATGGGGTTTAATTACAGGAAAGAAAGTCTAAACTACATCAGAATTGTTTTCCACACAAACAGCAAGGAACAGAAAAGGATTCTTACAGAAGTGGTGGGATTCCCACACTTGTTGTTCTAGAAGAGATCAAGCTGTTAATGCTCCAAAAGATTTCAGGCCCTTCAGTCTCCAGATCAGCCCATAGGCCCACCTTTCACAATTCTTTGAGAATTCAGGACATCACTAGCAAGAACTTTAAAGCAGAAGTTCTGCCTTTCAATAGGATTAACTCCTATAGGAACCAAATTAACTATGAAATAGGAAAGAAAGAAGCTAGTTTATACTTCGAAATCAAACTGCCTTTCCGTTCAACTGCAAAGTTCATGTCTTTTTTTGGCGGAAAGTGAGCAATGACCATTCTAAAACAAAATTTTTCTTAGTTGCAGACAAAGCTCATACTGAAGCACTGAGTTTAAGATTATAAACTATCAGTAAAACATCCATTACTCTTGTGTTCCTAGTCTTAAAAGGTCATTAATCATACAGTGATGCATCAATAGGACTAGGAATTCAACAGCAAGCTTCTAGTTTCCTGTCCTTTGCACAGAAAGCTATAGGAGCCTGACAATATGCCTGTAAATAAAACTGTGTTCTTCAGCCACATTTATCAAAGAAAAGATGCTAGTATCTTACTTTGTATATCTACATTACTCCTATGGCACCAAAGGTGAACTAAACACTTTGAGAAAGTGACTCAAAAATAGCCTAAAGATGAAATCGGCAAATAGAAGTATTTAGCCTTTATACAATGTCATAATTAACAATCAAGAGACCTGATGGTAAGCACACAGTCTGAGCTTACTTAAGAGAACTTAAGAGAACTATCAGCATATACAGATGTGTTTTTACTATGGTGATCAATAAGAAATCAGGGCATAGAAAAAAAAAAAGGATGGTAGAGCCATCAACTGCCCAATCTGATGTGCACTAAAGGACAACAAATTAATCCCTCCTTAGTTTCTAAAGTTTCTAAAAGATTGGATGTATTATTACCCAGAAGCATTTCAAACCCAAGTTAGTTTTTAGTTATATGTCTTACTGATCACCAATTAAAGGCTGTGTTTAACTAGGTTACTAGCTATGACCTGCAATGAAGACTGATCACAGTTGGTCTCCAAATTAAAACACTTGGCATGGTTTATTTAGGATCTGAATCAGGGTTTTTGCAATCACTTGATCACAGCTTATCAGGAAACTCCCAGTAAAGTTTATGGCATTTTGAGATTATGTTTACACTAGTAACAGAATTCCTCCTCCATCCCTCTTCTTTTAAAAGACATTTCACTTTTTTATTTATATCGCCTTCTACTTAAAGCGACTGCAACTTTGGATCAGCTTTATTTCATAAGACTCCACCTACAAAACAGAGTAACTGGAATACAAAGCTTTGCAGGAAAGAATTGACAAAGACTAAATGTGGGGAAGTCAGTGTGGAATTAAGGGAAAAAAAAATCTCAAGATTAAAGCTCTTAAGTTTTGGTTTTAATTACATAGTCTGTTCATGTAGTTCCTTAAAGCCATTACACTTGAAATACATACCCTGAAAAACCAGCAAGAGTTGGATGCTATTACTTTCAGTTTTAGGTGCATTTTAGCTACAGCTGACAGGAAAGGCTGCCTCAATTAGCAGCCTACATGACAGTTTTTGGGACAGCGGCTCTCAACCACCATGATGGACTTTAAAGGGGTGCACAGGCTACTTCTAAATGAAAATACCGTAACAGTGCAGAGAAAGCATACTGCATGGATCCGATCTCCACTGGAAAAAATCGAGATACACAAATTCAAGTGCTAAAAATCACCAAACTATGACATGCTTAACAGCAGTTTTGTAACTGAATTCAAGAGGAAGGAGATGAAAGAAGACCCAGATGTACTACACAATCATTAGCAAGACAGTGCCAGCAGCACCAGCACTCAGTTTCAGCTGCTTTCAAAATACACACTCCCTCCCACCACTTCCAGAAACGATGAAAATCACCTTCAGTTAACTTTGCTGAGAGAACTAAAGCAGCAACATCACCTGGAATAAGACAGGGAAGTCTGCCATCAGCAGCTCTATTTCAACTAGCTGCACCTCAGACTCCTGATGTTTGGATTTCAAGTATCAGAAGAGAAAGAACTAGACTTTGCTACCAGAGTTGCATCCTCCTTTCCATAGCAATGATCAGAACTCAGCCCATACTTTCTTTGCCTTGCTCTCAAAAGAGGATTTTGGAAAATAATCTTCTGCACTGCCTAGAAGTCTCTAAGGAGAAGTGAATGACAGACGACCGTCTCAAGTGCGCAGGGTAAGAAAGTCCAGCAGAGGCATTTCACTGATCACTTGCTTGCTCTGTTGAGACACTGGCATCAGCCTTCCCCTGCTCTGGGGTCTTGGCTCCCTAAACCAGTAACTTTCTTCAGTCCCTATGAATGCTAGGGAAAAGAAGAAAACCAGTTTTACAAAAACTGGTAATGAGAATACAGCTTGGACAGAGCACATTAGAACAACATTAATAATGGTCAGACCAGAGGGATGTAGGGAACAATCTGAATATTTAGTGAGCAACAGTTAGAAGCTTCTCAAATGCTCCATCCCACCCTGAACAAAGAGCAGCCACGGGTATCACCACACACCCTCACCTGAGGACAATCACCATTCTCCTCAGTTACACAGGAGAGGCCAACAATTTCTTCTCCTGTCCCAGCACTGAAGAGTTGCAGAAAACTCTTTTATATTTGACTCACCACTGCATTTTAAAACATACTCAAAGCCTCTAACAGTCTCGTACCAAATCAGAGCAGATGCACTATACCATTTCATATCTTTACCAAACTGACAGACCCGAGGTTATACTGATTTGTGAGGCAAAAGGTGATCTAGCTTCACTTCTACACTTCATTATTATCTGATAAAATAGCAGCAAGTTTTCTTTTTTTTTTCCCCCAAAGGATTTGACTATTGACTATGAAAATCTGCTCTAAACGCACCAAGAAGCATTTTGACACAATATTAAATTCAAACTCATTTAACAGGTTACAATAATTTAGTACCAACAACTCTTTTGCAAATACAAAGTTCCTAGCTGTAAAATCAAGATAGTTTCTTCTATTATATACTCCAGAGAACAGCTAGTACAAAACATTCTTTAGCACAGGTGTTTCATAAAAATTTGCTTTACAAAAGCTTACCAGCCTAGATGTTTCAGGTGGAGCTGAGCCTAGTTGTTCACTTAAGTCTACCAAGTTTTGCTACTAGTAATTCAAAGCCTTTTCTGATTAACATCACTTTGTAGTTTCTGCCTCTCAAGTCTCTGGTAGACACTGTATCAGTAGAGCATGGGAACACAAAAATGAGACATTTCCCTTGATTTTATTACATTCTTTGAAAGAATGAGTCCAAGTTTCTATAAAGACAGACTTAAAGTTTACATATACTGGCAAAAATTAATGAGGCCAGTAGGACATCATGTTTCCTGTTCACAGAGCCTTGGATCAGTAAAACAGTGCCTTAAGACATGACTGAATAACAGCAATCACTATCTCTGTTAGATTACCGAATAATCATTCCGTATTTCCGAAGGAGCTTTGCTGAAAAGTTCAAATAGTAAATTCTGATATGACTATTTGATACTAATCGTGGAAAGAACAATGCCAGTTCTCATCTTCTGAATTTCTTCTTTCTGATTTCAACAGCTGCAACTCAAAACTCTAGGGTCCAACTCTCTTGGGTCCCAGAAACTGGTCCCCAAACCTCAGGAGTGCTGTATAGTAGACAATCCTGTAATCGTAACAGCTTTAAGGCCGTTGAGGACTTGCTAATGATCTTTTCCACCCTCTATATCCTGTCTTCTCACTTTCCAAAGCCAGACTTGGTGCACTTTTAGTTCACTCCCAACCAGTATTTCTGTTCCAGCCAGGTAACCAACGCTCTCGTGCTCTTCCTCCCTGCAGGCAGCATCATCACGAATATGCTTATTAAAACACTGCGTGCTAATACAGCAAGGCTGTGTCGTGAAGGCGATCATGGTTGTCAGTCAGGCTGAATTTTAATTACGTAATCTTACAGACTGCGTAAGGACTAATCTGAGTGATTCTGTTCTCAAATCAAAACACATAACAAGTGTAAGATTTCTCGTACTGACTTGTCTTCTCACTGGGTAAAGTTAACCTTCAGTTCTCGTAGGGAGGATACAAGACAATGTAGTTCACATGATGCACAGCTTAGCTTCAAGAAAAAAAAAACCCACAGTAATCACTTCTTCAAAGAGAAACAAGTACAGATTAGGAGTTGATAAAGTCAATGGCAAGGCAGAAAGTCTTTGATTGACCCACCCAGGGATTCTTGCCACTATTAAGAGGCTTTCAAGAAAAGCCACAGAAAGGCCTATCAATATTATCCATGTCTGGATGAATTGAGACAAGCTGGGGGGGAAGACTTCCTGAAAATAACTTATGGGGTCTCAGCAAACATCTTGAACTTCACCTCACACGGGACAGAGTCCTTCAGCATCTATTGTAATTTGCCAGTTAACATCACTATGCCATATTATTCTTTTGCAAATTATCCCATTCAAGAGAGCAAGCTTGGAATGCATTTAAAAAGCAGACCCTAATACACTGGATGAAAGGATGGAGTAAAAAAACAACATAAATTCTGTATTTCTGAATTAAAAAGATTCACATTTGCTACTATTGCATTATACGTACAAAAATCTGGAAGAGATGTCAAAACTCTTAAAAATATTGACTTTTACACAACTTGGCTGGTAAAGAAAAAGGCATTTATTAATATGTATGAACATGTTATTGCAGAGGATTAGGCTCCTACTGCCTGCTCTGCCCACAAAGCTAAATTTCCTCAAACCTATTGATGAAAGGGAAAGCTGCTTGTGATTATTGGTGAAAGTGGTCCTGCATAGTGGAACAGCTGGCTTGAGTCTTCATCTTCAAAGAAAACAGCCCAAAAATGAGATTCCCCCCCATCCCCCACCACTAAGTTGCAATACAGCAGTTTCATATGTTTCAGTTATCTATAAATACAAGTGGTTCCTGTTTTTTTGACAATATTTCAGTATCTGTGGGGAAAAAAGCAAGTGGAGAAAACAGATTCACTCATCCAAATCCCACCTGTCCTTACTTATGTGACATCGGTCAAGAAAGCATCTATTAGCAAACATTTGATACTAAATAATTAGCTTTTTAAAAAAAGAAGATATGAGAACCTAGACTATATATGGCATGGTTTATTACATTTATTATAAATGTATTTGTCTGCCTTTCCACACCATTTACAAGCTCTTCACAACTCATGAAATTTCACACCAATCTGCACTCAGCTGAAGTTATAACTAAAGCACTGTCAGCATGCTTAAAGAAACAGTTTTTAACAAGGCATTTGCAGGGTTGGTCAAGGTATTTATGGTCCTTGCACCCACCAAACAGTGTTCTACACAGGAGACATTCCCAGGCATACCTACAAAAATATCTGAAATAATTTGACAGAGAAGCAAGTGGGAGTTTTTTAACACTCATTTTTGATCACCCCATCATCCAATAAACCACACAAGTTAAACTTGCTCTGGACAGATAGAAAAATCTTCAGATACTTCACTGAAACCAGTATCTCATTTCTTATCCATTCTACACTTCTCCATTGCCACCTCACACACATACCACGCTCATCCCCTCCCAGAGTCTGTGCCCTTGCTGCAAAGAAGGCGAATGGTGCCCTGGGCTGCGTTGGGCAAAGCGTTGCCAGCAGGTCGAGGGAGGAGATCCTTCCCTCTGCTCAGCACTGGTGAGGCCACACCTGGAGGACTGTGTCCAGTGCTGGGCTCCCCAGTACAGAGAGACACGGACATGCTGGAGAGCATCCAACAAAGGGCCACAAGGATGAAGAAGGGACAAGAAAGCATCTCTGCTATGAGGAAAGGCTGAGAGAGCTGGCACTGCTCAGCCTGCGGATCAGAAGGCTCAGGGGGATCTTATCAATGTACCTGCAGGGAGGGCATAAAGAAGATGGAGCCAGGCTCTTCCCAGCGGTGCCCAGGGACAGGACCAGAGGCAATGGGCACAAGCTGACACACAGGAGGCTCCCTCTGAACATCAGGAAACACTTTGCCACTGTGAGGGTGAGCGAGCACTGGCACAGGCTGCCCAGGGAGGTGGTGGAGTCTCCATCCTTGGAGATATCCAAAAGCCATCTGGGCACGGTCCGGAGCAACCGGCTCTGGGTGACCCGGCTTGAGCAGGGGGCTGGAGACGATGACCTCCAGAGGGCCCTTCCAACTTCAACCAGTCTGATTCTGTGACTGGTTTCTGCTATTGACATAGATCCCTATTTCAGTGTGCAATCTTTAATGAGTACTAGACAAACATGCCAGTTGCCCCTGTGATAGACAGCTGACACCTCTCTACGGTACCAATTAATATTTCCACCTTCTCTCTGCACTGTTAAAAGCATTCAGGCAAGCTGTCATGATACAAATGCATTACTCCTAGCTTCAAAGGGAGAACAGATACCTAACAAAAATTCTCTTGGAATAATTTTCTTTTGCATGACAAAAAAATTAAGACAAGCATCCAGCTGTCCTTCATGTGGCTAACTCACCTGCCCTGCATGAGTGAAAATGGATTATCCCATAATGAAAGAATTTACTAGTACTCAGTACACATTTGTATTTATAAGGCATGAAGTTTAAAGATAGAGGTATGAAGATACAACCTTACACTGTGCTTCAAGTGACCTTTTATGCCCAGAGAACCTTCTCAGAAGACAGTAGCTTTACCAGTTACTATAAATACTTCTATCTTTACACTTTGTCAAATATAGGAATAAAAGCAGACACCTGTGGCTGACAATCTAGATTTATCTACCAGAACTAGAACAGTTGTACTTTAGCAGGAGTCTCACAGAAGTTTCTTATAGAATCTTTGCCGACACACAGAAAGTACAAACAAGGTTTGCATTTTCCATGAGCAACAGAAGCTGCTAATCACCAGCTTTAAAACTCAAAAATTAATATGTAGCCTCAACATGCAACAAGCCGATATTCAAATACCCAATACAGTAACAGGGAACAATTCCTTTTTACTATAGTGTCACCTGAAGTCATCATAAAATATTATCAGCACCACCTGTAAAAATGCACAGCCTGAGAGAAATTTCAGCTCTTCAGTAGTTTGATAGCAGTTTGGTAGTCCTGCCAGCTCAAAAAAATCTTAATACTTGAATATTCAGCTTTTAACAAGAAGTTTGAAAAAGCTTCCATGAAACATACGCTGTTATTTCTACCATACAAGACAGCATTCAGAAATAAGCTGACTATGGAACACTTGCACTCTTCTATAGTGGAGCAGAAAAAAATTAACCCACAGCAGCTGAGCAGAATACTGAGGAGTACGAGGTACAGAGAACCATTTATGTCAGAGCTGGTACACTACAGTCTTTAAAACAAATTGAACTGTTTCACTTCGTGAAATTTTTTCAAGTATTTTCCCCCTTTCCTCCTTTTAATAACTATCTCATCTGAAACACTTACAGCTCATAATTTAAGAATATATTGACTCCACCTTAATGAAGGCATTTGAATGTTTAAACTGGGAAACAGCACTGTCAAATGAGCAACCATATTTTTCTGCTTAGGTATCTTGTAACACTCAAAAACTGAATGCATGGCAGCATAGCTTTTCCTTAATCTAGAAACTGGCGTGGTGCTGGAGTTACCTTACATAATTTTGTTATAGAAAGTACAGCAAAAAGTGAACACAACTAGCTAGAGTTTTGTTTGCATTAACCATCATTTGATGGTTACCAACTACCAACTCTAGTGTTCACCTCAGAAGTCCTACCGCAACTGTTTTTCAAACGCTGTAGTTCTGGCTGTCAAACTGAAGGCACTCATGACTGGAGCATGTCTGGCCATGTTTCATTCTCACCTGCTTCTACAAACACTCGTAAATACAACCCTTCAGGAGAAGAGATGAAAACATTCAAGCCTGCAGCTGCAGTAGAGCTCAAATCTCTAGTAAGTTTACCAGCAAAGTGAAGAAAGGGACAGTGTTCAATAATAATGCAATCCAGGTATTGCTTACTGGTACATATTTGCAGAATACCTTCTTTTTTCTTTAGGAGTACAATAAAACACGCATCTAGGGCAATACATAAGGAAACCCTTATCAAAGTCACATTAATGCCCATGCCCAGTTTTGTCCTTATATTATGAATGTGGTCTCAAGAGCTCAGTTTTATCAACAGTTAGTACACTATACAAATATGTGATTTAGCTGAGCAGAGAGATACATGCTGTGAAGAGGTCTGCACAATCAGGTTTTCAACAGTTTAGCTGCTGTAGTGGACAGTTCACAATTGCAGCCATTCATTAGCGTTCCTGGAATACAGCCTGCACAGTTCAAGCTGGTCAGCTATCTCTGGAAAATGATCTATACTCTGCTCCTTTTCCAACATGCCTAGTAATATTTTGCCCCAAAAGTCTGCCAAACATGTAGGAGGTTTGAACAAGCTTTCTCAGTCACATTCTTTTAACAGAGGCAACATATTTCTTTTCCCCCAAGAGCCAAAATAAAGTTATTAAGCCAGCTGGAATATTATGCTTGTCAACTACAAATCTGTGTATGTGTGGGCATAAAGGTGAGTGGAGCAACTGGTATACACCGATCCCAAAATCCTCTCAGGTACTCTGACTGCCCTTCATCCAAAATAATTAGTACTGCTGCTGAAGTCCAGTAAATGAGGAGTCAGGGCAATTTGGAGATTCAGGTCTACTTGTGTTTTTATAGAATTTGTCAGACTCCAAATTCAGAGTGGATTGCAGTATTCACATCTGCCTCAATGAGAGTACTATTTCCTCCATCCTTGAATACTGCTGCAGTTTATTCTACCTGCAGCCACATTTAGAGAGGAAAAGAAAGTAACACTACGTTATGCTGTAGATCTTTCGTAACTTCCACAGAACATATTTCTCTTTGTAAGAGCTTAGCAATTTAGACACATCAACTGGGGAAAAAAAAAAAAGCTTTGCTTTTTAAAGGAAAGTTGTGACATGCCATAAGCTTTTTTTTTTTTTTTTTTAAATTCTTTTGGACCACCTACCCAACCTCTCTTCTCCCCCAGATAAGATTTCTTGATTAACTGACTCTTCATTATTCATCAGATCAATGCAAGAAAGCAGAGTTTTGCCTAGACTACTGTAAAAATGTACTGGACTATCAGAACAGGAAATTAAAGGTTTTCAGGCAATGTCTTGCAAAAAAATCAGTTCTACACCTATAGATACATAGTTCTATATTATCTATCTATATATCAGGCTATATAACCTTACACCTCCACCTCTAACTATTAGACATAGTTTTGTTTCAAACAGCAGGCCATAAGACAGGAATAGCACAAAGAACTTTTTGCACAAAGATGGGAACTGACCAGCTTTTTATATCAGACCTCTCCGTCTTGTACTTACTGTATTTCTCACATTCTGTTTTCAAAGAACTCCCCTTAAAGCATTTCCTCTTCATATTCAGAATGGTGAATGACTTCCTAAATAAATCCAGGATATTTAGAGCTATACAGTATTCCTTGATGAATCACTAGTTTAGAAGATGACTGTAAGAGAATGATCTACACAAGTTTCAAGTAGGTACAAATATTTAAATATAATTGAAGGTGTCAGAAGAAAGGTAGATACCTGCCAACACACTGACACCCCCTGCTTCCTGGGTACATTATGCATTAGTGTTAAGATAAGAGAAAAAGGCTTTCCACAAATTTCTAGCTCTTACGATCACAAAGTAAACTCTCTAAACAAAACCAAGCATTAACTTCCTGAACCTGCAGGCAGCCTGAAACAGTGACTCATGATGTGTGAACTCCCTTTGCACCCATTAGTTTTATCAGAGTGTCAACCCTCAGCCTATTAATGATACTTGAAGGTCTTCATTAACTATTTCACCACTGATTTCAGTAGATAAAGCATAAGCCCATGGGAGTAGTGGCATAATTTAAATAGCTGGAAAGACAAAAAGAAGCAGGAGCAAGAAGAGAACAGCAGCCAATCAGTAGACAGTTTTATAATAAAGCCTTCTCAGTGAGTAAAGCAAATAAAACCAGAGTAGTAAAACAGCTTTAAGCTGCTAGGTTTTTATTTTCTCCTTTCTCCGTCTGAAACCAGTGGAAGTCAGAATACTGTTTCAGGGGAGCAAGGAATAAACTTAGCTCTACTAGCTCTGTATCTCCTACTTTGTATGAAGTCTAGGCCTGTTTAAAGTAAGCTCTTCTTGCTTATCAGTATCACTACTAAAGAAAGCTATTCCAAGCCGGGAGAGACTCTCACACACCATATAGCTCCTTGCTTGGTGTACCACTTCAGCAAATGACAAGGTTTTATCACCCAGCACAGAAGCAGACAACTGAGAAGTACGCATTTCTTTTCAGATAACCACAAGTCAGTTTCTCTACTGAACATCATAACGTGGCACATAGAAAAGATCGCTCTGCATTGAGAGTCTCTTCCTAGTTCTTACTCACAGTTCTCATAGCCAAGTTACTGAAAAAGTTTCTTTAGAAATGAACAACGTGTGAAGCAATGCTGCAAGGTGGCTCAAGTTCAATGACAAAAGTATGGAAATAACTTAAAAAAAAAAAATCACTGTTCAGGGTAAGAGCACCAAGAACTGTCTCACTAGTGTGCCGCAAAAAGTTAGCAGCCTACAGGTTTGAATAAGTAGGACAAATTTTTCCTTGCCATTATATAAAATGATTCGTCACAGATAATCATGTCTGCAACTACTATTTATACAAATATTAAGTCTCAGAAGCTATGCAAAATGCATGCAAAATACATTCCTTTCTTTCTGAGTCCTTAATGATCAGAATGATTAAACACAAGACAAGTCATCTTCTGATAATATACTGAGCTATGAAAAAAAACCCTACCAGCTTGAAATCTAACCTTATTTGCACAAAGAAGAGTTTGTCAGCTGGGTCAGCAATCCTCTTAAGGTAGGCACAACTGCTGGAAAATTTTAACTGTTTAACTTTTAAGTCCTTTACCGCTTTAATCAGAATTAGCACAACTCTCTACAACACGGCTTTTGCTTGCATAAAGGCATTAGCAGAGTTACTATCTCAAACGCAGCATTAGCCAAAGCTCCAGTGAGCACAAGGCCTGCGTTACTGCAGATTTAACTCTCCAAACACAAGTTTGTCTTAGAGGTACCTTCTCCATCCACTACACCCTAACCACAGCAGCTTTACTAAAAGGCGCTCCAAGCAACACCAACTGTGTAACCTTCAAGTCTGGTGTTCTCCCAGGGAGAGGGACGGCTTACAGGATAATTGAGCACATCAGACTTTCCTATAATGGTGTTACTCCTATTTTCAAAAATACAAATACATATAACCCACATGCACTTTACTCCTCCAATTTGCGGTAATCCCAACAGTAAACATTGATGACATTAATTCAATGCTCAAACAGTGCTCTCCCTGAAAGTCTTCTCTCCAAGAAGTCCAATAAGAACAGTTCTATCCATCATGCTACCCTTCAGAGTAGTTTGACAAGTCTATGGGAGTGAAAGTCACATACATGCTTCCTCTCTCAGGTCCTTTGATGAGTCTGCTCATACTACACACCGCTGTTAACAACTAGGAGTTCCAAATTACTTTCCTATAAAGAAAACTCATTGTAAGGTAGTACTTTCCACTGTGTCTGCATCTGTGCTCAAGTAAGTGGTGTCCTTTTTATTCAACACAAAAGACCATTATCTGTAGAGCTTTCACTAGGTTAGGGCATACGAATTCATATCCAGATGCAAGTATTTTTCTTACTAACTGATACTATAAAGTGCAAATTCAACAGCAGGGGAAAAAAAAAAAGAAAAAGAAATCGAGAATCTGTGTTGTAAGCCTTTAAGTTTTCCAAGACACCTCACCTGATGGCCCTGAGATAGCACTACACTTCTATCTTCAACAACACTGCAATATAGTGGTGTTGATAAACCCATTATAACCTGGCTGCCTTTCCAGTGTTCTACGATACACTCGGGGAAAGGAGAGAACACACTTCCTTGCATACTGAGCAACTAGGCACAGAAGGACAGCTTTCAGTCTTTGATTTGGAAGAGGTCACGTTATTTGTGCATTAAGCAGCTTTCGAGCTACTTTCGGTCCTGTTTTGAGAGAAAAATAATCACACTCACAGCCTGAGAAGAACAAGCACAGATCACTACTTGCCTAAACACTTTGCTATGCTTTGTACTCTAAAAAAAGGAGCCCAGGTAAATTTCAGTTCTCAGTAAAACTTTCTGAAAATACAAACTTACAAAAACCACTTGACAATAACTTGACAGTTGTTTTTTTTCCCCCTTAAGAAAAGGTATTTTTATGGCGTTATAAAATAATTCATACCTGTCTTCATCACCATCAACAGGAATAGATATGCCAAACACAGAGCTGGCAAGACTGTTCATAGGAGTACTTGCAGGTAACTGAAGAGGATTTGCTAGAGTGTCTGGAATGGGAGGCTTCACAAGAGGTTTATTTTCAGCTATAAGAGAAAGTGGTGGCTGAGGTAGGGGTTCCGATTTTCTTCTAGTATCATCAATCTGGCCTACTACGGATTGAGCTTGAGTCTGAAACTGTCCGAGGTTTGACTGTGGCAGACTTGCAGGTACATTAGGCGTGCCTTGCATTAACGAGTGTCCGACGTGCTGCGGCTGGACGACGCTGGTACTTCTGCTGGCAGAAGTGTGGCTAGTCAGCTGGGACTGGACCAGCGTAACAGGGACATTTGGCATAGTAACAGAAGTGGTGGTAGACACACTAGGCACACTTGTACCGGGCACAACCGCAGGCACGTTCTGAACTCCAGAGACCACAGCATGGGGAGCACCAGGCATTCCGGACACTTGACTGCTTCCACCCATTTGATGCTGAGTCACAGATTTCTGTTGCACAACCCCTGTATGTCCAATGCCTTGCTGCACCACACCTCCCGGCTGAGGAACGGCAGTCTGACTAGCTTGTGTCTGGCCACTCTGCATTAATCCCGATCCCTGTCCGACTGCTTCGCCAGGCTGTGCTGACACCCCCATCACTGGCGCTCCCACAGGTGAGGCACTTTGGCCGGTCACCTGCCCCACAGGAAGGCTGGAAGCCACAGTACTTGGAACAGAGCCTGCAGTAGCCTGCTGAATAGCTCCTTGAGACTGCATAATTGTCATGTGCTGCATGTATTCGGTCTGACCAGAAGGCTGCGTCGGCAGTAGATGCACTGGTGGAATCTGGGACTGAGAATAAGCAAATTGCTGAGGCTGAGTCACCGGTACGTTTGCCTGCTGCACCTGCTGCTGTGCCACAGGAATGCTTGGCTGCCCTATCGTCACATTTGGAGGTGCCATGCCTTTCCCGTTGGGTCCAGCCTGCGCAACACCCTGCGTATTTACCTGTGGCTGCGATTGCTGTGGCACCATCATTTGCTGATTTGCGACCGAAGCCCCAGAAAACATAGGCTGAGCAGTACTTTGAGGCATGGCCCCACCTATGGGTTGTTGCGGCTGCTGTTGTTGCCCAATGACAAAATTAGGTTGCTGTAGAGAGGACTGGTTCATTTTCTCTGTCTGGAGCAGCTGTGACACAGCAGTCAGGGAACTGTCAGCTATAGAATCGGGGCCATGGGCCGACGCTGGCACAGCCGAGACCACGACGGAACCTCCTGTGGCACCGAGGCCGCTGTCCCTCTCTTGAGCGGCCTGCTCGAAGGTGCTGCTGTGCCGAATGCAATCTCCAGTCCTGCCCAGGACACCACCACCATCTGAGTCCCGGTCATAATACTCCATACACGTCCATCGTCCTCGCCTGTAGGGCTCCCCTGTACCATGGTCCAGCTTGATCACCCTGAAGCGCGAGCTGCACGCAGCAGCCACCGTCTGAGACATTGTCCCAGGAGCGGCAGACGCCGAAGGCCCTGTGGAGGGCAAGGCGGTCTGAGCGCTGCCGCCGCCTGCCACGGCAGTACCAGGGGCAGCAGCTGGCAGGGGCACGGCGGAGCTCTTGGGCACAGCCCCCCCATTGGGGGCCACAGCTGGCGGAGCTGCAGCCACCCCGCCAGCAGCCACAGCCAGCTGCCCGTCCAAAAGGAGGTTGGGAGAGACGCTGCCAGGAGTTTCGGCCTCGCCCACATTGTTGAGAGTCTCTTCGGAGGAGCTCCGCTCGCAGACATCCTCGGGGCCATAGTCGGTAGCTCGGGAAACATCAAAGATTTCAGAAGACACGTCCTCGGTGCGGGACTCATCCGGGTCGTCCAGGCTCTCGGTGTCCTCGGTGATGCTGCTGGCCACCTGAGCCGTGGTCACGCTGGTGATCTGGAAGCAGCTCTTCTTCTTGGCCGGCATCTTGGACATGTTTCCTCCGCGGGGAGGGGCTCCGCCAGCCGGGGCGAGGCGAGCGCGGCGCCGGGGCGGGCTGTCACGGCGTGCCGGCCGGGCTACCGCACATCCTCCGGCTGCTTCCTGCGGCGGGCGGGCGGGCCGCGGCGCTCCCGCTCTCGGGCCGCGCGGGGGGCGGCGGGGCTCCTCCTCTTCCTCCCCGTCCGCAGCCCTCCTCCCGCGGCCGGGACGCGGGCCTCCTCCTCCTCCTCCCCGCCGCAGCTCCCGCTCCGAGCGCGGCGGGGCCGGCCGAGCGCCCCTCGGCTTCCTGCCGGCCTCGGCGCGGGCCCCGGCGGCCGCAGAAGCAGGCCCGCGGCCCGCCCCACGCGAGGGGCCCCGCGGCGGCCGGGCGAGGCCCAGGCGGCCCCGTCTCCCCCCCCCCCCCCGCCGCCGCCCCCGCTCCGCGCCCTGTCTCCGCGCTCTACCTGGAGACCAGGCGCATCCTGCTCGGAACCAGCCCGCGGGCGAGCCCCGCAGGTAACGCACACACCCCCCCGCTCCCTCCCCGCTGTCCCCGGGGCGGAGGGCCGGCGGCGGCGAGGAAGAGGAGGAGAGGCGGCCCCTTCCGCCGGCGGGCGGCCCCGCTGCGCTGCGCCGGCCCCGGGAGCGCGGGCTCCGACTGCGGCTCCCCTCGCCCAAGATGGGGCTCAACTTCTGCGCTGCACCCTGGGAAGGGCCCCGGCCACGCCCCCGCGACGCTGCGGCGCGATGACGTCACGCGCGCCCGGGGCGGGCCGACGGAGTGGATGGAGCGGGGGGGGAAAGGCGGGGGGAGAGGAGCGTGCGGTGGCTCTTTGGAATGTACCACCGCCCGCCGGCTCCCCCCCTCCGCCCCGCTCGGCTTGGTCCCTCCCGGGCGCATGCGTAGAGCCCCTCCCGCGCAGCCTCGGCCTCAGGCGAGGCGCCGGCCCCTCAGGAGCGCGGGCCCGCGCTCCTGAGGGGCCGGCGCCTCGCCTGAGGCCGAGGCTGCCCACGGAGCCTTCCCAGCGAGGCATCCTTTAATCTTTTTACCTCAGGTTTCCCCTATAGCCCCTCCAGAAGAACTGTTAACGAAGCATCGAGGCCAGACCCTCGCCCATAAAGTCACCAAGCACCGGCTGGCAGCGCTTCAGCTGCATATCCCTCCTGTTGCATGACATCCCCCTGTACTGGGCGCTGGGGAGGCCGCACCTGGAATGCTGTGTCCAGTTTTGGGCCCCTCAGCACAAGGAGGACATTGGGGTGCTGGAGCGTGTCCAGGGAAGGGCAGCGGAGCTGGGGAAGGGTCTGGAGCACAGGGCTGGTGGGGAGCGGCTGAGGGAGCTGGGGGTGTTCAGCCTGGAGAAGAGGAGGCTGAGGGGAGACCTGATCGCTCTCTACAACTGCCTGAAAGGAGGGGGTAGTGAGGTGGGGGTTGGTCTCTTCTCCCACGTAGTTAGCGATAGGACGAGAGGAAATGGGCTCAAGCTGCGCCAGGGGAGGTTTAGGTTGGAAATTAGGAAAAATTTCTTCACGGAAAGGGTGGTCAAGCATTGGAACAGGCTGCCCAGAGAGGTGGGGGAGTCCGCATCCCTGGAGGGGTTCAAAAAACGGGCAGATGTGGCACTTTGGGACATGGTTCAGTCTAGTCTACCCTTGATGGGCTTAGAGTAGACTTGGTAGTGTAGGTTAATGGTTGGACTGGATGGTCTTAAAGGTCTTTTCCAACCTAAACGATTCTAGGATTTGCCCCAACACAATAGGAAGTTGTTTCATAAACTCCCTCCTCTGGCTGTTAATCATGTTTTCCAGCCTATGTTCATTTAAAATCGATTCTTTGTCACAGCTTTATGTTGATAAAGGTAACCAATTCCTCATTATTTCTCATAATTCAGAGTCGTCTCCCCGTGGTTGTTCTCACAGCCCCGCTCTGCGTGATTTCCAGTTTGAAGCGATCCCTCTTATGAGAACTGCACACAGACTCGCCGATGAGGCGCTGCTGGTATGGCAGCGTAGCACTGCTTTTCCACTGCATCCATTTCCACTGTCCTTCCTGCTAGATCCTCCTTTGCTCTTCTTTTTCCACAGCTACATCATACTGGCGCTTCATACCCAAACCGTAAGGAGCCTACCGTTGGCATCTTCAGGTGCTCACTTCTCATAAATCCCTGATAGGATATGTAAGTCAACTTTTTAGTACATCTCACTTCCATTCTTCCAGCCACCAATGTCATTTGGGTTTTCCTGTATGACAGTCTGGTCCCGGTTTGAACAGTCATGCCTTGCAACTGTACCATTAACCCATCATGGCTTTTTGTGTAAAGTGACTTTAAAGACCCATTTTAAAGTATGGAAGAACCCCACTACTAGCTTCCTTTCAGTTCAGCTGTTCCCTGTAAATGCAACGGTTCAGCCAAGTTCTGATTTATTTCACAATTTTCTGTCCTAATCCATCTCTTCTCTATCTGTTTTCAGTAATATTTTCAAATATGTTATCATACCACAAGGTTTCCTAGCTTCAACAGAGATTAAACCTACCACATTAACAATGTAAGAGCTCATTTATGTTAGAAAGGAGTTTTGAGTTAATCTGGCATGAGCCACCTTGGTAAATTTATCCATTAAAATCAGGCATGCTGATTACACAAGTCCTTTGCAAATGCCTTTCCACTTTTTTTTTTTTTTCCCCAACTTTAATTTGAAGTTCTTATCAATCAGGCTATCCCCAATTCCAGAAAACTTCTGCAAGAAGTGTTTGGGCAAGTGTCTGTTCATGTTATTAGTGTCCTCCATTAATCAGATATTTCAAATGGTCAGAGCCTCCATCCTTGAACTTTCTGCCTTCGTGATCCTGTCACACTTTCTCATTTCTTCTCAGGGAGGAAAGAATTCTGATGATCACCCAAGCTTCCATTTCTTTGAGCATTGCCATCATTTTCACCAGGCTGGTGCAGGTGCTCTGGTATAACTCAGTGGGAATCTGGTAGTGTTGTTTGACCGCGTGTAGAAGAGAACCAGTTATCCTCAGGTCAGTGTCCCACAGTTTATGTCCTGCCAAGTAACAAACCCGAGCTTTTCTGGGTGTACTCTGAGTACTCTGAGTAGAAGACCGTCCCTTCATCTGTCGCCATACACACTGGATAGTCTCTTTCGAGCCCTGAATCTCAGGTTATGCCCCATTTGTTCTGCTTTCAGTAAAGCATTCTGTTCTGTGGTGCCTTGTGAAGTCTCCTTACGCACGTAACATCCTTGGTTTCCATGTCTGTGTGCATACAGTGTGCCAAGACTTGCTCTTCTTCTCATCTTCCTTGGCACTTTGTCTTCTGCCTACTTCTTTTTACGCTAGTATGAACCTTATTTTCTGTTTCTCTTTGTACTAGCTCATCCCTTATTATTTCCTGTCCTCATATTCTTCAAAGTCTGCCTTCTAGAGTTTCTTCATTCTGCATATGTTAGGAGATGATGAGCTGTCTGTGCGGCATCCTTTGTCCTCCTTAATGATTTTGAATTCCCATCTGAACTCCATTGGTAATTCTTGGATTTCCTCCTGGTATACAGGAATTTTCGCTCCTGATATGACATGAATTCTGTCAGGCAATGCTTTCTGAAGTAGTTTCTACCAGGTACCCACTGGAGGATAAAGCATATTCTTTATCTTCTGTTGACTGCCATCTCTCAGTCCTCTGATCAAATCCACATTCTCAGAATTCGTTTCTGTCCAACCCGACTTTGAAGAGGGAATAAAGACAATCCACCAAAATTCCTCCCAAACTCCCTCCAACATGCAATTCTTTGTTTCCTGCATCCTCTTCACTGCATGATTTCAAATGCACAAATGTTGGAGAGGAAATGTAATGTACAGGATCTCTAAAAATGAGTGATATATTCTTAATACCAAATTGCAATGTTAAAACTTTGTATTTCAAGCTAAGAAATGCCTGATGTCCATGAGAAAGTGTATTTTTGGCATGGGACGTGAGGCATTAGACCTTAAACCTGCCATTAGCCCAGGACCTATTACTCCTTGTTCTGCAAGTCAACCAAATACAATTTGATAAAAGAATAGAACTCTGTGTTTAGGTGACGCTGCTTTGGCAAGTTAAATTTCATTTTAACAGGCAGCATGTGGATGTGTCTGGGAATTTTTAAATTAGTCGCAACAGTGGATTAAATAGTCAAGGGAAAGTCATATGGCCAAAGATGTATAATAATGCAATGTATTATACAGGACTGCTGTCTATACCACAGATGCCAATGAGGTCTGCAGGAGTGCTGGGTTTTTTCAGGTTAGTATGAAAGCTGTAGGGAGGTGAAGCAGCTGGGATTATATGTGGTGTAGATCTTCTATAAATGATGATGATAATCTTTGGAGAACATTTCATGAGGCAAGGAGTAGCTAGCTACAGGAAATAGTAAAGACTTGAGATAACTTTTGTATATGGATTTTTAAAAATTTCTTCATTTTCAAACGGACAGCATTTGGGCATATTAATCCAATACATTCAGGATAACATATCATAAAACCATTCTGGATAGGAAAACATTTTAAAAACACTGTCCCCACACAGATAAATAATAGGCATATCAGTGGAAATATGCAGGATGCCAGAACGTAAGAGGGAGTCAATCCAACAGATACTTTTCAGTCAGTAAGGCAGCCTGTGGAGGACTGTTTATCATGAGCAAAGGTGGCACAATCTCCCCCAGACTGTAGTATTTAACATTTTCTTTGCTTTAAAATAGTACATTTTAAATATACAATGATATAAGGTAGTTGTGAAGATTCTTATTGATCGACTACTGGATTTGTGTGTGGTATTTCATCTCAGTAAAATGTGAAATTAAAAAAATCTCCCTCAGGAAGTGACATTCTGAAAACATGCAAGGGAGCCTTAAAAACAGAGGCAGAAGTTATTCTACTAGACCTACCCCTATAAGCGACCTTTCAAAATTATTATAGGAAGAAAACTGATATGTAATTAGTGGGATGAAGTTCCTTCCCACTGTATAGGTACACAGACCCGTAACAGATACTTTTTTCAACATCAAACAACTACCAGTAGGCTGTTGAACAGTAGGCTGCCAAGCTGTAACAACGGATGTTTTTCTGGACAGTGCAGTAAACAAAAATGAAAAGTTACTTTCTTCTCATTTTTATGCAACAACTGCTATGTTACTTTAGTGTATGAAAATACACGTTAGTAGAGTGGTCTTCTAATTTAGGTAGGTCTGGAATTTAAAATAGCAAAGATGCTATTTTAGAATCCATTAATTTGTCACTGTTGTTTTTCAGAATAAATTAACATTTGAAATTATAAAATTCTAACTCCCAGATTGAAACAATCATTTGCTAACCCCTCCATTCATGAACTGTGTACGTATGAATATTTTAACATAACCTAAAATGTAATGAGGAATGGGCTATTTGCGTGATGTTTAGTGTGGTCTGGCAAAGGAGAAGGGGAAATTAATAAAAGGTATAATAGGGAAAGGATGAAGAACAAGAGTGAACAAGATAAACTGATTCACTAACAAACCAGAAAGGTTTCTGAAAAGTCAAGTATAAAAATTGCTACAGCCCATGGCCAGGTTAGCCAAGATATACACAAATAATCCACACAATGGCCTTGGCAGCATTACACTGATAATATTTTTGCAAGGTTGAATTAGTGCTGAACAATATTCTAGTATGTTGGGCACAAACATACTGATATTTTTAAGTGTCAAGCATGTGTATATTCCTTTTTTGCCTTCAGGAAAAACATCTGCCACAGTTAGTTAAAAGAAATTCCCACATGACTCCTGTTTGAGTTTCTGCGAGTGTCAACTGTATGGGACTCGTGGTTTCTGCGTGCATGTGCGCGTGTCCCTGTTTTTTCGAGATCTGGCAAGGACAGATTTAGCAGGCAGTGGTGAGGGCAGCAGACGCCTTTTCAGTGCTCCTGTGTCGTATGGCAGAGAGTTTTGTGTAATTCTTCCATACTCTTTCCATCACCTTCTACCATTACACGTTTCACTAGGAGGATCCCTTGACAGAGTTTCAGTAGCAGTGAGAGCTATTAGCAGCTTTCCACACTTGTGGTTCTACTGTTTGGGGACCGCAGGTGAATTTCCATATTTTGGCATTTAAGGATCATGCACCAGTCATGCAAAGGACAGGTATCTTTCACAAAGTCTCTCAGCCTCAGAGATGATAGAAGACCAAAAAAGAAGCTCCTCTAGAGTGTAAGCTATAAAGACTCGAACACTGACCCCATGTATGTATCCAGTGAAAATGATACTAAAACGTTCTGTTTGTTTGTTTCTATGATTTTAAATGGGCAAAAAGTGGTCCTTCCCACCGATCACAGCTTAAATCTGTATGTCATTCAGTCAGGGATAAAAGCTGTACATTAAAAACTCTGAATGCTTACAGAGTTTGCAGGGGCACACACATGCTCACGTCTAGAGATGTATGCATGTGTGTATAAAGATGTGTATCAATAGGTGTATATGTAAATTTAAAATTTTGAAAATCCCTAATGATAATGTTAAAAATACAATGTTTTTTAAAAGAAAGGTGTAGGCATTATCAAAGGGAGTTGGACTATTTTTTTTGTGTCTAGAGTTCACGGGTTCACATTTCTTAGCCGTTAATAACATTAGGTGGTTATTGTTGAAGATTAAAAACTAGCCTGGGGAAGCAGTGTGATCTAACAGATAGGGCATTTACCCAAGTATCAGGAGTCCAGATTGAAATTGTTTGTGTGGAAGTCAGTAGGAAAAGTTCAGGGGATTAGATTTTTAGCTTCAGTCTTACACCTGAGCTGGTATTTATCTGCAGTGTGGCCCTGTACAAGTTATTTTTCCTCCTTTGTGCCTCTTTTTTTCTCTCTCCCATCTATCAGCCTGCCTTGTCTGCAGATACAGAGAAGTCTTCAGGGCTCTGCCTGCTTTTTTTTGTGTGTTGAGTCCTGAGACCTAATTTTGGTCAGGCTATGTGATACTGTCTTAGAAATAGTAACATACTGGCACAATAGTGGACAAGTGATAAGCGATTCATGTATCGCTAGGTTCTTTTCAAATTTGAACAGAAATTTAGGAGTTACTAAAAATTAAACTTTCACATATGTGAAGTAAGGTTTACCAGTTTGGTGTTTTAAGAGTTCACTCCCTTTCAGATGACTCTTGCATCAAGATCCTGCGTGAGCATCTTAAATTTAAAAATAAATGGTGATATCAGAAATTCCTTTCCTTCACTGTAAACTGTACGTTTTCCATTTTATTAAACTCGTGGTGCTAGGCAGGAAGGCATTTATTCAAATTCTTCTTGTTTTTAAAACTCATCTAAATTACCACAAATTATCTCAAACTGGACTGAGATGCAATGGGAATTTGAATGTCAAGTCCTTTTGAATTTCAAGCTGCAAGACATTGACTGCAAGACCTGGAAGACAAATTCCAGGTTACAGACTGCTGGAGGGAAGAAGGGCATAGAAAAGGGAAAATGAGTTACTTGAAAGTCTAAGTAGGATTTTTGCATTTATAAAGGCCACTAACTATCAAGAGAACCAGCGAATAGTAGCTGCAGTATTTAGCTTTAGGCTCTTCTTAAAGTCTCATGTGACAAAAAGCATGGAAATTTCCTCTTTCCTGACCCTGACAAAATTGCTCTTTTTTATCTTTGGAGTGTTCATTGTCTTCTATATGGAAAATAATAGGCACTAAATCCAACAACTAATGGAAAAAAATTAATATGACCAACAACTGAGAACAAATGGAAACCGGTACACACATGGAAACACATTTAAAGTGCAAATAGAAATGAATAAATGTTGTGAAATCTCATCAGTTGTTGTTAGCCCAATCCTGACCCCTTTCAAGTCAATGGCAAAACCCGTTAAATGTCAGTGGGAGCTGTGTTTTACTTAACTGAGGTATGTTAAAATTTAAGATGAACGTTTGTACACATCAACAGACAGGTCTTTAGCGTAATACGCTCTTCTTCATGATGGGTTCCTTTACTTTTTCCATACTACCTTGCGCTGCGCCTGATTGTGGTGTTAGACCGGGAGAAGTCCGGGGCAGGACTTTTCCTCTGTTCAGCACAATGTGTCAAAGACCGTTGTGCACACCTAAGGAATTATGTAAACAATTTAGGGAAATTACAGCATTATATGGAAGAGTTGCCTAAAGAGTGCTGTTTCACCAGGGAGCCTGAGGTTGGCCGTTAATAGACTAGTTACTGTCAATTACTTCTGGGCTGTGTAAGCCCCTCTGTGGGTTCCATCTGTTTGATTTGGCCGTTCTCATTTACAGAGTTGTTCTCAACCTTGCTCTCTGCTGTATTTTGAATCATTTGTGGTTTAGAGGCAGAAAGGAGAAGTGTAAGTCAAATCTGAGCTGCAAATCCAGTTTGGGATTGCAGTACGCTCTCAATGCTGAAAAGGAAGTATGTATTTTGAAGTCATTATAAGGCAGCTACCATGTGTTGGCACTAGCAATGAATTATTGCTGCAGGAACAACGCTTGTAGGGAAGGCATTGAGCAGACCTGGGTTTGCTCCACAGTTTAAAATCCAGGAAATAAATCCTGGCTTTAGGATAAATAAGTCAGGTTGGTCTGTCTCTTCTTTCTCAGTTTGAACATGAACCAGTTTGTAAACTGTCGATATTTAGTTAATACACTGGAATGCAATGAAATTTAAAGACACACGAAATCCCTTCAATTTGATGTATAAATAGATCACAGCATTTTCAGCATTCCAGTCTTATGATCAAGTGGAATCCAGATCAGGTTTCATTTAACCTAGTTAAAAGAGCAATGTGAGTGGTTTCGGATATCTTACATGGAGTTCAGCAGCATATTCTCTCATATATTTCAAACTCATATTGAGTAAAGACTAATATCAATAGTGGAGAAAATCCACATCTCTGATAGAATTTGTGTGTCTTAAATCTTTCTGTTTGGCATGAGTGTATTTTACGGGGACGTTTCAATAATTCATTGCTGGATTTCATGGCATCTAGGTCGCTAAATTTTCTTGAATAATTCTTCTTTGAACAGTAAGTAATCACTTTTCTTTGTGTATGAACAATTATTGGGGTTTTTTTACCAGCTATATCAATTATCTGTCAGTGTTAAAAGCATGAATAATGGCAGGGCATTTATTTTTTTTAATTAACATTGGATGTTGTCTAAGCAAAAAGGGAACATACACAAATTTCAGATAGCTAGTCAGATACTTTAAATAACCTGTGGCATGACTTGAGCTATAGTTATAGCTCAGTTTGCAGTACAGAGTCCCTAAAGTGAAGGTCCTTAGGTACTATTTGTAGCATAAGACTAAGAGGAAGTGTGGAGTAGAAAGACAGTCTATTTTTAAGATGAGAGCAGTTATTAAAGTGATTACAATTCTATAATAATAATATTTAGATGGCCTGTTTAAATAGACTTTTCAGGGATTCCTGAATGTTTGGAATGGTGATGTCTGTGCTCTCTAACTAGCTGAGACAACATTCATTCGGTTCAAATATGAGATACTCGGGTTCAAAGGTGAACCTGTATCTATGCCCCTCACATTTCACTCCAACAAGCGCAATGCCTTTTCTTCCCCTTTTTACTGGTTAAGCATGCATTCAAGAGCAAAGATTACAGCTAGATAAATAAAGGTGTGTGGGAACTTCTACATATTTAGGTTCTGAGTAATTTTTGACAGATCTATTGCTACCATATCGTGTGGGATACCAATTAGCCAAAACTGGTTCCCTGGCCTTTTTTTGCATAAGCATGCTACATAAAACTTACATTCTGCAATTGCTGCAACTTTTCTACAAAAGCACAAATACTGGGTTTGTAGTGGCTAGTGGATCGATGGATTCTCTGGCTGCAAATGGGAGCTGTATACAAAAAATATACAAAAAAGTAATACTTCTGTGGCTAGTTCCTGCTTTTCTTGTCAGACTGTACAGGTAGTATAAAAGCCTGTGACTTTGCATGTACTCATGCTGTCAGATGCTAAAATGATATGGTGAATATAAACCTGAATTCTGTTCATGTAAGTCTCAGGTTTTCTGCTGTTAATTTTGTTTTAAAACTTACATAAGTAGTTCCACCGAAATCCGCTGAAATAGAATTGTCAGTGAGATGGAGAGATTACTCAGTAAAAATAAAAGTGTTAGAAGTAGACAAGCAATAGTTGTTTATGATGATCTGCATTTTATCTTGTAATTATTACTATTTTATAATGGAACACTTCCATTATAAACTTGATTAAAAGAACAGGCACAATTTCTTGTCCTTCATCATTAATGCTGAAGAAGTGATCTCAGTATATATCTGCGTGTGCAAATTCAAGACGCTTTCAGAGTTCTGACTTGGGAGCCTGAGAAAAATGAGAAAACAGAACATTTGGGGAAGTGAATATTCTCAAGCTTGTCAGAGTAAACTGGTGGAAGTGGTACAAACTCACTTCTGGGTTAAATGAAAAATATCACAATACTTAAAGAAAAAAAATTGCTAGTAGGATTTCCATAATAATCACCTATTTCACGGCAAGCCCTAACAGATTCTGCATTAGGAGTCTGATCAGCGGAATTGTCCTGAAGGTGTTAAATAGTGTGGAAACTCATTAGTAATACATTGCAAAAGCAACGATATACTAAGCATTTTCATTTGGAGGAGGATTTTTTTCTCAATTGCACTGTAAATAAGTCATTCCGTATGGATAAAAATTAGCTTGTACATTTTGCAAGTTAAGATCATAGGGTATTTTTCTTCAGAGGCTTATATTCTGTTAAGGCATCTGAAAATCATTAAAGGCTATTGATATGGAGCGGTCTCCAGGACGAGGAGCTGTGGTCTTTGTGGGGAGTGGTCAGGACTTAGTGACTCCCTCTTATAGAAAGAGAGGGGTGGTTGCTGGGGTTTTTTCCAACCATGGTCACGCTCTTGCTGATGTTTGAATGAATTTGACGACATCTGAAGCAAACTAGGAGATGGGCTGCACAATGTCAGCATTGCTCTGCAGCAAACGGACATCACAGCAGCCAAGTTTAAGTGTGGAAGGACGTGCACAAAATATGCAGTAGATACAAACCAGGGACAGAAACAGTGGAGTTATGTCTTTGGCTTTCTCCCAAGGGAAATCTTGTGGTAGTGTCACTGTTAGTGGCGCTGACCTGTGCAATGCACACCCAGACTCTCAGACACCCATGTCCCAGTGCTGCAGCTGACCAGATGTCCTTGTAACATCAGTACCGAGGCCAGAAAAGGACAGCAGTGGTATCAGAAACATGAGGTGAGTGTAATTGGGATGGGTCCAGCACTGCGTGTGCACTACTTGGGCAACGGGCAGGGCTTCTTGAACATGCAGGTCCGGGTAAGTTGCACTCGGGGGCTGCGGGGAGTCTTCCCCTTCTTGGCACACCTGCCCTGCCGTTACTGCCGCTGCTGTTGTTCCTGACACTCTTGCTTTTGTGTGTAATGCAGCAAAAACCCTATTTCTGTTAGCTCTTGCCATTCCCAAAATAGTAGGTGTGGATCTCAGCAGCTCAGCCGGAAGGTCACAGGTAGAGCTTGTAACAGGCTTTTATCAGGAACCCAATCAAAGGGTGGGCGGAAAAGCGCTGTTTGGTACCGCGTTGTCAAGAAGTATCCCATAGGAAAAGAGTATTTCACCTTCACACTACCAGAACCAGTCCCCTAATTTAGTACTCTCTCTGTTTCCCCACCCATTAGCATTTACAGATTTATACATAAAGTGCTAGTTGGAAAAGTGGTAACTGGCTTTCTTTTGTAGCTGCTGTCAAGAAGACAGGAGCTTAACAAGGTTTTATTTAATCATGCAGTGAGTTTCAGGTACAGCTGTTAATTCCATATTCTATTTATATCAACAGAATTTAACTTACATTAATCATTGCAAAAAGTAAATAGTAATGTGCTGAGAACATGAAAAACAAAATATGCTTTCTGGCTTGCCAAATCTTCGTCACTAAGCGTATTTCTCCTTAGTGGTTGCCTTGCTGTAGTAAACAAAGTTAAGGGCTAGGCTGTTTTATTAGTAACAGTTTTGTATTGATGCATAAGAAAATTGATTGTTGTCCTTCCTTTTCAAAAGAGGAAGTTGCTGTTTTGCTGTAGCATGACACACAAAGCCATAAAAAAGAAACGATCAAATTTTGGTTAGGAAAACCAAATGCATTTATTGATACTATCAAAAAAAGTAGTTCTGTGACATCAAAAAGTGCAGTTCTAATATGGTTGTTTAGTTAGTGATAGAATTAGAAGCAAGACTATGACTTCCTTATTTGTGAATAAATTTACTGAACAGTGCACATATCATGTGGAATTAAGTCTTAAAGTTGTATTGCTCTCTACTAAAAATGTACAGAGTTGTGTAACTGAAATTTATACTAGCAGTCATACAAGAAACGCAGGAATCAAGCTTGAAATCCTTGTTCAAGCAGAATTCCCATCAAAATCCAGTTTGGAAATAGGTGTCAGCAAGCGCTTAGCAAGTTTTAGCAACGTCTGTTACCATGAAGCAGCAGTTTCTAAATGCTTTGCACTCTGTGATGCACAGATTCATGGTTTTTTCTTTCATTAAAATGCTAGTCAAGTGCAGGCACTGCTGATGATTTAACTTAAACCTGAATCGGTGGCAAAGCCTGTGGGATCCTCAAGGAGTTTTTAATTGGATCTGAAATTGAGATGAATACACAACCAGAGCGTTCCAACATGACATATATAGTAACAGTTGCTGGAACTGGAGTGAGGATAATGGATTCTTACTGCCTTTCCCATACTACGGCATTGTGCTATGGTTTGGTTTTGGCAGGAGATGATGCAGATATTAAATACCACTCTGAACATTGCCTGAAGTTGCAGGCATCACACTGTTATGACTGGTTCTTTTAATACGCTTCCAAATACTAAAAAAAGTGACAGATGCATTTATATTAAAACCAAACATGGTTTGGAAAAATAGTAGAAAATATAGAGGTGAATCCCTCTCTAACTGAACTGCAACATTTCCTTTTACTTCAAAATTGTGGTCACAAACCTGTAAAGATAACATGCATTCATTTGAGAATGGGCCACCCTAATAAAATGAGATATTTAGCAATTATTATGTGACATATTACCCAATATGTCCAAGGAGATTTGCTCTGTGAAAATATATGGACTATGTCTCTCTGAATTAGGAAATCTTACACTTGCCTGTTCACCTCTTTTTTTCACCTTTTCTCCCTTCCTCTTTAGAGACAATAACAATTTCGACTCACATCGTGGTTCCCTTAGAACCCTGAGAATGCTTCTAAAATGCTTTTGGAGTTACTCTACCACTTGAATAACCCTATTGTAGGTCAGCACAAATTTGGCCTGTATTTTTCATTTGTTTTCTTTTTCAGTTTTAATATAATGTTTGGAAATGGAAAAAAAAGAAATCTGCTCTACTTAAGTTGTAGACAGACGGGGTCTGATTATTGAATACCATGAGTGATGTAGATTTCCCTCTTTGGACAATAGTTTTTGTTTGTGCTGGCTGATACTCAACACTCTACAGATAACTCACTTCAACAGCACATAGTAACGTACATTATGACTAATTCGGCTTGTAAGCAGTTTTATTGTGGTCTCTCCAATATAGGAGGTTTTGGCTTTTTTCCAGCATTGTCATACACAATTTTTAGATTATATAGTCATACAAAGAGAAGATCAGTTGAAGGAAAAGGGAAAAGATTTTTTTCTGAATTTCCTAGTCTTTCAGCATTAGCACCTACAGTTTGCATTATGATGACTATGTAACAGCCATTTGGTTTCTCACTTTTTTCCCCCTCAGTGAGACACTCAGAAGATTACATATCTTACTATGAATCAGGCACTGTCTAGCTCAAAGATCCCCTGGGGTTTTTAAGTTTTAGGACATTTCTCCATCTAATATCTCGGAGCTGATTTTTTTTCTTCTCATCTGGTGCCAATAACAAAGGGCAGAGACGATAAGTGAAATCAATATTGTACTCTGTTACCGAATTGCACGTTGCACAATGCTATACAGTGGATCAAACAAAATGCTCAAAGAAGGTCTGCAGCGGTCCTCCAGATCTCAGACACCTTGATGGGAAAGTTTGCCTGCAAGTCGCATGGCCCTTACCCAATAGCCCTTACTATTTAGAGGTGCTAGCTGAATGCTGGTATGTGTAAACCAATGCGAAACAAGCTGAGCACAAGATGTGAAAGATAAATGGAAGTTTTCTGAAGGAAAGGATGAGAAAATGTTGTCGTCAGAGTGTGGGTGGCCCTTGTGCTGTTTCGGCGTGGGGGCTCGCCTTGCCAGCAGTGCCGGGGCGATGGTGGGCATGCTCCTGCTCTCTGCTACCCTGGCCGAGGGGGGTCCAAGCGGGTCCCTTCAGTGAGAGACACACAAAGCATCTTGGCCCGATGGCTATATTGTGCTTCAGTGGACCAGAGTTTCTTCCCAGGCTTCTACCCAGGGGTGACTGTCCAGCCATAGTCTGCTCGAGTTGGCAGATTGTCATATCATCAAGGCCTTTACAAGTACCTGTAGGTCAGAACAAACTGGAGGAGACAAAGGTGATGGTGGAATTATGGTGCTGAAATCCAGAATGACAGTGCAGTGGAACTGTATTTTTATTCTATGGAGACCACTATCACAGTTAATCTGTGTAAATATTTCAGTATTTGCTCATGTGGTAAAAGACTCTTGTAATGGTAAGTAAATATATAGTATGATAGATTTAGCATGTGGGAACGTTCATGGTGAGCTCTGTAAGAATATGAAGGTTAAGCAATATCAATGTGCATGCAAGTAGTAGAAGGGGGGGGTTTCAGATTTTTTTTAAAGTTAAAACATGCATGCAGGCATGCTGTTCAAATTAGCATGACAGTGTACACATAATAATTTATTTAAAAGTACTCTTTTCAAGAATGCTGCTGACATATTCACATTTTACTCCATAGCTCGACACCTAAGAAAATACCCACTTTTCTTCCAGTGTACTTCACAGAACCAGGCCATCAACACCATCATACACCCAGTTGTTAAAATAACTATGCCATATCGTCTCTATCATGTACTGCCTGTTTCTATAGTGCTGCTTCTGTGAATGGTATGCAGAGACATTTCAGCTTCTGTTGAAATGTAATTAACAGGTGGATTTGGGGGGAATTTTCTGGAAGTTCTACAAGGCTTATAAATAATATGTCCCAATTTGTTCAGGTAATAAAACTGAAACATAAAATGCAAATGATTCGAAGCTGCAGACCAAGTCAGTGCCCAAAGTAAAATTAAAATCTAGGATTTCTTGATCTCCTGCCTCCTATTGTGAACACTAAACACTGCATTGTGTAAACTATCTTGAGCGTATACATGCGTTGTATAATACATGTTGCAGTAGTCTGTTGTTCCTGCATCTGTATATTTGCAGATGCATTGACACCACATAGGATATGCGGGGGAAAGTGATTTTGAGTGTTAAATTACTAAAGGATTTTTGAGCCTATACTTCTTTGTATGTTCTCAGGCAAGAAGGGAGACAAGGTTCTGCTTATAACAGAGGTGATGCAAAGCAGAAACTTGCAAAGCTGGAGATAAGTTGTGCAAGGAGAAGAGAGATGCTTTCAGTTCCCTCCCACATTTTCTGTTTATATCTTTCCCTATCGCATTTGCTTTCTCACTCCTGCTTCCCCCTTTGCATGTGTGGCAGCAGGAGGAAATTCGCTAGGTCCCCGGGTTGAGGTTGTCCACTGGTAGTCAGTGCTGCTGACTTCCATGGAGCTGCAGTGGCTTCCCAGAGCTGGTGGTCTCATGCTTCGTCATCAGATTTCTCAAGCACAGCACTATGAGGACTTCAAGCCAAAGTCTTCTGTCTTCCTAGCAGATTGCTAGAGATCTTACATAAGAATGTGCATTTAGGTCAAGAGTAGCTAGATCTGGGATTTTGCTTTGGCCACTATTCACAAAGAGAAGCTGTGGGACGTGAAATAAAGTCAGTAACAGGAACCTGACAGAGACTTGCATTGCGTACCAAGAAAGCCCACGTGACAAGTGCATATGACTACCCTGTAGAATGTGTAACGTGTATTACTTCCTTCCATGACTCATATACAGTTGCACGTAGATAGGAACCTTGTAACCCTGTTTTTGCTTTGTAAATCATTAGACTTAATACCTTTCAGCTGAAATGCTAAAATGAAAAGCCACACCGGCACAGTCCCCACCGACCCTCATTCCAGCCTGGGCGATTCCTCGCTGCAGTAGTTACTGGCGCTAGCCCACTCAACTGCAAAAGAAAAAGCTTTATGGCTGGTGGTAGGATCAAGACTGCAGGACAATCCTTCTTCCCTTGTTTTGAAGTTACAACTATAGGGAATAGCACATGGTAATTAAGCCATTTGGGGATCTACAAGTACAGAGCAGAAAAAGCTGGGTAACATACAGCATAGTAACATTGCGGTCTGTAAGGAATCTATCTAGACAGTATGCTAATTCAAATAATAACAAAAATGATTAAAGCGACCAGAATGTGATACCACATCTGGGTGGGTGCAGGGGGCAGACATGAGCATTCTACAGTTTTTCCCAGACAACACAGGACCTGAATTACAAGCTCACATCACAGCTCTGGTAATGAGTAAACTTGAAAGCTCAGTCTCCTCCATGCTCTGTTGCAAAGAAATAGTATCAGAATATCTTGGAAAGCATGGAAGTTAAAGATGTGTTAGAGTTTTATGAGCTTATTTTCACAGGTTCTAAAACAAGAAGAAAAGAGTTATTCAGCAATGTTTTTCTTCATAAATTTTATGAGCATTAGCAGAGTTCTTAAAAAAAATTACAGTAGTGCAGTGTATAGGTGCTTGGAAGAAAACAACAGAGGCAAAGAAATTTGATGTCAAGAGTGCTTCCAAATTCACTAAACACAATGCAAGACAAACCTTGTTCTTAATTGTGCTGGTATCTATCTGGGACAGCTGCAGGAGGACGGAGTGAGGGAACGGAGAGGTAGGTCTGTGAGAGGAACAATATGGTGAAAGAGCCCACATCGTGGGGGTTTTCTCCAGCTGCTGAAGTCTTCTTTTTAGTCATAACAGAGTTTCTTAAAAAAAAAAATAAAATAAACAACTGAAAAGTGAAGAAGATTTAATGCCTAGTCCTTTGATGGCCTAGCCTGTTGAAACATGGTGACTGGTAATAAGTGGGTTTTGGTGTTCTTCTGTGGTGGATTACGAATGGCACCAGGAATAAGGAAATGCGTTCTAATCCTTGTATGGACACTAATTCATTCAATGATATGAAGCGAATTTCTTCATCTCATTACATCACAGTTACTCCATTTTCGAAATAAGGTTGATGAACATCCAGCATTGTTAATCATCTTGAGATCTGCAGTTATAAAATAACAACAGCATAGGCAGATTCAGGATGACAAATGATCCACATGTAGTTTCGTGATCCTGGCCTATGGCAAAAGCTGTATCTTGCCATGATAGTTTATTCAATAGGCTGTAGCAGTTGCTAAGTAAGCACTGTAGATTATGAAATAACTAATACTCAGAATTAAAAACTGTGGAAAGATTTATCAAGTTCACCACAAGACCTCTCTAAAGACTTCCTCACTTTCTTGTTTGGAGACTGTTTTAAATTCCTTGCCATCATCATTATTTTTATGTTGCTAATTCCCAGAGCTATATTCAAGTTTTATGCATTTAAAGTAATAATTGCATTATCCAAGTATGTCTTCAGAAATTGACTTCTTCATTTGTTTGTTGCTCAATACGTATGGTGATTTTGTGAGTATTAGGGTCTGGCTATAAATACAAAAAACTGATTACCATGTATTCATCACTGGCTTATCTAGGTACTATCTAGCTTAGCTTTTCACCAGTACTTAGAAAACATGATTCCATAGAAGCTTTTTTTCATGACATGAGAATGTTAATGAATAAGGCTTATTCATGGGAGCAAGATTTACAGGGCTGGGCCGAACGGTAGCAAGTATATTGAAATTCTATCGCTTTTGAAAAAAAGAAGTAGGAAACTTTGTCTCTGAGCATGGAAAATAAGTCCTGAACATATAATCGGTGGCAGTCTCTATGAAGACAATCCTTTTGCAATGAAACATGATCCAAATGGGTGTCAGAGGCATGTTCACCGCTCACCAACATTAACTTCAACTCTCATACATGGTGTGCTTAAGGAGAGTCCAGTGTCTTTGTATCAAATGGGAGGAGAACGGGTGCATTCCTCTTTCAAGAATCAGGACCAGCTAGGCCTTTAAGACATTGTCCAGTGGCTTTGCATTTCAGTAAATGCAACTGCTCAATCCTGACAGTGCCAACGTGACAGCCCCTCTTGCCTGCTGCCTGCTCTCGCCTCCGACAGACCCGTGCGTATGGTGGCCTTACAGTGTGCTTGCAGCAGCAAAATTTCTCCTTTATCTCTTACAGCGTGGCTGTCCATACAGGTACGCACAGCAGGGTCCGCTGCCGGGGACAAGCTCTGTGCCCACACCAGTTTGCCATTTTGCTGCCCGTCAGAGCTGCATACACCCTGGCCAGACTCAGCTCGGTGCAGAGCTCTTTCCACTCTAGGCATATTGTGTTGCAGCAAGCTTGCTCATGGAGAGCAAAGGTGTGCAAGATGGAGTCTGATCCTTTGAGTACTGCCGAAGTGCATAAAATGTAAAGGTATGCTTTACCCATACCAATTTTGAGCAATTCCCATCCTTAATATAAACCTCTGTATGATACAATCTTTGTTTCCTTAACCCAGGGCATGCCTTTATAACCATAACTTTGTTTTCCACGCATATGCATGACTCTAAAATTGTCTAGTCCTGTCTAAGAAGGATACAAAACCCATCAGAATGATACTCATTTTGGGGACATGTACTTATGCCTTGGACCAGACCAAATTTATAAGCCTTAGGGGTATATAGTGTAGCTTTCATCCAAAGCTTAATTTTATTTTCCCGTTGATGAATTTACTGTACTGATTTCAGAGTCATAGGGCACGTTAGCTGCGTGGCTAAAATTTCTTCAGAAAGAGGATTGTGTATTTATAAGGATAACAGTAATACTCAGAGTGACATCAGTAAGGTTTATAAAAATAATCAAAAGAGTTTAGTTAAGGAATTAATACATTACCACACAGAATAACAAATGAGGAGTGGGAAAATACGATTGCTCTGTGGAGGCTTTGCATAGCTGCCTCCCACTATTCTGCTTTCCTCTCCCTCGCTGATCGTCGGGGCTGGACGCTAGATCATACGCATCGCTGTAACGTGGTAGAGCTCTTCTGCCCACCAGGCAGGCAAACACCAAGCAAATGCGGTCACTAAGATCTTGCACTCCCTCATTGATGTGGTATGGTTTTACTAAGGAGCATGAATGACTATGGTAAAAATATTGTAAAGACCAGGCATTTAATCTTTTGGAGGTGTATACCGTGAGCTCGGCTGTTTCATGCTGTGGGAAAACCAGTGTGCTTGTTCTCTGCTGCATTCTTACCGCGAGATTGCTTGTGTGTGTTTGTTCCTTCCAGTTTGTTCGTCCAAGCAGTGCAGACAAGCCCTCAGTCCCGTCCTCCCGGAGCAGGAACAAAGTGTCGTCATGTCTTGCGGTGACTTTGTAATGTGGAGAAACTGGCATGGGGATGAGATCACGCTTGTTCTGTTTTCTGACCTGAAGGAATGTAAACCCACGGACCTCATAGATATGCAGGCGTTAGCAGATGCTCTTATTCATGCCACTTTGTAGTTGAACATTATACTTAGCCCTTACACTGCATCACGCAGTGCAGAAATTAACAGCAAGTGGTCTTACGAGATGCCACCATTGCAGCAAGAGTAAAAACAAGCCCCTCAGGTAGGCTGACCCTGACATGAGGGGTGGCCCAAGGGTGGGCCAGAGTCCCTCGTTCCCTGGGCAGGCCCATGAGAAGGGACCCAGAACAGAAAACCTGTCTACCGTGTTATTTACTGTGGAGAACACCTCAGAGGAAAAAGTGTGATGGGCAACAAAGCCTCTAGAGACTACCGCCTGAATCCAGGCGAGCTGTGGGAATATCCTCTTGAATGTCTGAGACGCCAGTTACCTGCTTCCACAGCTGTCTCCGTGCAGCCGTGGGACCCCCGTGGAAGGTGCTGTATGAATTCCCTTTGGAATGCATTCACTTCTGGTGTGACTTCCACATGGAAGTCTGGCAGTCAACAGCCTCACGAGTGTGAAAACCGCATGTGCTGTCTTACCTGAAACCGGCCTTCTCCATGCTCTATTGCAGCCCACGTTGGCTCCGGAGGCAAATCTGTGGCATCCCAGTTGAACAGGGGTTATTTCTGAAGAAGATGGGATAGCCCTTTGTTCTGTTCGGGCAGGGAATATGTTTCTGAAGAGGACTCATCTCTGAGCAATACATGGAAGGAACAAGCTGTCCATGCAAAATAATTGCTATTGCAATCTAGGACAGTGAGCAGCTGGTATTAACCTCTAATCATATATCCTTGTTTTCTCCTATAAAATTGGGTGCTCGGGCAGCACAAGCTGGACTGGAAAGGTAGCATTTACTTGGCTTTAGCTTGTCTAAGTCCAGCTGCCTGCAGCGTAGGTAGTTGGGAGCAGGGTGCTGAGGTTCCTAGTGTGCTCAAAGGACACCTTCAGCAGCATTTAGGGTGGGGGCATTTAGGTGTAGACTCCTTGGTGGCAATCACTTATATAAGAAGATTATGATCCCTGAGTAATTCTATTAATTAATATAATTAATTAATTATATTAATTCTAATGTGCAGAGAGAGCTCCCACCAAAAACATGCCAGAGCGCTCCCTGCTACTGATGCACAGAGGACATTCCAGGAGAGGATGAAGCAGGGGAAAGCCAGCGTCGTTGCGCGTCTGAGCTGGCCTTGCAGAAGGGCTGTGTGCCCCCAGGCAGGGGGGCAGGGACCTGCCACCCCCCTCCCAGCTGGGGCTGAGCTTGGGAGGTCTTGCAGCTTGATCATGGTGTGCCCCCCAAATATTTTTTTTCCAGTTAAAACAATATCTTGTTCTGGCTTTTCTATAAATCAGTTTCCTTCCTCTGGTGAGGTTGGGTAAAAAGCTCTACAAGCAAATAAATAAACAAACAGAATTATAATATGTACATGTTGTGCTTAAATAGAAATTATTTATTAGTATTACTTCAGCTACAATAAATAAAATAATCTCTTACAGAAAAATACCATTTGTAAAATTACTAGATATAGCTACAGGGAAGGAAAAGTTGTTTCTGCTCCAGCAACAGAGTCTTCATTTTTCTGTAAGAATCCTCTTACTAACCCAGTTCAGTCCCCACTGACTAGAGAAGTCTGGAGAGTGGAGAGGACCAGAGATAATTAAATGTTTAAGGAAAAGCTCTGATGAGGATAATTTAGAAAGTAAGCAGCATAATAAAAGACCTGTACAGGTTATTATCTCATCCCAAACCAATCTCTCGACTCAAACAATTTTATTTTCAAATGCCTTTGAAACAAAAGCAAGCATGAGAATTACAATGAGAAAATGTTATAAGGTCCGCCCATTTGCATGCTACGGATTCACAAAAGATAATTCTGTACCTTTCTTTACAGGGTATGTTTGTGCTATGCTCTGAATTATCCAGCTTTATTTTGGTTTCAGAAGCTGTAATGAGATGGCTCATGGTTCAGATACATATTAGGCTGTAGTAGTGAGAAAAAACAAACAACTGTTCTTGTGTTTGACACTTCAAGTGCTTTTTAGCAATGTTGAATAGCCAGACAAACCAACAGTAATTTGAAAGCTACTGTGGAAAATCATCAATGATATTATGACCAGAGACGACTATAAACATGTAAAATAAGCAAAACTGGCATTTTTCTAAAGATGCCTCTGAGATCCAATCATTTGCTCTGCATCACATGCATTTCAAAGGGTTCATAGATGTGCTACGAAGAGTAAATTTGTATATATAGCAGAATTAAAAAATAGGTCATAGTCACATGCAAAAATAACACTTTTCCTTTAAGACTGAGTAGCTAAGAGTCATTGTACCACGTCCTACGTCCACGCGAGCAGAGTTACCGACTCCAGTGAGGATAGCTGTGGGAGCACAGGGATGTGAAATCAGGTCCAATTTTTGTTTGCTTATTCTAGCATAGATCCTCCTTAGAAAAGCAAGAAAAAGGCTCTTTATTCCTGCAAAACTTGTGGCATTATCCTCTGTAACCTTCAGGAGGGCGGGGATTTAATACCAGAACCTTTGCACAGCTGCTCCCAGCCCGAGGAGTCAGCACAAACCCGGGCACTCCTTAACGCAGCACTGAGTTATGCTGACCCCCCCGAACGCAAAGGGTTATTACTGCAGGAACAAATCCTCTTTCTTAGAAAGAGAGGCATAGAATTGGGGGGGGGAAATGAAAAGGTTTGGTCGTGTTCCCACTGAAGCTGCTTGAAATGCGTAAGACCGAATTATCTAGGGAGTGTGACAAGTCTGACAAAACCTGGCGGTTCTAATTAATAGGCTCTGTTCAGCTGTCAGAACCCAGTGGGTCTGCTGACAGGACAGAGAGGTGACAGCTCGGCCTCAACTAACATCCTGTGTAGATGCCTTTCAGGTAGTAAAATACATGTTTAAAAACATATACTTAGTCATCTGCACAAATCTTGAAGTCTTTCACAGAGGCACAGAGATTTGTACCTCAATTACAGATTTCCTTGAACGAGACACTGAGTTTAACTCCCTAAAACAAGTCAAACCTGACACAAAAATGATTAATTATTGAACAAAAAGGTATCATCATGACCATCTGTGAATAAAAAGAAGGGAGGAGTTTTTTTAATTAGCTGGATGAATAATACATTTTGGAATTGCTAAAATGAGTGCTTAACGTGGTTTTGGGTGCTGGTTTTGTGTTTTGCAGTGATAGAGATTTCCACGGGAGAAAAATGTGGAATCGCAGCCTAAAATCTCACGTTGCAGAGGTAATATCTTCAGCCTCGCCTTGTGCCAGAACTGGCCATCTGCTAGGGAATGTCACGGAAATGCTTGCAGCCCCCAGTGAAAGCACTTCAGCCCCTTCCACTACCTGCAGCTCCGGCAGCAGGGATTTCTGCGTGGTCTTTTGTGATGGCAAGCGCTCAGCTGCTCAGCAGAGCTCCCTTTTATAAGAAATGACACCATTTCTTGTGAGACTCATGCAGTGTCACGTACAGGATAACGATTTTGTCTGACCAGACTAAACCTCGCAGTGTTAGCATTAGCTCAAAGTTAGCAGCTGAATTACTGTGGGTACATTCCTGTTTGTAACGGAGCGGCGCACAGTGGAGCTGCACCCAAGAGCAGCGTCGGGTCGCGGGGAGCTCCGAGCTGTCGGTACGCCTTGGGCATCCCTGCTGCAAATGCCTTCTTGCTTTGGAGGAGGTTCTCCTTTGGAGAGGGTCCCCTCAATGTTGGAGCCCCTAAAAGAGCTTTTTTTTGTAGGAGAAAGCAGATCTGTGAAATCCTCAGGCCGGCCTGGGGAGCCCCTGTTTCAGGAAAAAGCTGTAGAGCCTTTGGGAAACAGCCTACGCCTGTCTTCTGCAGGCTGTGGAGGAAAGTTTGCGTCTCCTGGCTGTGTACTGACGTGCACTAACCGTGTTTGTGGGTAAATACAGCAGTGTACTTCCAGCTTAAAGGGGGTAAGGGCAGCGCGGCGGGCTGAGGGAGCAGAGCTGAGCTTTAGCTCGTGGCTGGAAAGGTCTGGTCGCCGCTGCGCGCACACAAGGACAGTGGCCGTGCATGACTTGCACCACAGCTGAGTATCTAGCCAGGGGTAGGCACACTCTTGACAGCAAAGAGAAAGCAAGAAAATGAAGAGTGACAGAAACAGGCCTTCAGGTTAGTACTCCAGCCTCCGTATCATCCCTGCGAGTGAATTCACATACCCTCAGCCAACCCATTTTCTTTCATCTGCATAGCTGTGTTGAATCCGCAGGGTAACACAGGGTCTCCCTGCGCACACACCTGCCCTGCATGAATGCCTCTTGTGCGGCTGCTGGCAGATTTTGGAGGCTGTGAGCCTATGGCAAAAAAATAGGTGGGTCTGGTTTCCCTAGTCATCATATTTAGTATTACACATGCCATGATGATGAAGCATTGTAAATCATGAGTCTGCTCGCATTCACTGGTAAACCGGTCATGCAAAAGGCTCTTTGGAGCAGGAATTCAGCAGAAGGCATTTTACATCTGTCAGAAATAATTCAAGGGTGTGGAGTGATGCATTGGGAACTGCATGAATAATCAAGACTTCATTTTCAGTAAGACAAAGCCATGAACTTTTGTCTGGCACTTCAGTGCCAGTGGGGAACATGTTCCTTGTGTTAGGGATTGTGTTCTGGGGACTGATGCTAGCAAAAATACCAGAAGGAGGGATTTTTCTTCAAGGAAAACAGACTGGCCACTTTTAAAGTGCTGTTTTGTGTATGCCAATATAGCATGGATGCAAGACTGCAAAGCTCAGAGTAGAAAATAAAACAGAGAAAGCAGGCAAGCCTTGCACTGGTGTGTGGTCAGAAGAGTTTCTGCTGTAATCAGACAAGTGATATCACATCTCAAGGTGTGTCAGCTTCCTAAATCAAAACAGTATTGCAGTGAGCCAACAAAAGAAATCCACAGCCCCAAAACAGGCGTGGGTTGGGATCAGTTCCAGAAAAAAGCCCTTTCCCACCACCAGGTCATTCTTCCCTCGGGAAGGCTTGCAGAGCACCCTGCAGCAGGGCTGCAAACCTTCACGTAGCCCACGACAGGGCCTCCTCTGCCTGAACAGCCTCCGACTCCTGCGTGCCTCCATCCTCTTCCCAAGCTGCTCTCCTAAACGAAGCTCTTTTGCGAAGGGGCTGAGGTGAATCCCTCAGTGACAGCTTATTTACCATAAACAAGTTCTCAAAATATATACCTTAAGCTGTCACGGCCCTCATATCTAATGGTCAGCAGGACCTGCATGTGCAGAAAGGTGACGGGAAGAAAACGAGAGTAATCGGTGAGACATCTTTCCCACCCAGAGTCTGGGGACACCTTCTCCACCATACAAATCTAACAAACTCTTCTTGAGATAGCACTTAGATTTCCCCCCCCCCCCCCCAGAACAGAACACTGTTTTAATTATAATCAGGTAACATGTTAGGTAAACAGCTAATAAGTCTAATTGATGGAGAGAATGAATAGTTCTGAGCAGCAGTTGGTGCCAGGTAAACTTTAAAAATAAAGGATTAAACTAAAAATCAAGGCATAAAATTTGAGACTAGAACAGAAAAATAGGAAATGAAATCAGCCCAAGCTGAATGCTTTAACACTAGTCAAGGACTCCGATCTTTCCCTTGCCCCGGTAAGAGGCAGAGAGATTTGTGTTTCAAAGGAGTGATAGATTAACTATTTCCTTTGCCCTTGGCCAAGGCTAGAAAGTTGCCAACTGCTGCTGGTTCCCACTTGCTGTATGGAAATGAGGAGCGTGATTTTTTGGGTTTTTTTTTTTCTAGACTGCAAATCAAGCAAGAATAGGGGTTGTGCCAATCTGAGGTTTTGATTTGCTGTGCCGCATAAGAACAATGAGAAGCGGGGAAGGTGGGATCATTTTTCAGCTGACCTGTGCAGGGATCATTTTTCGGCTGGCCTGTGCCAAGGTCTGGAGTCAAGGTACCCTCCAGGGTCAGGTGCTGTGAGCCCCAGCTTGTTCCGTCAGGGCTACCAGGTACTGCATCCCCTGGAAGGCAGAGCTCTGTCTGCCACAGAAACTCTGAGAGCTGGAAATACCAACAGCACTTGGGAACTGGAGACTTGGTAAATGTAAGAGATGGTAGGAAAAGCTTTATAAGCTGAGAAAAGGCTGAGAGAAAGCTTGCGAGAACAGATGAAAATGCATTAAGTGACGGACATTCGCTTGTGCTATGTGTGTAGTAAGGTCCAGAGGTTGTCAGTACAGATCAGGTATTTCCAGCACTTATTTTCTTTATGTAAGTTGTAAAATACTTCCAAAAAGTTCTGGTTAGGCAATAGGAATCTACCCTTGATCTGTTCTTGCAAGGACAGGGTCACTGTGGCCTAAATTCATCATGACCGCAACTTAGCAGCACGTCATAGGACCACATGAATAAGACAGAGAGCGAATGTGAGCTCCGAGAGCAAGCGCAAGCCCATGAAGAAGGCATGTCTCGGAGCAGGGTGAGGAATGCAGAGGCGTGTGCTGGAAGGTGTGGCAGGTATGTGTGAGCTGTTAATGACTGCGCTGAAGAAATCCTGGTGATACAGAGGTGAAGGAGTCCAAGAACTGGAGCGCAGCCCATGCTTTGGTAGCAACCGAAGGACTGATCCGTGGCCATAGCAGCTGGTGCGGGTTCCTGGCATGGAAACGCTGCTCAGCAGCAGCCACTCTGAATCTCACACGCTAGCAAAAAGATAGGGACCTGCCTTGTTATTATCTTAATTTTCAAAGACTTTATAATGCCTTGCACAGCCATCCTGTCTTTCATTTGAGACTTCACCGGACGGGGCACTTCACAGCTACCACCACCCTCCTCTTCATAAGGCCTCTCGGAAGATGACCTCCTTGTCACCCATTTACAAGTGAGGAAAGGCAGCAAAATTAGCGGTTTAATTTACTCTGATGGAAAGTGGATAAAACTGAGAAATCTGATAGATGAAATGTGGCAAAAACACTGTCTAGCATTTGTAAAGCTGTAATACGAAAAGCTTGAGTTCTGCAACTTGAAATGTACGGAGTCTGAGCCTGCCTTTTCAGCCCTGCGACTGACTTGTGAGTCTCCTTCTTCACTGTATGTGCTTCAGCTGTGGCACACCAAAGGGACCTACACAATTCATACGTGACTGCTGCTCTGCCTGCCCACATTGCCTCGCTGCAAAGAATGGCTCTGAAGTATGGGGTGGTCAACATTGCACCAAAATTGCTTCCCCCCCCCCCGAACGTTTGGTGCCGTTCACCTTATTTGCTTCATTGGTTTCCGCAGTCCCCCTTGGTGGTCCCACGCCGCCGTGAAGTGCTGCAGCACGCTCCTGAGAACCGTCACAGCGTGGCGGTGGACACGCCGGCCGCAGTCAGTGCTTCGCGCCTGGGAACTAGGTATGCCTTGCCTGGGACGTGAACCATAGGCGTCAGTGGTCTTTCCTAATGCCTGGCAGTTGTCCCACCCAGGCGCCACCTGCTTCTCCCGCAGCCAGAAGGAGGGACAGGGATCACGCAGCTGGCGGGGAAACGGCTGTGGGCTTGGCCCCGTGTCCGACCAGTGGTACACGATCAGGCATGCTACCAACAAACACTCCCAGGTATTCCAGGCAGGAGATGTGCTGCGTCTATCTCATCTAGACTTTCGAGATTTTTCCATCCCAAAGACTTGGCTAGGTGATTGATGTTTGGGTGTTTTTTTTTTTTCTTTTTCTGTGTGGTAACCTAAGATGTTTACTACCAGACAGGATTTTTGGTTCCTTAAAAAAGCCAGCCAGATTCAGCTACTGAAAGCAGACATCTTCAGTGGTTGCACTGGGTGTCTGCCGACTTTGGGCCTTATTCTTTTATCTGTCTTGTCACTAACCCAGGTCTGCTGATGTGGAGGGATTGAGTATACGGTGCCAAGAGCCTCTTGGGGATGTGCGTCCGCCCCCGCAGTACCCGGAGTCACTGCAAGCGCCTGCCCTGCACTGCACAGTGTGGTGGGAAATGGGCACATCAGGAGGAAGGGGAAGCACATGCTGTACTCTGTGCTGGGGTAATGCAATGAGGGCTTTTCTGCTGGAAACGTGAAGTATGTGCCAAATGTTATCATTGCCATTCAAAAAAAAAAGGGCTGCTCCGGTACAGTCATCTATGTTCTAATGTCTGGTTATTGTGAAAGCTAAGAAATGCCATCCTGTCCACAATAAGAGGCCATCTCTGAATCATATCCTTCAAGTACATGTGCCAAGAGGAATGCAAAGTTCTCATCACGATGTATGCCAGTATAAAGTTTCCTGGGACTAAGTGAGGGCTCTAGAGGCTGATGGCATTTGTCTCATGAGTTCTTTTGCTCACATGGGTTGATCCTTGGAAAGCTGCTGTAACATACCAGGAGAAGAGCATGTTAGTCATTCTTGTACAGGAGCTTTGCACATCCCTACCCAAGAGGAAAATGAATGTCATCACAGCAGTTGTCGGCTGAGTCCCAGCTTTTCTGAACTGAAGAGATCTGCTTCAGCTGAGAAAAGTGAAACTGACCTTGTATGTGGACAGTGCCATAGCACCGCAATTCAACTCTAATTCTTCAAATGTATGTACTTGGGGGTATTGTCTGGGTAAAGGGCATCCTGTGCTACTGATCTCTTCCAGGTTGACTCATATTTAAATCCAATTGTTGCAAGAGGAGAAGAACAAGCCTAGTCAGCCAAAATGGTTATAGGAGGAAGAGAGAAATCAATTTAGGAAATATGAATCACTTGAACTTCACAAAATTCCTGAATGGGGAAGCTGGGGCTCAAAGATAATATAAAAAATCTGTTCAGTACTGGAAACAAGCCAAGGCCTGTGGCTCCTAAGTGAGTGTCTAACCACAAGACTTCCCGTCTTCATCTAAGTAAAGATGCTTGCTCATCATTCTTGAAAAAGATGCTATTCTAATCTTTTTTGTTCACTTAACAGTGAAAAAAACCCTTAGCTTTGTATGTTACGTGTCAGTGCAATTTCTGATGTGAGAATGAAGCAAACTAACAACTCCATCACGTATTCTAGCAAAGTCCAAAGTAAATTCAGTGTTGCAGCTAATGTTATAGAATGATTTCCTGGTAGCATCTAGTATATACAGTGATTACAAAAGCACGTGCTTTGGTGAAAAAGAGGATTATAGTGACTGGTTTAAAATTGGCTACTTAGCGTGACCAAACAACTTTATCGACTGCAGAAATCATAAAGATTTTTATCACAGTGGGATTAAGGCATTGATTTACATCTGACAGTAAATTAAACTGAGATGAGTGATGCTGTAACCATCTCCAGTTTCCTGCCTTGACTCTCTTGGATGTTGCTAACCCTGGAGGGAAAATGCTGAACAGGACTCCTAGCAGCTCCTGACTCAGCGCAGCTTACAGCCCAGCACATTACAGCTTACTAGCACTTATTTCAATATATTGCAGTAGTAAGAGTTGACTGTGAAGAAGTGTATAAGACCCTAGCAAAACTGAGTACAGGGCAATACAACAGCAAATTATATTTAATGTATATAACTGTAAAGTGATGTAACTAGAAAAAATTATAACTTCACCTAGAAAAAAATGAGCTGACCATTACCAGGCAGGACTGAGGCCTCGAACTTGTGCTAGATAGTGTGGAAACATCAGCTCAGTGCTCAGCAGTGGTCAAAAAAACCCCAACAAATTTAACACTGTCAGTTATTAGGGGACCAAAACAGAAGACATAATTATGGTAGGGTACAAATGCAGGGTTCAGCCACAAACTGAGCACCGTTTGCAGTTCTGGTCGCCTCATGCTCAACAGATACATTAGAAGTGGAAAAGATTCAGAGAGAGGCAACATGCTAGAAGCCATCAGACAGGGTGGGTAAGGGTGCCTACAAAGAGTGAAGGAACATAAGAGCCAGGTTCAAAGCAAATCAGAGGAGGTCATTCCTCATACAGCAGCACTAGCCCTGCAGAACGCTTTGCAAAGGGCATTTGCAAGAAACATGCAAAAATTTCTCAGGGACACAAGGGGAAAATGGACAAGTACGTGGAACAGAGTCAGTGGGAATCACCAAAGAGACCACAACCAGCTCATAAAATCCCCTGAACTGAAAATACTAAAAGCTGGAAGATTAGCAGGGGAAAAACAGCAGATACGTTTGCCATTTTCTTACTGTTTTGTAGGTATCTGCTTGCAGCTGGGTCGGGAGACAGGACACCAGACTAACAGGGGCCTTGGTCTGATGCAGTGTGGTCTGCGTTACATCGTACACCAGGCTATAAAGTCCGGCTTTTCAGAGGCTGCTGTGCTGTGGGGCCAGCGACCTCCAAGACAGCGATGTGGAAGGCAGCCTGTTGTCGTAAGAGCTCTGGGTGTGCAGTTCAGCCCCCCACTGCACATGAATCACCATCCGACTGCACCATGATAGATTTATTCTATTAAGGAACTGAATACCGTCCTTCACAAGAGTCAGTATGAACAGCCCTGCCTCTGCCTGCACGTCTTCAGCACAGGGAATTGGCCAGCAGCAATCCTGTATCCCATTTACCGGCTTCACGCTCTATAATTACAGAGAAGCCAGGGAAGAAAAACAAGACTGATCTCTAGCAGGGACCCAGTGAGGAACAGGCAGCAAAAAATGTCTCTGGGTTGGGTTCAAAGTATGCATGATGAGGGAAGAAGCATGCTAGAGCGATCCAGCTCTTCACCACGTGGCCTTGCCATTGCTGAGACAGCTACAGTTGCTACCCCAAGACCAAGCCTATGAGAAGTACGCAGCCATTGAAACATATCCAGTCTGTAGACCTTCTGCCTGCAGAAATGTAGCCGAGACTCTGTTAAGAGCATGCTAAATCTCCGACATGCAGCTGAAGATTCAGGTAGTCTACCCCTTCTGCTGTAGCTGGCTTTTTTCTAATTTTGTGTTGCTATTCCCCTTCTGATCATTGTCACTCCTTGCTGAAAAGCATGGACGAGTGTTTCAAAACACTTCTCTGAAAGAGGGATGTGGTGCTGGTTGTAGCTATTTAGAGCCACTGCTCCGAGTGATCCCTGACACTCACGGATGTGAGAGTCTGTGTAAACAAGCAGGGAGACAGATCTGCTTTCATACACTGACTCTAACGTCGTGGGTCTCTGGTCTCAGGAATAGCATCCGAGAAGGCATCCTGCTGAACAGTATCCTTATTTAAGCAGTGGCTGCCTTAGCATGCTGGGTTCGTGCCTGCACCTTCACTGGACGTTACTGTATTCTGTGCGTTTTTCATTATAGTTTTGTAAAGTTGTAACTAGAGATTCAGGTGTCCTCTAATGGCACGATTTTAGCCGATGACAGAGTCACACGGCGACTGTTCTCCCGCCTGGTGCAGTGTGCACAAAGCTCTGCTGAAAGCTGCTGTGGTGTGCAAAGGAGACACCAGATATTTTTGTTTCGTAATTGTCTCTGTTTACCTATTATCTTGGAAATCCACTGATTGATGTCCAGGCATGAAATGAAGTGATTGTTTGGAAGTTGTCAGGAAACCCCTCGCATTTCAGGTGTGAGTCATCTTCCTGGGTTTTGTCTAGCGAAGAGGCAATGTGGTTCAATGGACTTTTTCTCCCTAAGGCCTGAGGTGATCCTGGCATCGCTTCAAGCCCTAAGCAGTGAGATAGCAGGGCTGTGAAAGCCTCCAAGCCGTGAGCGCGACCAGCGTAACACAGACCAGCACAGCTCCGCACCCTCCGAAACCGGCCCCGGTCTGCTGCAATAGCCTGTGGCTTTTCCAGGTGCAAGGGCTGCGCCGACTGAAGATGCCGACAAACTCTGATCATCCAGAGGGCCTGTGCCAATCCTTCATCTCTCTGGTACACACCACTCATCTCTTTAAAACTTACTGTTATTCTTATTCCCACCATATTATTATTTGAATGAATTTTCCCCTTCCACCTATATTTCTTTAGTAAGTTACCTCCATTGTAATTCCACAATTGTTCTAAAACAATTCTGTAAAAAAATCTCTTTAAAAGTTTGCTACCAAAAAGTTTTGTCTACAGTGTATTGTAAATTGTATTCCTAAGGCCTTCTTTTACAAGTGTTAAAAACAATAATTAAAAAAAAATCTGAAAGCTGACTGAATTCTGCACGTTTTGTGTGCAAGGCAATGGACTGGTATAGGCGAAATGCTGGGCAAGCTCAGCCATGGCCCCGAGTAGCTCAGCTCGTCCTCATTTTGGTGGGAGCTGAGCGGTCTCGGTGGGGCCGGGGGCAGCGGGGAGCCGTGGCACAGGGGCTGCGGGGGAGACGGGCCCGCGGCTCTGAGTGACGGAGCGAGTGGGCAGCGCTGCCTTGCACAGGTTTCCAGCCGTCCTCAGCCACAGTTTCTAGTTAAAGCCCTGGGACATCGGAGGCGTTTGCTAAAAGGGCTCGTGAGGCTTTTCCTCCGCAAGTGGCATCCTCATCCAGCTGTTCCTTTGCCTGGAGCTGGCGCTGGCGGTAGCCAAGAGTTGATGGCAATCCTCTGCTGAGCCTTTTACTTGGGACCGTCCTTAATTTCCTTGGAAAATGCCTTTAAACTTACCGTACTATGCCAGCTTCTAGAGGTGGCACAAGGGTACTTTCCCCATCCCTCTGCTGCTCCCAGTGAGCTCGTGGCTCCCCGCAGAGCGAGCCGAAGTCCAGAGACCACACCAGGATGATACCTGGAGGGGAGCCATGCGGAGAAACATTCGGAGATGGGAGTTGAAGGAGAAGGGGAAAAGCTGGGAGCCCAGCGGCGGGTGAGGAGGACCTTTGGCATGGACACATCCCGCCAGCGCCGCAGTGAGGAAAGCAGCAGCAGGAGCTGGCGCCTGGCTGGGGGGCACGGGGCAGGGGGGTCCTATAAGCCTGGGTTGATGGCGAGGCTGCTGGTGCCAAAAGGGGTAGGTGCTGCGCACAAGGTGAACCCGTCTTGTACAGGGCAATGCCCGGAGCTTCTGGCGAGGCAACTGGCATCACCGTCACCCGCCCGGAGGAGCCGGGGAGGAGGTGGTGTCTCCTCTGCACCCCTGCACCCAGCAGGACCGAGGGCCCCGGGGAAGGGGCCGGGGCTCTGAGCACGCCTCCTCCCGCGGCTGCGCTGAAAGCAAGTATTGATCAAAACAGAACAAAGAGGAAGAAAACGTGACTGACTACCACGAATATTATTTTTTCTTGCTGTTCAGAGAGCCGCCAGGTTAATTCAAAAAGGCATGAGAGTTTATTTCTGGATCTACTGTGCTTCCATCCCATAATAGATAATAATTATGTACTGATTTTATGCATAGCTGTTAATTTTAAGTCACGCTGAAGCCACACGTGGTTAATGGTGGGGCGAGGCAGCTGGGCGCTCGCTCCAGGAGGAGAAGGCCAGCGGTGCTGGGAGGGCTCGGGGCCCGCAGCCAGGCCCGGCGTTATCTCAGCTGTCACCGTGAACTCTTCAACCCTCACAGACGTTAAACAGCTTCACGCTTGTCCCCTCTGTCACGGAATTTCTCTTTCAAAAATTCTGGCAGCGTAGGGCAGCAGCCGAGCTGGAAGCTGGGTCCTGTGGGCTGAGCCTGCTCGCCTGAGCCCCCCGGCCTGAGCCCCCCCAGCCTGAGCCCCCTTGGCCTGAGCCCCCTGGCCTGAGCCCCCCCAGCCTGAGCCCCCCCAACCTGAGCCCCCCCGGCCTGAGCCCCCCCAGCCTGAGCCCCCCCGGCCTGAGCCCCCTTGGCGTGAGCCCCCTTGGCCTGAGCCCCCCCCCAGCCTGAGCCCCCTTGGCCTGAGCCCCCCCAGCCTGAGACCCCTGGCCTGAGCCCCCCCAGCCTGAGCCCCCCTGGCCTGAGCCCCCCCAGCCTGAGCCCCCCCGGCCTGAGCTCCCCCAGCCTGGGCCTGCTGGCCTGAGCCCCCCCGGCCTGAGCCCCCTTGGCGTGAGCCCCCTTGGCCTGAGCCCCCCCCCAGCCTGAGCCCCCTGGCCTGAGCCCCCCTGGCCTGAGACCCCTGGCCTGAGCCCCCCCCGGCCTGAGCCCCCCCAGCCTGAGCCCCCCTGGCCTGAGACCCCCAGCCTGAGCCCCCTGGCCTGAGCCCCCCTGGCCTGAGACCCCTGGCCTGAGACCCCCTGGCCTGAGACCCCTGGCCTGAGCCCCCCCCGGCCTGAGCCCCCCCCGGCCTGAGCCCCCCCAGCCTGAGCCCCCTTGGCCTGAGACCCCCAGCCTGAGCCCCCCTGGCCTGAGACCCCTGGCCTGAGCCCCCCCGGCCTGAGCCCCCCTGGCCTGAGCCCGCTGCCCAGCTGCTGAGCAAATGCCGGGCAGTGGCTGTCTCTCCACGTCCCCCCCGGGGCTCGCTGACCTCCCTGGCCAGGTAGTGGGCTCGGCAGAGCCGAGCAGGTCCAGCCCTGTCCGAGGGCCAGACTCCAGGCTGGTCGTACATGCGAGCAGGATGGGGTTCAACTCCGACCGAAGCACCAAGCTTTACCAGGAGGCTGGAGAGGGCTCCTGCTGTCCAGTCCTACCTCCCGGAGACATGGCTGAGCTGCAGAGCGACGGTACGGCCGGTCTGAGCTGAGCAGGGACGGTCCTCTGCGTCCTCCCAACGCCCCGCCGCAGCCGGGGCCAGGGGCTGCCCAAGCCATGTTGCTGGCTCCCAGGCGGGTGCCTTGGGTGGGGAGAGACCCTGCCCAGAGAAAGAAAACGCACCTCTTCAGGCACCCCACAAGATCTTACAGCCTCTGGGCATTACTCGCGAGGGGGTAACTTAGGGGCTGAGGCTGCGCCCACCCAGCCCCGTCGGCTCCAGGCGGGGAGCGGGTGCCCGCCATCCCCAGGGAGCTCCAGGCCGGCTGCGCGGTAGGGGCTGCCGCTGGACTTCAGCAGACATTGACTGTGTTTGCAAAAGGATTAAGGAAAATAAGCCGCTGGGTCTCTCCATCCCCCCGTGCATGGGGCCTAGTCACTTCTTCATCTGTGTCCGTGTGGTATTTAAAGGCCTGTATTTTAAGCCCACTAGTCCCCTCAGGAGTGCATTGCGGGCTGGCTAAACATTATGTGGTCGTCTGAAACGCCGCAAGGACCTGAGCTGCTCTCTCCTCCACTACAAAGCCCCTGTACAATGCTGCTTTGGTAGCGTGCACAGAGCAGGCACAGCTTTGGCGTCTGCTGTCTGCTCAGCTTTATTTTGAGGTATTTAAACTTAGCAAACTGGCTTTTTTTAGGTCCATATGCACAGATCAGGTGGTCACCTGTGGCAACATGTTTATTCACAGATTGTAGGTGCTTTCAGAGAACAGCCTTCTCTAAACATAATTAGGGCTATTTAAGTAGCTGCTCACAATCACCTCTCGGTTCACACAAAACACCGCATACTCCCTCATTGAGCAATAACTCCTGGAGATACAAGGGTGAAAAGCCACAGACAACTTGCTGCTGAGTGCCTCAAAGATTTTTATGACCCCGCTGTAAATGGATGTTTACTTTTGAAGAGCTGCACACCTAGTACACTCTGCCATTATATTAGTTTTCAAACTAGATTTGCCTGGCGGTTCGACAGTTGTTAATATCCTTTAGCCTCCTTTGCCTGTATTAAGTAGGCAGTAGACGGAGGAGGAAGAGCCCGAATCAGGGATGGATATGCATTCGCCTGGTGACACAGCATGTCCTTTCAGCTCTGTAAGTGAGCTCAGGAGGAGGACTAGGGACAGCTTCTAGGAGAGGAGCAATGGGAAAGCCTTGGCATAGAGAGAAGCGGTGACGCCTGAAAGGTTGGACAACATCAACAGAGGACAGTTTTCATGTCATGATGACCATGTTCCTTTCCTGGCACCTCTCCTCTCCCCAAGACTGCAGTGCTCCTTTTTCCTCTCTCCTTCCCCTCTTTCTCCTCCACTGTGCTGTTTCTTGCCTTCTTTCTCTGCCCCTTGACATTCACACTGGCCTTCCCCGCTCCATCCGTGGTGGCAGCTGCTCCCTCTCCCATGCCCGCCTGGCCCCGCTCATTCCCACCGAGCCCCTCGTGCGTGCCACCGGCACTCCCTCCACCTTCCCGGTTTGTCCCTCCCTCGCAGCGGGCCTCGGGCTCGGCGGGATAAAGGCTTGGGGTCCTTCAAAAGACAACTTCTCAGCACCAAGAGGATGGAGAGTAGACACAAGAATTCACCTCTCCAGGGACGTGACTGCTTGCTTTGAATAAAAAGAATAAAGACATGTTCACATCGGGGGGATTTGCTTGGTGCCTTCTTGTCACCAGACCATTTGGTTTTGATAAGAAGAACATGCCACCATTTGGGAATGCTGAATTTGCATCTCTCACAGGGAGGGTTTCTGCCAGAGAAGTTTTTGTAGGTCTAGAAGGAATGTGCGATTCATCAACACATGTAATAACACACGCAAGAACTTTCCTGAGAAACTCTGTAATACTACTTTAGGATTTTATTGGTTTATTATACTAGGATTTTAGGAGTGATGCAAGAACCAGGAGCTTACACATCTTTGGTAGAAACTTTGCATTCCCCGCACATATGTCATCGCTGCCTGACCCACACAGAGATTTGGGTGTCCAGGGAGCAGAGCACCAGGACCGGCGCGTTGGATCACACAGTGGAGGCCTGAAGCACCCACATCACTCCAGGTAGTGCCGCTCCTGCGTTCATCTAGCACTGTCACAAATACAATTACTCTAACACTGACAGGGAAATAAGAAATGTGAAAGACACAAAAGCTGTTTACAAACAGCTCCCCTCCCTTCCTAAAAATGCTATTAACTATGTCTTAATGTAACATCAAGCAGGAAACTCAGTGCCAGTTCCCAGTGCCACAGCTGCCACTAAAAGACAAAGGAAGCTTTCCAAGCAGAAAAGGGGGCCACAAAAGAAGTGTGAGCCATGCAGAAACCCTCCTTGTACTTCATGTCCCCTCCTGCTCCAGCAGCAATGGTAGAAATATACGCTCCAGCCTGCTAAGGCAAAACGCAGATCTTCTTCCTCGTTGTTCTGCCTTCGAGAGGACTGTTAGAGCAACCAGACAGTCCTTGTACCAGCTCCACACTGAAATTTAAACACTTCTCAGAAATCAAACAAACAAACAAAAATCCTCTCGGCATTTTTAGACCTTTTTTTGCCATGTTACCTGCACGTCCGCACGATTTATATTTCATCATTTTCCTTCCTGCTAACCAGTCTCATCTGTTACCCAGCCATTGCAAATGAGTGTACAGCAGAGGGGTCTGAAGAATGGTACTGCGTAGAATTTCTCTGGGTGCTGCTGACTTTACTGTGCCAGCCGCACGGTGAGGAGAGAGACTGCATTAGAGCTCAGAAATCACACCTGTAGATCTTGTTTTTCATGGTTACCCCTTTGCCCTGCGCACCCACCGCACAGCAGGAGGAGGCAGCCCGGGACGCTGCTGGCCGCAGGCACGCGGTTCCGACTGCTCCTGCAGGGACTCACGCTTTGGGAGCAGGGTGGCTCGGATCCCAGTGTCGCTGTAGCGTTAAAGGGTGCACTGACGTGTGTGTCGCACAAACGAGACTGGAGGCAAAGAAGGCTCACTGACGGTTTCCTTGGTGTTTCACTGCCGTCTGGACTCCCCACATTTTTTTCTGCAAGTTGCCTGCATGTGGTTTCAGTGGTGAAGCTCTTTGGCTTTTGTCCTTCCTCCTGCCCTAAATAATTTCATTTCTGGGATTCCAACAAGGCCATCATACTAAATGGCTTAAAAAACTTACTTGCTCTTTAGGCTCAGCGGAACAACGTTGCCCCTGTAAGGGCTCACGCTGCTTTGAGCAGCGTTATTCTGGGTCTATGCAAGTGTCAGTGAGCAGAACTTGGCCCCAGACTCGGCCCCAGTGGGTGCTGAGCTATCAAGTAATCTGGAATAAGAGTCTCATTTTCAGAGCAGTGCAATTTTCTCCACAACGATGTTATCTTTGTTCCTCGGTTTCTGGCAGCAGAGCTGCTCACACATGCTATTAGCAGATGGCAGAAGACGTACATGGAATTTGCTCTCAGAACATTTCTTCCATTCTTCCTCCCAGACTGAAGAAGTGCAAATTCAAGCTAAAAGCATATACTAACTACAGCCCTTTTCCAAGCAGGGCTACAGATAGTTAAAAGCAGGCTCCAGTAGAAACCTCTCAAATATTTCAGTCTCTCTGCTGTAGTTTAACTACTCAGCACATACCCTTTCAGTCAGAATTGCAGGGAGTGCATTTCTGTAAAGCCATGCTCCTCAGTGCCCTTATGTCAGCTCCTTTTCAGGATCAGCTGTTAACAAGCAGCAGGCATTGCAGGAAAGCAGAAAGCTTCCACGCAGCCTGTCCAGTAAGTTGAGGCATCCATCTGTGGCCCAGAGCTGTGGGCTTGGCAGAGCTTGGTGCACTTTGCGTAGACCAAGATGAACACAAGAATTTAAGGATCAGGCAAACAAGTTTCCAGAGCAGGCATGAATTCAGGAGCACGGATGTGTGTGCATTGCTCAGCCTCCAAAAGGAGGAGGAACGAGCCTGACAAATTCCACATCACCCCATCTTTATGCTGCTATGAGCTGAAACTGAACTGACCTTTCAGTGGGGCTGCTGTCAGGAGTCTGGGAGCTGTTGCAACCATGTGCTTGAGTGCTCTCCAGAATCACCATTCACTCTTCATCTGGATGTCTTGTCTAGGAAAATAAATGGCTTTTTGAAAAATCTTCTTATTCAGGGTTCTTCTTTCATTTACAATGTATTATGATTTTTTCTGCCTCCCTAAACTGAGGCAAATCCTGCTCCGAGTTGCTCCCGCATTTGATATAAAACAAACACAGATGAAAGACCACCGCTTTGAGACCGCCTCAGCCTTCAGATCTTACATGAGCACTTATTTTTCACCTGTTTTGTTTTTTCCTGAAAGGACAATTTTATTCCAAGCTCACGAGCTCGTGCTGAAAAACAGCAGAACATTTCCAAAGTCCCAAAATTCTGTGGAAACTCGAGTCTAACGCTTTAGATGCAAATCTAAGCCTGGCATGTTGACCCTACGTAGCGCCAAGTGGAACAACCTCACGTCAACAAGAAAGGCGCAGCAGTTCCAGCCTTTCGGGGCAGCTGTGCTCAGGTACCTGCTCCACAGGTCACCGTGCCTCTGCCCAGCTGCCACCACCGACTCCTGCTTCCCCCAGAGGCACATTCACAGCCGTGGACTGGGTGCCCCCGCTGACAGCAACCTCCTTTCTCCCAGTGACCTGCTGGTTAGGGAGAGCTCGTCGCTGGCAAGCGGGGCTCTGATTAAGCCTCCGCCTGAAGGGCCTCGAGCCCCACGTCTCGCTCACCCCCATCGTGCCTCACGACACTCACGACGTCGCGCTCCACAGCACTGCTGGGAGCGACACTGCCACGGGGTCTCGCCCCAGAATGTCGAGGGTCTTGGCCCAGCAGTGAGAGGCAGAGAAGAGCCAGGAGCGTGAGTCCCAGTGGGAACAGGGCTGGGCGATGCAGGGCGCGCTGCGGCAGAGCCGTGTGCCCCAGCACGTGCAGGAGCCATGCTGGCGGGCACAAGACTCTCGGGGCACCTTCACATTTGATTTGGGATTTAGACACCTACCTGCAGTTCCAGGTGCCAGTGCCATGCCTTGGAGTATGACCCCCCTCATCCTTAGTAAACCATGGTCAAAATCCCCAAGAGAAAGATTTCAACCATAAATCAGATTCACGCTGCAGACCACAGTAGGACAGTCAAAACCTGTCTTCGAAGGACTGCTCAGGCAGAACGGGCTATGAAGCTCCATGGATACTGGAAGTTACTGCTATTCTATAAAGCAAGATTGTAAGATTGGACTACTCAAAAATTCTGATTGCTACCTGTCTGGATTTAGAGTTTCAATTTGCAAGCCACTACCTCAAATGAGAAAGCTGATTTTTTCTTTTTCCCACAAAGCTACTTGGTTAAATAATTAAAAACTGCTTCAGTGGTACAATTATCATGTTGATGCTCTTGTCTTTCTACCCTGTCTCAGAGAATTTGTTCCTTTTTTTAGATAATGCAGACAGAAGGGGTACTGACTACTTGCTTTTATTCATGAAGGCTTTTAGGTTCCAAGATTATTTAAAATAATTTGCTTCCATACAAGTGTACTTCCTATTGCACACTGTGCTCTCTCATCAAAGATGGAAATCCAAGTCCCTAGTTTCAAGAAGTCTTCAAGTTTTCAGGTGTTGCTGTTTTCACACCATATAAAGGCCCGTCTCTCTGTGCACCCGTGCAATTCTGCTGGCAGCTCAGAGCAGAGGGGCAGCACGTAAAATGCTGGTTTATGTCTCTGCCAATACTAAACTATTGAAGTCATACTTTTATGTGCACCTGGTTATACCTTCCACTGAAAAAAGTGCACGGTAGAGGGGCTTTTGTGCCAGCCATGGAGTTTATTTCCTTAAAAAAGTATTTTCCCTAAAGCCTAATAGAGATTGCAGCCCTCGATAACTGACTTGCTTTGTTCCAGTGTCAGGAGCATGCAGTGGAAAGAGCTGAAACTCTGCAGAAAGGGCATGGCCGGACCCTGGCGTGAACACTGGTGGCCAAGAGATCTTCTGTGTGCCGGGCAACCAAGGGCAGAAGGAAAGACATGGGGGAAAACAGGATTTTTGTTATATTTGTTGTACTTGAGGAAAAAAACCCAATTTGTCATCTGGCTAAGAAAGCTAAATACCATATATTCTACAATTCCTACCTAACTATGTGAAACAGCTCATATCGAGTGCTATTGATAGGCCACATCTCTCCTATGTTTCTTTTGAAGTTTAAAGCCAAAAACCTTCTTTGAGTTGGTTACATTTATTTGCCCTTTCCTTCCCCTGAAGCAAACATAACCAGTAAAATTCCCTGGCGTTATTTCTCTCCTTCCTGAAGTTTCTTTTCTCATTTGCCCTCCTCCATATAATCAGACCCCTTTTCACACATGGGTGAACCCAGAAAGTCATTTAGAGTGGGAACCACGTGAACCAGTTCAGTGAACATCAGGTAATTGTGCCTTAGAGGCCTTTTTGAAGGTCAAATATTTCTGGGTAATTTTTCCAGCTACTTTCTTTGTTAAATGAAAGCCCACTGAACCCAGGAAAAGAACAAGGTGGCTTTGTAAAAGGCTCTAGCTCCCTGGTCCCATGAATCCACCTGCCCCATATCCCTGCATGATTTCCTTCTACGTTTTTGTTCCAAGACTCCCATCTTCACAAGCCACCTGCCTGTGCAAAATTTGTATCGTTCACTGTTGCCCTAAGAATGGCTGAGATTTTCCAACACACTTCTCCATAGATTCTTACACTTCTACGTCACTTCCCAGCTTTCGCAAAAAAAGGCTTACTTTACGTTGGCATCCTTATATGAAAAACAATCTAAAAATCATCTCTGAAACACACAGACAGACAGACACACAAAAAGGAGCGCTTGTGAGCCTGGCAATCTGTGGTTGCTTTCAGTGTGATTTCTCCAATGTCAAGTGTTACACATGAGTTCACATTGCAGCTTTTCCTTCCAGGCATTATAAATTTGGGTATTACCACTAACAAACAAATAAACATTGTGATAATAAATAAGAAATTAAAACATTGAGTTAAATGATCTGACAAGTGTTACAGCCACAAGATGGTCACATAATCCCAACTTTCATACCGAACCAGACAAAGAACATCAAACAAAATTAAAGAAACTTTATGTTCTTCTTTAATATGTGCAATTTCAACTACAGAAGTAAATAAATTTGTTTTATACTAAGAATGGAAGCACAGAGGAACTTTGCTAAATAAAGTTTCTATTTTAGGAGAGATTTAATTCAATAAACTGGACTTGCTGTCTGAAAAACAACTTGCAATCGAGAACAGAACAATGCCACTTAGGCTGTAATTTCATCAAAGCAAAGGCTTTTTCAAATTGCAGAACCTAGCACAACAAGGCCCTGGTTTGTCCTCTTAGGAATGCAATACCAATAAATAACAATGCGGTGAGTTCCCAATCCCAAATTCTTTATGGTTGCTCCAGACGCTACAAAGGTTATGCAGAGTTTGCACTGCACAGGATTCCTTTCCTGCACGGAACTGTGAATGTGCAAAGCATTTCCAGACTCTGGACAACAATCATTATACAGACCCAAATATGGTGGCAGTCATGGTCAGATATACGTGTAGAGATGCACATGAATGGGCAGGTATATGCTGAAAAGGGCTCGTTTTAATCAAGGAAAACATAAATACTGACAAATACATTTGAGAAAGTAATTTTAATGTAATGCAAGTGCATTTACTGCTAATCCCCAGTACAGCTGGGAGCGCTTTGGCTGCTGCAGGTCACCTGAGAGCAGAAGAGCCGAGCTCCGCGCCCTGCAGCAGGCAGCCCTCAGAGCTGAGCTCTGCTTCCCATCGCACACTGGACCGCAACTGGGCACAAATCCTGCTTCCCCGTGGGCGCCATCCCCGTGGGCTCTGGGTGGGGGACGCGGGACTGTCCGCCCGACCCTCCCCACTGCTACTCCAGAAAGGCGACAGGCAAGCCTCCCACCTCCGCCGGCTCTGCTGCCGCAGGGGCCCACGTGCTCCCGGGGAGGGGAGCCTTGCCCTGCTCAGCCCCAGTCACTGCCTCGGACTCGCTGTCCCCAACGGGGTGGTCCGCTCCAGCCAGAGAGTTAAAACTCTGCTTAAAATACAGAAATGCCAGGAGAACTCCGTAGCCCAATTAAGATTTGGCTTAAACTCCTGTGCCACTCTGCTCAGGAGAGGATGGACAGCTTTTGCAAGAACTAGCAAAATAGAAGCTGCAAAATGCCCACAAGCTAGTAAAGAATAGGAAAGCAGCCACTGCCTCAGCACAGCGCATCTGGGTTAGGCTGAGCAACGCTGGGCTCTTGGGGCTGTCACAGCGGTTTGCCTCATTGATGGATCCCACAAAAGCTCTTCTAAAGCTTTATCCTAAAGGAATGCGGTGTCCAGCAAGGACTGATAGCGATCGGAGTGTTGAACTCCCTGCAGGCATGTGCTTCCAGGGAACAATGGGAGTTAACTACATGCTGGGAAAACGTCCCTCATCAGTGCCGCAAGGACAGAGCACGACAAGGTGATAGATACTGTTGGCTTAGGGAGAAAATGAGAGAGCAGATTCAAGGCTGGAAGAAGTCTGCTCTTCAGTGGCAACATGCTATTGCCCAAGAGTTAAACTACTCCTTTCACTGCCTTTCCTTTGGGGATGCTGCCGAGGGACCCCTGGAGAACAAGGAACATCCACAGCTCTTCACAAGGCTTTCTGTGTACTGCAGTTTACTAATGCTGGCTACGTACCTATGTGGCTAAGCACTGAACAGAAGTTATGTGCTGTCATCCGAAGCTATTGCTGCTGCTCTTCCTGGGTGCAGCGGCATTAAGGCATCTTACCAGCCGTACGGGGCAAAGTAGTCATCTGCCAACACACCTGATCAAATTCAGAAAAACAGCATTTACTCACTACAGTTGCTCCAGATCTGGGTTGAAGATAAAACTCATTGGTTTTCAGGGCATTCGGATGCTTGCTAGATATATTTGTTGCTTTTGGAGTAGCTGTCGGGGCAAAATGACTGGAAAAGCTCAAGGATGTCCTTTGGGGGCATGTACTAAATAAGAGCAAATCAAGATAAAGCGAAGCAGTGGACTGTTCCTTCCTCCTCCTGCCTATGGCCCTGGACTACTGAGATCTGTTGATTATTTCTAGAGCTTCCACAGACAGTAACTTTTTCAAGCTGTCATTGCACAAGGATCTGCACTGCTACTAGGAAAACGTTGCACAAATCAAGATGATGAAAGTGACTCCTCTGTATCGAGCTTTTCTGGAGAACACTGACTGACTGCCTCAGGCTTTAGATGCTGTCGAAGACACAGGGACAGAAAATTTGTCTGAGGTTCATCCAGCCCAACAGTGTCTCCAATAGCTGTCATTATCAGCCCCTCAGGGGAAGGCAACTGAAGTACTTGGGGCTGACTGTATCACTTTAACCACATTCTTGCAGACTATTTCAAAGATTTCCAGTAGAGGCATCAGACCTCAAAAACGTTTGCAGTCTTCTGGAAAGTATTCGCTATTCCCAACATTTTGCAGGCCATAAAGGAACAGAAACAATAATCACACAAATGCAGTTCCCAAGAGGTTGTTTAGTAAAAAAGCTTGACATTAACTAGGAGATCAATGGATTACCTCTGCAGCCTTTTAAAAGGCTTAGCTACATCTGCCGACTTCCATTTCTCAGCCACCAGTGCTGACTTACACAGTGAGATCCACACCACAGTTAGCTGAGCAGTGCCGGTTTCACGTTCTTCTAGAACTCTTGAGCAGAAAAACTCCAGTTTTGGAGGTTTGTTATTCAACTTACTGATTTTCTGCTCCTTGCCTGACAGCTAAAGTGGAGACAGGTCCTCCTGCTCACCAAGTAAAGCGTGGTTCTCCTGAGAGAAGGTCCTCCTCAAATGTCTGCCCTCCCCGTGCTGCTTTTGCACCGCAGCCATCAGCTGGGCCGCTCGCTGGCGCACGCAGCTAAGCTGCTCCCTGGACATGTGCTGGTTACAGCAGCGAGCATCAGCTCAAAGACAATTTCTGAGAAACCCCACTTGAGACATTTAAGGAACGTGACTTCATTAGGTAACTTTCATAGACACAAAATTTGCATAATGCCATGGGTACCAACGTAAGGCTGACCCACCTTGCCCCAGCAATAGTCACAGTAAGACATGCTGCTGCTGCACAAAACCTACCAGCCATGAAGCTGTGCAGTTTGAGTGGGCTGGGAAGATCCTTGGGCGCCAGAAGATGGTAGATGAGCTAGAACTGCTGGACTCCACAAAGGGGCTGCAGATGAGAGAGCCTGAGACAGAGTAAGACGCTTTCAGAATATTTTTCTCAACAGGAAAGGGACCTGGTGCTCCTGTGCTGGGGGAGTGCTGAAGATATTCAGCTGTTGGTAGTAGGAGGGCAGCTTGAGGAATGCTCACTAAACCGGACCTTCCTCGTTTGTCATTGACATTTGGCTTGCCACACGCTGCTGCAGCCAGCTTCCCTCCTCCCCTCGCTTTTGCGGCCTGGGTCTGGCAGGGAGCACAGGCAAAAGGGACATTTGCAGGCTGCACAGCACCTTTTCACAGCCACGGGAAGAACCACCAGCCCTCTCCTACAGTGAGTGGGATGGGAAAACCCTGGCTGAGCTGGGTTTGTGAGAGATGGAGCATCCCGAGTGACAGTAACACACGATGCGGCACACTTGCCAGCTGTGAATAGTGCCCTGCCTGGGTAGGGCTACAAGCTGTGGGCAGAAGAAATCACCCAGCCGTGCACCGCGTACCGCTCAGTGTCACTCGCAGCGTTATCATACACTTGTACCATTCCACAGAAATGCATGTTCTTTAAGAAGTAAGAAAAAGTGTGTTAATTCTAATTCTTTCTAATGTTATAACTGTCCGTCACATGCACACACCTACAGTTTTCTCTACTGAAGTGCAAACGCATCTTTTAATCAGTACTTTCTGCATGTTTAAAAAGCTGCTGTTTGACGTACCATACTCTCTTCCCTTCATGCCTGCTTTGATTTCTTGATGCAAGTCAAGATCCACTCCAACTGCATTTATCTTGTACTTGTGTTTGGAATGAACTATTTCATAACATGCACATGGAGATCTATTTTGAGTAAATATGAAATTCTATAATTAGGAAAAAAACAGAGGCCAAACCATTTCAGTATCCTCAGACTACAAACATGTTGTTTGTCCCCATTAATAGCAGTCTAAAAATATAAAATATATGGTATAACATTTGCAACGTTTACATAACATATATATAGCATTTGTTAAAGACACATTGTCCTTTAAAATCAGCTACATTTAATAACTTTTGGTTACTGTGCGTATTCGCAAACTGCAGTAAATCACACGACTTGAAAAATGCAGGGAATAAAATACTATCTGTGAGTATCAGCACTACCTAAAAGAGCATGGCACCTAGACACTAGATCTCAGCTTGCATCCTTCCCTCCCACAAAATGTATTTATTTTGTACATTACTTAGTGGTCTGGGGTCGAAATGTAGCCCCAGCTGGAAGATGTCCAGTGGTCTCTCCCAGGCTGCACAGGAGATAAGCAAGCACCCTTGGGGCAACCCGGGGGCTGGGATGGTTTCGGCAGGCAGGGCAGGAGCCTGTACTTAGCGGGGGTGGACCTCTCCCTCTCCCTCTCCCTATGATGGCAACCCTGCACTAGCACCATCCAGCAAGCATGTGCTCCCTGGGCCAGTATGGCTACCTTTAATGAATGATACGTTGATTTCTTCTGCTGGGGCGGATGCCAGGAGTTCTCTTTAGTGTCAGAAGTGTTTCATTCATGATTTCAGCTGCACAAAGGAACAGGCTGCCCAAAGACAGCAGGCTCCTGAGGGGAGAGCAGCAGCAGACCCCCCCCAGAATTCCTGCTGACCAGAGAACCTGGCTCAGAGTGGAAAGAGAGAGTATTAATTAGGATTAAAGGGAAGTAACCGGCTTAGTATAATACGACAGCTGTGCCAAAGAGAATGCCACATTTTCTAGCTGAAATCCCTACTGTCAGATCTCCGTGTTATATTTTGGGTATCGGACAAATTGTGCTGGCTGCAGAATATTCTCTGTTACTGCAAGTCACTGGAGAGGGGCAGAATTGTCTATATTTAGGCCACCAAGTCCACCGTGTTAACCTTTACTCCCTCTTTGTTTTAGTACTCTGCTTTCTATTTTTACCTTGCATATTCTGCAGCAAGTCTGGACGCTTGAAGAAGTTGGGGCATCCTCTCCCCAGAAGAATTAAGGGACATGCCTATAGTTTGTTTTCCATTTACTTCTTTCTTCCTTTCTTCATGTGTGGGTTTTCTTATAATGCAGACGATAAAAAATACTCCAACCAGAAAACAGCAGACCTGAAATGGAAAGCAAATGATAAATCAAACGGCGGTAGCAGAAAAGAAGGAAAGGGGTAACATAACATTTGTACTGCAATTTTGCCTAGAATTTCAGTCACAGCTGTGCTTATTTAAGATTATGAAGGTACATTTGAAAAAGAAAGCAAAGGATTTGTGGATGACAGACACAAATCATAACAGCACAGTTGCCAGACTGAACAGGAGCAATACTTGCTGTGTACCTCCGTCCTCCATCAGCCAGGCTCTCTGCCGTACTCACAGCCAACAGTGTCACATTCAGCTAGGAAAACGGCTCGCTCAGTAAAAAGGGTGGTAAAAATTGGCACCACATAAATAAGGCAGTCGTATGCTTATCATTGTAAGCTGGTGTTATTTCTGAATGTGTCCCGTGCAGGGACATCCAGTATGGAATGATATTTTGTACACTACCTTCCCTCACCAGCTCGTCTTCCTGATGTTGCTGTTGGACGCACACTGCAGGAAAGGAAAGCCAGCAGAGCACTGCGGAAGGAAGATGCTCAGGAGATTCAGGCCTTACCAGCTGGTTTCAGGTAATACAGATCAAAGTGAATTCCCCACTAAAGAGGAATCCACTAACCAACATTGATTCTTTTCTCAAAGCAGGAAAGGTATGAAGAGGAGCACAGGCAAGGAGAAGGGAAGAAATGTCTTTGGAAAAAAGCCCCAGGGCTGCTGGTGATGTGAAATGCACAACCTCAACCTGGTCAGTGCACAAACAAACAGCACTCTGGAAAGACCGGAAAAAAAAGAGAAAAGGTTAAGAAGCCTCTCTGAGCGCTGGTGGAGCCAGCCTACCCCTACCAGTTAAGGGCCAGCAGCAGCAGCTAGGTAACTTGTGTTCTCATCCATCTCAATTGACAAGAAAGGAAAAAAGAGATCAGAAAAAATAAGGGAACAGGGCATTTTCCTGGGAGCAAGGAACAGCAATATAGCAGGCTTAGGACTACAGCACTTTCCTTGCAAAGGTATTTGGAGGTCCTGAGTGCTTTTAACTTCCACTGGGTTTGCTGGTTGTTGGTGCTCACAGCATGACAGCGACAACAGGTCGAAGCGTGCTCCTTGTTGGTGACAATCGATCTCGACCCTTTACAAAAGTTCCCCTCTGTAAAATCCAGCAGGGCGCTGCGGGGGTAAGCTCTTCCTTCCCAGCGCCGAAGGGACGTGGGCCCTCCCTGCCCGCCCGTGTCTACAGACAGATTTAGATGGACCTCTGTCATCTGCCTGCCCGAGTCACGCATTCCCGCTGAGGATTTATTTTAGACACCTGGCACTCCCTTCAGAGCAAAGTGAATTACTGCACAGGGCACACACAGCCGGACAGGAGCACCGGACACCGAGATGCCTGCGTCCTTGTCAGCCGCCTCGCTCGCCGAGCTTAAATCCAGAGTGTAGGTGCCTTGGCTTGACTGGGCTGAGCAGGTCACCAGGGCGGACACGCAGAACGACTCCAGCACAAGTCGGTACCCGGCAAAACAAGGCAGTGAGGAGAAGGCAGTGACATGCAGGACGGAAGGGGGATAATACAGGGAGGGTGGGGAGAGAAATTATTTCAGAGCTGGAGCTAATTTTGTAGTATCTGGCTGTTTAACAAAGAACCACAGTGTTTTTGAAATTCTGCTTATTGAATTAAGTCACTCTCCTGCCAACTGGATTACTTCAGCTGGCTGAACAATCTGACACCTCTTTTTAGCAAAGAATTTTCTAACATGACCAACTCAGTATGACGGCATACCTAACCATACCCTTCGCTGCGCTCTTGGGGAAAACCAGGCACTACAGCTGAAAAAAAAGCCCTTTTATGGGAAACTTCTATAGAATTCAGAAAAGACTTTGAATAGAAATTAAAACAAAACTCAAAGCATTTCTATTTTGAAGCCTAACAGAATCATGGATTGGTACTTATAGTCTAGCACTTTTTATAGATTTGCATTAATGTATGAAATGTATATTTCTTTCGCATTAAAATTTAAAAAGAAGAAATAATTTGATTGTTACATATTAACAGGTGCTGTTGGAGCATGAGGTTTCTCCTTGGCTTCCGAGAGTGTTCGTCACTGAAACACTCAAAACCAGGCTGTGAAGTCAGGTAAATGGCCTCCCTTCGCCCTCTACGTTAGCGAGCGTTGCTCTGCCAGCACGGCTGGATGTTCGTGTTATTATTTGTACTGCAGCAGCACTCACAGAGCTGAACCGAGATCAGGTCATTACGGTGCAGGGTGCTGGTTTTTGTACCCTCAGAGGCAGTCCTTGACCCAAACAAATCTGCTTAGGAGAAGGGAAGTTTGCCTGTGTTTATATAAGGGAGCCAACGCACAAAGATTATCCATGCTACCTAAGTGAGATTGCTGGAAAGCTTTTTTTGGATGCCAAAGCAGTGGCTTAACCTGAAGATACATGTCAGCTAAAAGGAAACAGACAGCTACTAAACTTCACCCTTTCTTAACTTCTTTACCATTACAGTTTAATTACTGTGCAGTCTGAACACCTGATGTAAGTCATTCTCTCCCAAGACTCCTGCAAACACGCTTCAGCTCCTCCTATAGCCTAGAGTTGTGACAGTGGGACAAATGCAAACATATCAAGTTTTGGAAAGTTATGGGCACTCTCTGCCTTCTATGGTATCTCCACAGTATCGCGACTTCTTCTTCTTTACCTCCAAGACAGTTCTATCAGTCCCTGAGGGCCTTTTCATTCCTCTGAAATCCAGTCCTGTCTTCTTGCCCACTGATTTCTTGCTCAGAAATAAAAGCAGGTGTTTTACCCCAGCTGATACTTTCAGTGTTATAACACTTGGATATCACAGGACAGCATTAAAACCAAAACAACACAGCTGGAAAGAGATGGAACCCTTTGGGAAAGAAATCCCAATGGGATTTTTTGGGATGCCATTTGTGTGAGAGGTCACTGTTCTGGAGAGCTCTTCGGTGGCTTTTTTTGTATCTCAGATTCATTGATGGAAATCATCAGACTTCATTAGATCAAAAGCTAACATCCCTCTCTGCCCACAGACGGACACATCACAGCCTTTGGCCACAAGCTGTACCAATCACTGGTTCTTAAACTAAAACTAACTATTCAATTGGCATAAAGCCTAGCATAAACATATTTAGATCAGGTCATGATTTTAGCTTAAAGTTATTCTTAGTGAGCATAATCTAGTATTTCCAAGACAGCAGTGAAATCAATTTACAACACATGTTTTTGGTTAAACCAGTTCAACTTCGCACAGTTCGCAAAGTAACAATCATTTTTACGGCTAGTATTCACCTGAAAATGGGCCTGGTGCAATGCAGCATGCTTTACTTGCCCCTTTGCTTTCTGACACTTGCTCAAGTGCAAGCTGGAGGGACAGAGACATTCTCCTTAACTTCCTTTCACTCCTGGAAAGCTGGATCCCTGAATTCCCCCCCAGACACCACTTTGGTTTCTTGCCTCGGTGCTGAGGAAAGCAGAGCTGAGAACAGAGTCCTCCTGTATGGCAGGCCCCAGGACCTACAGAATCTGCCGTGTGCCCAGGTCAGGAGAGAAAGCGGAGAGGCTTTGGGGACCCCACGGCTTCGCGGTTCCCGTGCTCCTCTGCTGCCAGCCCTTTGCGACCCTGCAGCTCTCGACCTCCTCCTGGAGACGGGACCCTTCCCCGGAACTCCCACAGCTCTCCAGGGGCCGATGGCACCTTCCCCTCGCTTCCTGCGCCCAGGATGAGCCGTGCGTTCCAGCAGCACGCGGGGCATCAGGACAGCAGCCGTACCGCCAGCTGTTGTTCAAAGGCCACTCACGCTCGCCAACTTCGATGCGTTACGGACCAGGCACTGTGTGAGGACACCGGTCCCTGCAGGGCTCCTGCAGAGCGTCTAAAGACGCCAGCCGCATTTGGTTGCCACTGCAGGAGGGGATGCAGGATCCCCTCACGTGTGCTGCAGCTTTAATGCAAAGGAAGTGCAGGCGCAGAGTCGCGCCAGCCAGACCAAGGAGCCCATGCACAGTGCACGCGTGCAGCCAAAGGCTACGCCGACACCATGGCAAACACCAGAGTGCTGGAAAGCACCTTCATGTCGTCCTCCTGCACTGTGAAACCTGGAGCCTTCAGATGAGGGTTCGTTGCCCATTGTGACGTGCTGGTCACAAGGTACACTACAGTGACCCGTGCACCTTCTTTAATACCGTCATTTGAACATATCTGCTTTTTCGTGTAACACAGACAACTGTTGTTTCAGTGTCCCCTCAGGACAACATGTTCTCCAGAGAAAGGCCCAGGGACAAAGAGCATCTTTTGAAGGCTCTCATTACTTCAGTGCCGTATTTCTCATATCTGATAAGCCTATCTGTGAAATTCCAAAAAGAGGTGGTTATCTCCTCTTACACAAATAACTTGGGCTAACGTTACTTTGATACAAACCTTCTGTGATACATTTCTGTAAGCAAAGAACTACTTAAGTGCTACCCTTGAGGAAATACTAGCATAATGTTTCACATCTGTCTCGTTTTGACTCTAATGAAGACTATTTTTTGTACCAGCTCTGCCCTTCTATCATTACAGTGTGTTTTTTCTTTCAGTAAGCAGTTAGAATTCTATTTACTAGTTACTGCAGTTACTGCTTTGAATGCATTTTTCTTTGGAATCAGCAAAACACCAAGGATATTTTACATAAAACAAACACGTATATGATTTTGCCAAACAGAACAAAAGGCATTTTGTGGATTTTTGGACTTGTCTAAGGCCTGTATATTTTCATTTCTTGATAATACTCTAGAGTATATGAAAAATTAACAACTGTGCCTTGGAAACTGTACTAGCCCTTGCAGGCTGGACCCTAGGTCAAGGCCTGTAGCCTTAGGCTATCAGTCAGCACCACTGACCCTGTACTGAACCATATTCCCACTGCCACAGAACATTTTTTTAATTCTGACTTATCCATGAGAATGAACAAAGTTCCAATGACAAAACGGTCTGAAATTGGTGATTTTGGGCAGGCAGGTTCTAACTAGGTGAGAGTCAAATCCTGTTAAAGTCTTGCAAGCGCAAATGAAAGAGGCAGCCATTCTTCCTACACATGCAAGGTCCATAACGGAGGCCGTGACCAAACAGGCTGGCTCGGTCTGCGGTGCCTGCTGTCAGTAACGAAAAGGCTCCCGCAAGAGCAAAGCCCGTCTGCCCCACCGCGGACCTCCCGGCGGGGCTGGGATGCACCTTCAGCCTCTCACACGCTTGTTTGCACAGACAGAGTCAATCCAGTGCATCGGTCCGGTGCGGAAGGGACCCAAGCAGATGGTCTCCGTAGGCTCATGCCCTGGGGCAGCTCTGCCTCTGGGGCTTACGGGCTCGCATAACTGAGCCTGGCGTGTCAGAGCATCGCCGCTGCACCCACAGCTACCGACCTCACCCGCAGCCTGCCAGCGGGATGCTGCACGCCGCGCCGGTGGCTGCGCCGGGGATGGCCTCTGCCGAGCAGCATAGTGCAGAGTAGAACCAGCAACAGGTTTCTTTGTCTAGTGCATTTGCTAGGCTTATTTCACTGGCTGCGGTGGTCTTCACCCTTTCTTTTAACACGCAGATAGAACTGCACGTTAAAGGGCAAAAGAGAAAAAACTCTGTGGCGTTTCCAGAAAATATCTATACTTTTCTACAAAATATGTATTAGACCAGTCTAGGCTACGCTTATCATAAGTCTTGGATCTCTGCATGTTGCTCATTCCAACGCAGAATCTAGGGCTAACCACAGCAGAGAGAGAAATAGCTGAGGACACAAAACACAAGAAGAATTTTAAGCATTCACCACTAAAATACAGTATATATTAAAAATGCTGTCAGTGTTTACTGCTAAAGTCAAGAGCATCCCTGGATTTAGGCTTTGTTCTATATTTCATGCTGAGTTCAACAATAAATATTCAATCACAAGAATTTAGTTTGAAAGTTCAGAAATTTTTAACGCCCCTCAAAAAGAGTTTAAAACAACTCCTTAAAGCAAAGTGCCTTTCACAACATTCAGAGTGCACTGAGGTTATTATTGCAAATCACGGACTCACAGCGTAACTGCAAGGCCTGCTGCACAGAGCGCTGCCTTTTAAGAAGTGGTTTATGAAAGAATGAATCCATTAAGAAACTTAGGTGGAGGGTTTGACGCGGAGCCACCCCTGGCTATTCTCACCCACTCTGGGCCAAGTCCAGCACAGAGCAGGCTTTAGTGCATGAGACACACAGATCCTCCAGCTCCTGGCAGGACTTCACCATGAAAAAGACGCAGGGCTCAGACTCACCCTGGAGACCTTACGCGGCGACATCCAGCAGGATGGAGACTGCTCCACCTGCGGGCATGGCTGGCTTGCTTCTGAAGCACTTCCCAACGCCCTGCTTACAGCCCGGCTGCAATCACCCCCCGTCAGCCCTGGATGGGGGAACTGTTTGAGTTCAGCGGTTCACGCGGTACCGTCATCGTTGGTTCTGCTCAGTGATTAGTGCTCCTGAGCCTGAGAATGCAGTGCACTTCACTTCCAGGTGGGCCACAGAGAGCGGGCCCGCTGCGGGTGGGACGCCGGCCCGGCGGCCGGCTCCGCTCTCTGGGACCCTGCGGGGGCACGCACAGCCCTGCAGCCCTTCTCTGTGCAAGGTGAAAAGCCTTTCACACAGAAATCCTTCACAAGCTGGCCTTGCCTCCCATTTTGCTTATTTATAAAACAGAATAAAAGTCTGAAATGCTGGGGAGCAGGAGAAGGAACAAGTGTGGGGTTTTTTTTCCCCTTGTTTAAGAAGTATTTAAGGAATGTTAAGTCTGACTTGATTTCTAGAGGGTCTCCTGGGGCCCACAAGGATGTTACTTTTCCCATTGCTTCCTTAGTAATTGTACCGACTTTCAGGAACGAAATTCTCACTTACAATACAAAACAGCAATACCCCACACTTCCCTGCAGTAGTTAAATCTGTTCTGCTTTATTTATCAAAGCAATATCCCTCAGAATCAAAAGGCCCAACTCCTTCCACCCCTCCCTGCAAATTCATGCAACACCAGCGGATGCTCAGGACCGGTGACTCGGTCGCTAACCAGCCGCACCGCTGACCGCCCTCCAAAGCGCCCGGCTAAGCCAGCCACGAAGGGCTGGAGTCTTTCAGAAATGCCAGCAGTCAGAAAGATGAGTAAATCTGTCTCGTGGGCTTGCAAAACCCCTGAAAACGCAAGTGCAGGTTGCCAAATAAGAAAAGAGAAGATACGAAACACACTAAACTATTCCAAATGAGGAATAAAATACAATTATTCCAATGAGGAATGCTTGCATTTTAAAAAATTGATACACACGTTATCAGTCAGAAAGGCTGCTGTCTCTTCCAGGATGTACTGCTTCTGACAAGACCTCAACTTGCTGGCTGGTATCACTGCTAACACCTGAGAGCAAACAGCTAATCCTTACACTGGTTTTGTGCTAATGACTGAACCCAGGTAACTGGAGTCCCTGGCAAGCTCCCCATTTAATTCAATTAACTCCAACCAGGCCTGTGCTGACTGCACAAGTCAGCGTAAGAGAAAGCCAGAAGCCAGATCCCTGGATTCAGATGGCAAAAACCAAGGAAGTTTCCACCCTAACTTTCTGGTACAGTTACCGGCAGTCTACCCTGCTGTTGCCGAGTGACCCAGCATCCTCAACAGTTTCTACAAAATGGCGTGGAAAAACTTTTTTTTTTTTTCCAAAAATGCTTGTCTTTTTGCTGAGAAAATGGAAGAAACTTATTTCATTGTATATTTTTTTAATTTATTCTGAAACGCTGTTATGCGTCAGTTTAAGCAAACGTTACGCTGCCATCTCCGTACTCGTACGCTGTGTTGGAGCTGCAGAGCCTCCAGGAAGATCATGTTTCCCCTAATGCAACACAGATGTCTCGATGGCCGATCTGCTCAACGCACCCTGGGAGCTGCTGACCTCTCCCTGGGGACCCTGACACTTGGAGAGATTTAGGTTCCTGAGGTATTAGCTGAAAAATGCAGCTTAACAAGGAAAAGACTTCAAGTGGAAATTGACTTTGAAGCCGGTTCAACAAACTGAGCACTATTGAATCTGGGAACATTGAAATGTTTCACTTAAAAAAAGATATTCCTGACTCTTGTTTGGGGTTTAATTACCACAAAAAATAATTTTTTTTTCTTTGTTTTTGAGATGAAAACAAATGGAATCTATACAAATTTCTCATCAGAGATACGTGATTTCATTCATCTCTAATTTCATTTTGAGGTAATTTCTCAAATGACAGAAAATCTAAACAGTATCCAATATACAGTTACAGAACTGAGGGGGTATAATACCAGGTCTCTCCTTCCCTAAACTCACAAAACATCTGATTCCACTAACACCATTAGCTGCTTTTTGCAAACAACTGTGAAGAGGAGGAGGAAACCCAACACTGCTGCTGGTGTTTGGACAGATGCGGCTCTCCAGCATGCTTAGGTGGAGCGCCAGAACCAGAAGAACTTGAGGCCAAATCTGAGGAATGTGCGAATACAATGACATTGGTGCAGATTTTTGCGAACTTTTGCAAGCCCTGTCAGAAAGTACTTCAAGCTATTCAGCTGGTGGGATGGCTTGACTGGTGGGACGTTCTTGACTGGGGCTGTGAGGGGAGGCTGCCCTGTGCTGCACAAGGACTTCTGTTAGAATAGGCTGATCTACTCCCAAGAAAGGAAATTAGCAGCCCTAGGGATCTTAACAATGCAAAAGAATTCATACATTTGCCTTCAGTAAGCGAGTCACCTTCTTAGCACCCTGCTAGCACGAATCAAGTTCACGGTGCAGCTGTATTAGAAAAAAAAAATCCCGTTAATACAGACAGGGCGGACGATGGATAGTGATCGCACCAGGTCACTTCCAACACATGGTATATTTAGCAAGCCAAGGCTGTAGGGCACGGCATGCCATTGTTCAGCAGACGGAAAATCCTGCCCTTGGCGGGGCTCATCAGGTTACACTCTGCGGCTGCGTAGGGGCTGAGCTCGGGGGCTGCTTTCGGTGGCCCCCCGCCCCGAGCAGCAGCTCCATGAGTGGAGGCCACGCAGGAGCACAGCCCCGGGCTGTCAGCTCCTCGCACAGAAATCTTGTCATACAGCGTGCTTCTAATACTTAAATGAAAACATGGTGATGTGTTTTGTCAAAGCGTTGACCATTTGTTGACAACTAAACTGTCAGTTCAAGCTTAGAGAAATGTTACAAAGGGTTTTGGTTTGGTACCTTGGAATTCTGATATACACGAAAAATAAATTAACCAGGGAAAATTAAGCTGCAAATACAACTGGTATATCCTCTCAGTTGATACAATTTCCAGGTCTGTGTGACAGTAAAAAAAAAAGTACTTTCCAAATATTTTCCTTTTACTTTTGAACATTCTTCTACTTGAAGCCCCAACAGGCTGCAACATATTTGCCCACTCACATTATTTAGCTAAGAAGTTTTGAAATAGAAAGAGATTTGCATAGATTTTTCCTTGGTGGTGCTTTTGAAGTGTTATGTCTGGGATAACTGGTAAAATCCCTAGAAGTCTGTACACTGCCAACATAAATAGAAAGTATATTTAAGGATGGGAGATTATCCATTCCTTGACAGGGCTGTGCTACATACCACTAGCTGTCATACATAGTCTGCTGTCAGTTCCTCGCAGCAATTTTGTTTGAAGTTCAGTCCAGCACAAATAATGCTCAGATAGGCTTTTCTCCTGGAAAACAAAGCCTTCAGACCTTCAAAAGGAGCTTTAAGGACTCATATGTGACCACCGTCTTGGACGTATCTCAGAAACAGCATGAGTCAGCGGAGATTCTTGAGGCTGCAGAAAGCTTTGTCTTCTTTGTGGAAAACCTGTTACAGCATTCCTGTCATCTTCTAGCCTGCGTGTGCATCCTCCAGGATGGCCGAGAGTACAACAGGGAAGCCAAAACCACTGTAAACAGTTAACATGACACTGTGTTCCTACCTGCGAATTCACTGGAGAATAACAATTCTCTGCAAATAAAGCTCAGCTGCTCTATGGCAGCAACCAGTCTTTGAAGTCAGAAAACCTACGCTGTGGGTCCAGCTCATTAATGTTAAATACTACATCTAAATAAACCTCTACATTTTATGGAAGTTTTTCCCATCCCACAGCTTTGATGGATGGAGGTGCCGAGTGCTCCTGGCAGGGATGCTGGGCACTTGTCTCCCATGCACTCCCATCTATGTGTTCAGTATCTTCCAGAAAAGAATATAAACCTCCCCACTACACTCCAAAACCCAACCGTGTCCAGGTGTTTTCTGGAGGGCCCAGGTTACCCCGCCAAGCACCGCTTTTACGCTAGTTTAAGATCCACAAGGGATAACATCAGGAGACTAGAGCCGTGCAGAAATACCTGCAAGCAGATGCGATGCTGGGAAGCCCAGTTACAGTTCAAATTCCCACCCTCTGCAGTGGGGACGACTCCTTGGCAGGCTGGGCTCGAGCGCTGCTGCGGCCGTGCTGCGGTCCGGAGCAGGGCTGCACGGAGCAAGGGGCGTTATGCCCAGAAAGGCACCAGGCTGCGCTGGGACCGCGCCGGGAGCGGGACAGAGCTGAAGCCGCTGCCGCCCTCTGCTCTGACACCCTCTGTCCCGGCGTGCCCAGGGCACATGCAGTGGAGACCCGCAGGCGGCCGCTCCCGAGGGACACCTCTGTCCTTCCTCGCTGCTCACAGGTACAGGGCCAGAGCAGCACATGCCTATGGCATCCTGAAATTAGCAGCCTCCCTGTTTCGGTTTTGTGAGTTAGCGAGCTCTAGCATAAATGTGTCAAGCAAACCTTTATCTTTTGCCAAATGGGGGTCGGCCAAGGTGAGGTCACGCCTGACCGGGGCTGGTGCCCGCATGGGTCACGGTGGGGCAGCAGCAAAAAAAAAAAACCACACAGTGTAAAAAACTCGGGGCCTTTTAAAGCATTTCCAAATGCTGTCCTGATACTCCTGCTGGGTATCAGCTTATAGGAACTAGACAATCCACTTGAAGCAGCTGCGGAGCCATGTCTAAAACTGCATCACCTGCTTCACAGAAAGAGCTGACAATGGCATTAGCACAAAACTAAAATTAGACGCTTAATTGAGCTCTGCAGTCACTGAAATTGATGACAGTTCAGCAATTCATATCTCTGATTTTTCCTGACTGAAATAATCACAAAATCAGCTTCCATTCATACTTCTCCCTGCTCCATGAGGAAAAGCCCCGGTAGCCTGCCACGGCTGGCACACGGGGAGCCCGGCTGACACCTCTGCCAGGGCTCCTGCCATTCCCAGCAGTTACTGTGGCAGGAACAGACCTGGAAAGAGATTGCGTGTCCCCAGATCAGCATCATTTTACAAAAATGGAATGCTATATTCAATGGCAGGGCATGGGAACAGTCATCACCAGTACCTGAATACATACAAGACCCAGTACGTTAGAAATAGACAAATAAACACACATGCAGGACAATGACAGAAGAGGAGGAGAAATAAGACACAAGGAGAAGTCAGGCTGTCAGCTACACACTCAATCTCCAGTGCGCTGGAGTTAAGAGGGATGTTACTAGTGCTGTTTCTCTCATTAGCTGGGATGGAAAGAGCTATTTGTTCATTTACTTGGGCCATTCAAAAATGAGAATTCACAAATCAGAGAGAAGGACTAGGCTGCAGGATGCACACCCGTGGGCGCACGCATTAGGTGTGTACTGGAAGAGCCTCATCAGCTGCCCTGCTGCCAAGGCGGAGCTGGGATTCCTGCTCCAAGTCCTCTGTTCTGCAGGACAGCTAGCTCAGTGCTACACATTCTTCCTCAAGCAGCAACCTGGTTCATACGCTAGCTCTAGAAGCAACTTCCTTTTTTTGCATTAATGTTTCTGGGATGCAGTTCTGGTCCACTGGAGTTGAGTGAAAATTGAAGAAAAATTTCAGATTTTTGTAGTTCTTCAATAATTTCATGCAATTAATTCTTTATGTGATACCAAAGAGTTAATTAATACATAGTCTGAAAGACAGTGAGAATAGATTTACATTAATATTATTGTCAAGACCACTTCCTTCCCAAGAAGTGAGTTGTACCTAGATCTAGGCACGCTTCCCATTTCATTGTCACCACTTTCTCATGTGGCCTCCACAGCTGCAGGGAAAGACAGGAGCAGGGACCTGATCGTGAGATGCAATTGCGCGGTGTCACTTGGTCCTATGCACAGGTAAGTCTGGAAGCAATGTCACATTCGTCCCTGCTGCTGCTCCTAACTAAAGAGGGTAATATTAGCATCTCCAAGTAAGGAAGTGAAAGCATCTCCTGCTAAACACCGGATCAGGGTGTCAGAGTGGAAAATGGAACCAGCCTCTATGAGAACATCTTGTAAATAAATCAGAAGATCTTATTTTAAGGTGTGCAATAAAATCTATTGAAAGGAATGTGAGCCTTTCCATTGACCCGCTAGGGTGCGTCACACATTTTAGGCAGAGGAAAATGCACCCTATTTAATTGTATGTGTTATTTACAACTTGAGGAGGTTGTTCTTTAAGATCCGGAATGAGAGACCTAACATATTGCCATTACAGCTGCAAAGTCATAGCACCGAAGCAAGCAAGCAATTGCTTTGCTTCTATCTCAGAGAAAATGTGTTGAAGACCTGCTGCGAAGTTCAGGGCAACACGCAGACTCTTGCAAGGTTTGCAATGCAAGCACTCTGTGTATGCCTTTCTGCCTGTGGCACGCTCACCTGCAATTTGTGCGAGATTGCTACAGTTTTATTTTTAGTTCACTGTTCTGTACAACATTTGGAGTTTCTGATCCACAAATACATCTCCTCACAGTGGTACATCTGGAAAAGCCACAGGGTGCTCCCACCTCCACTCACACCTGAAGCCTCTGATGGCTGACAGCACTGAGCTTCCGAACCAGTCCCTCTTCTGCTCTTTGCTCAGCATCTGGCTTGCTTTTGGCCTGGCCAGCAATTTTATTTGCATCCTCTGATCCAGATGTTGCCTGTGGCTCTTTGCAAGAATCTCCCGATTCTGCTGTGACCTTTGTGGAAGGAAGGGGCATGGTACGAGACCTGTACTTCACCTCAACTGTGATAAAGACTCAGGCATGGCTGGGCCCCTCCAGTGCTGCTCCCGATACTACAAGCAGCCATGTAATTTAGTGCAATCACCACACAGCTCACTACAGCTGGTCGGTTGTCTCTCCTCCTCCCTTCTTCCTACACTTGCTGCAGGCACAAAATGTTCCCAGGCTCCCACAGTCATCCCCTGGGGTATGGCAAGTCCATATGTTGCTGTCCCTTTTCACATGCATTTCCAAAGAGCCAAAAAATTCACTCCTTGGAGATACACTTTGTGCACAGTCCATCCAGCAGAATGAAGGAACCTAGCCGAGAGGGCCACAAAAACATGTCGTTGCTTAGCAAGACTTCACTTGACATTCAGAGATATCAAGTACATTATTTTGGGGTAAAGTAATCTCACCAGCCCTATTTCCAACATAACATGCCTAACTTTTTCTTAAGTAAAACCTTTTTATAGTCTTTTGCTTTAAAATTCTCAGTTTGCCAGGAATAGCAATGTCCTTCTATATTACACTACAGACATCCATTTGTTCCAGCATTTTTATCAGCATTTAGGGCTACAATCAGAGGACTCTGACTTTATTCTAAAAATCATCCACATGTATTATGAGCAATCAGATATCTGTATTAAAAGTCTACAGTTTGCGGCTGCCCCAGGTGGCCAATGCTGTTGGAGATGTCTGCTCCATCCCGGCACCCGGCGGGGAACACGACATTTCTGTCGCTGCTGACAGGCAGACTGGTGCAGCAGTGCCCTGCTCCCCTCCGCAGGCTGCGTGGGTCTCAGCCTCTGAGCCCAGCTCTTCAGACGACGTCTCTGTCCCTGAGGAGAGCATCGTCAAGTGGACTGAGGCTTTACTTAAAGCTAGCTGCAAAGTATAGACCGCTGATCAGCATGCATTTTAAACGCCAGACATTTTTTGACTGACACTCCCAACTGATGGGTAAGTTCATGTTTTAAGATAACGTCACATTCGTCAGTGTCACACACAACTGCTGCTTTAAACATCACCAAAATATTTCCCTTCATTAAGTATCATCTGCAGAGTCCCCACACGCAGGAAGATGCCTGACACAACTCTCTAAGATACCAAGGCATAATCAGCGTAAAGAACTGCACCCTGAATGAAAGCTTAAGACTTTGGGCTGGAAATGTCTTCTCCTGAGCAGCAGCAATTGCAGCTCATGTCACAACATTCTCGACAACAACAGCTGAAGATACCTGTTTCAAAAGGGACTGAATGTTATAATGCAAAGCTAAACGCTTGTATTCACAGCTGTGACAGCCTCCTGCGGCTCACCTCCCTTCCTGTCTTTTAATGTACATTAATTATCCTCCCAAGTAGCTACTTTTCTATCAACAATATGCACAACATCTTTCCAAAGGCAAAGTGGAAATCCCTGCAAGTATTTCTGGTGCTGCTTCCAGCCAGAAATAACAGTAATCTGATCCACGAGTGAATTCCATTTCTGTTGCCGAATTCCTTTGTACAAATATCTTTGCTTTGAAAAGGTTTGGCAACAGTGAGGCACAGGCTAATTTTACTTATAAGGTGTGAATCAAAGAAGATTTGCAAGTTTCTGAATCACAGAAAGGAAGCGTCTGCGGCCTCTCTTACCACTTCTGTTAAGAGAAAACATCACAGTTCAGCTATTTTAGATGCAACTTCAGACCTACTTGCTGCAGCCCTGCAGATCCTCCCACCGCCCGCACGCTCTCCCCAAGCACAGCAACATGGCCAAGTCCAGAGTCTTGTCTTGGGCCTGGGAAACTTCTAGCCTTATGCAAACCTTCTGTCATTAACAGGCTGCGTTACCACAGGCAAAATTTAGTCTGCAGTGTTAGAGAGTTCGGTAAATTTGGGAGAATCCAGCAGACGCTTTGTGAGAGAAATGGGCGACCAAGGAAAGGGCGAGCTCCTCTGCACACTGCGCAGCACCGAAGGCCCTGGGAAGCTCAGGGACTAAGCTACAAACACCGCTGCAGCGGAAGCAAACTTCCAGGGAGTGCGTAGTACCTCCGGCCTGACCCAGCTGCAATGTAAACGAAGGCCTATGATCAATTAACGCCTTCTGCACTCCTTTGCTGCTGGGAGAGCTCCCATCCGAGGTGAGGTTGCTCTGAGGATGGGGACAGCTCTGCCACACTGGGTACAGCAGCCTCTCAGAACACGTACAGCTGTTTGGCTCTGCTGCCTCCAGTCCTGAAGCTTTCATAACTTCCAAGACGCTGTTCCTGATGCTGGGAGTTTATTTCTGTCCAAGCCACGCAGCTGGCCAGCCTGCTTCTGCAGTCCCCGAGAAACAGCCGCTGCCACCCCACGCAGTTCGGCAGGGTGCTAGGGCCAGAGCTGCTGCGAGCGCTCCCCTAACGTTTTATCTCTCCGTTCACTGCTTATGGCAGATGCGATCTCCTCCAGCCCTGCAGGGACAACACCGAGGGCTGGGAGGCTTTGACTTGTCTTTCCAGTACCACGCTCATCACTCTCCAGCCTCTAACTTTAACTGCCCTGCCCCAGTCCATGGGTGAACACCACCATACCTTCTTCTTTCTTAAAGCAGGTCCTGAGGGTTTACAGATGACAGGCATGGTATAAAAATTAAACAGCATTGCTTGCAGGAGCGGAGGGTCCTCCATCTCCCAGCAGTCTGCGGGATCTGGCCACTGAATATGGGCGAATTCTCCCATAAAGATCAGTATCAGGCATGCTTAATCTTGCTTAATTGTTTTTGTACACTGCCACTCTGCAACCTGACGGTTCATCTTCTGCACAGATCCATGGCAGATCACAACCATTTGTCAAACCAAATTGTTCCCTGACAGTCTGCGGAGACGTATATTTGCCATCTGCAATCTATTCCTCGGTTTCTGGCGCATATTTTCAGTGCTTTCTTTTGAAAGCTGTTTCAGATTTCCATGGGCTTCTCCATAACCTTTACTAGCAAAGCCTCACACAGTTTAATTGTTGACAGCTGCGTCATGAGCAGTATTTTATGTTTCTTTTGTTGTTCCTCTTGCTGCATGCATAGGAGTTGCTACATTAAGGGCCGCTTGACTGTATAACACGCACCAGGATGTGCAAAGCAGACGGTGTCTTCTGAGAGCGGGTTATTGGGGCTTTAATTGTTTGTTACAGTTTTACAGAGATAGTTGCAGCTCCATACCTTAAAACACTGACAAGTAAAAGGCATTTGAGCAAACAGGTGTGAAGCTCTGAAATTACAGATTATTGATAAGCAAATAAGAGTTAATTAGTATAACGACTATGTAATGCGCTCAGACAGCTATGTGCCATTTCACAAAGGAAAATCCAACGTTAGTAACACCTTCAGAGTTAGGAAAACTTGCAGAGTTGTATTTTCCTGCTCAAGCTCCAAGGACCGGCAGGGTCTGTCCCCGACAAAGGTGCCTGCCGTACACTGCGGCATGCCGGCTGTGAACGAGCCGGCGGGCAGGCTGGTTATTAGGGGTAGGCCAAGCAAGGCTACAGGACCCCTGCTCGCACCTAACTGTAGCGCAGAGAGAAGAAAGGGGCCACAGCTCTGTTTCCAGCCCAGAAGCAGAAAAGCCCGGTCCGAACAGTGTCTGCGCCTCTCTGACCTAAAGCCCGACTGTGCCGTGACTTGTGCTGTCCTTGATGCACCCTGTATCCACGGAAAGTCTCACTCCAAAGCAGTCAGACACATACCCAGATGCAAAAACCTCCATATGTATAGCAAAGGCCAGCATTAATAAAACATGCAGGTCCTGGCCTCTGTGACTCTTGGGACACTCAACACCCCCTACCCACACATTTCACTCAGTACAGTGCCACATGAGAAGTACTAGGCTGGATAAAAGTGAATCTTTTCCTTTCAAGGAGTTTACATTTCAGTTTCATGGTAAAGAAAAATCCAGTTTAAAAAAAAAAAAAATCACTGCTGATTATTTTTTTTTCCAGGCAGAAAAGGGACCGCAAATATCTGCAGAAGATGCAGCATCCGAGAGCATATCTAGGAGACGCAAGGTTGTGGTAATACTATGAAAGATGGAAAATGCTGGGGACTAGACTGTTCTCTCTTTCTGCCAGGCTGAACTCAAATCTGAAACATCTGTTCACATAACTTGAGATGAGTCAAGTAACATAAGCACAAACTCTTCCTGACATCAGTGCGGAACAACTATCAGTTAAGCTTTTGTGAAAATCTAAGAATCCAGACACTTCTGATGTTCCCTGCAAGCACAGAATAACAATGTGTTTTCAGAACCAGCAAATCACTCAGAGAAAAATTAGCACTTTTACAAGTCTCCTGAAATCTGTTTTTTCTAGAACTAAATTGTACACACATTGTCCTTTAGGAGCTATTCAAACTGGGCAGTAACCAGCTATATATAACGCACATCTCAGGCCAGCACAACTGACACTGGAACAACAGGTCTTAATTCAGCCTATTGCAAAGATAAAGGTCAGTGGAAAATACTCAGTTTTGAACATGCACTACCACTATTAAAAGCGTAATCTGAAGGGCAGAGAGTAGGATTTTAGCCAAAAGTATTGAGGACAGAATTTACTTCCAGAATTCGCATCCAGACCTCGGTTCAGGGCTCACATCCCAGCTTGCATCCCCAAGCTTGGTAGAAGAGGGATCTACGTTTTCTGCAGGGCTCAATTCTCATATAAATACCTATGCATACTTACACAAGAAATACTTCTCTAGCTATGTAAGATACAGTAAGTTCAGAAATAGTGCAGTGGCAAATCAAGCAAAAAGCTGCAGAGCCATTTGCTATCTAGACGTCCCTGCTTCTGCAGCCCTAAACCAAGTGCCGCCTGCAGCCCTCCAAGAAATCTCCGCATTCAACACATTTTGGAGGATGAACCCCCTCCTGTCAGGGAAACGGACTAGAAATTGGGGTCAGTTTCTGATTCTGCTCCCGATTCTATATGTACATGTAAAAGTCACTTAGTTTCCATGCTGCTGTTCTCAAATCCTTTGTCTGCCTTGCCTGTTTAGCAACAGCTAAGGAGGGACTGTCCCCAGCTATGTACCTGCACAGTATCCAAGGCAGGGAACTGGATTTGAAGTGGAGGGCTCTAAAAGCCACAGGAAGAAGAAAAAAAAGGAAAAAAAAAAACCACAAAAGAAAAAAACCCCTAGTAGTACATGGTATCCAGTAGCTTTTCAGTGTGTGGGGGAAGGCCATTCTAGTTATTTTTGCCTTCTCTTTGTACAACAGTAGATGGAGCTCTCCTTTCACCAGCTCCAGCAGTCCATTAATGCCTGCAGCATTACAAATTCGAGCACTGTAATTATTCTGTCAGCACCTGCTAGGGCTGCTGCATGTGACATATCTGTGGCGCTTACAAAGGAGGGATCTCGGGCTCCACGGCTGCCTGCTTGACGTTATTCAGCAGCATGAAATTCTCTGAAACTTGTAAATGACAAAAACGTTTGATTAACCACAGTATTGCCTTTCCTTCCAGTTAAGCATTGTGTAATATTCTTTTCTTTTTTAGATTGTTACCAGGATTACATGGAATTCAGCAGAGTTCGGGAAATGAGAAGGCACGTTTTATTTCTCTTGCAAAACAAGGAATGACAAATTTTGCTCACCACATTTAGAGAGAATGTATATAAAAATTGTATCGTGTCCGTGAGCACTGAAGACTACATTATCCAGAGGATTTTACAGGAACTAAAGGCCAAGGGATCTGTGGCCAATTTCTCAACCACTGCTTGCAGATCTAACGCCTGCAATCTGCATGTAACAGCAGGGCAGAGGAGGAGGAATGAGGGGGAACACTGGCATTTACTTGCATCTCTGCAAGCTGGGAAAAATTACAAATGCGTATGTTGATTTTCTCTCTTCCCCCCGCCCCCCAATCTTCATGTGCTCCTGCAAATGACTCCAGCAAGGCCCTGCGCGGGCAGAGAAGGCCTTCGAGTGTCGTACACCACAGGACCAGAACTACAGGTTGCAGTTTCCTCAAGATGTGTCAGCCAGATCTTCTGCAACAACAGCTGACAAATTAAATACTTCAGAGAGTAAAATTAGGCTGCTCTCTTGTTTGTTTTTGTGGGTTTTTTTTTGGTTGGTTGATTGGATAATGCACCATGCACATCCTGCTTCATATCCAAGTGCACGCTTGACTTTAAACAAGAGTAATCACACGCTACTGACTGCCAGGGAAGGCTATCTTCAAAGCCATGTACAACTTGTTATTCTCTGGAAACGTGTACTCCTATATAAGCAATATATAAAAACTATTTTGACCTTTTTTTAGATTCTTTGAAGAAGATTTCATGTTATGCAAGTAGGAAAACTGAGAATTTGCAGAGTTACACAAGATGCTGGAGATTATATTTATCAGCAAGGTAATCCAATATACATCTATTCTGGCATTCAATAATTAAAGAGAGGCCCCCAGCAGCGAATTGCTGGGCGATTATCTCACAGCAGCAGCTATCCTCAGCCACCAGAGAAGTGCCAGCACCTGCAGACAGGCACTGGCAACTGCACACCACATCTTCACAGTCAGGCACTGAAACGCAAGCGGGCAGTACTTTCAGCAGAACTGATTTTTCATTTCTCTCAATAGAAGTTAACAGAATAAGTGTGACTAGACACCCATCTCTGAAGACAGGGGTTTCCTACTGATAAGGCTGGTAGTGACTCACTTCCTGGATTTAAAACCTTATCCTGCCTCTGATTCTGCATATAGTGGTCTGTTCAAACAGGCTCCGTGCTTCAGCCCTAACAGAGCAAAAATCTAGGTAAGGACTTTGACGTTTGGTCTTTAATGACTAGAAGCCAACAGCTGACAAATTAAATACTTCAGAGAAGTGAAAATTAAACAGTCCTGCAGTCACGAGTGCTGGCATATGGAAAGCTGCCACCGAGCTAATAATAGAAGTGTCTACCGCAGCAGAGAGGGAGGTCCCAGCATCCTAGAGCAAGCCATACATCTGGACACTGGGACGACAGCCATTAGGCAATGTATGTTTAAGTAGCACATACTTGCTGCCTTCCTGCCAGCTATTCATCTTTTGCAACCACAGGCTGAGGGCAGCAGTCCACAAGCAATAACGTGGCACTGGGGACAAAAATCCAATTGGGCTCTGCCCACCAGGCTCCCATTTTAGCAGACGAGTTTCCTGCAGCCACAGGAACACAGGAGCGTCCTTCAGCACACTGCCTGGCTGAGTACAGCTGCTCTACTGAACTCACCAAAAACCAGACAACTGGTTAATTTGTCACACACTTGCATTTGCATGTTCTGGACACCAGCCACTTTCAGTGGTTACTTCAGGTATCTATGAAGAGTACAGAACCACCCACGGACAGTCTTCCTCGCTCACTCCAGCCTGGCCCCCGTATAATTTCCTTGTGCACAGTGGAGCCATACTGCTGAGAAACAGGAGGAGAACCAGGGTCATTACGGGAAGGTGAACAAAGCATGCAGATATTACAACCAGAGATGGAAAATGATTTACAGACAGGTGGTTATGAAGCTAATCAATAGTGCTTGCATAAGGTATTCACCCGTTAATGAATGATAGAGGAAAGCAAATCAGGACGGTGGAACCGCAGACAGACAGCAGCCATACTTACCTTCAGTTGTCTACAAAAAACAACCCAAGCAGAGACCGAAAGACCAAAGTGTGTGCTGTGCTACAGTAGCCAGCAGCAAGATCATGTATATATTATACTGCCCTAGGAGAAGCACACTCATGTGAAACAAGCATCACCCACACATGCGTAGCTCTCTTGGAGATGACAGACAAGGTTGATTCGCAGCTCTCCTCCTAAATAGTGTCCTACACTCTGTAATGCAGATAGCTGACAAGAGATAATGGGCACTAAAGAGCAGAAGTGAGATAAAGCTAAAGAGAAGAGGGAGATAAAGTGCTGAAGAGGAGATATGCATGAGTGCATGCAAACACAGAGGAACAGGCTCTAATATAAAGTACAGGCAGGCTCTGCCAGCTTCACCACCAAATCACTGCTTCTCTTCCTAAAGTATCTGGCCCATGTACTTTAGAAGACTTTCAAAGGTACCAAGCTGTAGAAAGCTTTTGGCTGCATCACTGCTGAGCAAGCTGGATAGTAAGGGGCAAACTGACTGGAGACAGAGCAACTCTGCTGATGTTAAGGACCGATGGGTCCAGGGAAGAGCAGCTCCTGGTGCCCGAGGGTGGCAGGGAGAAGCTTCCGCTCCCAAGGAAGCAAAAGGAAAGGAAACTCCAACAAGCCTCTTGGCTGCCTGGTTCTGTACCCGCTGACATCCACTGCAAGGGGTGGCTGGCTCAAGATGATGCACCATGGGTTTGGGCGGTAACTACAGAAGGGATAATTAGGCCATCTTCCCTCTTTGACAGAAAAAGACCTAAGCGTCTCAGATTCACTAAAGGGAATTTCTGTCCAACTGTCCCTTCCAGAACACCTGTGAAAACAACAGCCTTAGGAGCTATCGGCATCTTGTTCTCTGAGTTTGAGCATAAAACACCTGCTGCGCACACACAAGCTGCTTTTCAGTCAAGCCTGATACTGATTACCCATAACGATGGCAAACACACCCAGGGCTTTTCACTGTACGTATATGCTCCAGAAAAGTCCAGTCCTCTGCCTGCAATTGTAGCAAGAAAAAAAAAAAACCTCAAAAAGAACCTGCAAGTTCTTCTATTTAATGTTTCAGTGCTTCCTGGTCAGAGCTGTTCAGATCAGAAGCCAAGAGACTCTGACAGTTCTGCGTCTTCTAGCTGTCTTCAGTAAATATAGCTACTGTCTTCCACTTCCACATGCATAAGGCCTCCACAAGCAGAACGTAGCTGACAATTTCATCCTTACAGAGACTTCACCGATCAGTACTACATCATCTATCAGTAGAATCAGGCTTTTACATCATGTCTGATTGGGAACAAGAGGTTCAAGAAGCTCAGAGCTGCATAAGGCAAGTCTATCACTAGCCTTTTGCTAACATCTCTTCGAGCTTGCCGGAGCAGGAGGTTTGACTCCTGCAGCACAGACTACAGGGGACACACCTGGAATGGATTTCTTCAGGGCTGGCCAGGTTCCTCCACCCGTGAGGAGGAAGGGATGGTGGCTCCTCCTTGCTCCATGCACAGGCTACTGCGGCCAGGCTTGTCACCAGCCAGGAATGACAGGGAATACTTCTGAAGGCCTGTTCTTTCCTCAGCACAGGGTGCTGACCATGGCCACAGAAAGATTTCTGGCACCAAGGATGGTGCCCTGGCCTTCTCTACCTACTGCTCCCGCACCTCCCTTCCCTTTGGTCCCTTTATGACCTCCTCTGCTGCCACCTTTGGTCTCTGTGCTCTCCTGCCCCCGCTTTGGCTTGAGTGGTGCGCGATACAGCAAAACGTGAAGAGCAGGAGACAGGCAGAGGGAGTCCCGGGAGGGCTCGTGCCCTCTTACTCCCTTCATGGCACTCCTGGGAAGGCAACACTTGACCATGCATAGCAATGGTGTGATACCACACAGGGCAGCAGCTCATAAATTAAAATAGCAGCAACACTGACAGTACTCACAGGTCTCAGAAAAGAAAGGTAATGTGGAATTGGCTTGCTCATCTTTTCCATGACAGGAAACATTTCAATCCCTGTTACCAGTACAAGCATTGTCTGCTTCAATCATTCTTTGCAACTCGCAATACTCTGCATCAGGACCACACAAATAAGGAAAACCACAGTATTCCTTTTGCTTTCTATGGAAAGAGCTCAAAATGCAATAAAACCCAACCTCTCTATGTTGTTCTTTGTGTGCTCCAAAGCGTTCAGCTGCTCACCATTTATCGTGTTACAGCCCATGGATGTACCAACCTTCTAAGTAAAGCAAGCTGGTCACCCAGCAGTCAGCTGCTGCAGTGACTGCAGGACAGGCAGTCTGTCCGGGGGCCAGAAGCTCATGGGCCAGCAGAGGCTGCCAGCAACAGCGCCAAGAGGAGCTGTCAGCCAGCCTGCCTCCACGAAACAAAAATCTTCCGTTTTCTATCCAAACCCATTAACAGCAGAGTAAAGAGGCAGGAAGGAGGAAGGTTAACCAGCTCTCGCAAATACATATACAGCGCTGTCTTCAGCTACCATTTTTCAGTTACTTTTCTGCTTTACGGCCCTTAGCACAAGGGGAAAAATGGAGGCGAGATGTAGAAAGCAATCAGCTTCTCTTTCAGCTTCTCACGCATTCACACCAAACCAGAGCCTGGATCATGGACACGCCCGGGAAGTACTGGAAAACACATTCAAAGCTTTGAAAAATTGTTTTTACAGGACAGGTCATTTTGGAAATTACAAGCAAAGGCACTAAAGCGTAACAACTTTTTGAAACGTACCCTCATCAGAAAACTCCTATGGCATTTCATACACCCCAAATAAAGTTTATGACTTCATAATGTTAATCAGAATACCTTAAAGAAGCCTTACTGGAAATCACAAGTGAATCCTAGGGACTTTGACCTAAGGTGGAATCCGGCTGTTTCAAATCTTGCTGCAGAAAGGTTCATAATCCCGAAAGCAACAGAAAGGACATAGCAATGAAGTATGTGTAAGAATAAGATCCATCTGGGGGGGCAGAAACCTGATTCAATAAAACCAGGACAGGGCATCAGCCTTGTCTCAAACGTTTCTGAGCTGCAAAGCCCCTCGGCGTTTTGCTCCAAGGCAGCTGCCCACGTTTCACTTTGGCCTGCCCGGAAGCACCACTGACCAGAGACCGGGAGGGAGGCAAGGTCGACTTCCCCAGCGCTGCCCGAAATCCCCCGCCTGCGCCTCCCATGAGCCGCGGAGCGCACACAACACAGCACCGCTCTCCTCGCCCTTCTAAATTCAGTTTTGGGGGGTCTGCAGCGACCCGCCGCGCCCTGGTGCCAGCTCCTTGCCTTCCCAGGCCTTCCAGGGGAAGGCCAGGAGGGGACAGACGGCTCGGAGACAGAGCACGCGGCCAGCGCCGTGGCCCGCGCGCGCAGAGCTCCTCTGGAGACCCCCCTCAAGCCGCGCTGCCCGCCACCACAGGCGAGAGCCAGCAGGACCCCCGTGGTGCACGGGCAGTCAGCGGCCTGCTGGCCGCCCCCACACCTGAGCAGTTCATGCTCCAGCCTAAAGAGTCTTTGTTAAGGACCAAAATATTCCATTTTTTCCCTGGGTGCGTGATGCACGCTCAGTCCTGGATGCTATTGGAAATACTAAGGAGGAGGCGGCAGCGAAGGCCATTTCCCTTCCTGCAAACAGCTTGAACTTGCTTCTTTGCCTTAGCTTTTGGTTCATCTGTACTCTAAATTTAGACAATGAATTAGCTAGATTTTTTTAATGATCAAATGTATTTGATGTATTTCTCATTAAAAGCTGGCTCGAACAGCACTGTCTTTAGTGACTGCATACATGGCTTTTGGGGTGTTAGGTACCTACGTCTGGCCAGATTGCTACAGCTTGCCTCTACTGCAAGTGAAGGTTTTCCAGGGGGAAACAGCATTTGCGGTAACAAGCTGTGCCTTAGGCTCCAACAGCGCAAACTGTAGTTTACTGTAACATACCAGCTATTCCAGATTTCTTTCTAACCTATATTATATACAGCATGGAGGTTTCAGCAGCTGCAATTTTGCTTCACACAGAATGTGATTTTCCTTCACGCATCAAGCACCAGCTTGCACAATAACCCAGCAGTCCCGTAACTTGGCTCCCAGTTTTAGGGGTTAGAGCGAGGTCTCCAACCCCAGTCCCAGGGTGTCACAAGTATCAGATATTTCTGTGTGTGAAGGTGGTGCACAATTACCCCAAAGCTAGTATATGCGTGTGCTTGGAAATATAAAAACAAAAGGCAGAGATTTGATAAAAGCTTGGCCATCAAAACACGAAAGCAGGAGAATATATGGGTAGAAATCTAATTCCAAATCGCAGTAAATGAGTGCTAGTTTTGTGGGTATTAGTTATCTGTGTGGACCTTGAAAAACACTTGTACAGAATAAAGCAGCTAAGAGGTCCCATGTTGTTCCTTACCACCCAAGGACAGCGTAAAGCAGCAGCTTTGGTGATTTACTTTCTTGAATTTCTTAGATTATTATGTAAGGAGATGAGAGACAACCACGACAGACATCTCACTACCTGCTGCTCCTCTTCTTGGTACTCTGGCCCTCTCTCAACTGAGCCGCTTCCTTTTCCTTTTCTCCTGACTTCATGTTGCTGCCAGTCCTGGTTTTCCTCCCAGATGGCAAACATTCATCTCCTGGCTACATTCACTTGCAAGAAGAAACAAGCCTTCTGCCTTGCTCTGCACAGTATTAAAACAAATGACACAAGACTAAACTTCACAGCTAACCATAAATCCCCTAACCCACTAAAAAGCCGAGGGACCAAGCTTGCAGGACAAGCTGCTCTCAGAAGTCTCAGTCCTGTGGGTAAAATGCAGAGCACCAGTTTTAAGAATATTTTATGTGGTAGACTGAGGCTGCTCATTCAGCGTACCAGAGGTAGATGAACACGGAACCAGCATTAGCAGCTGATCGCTTCCACGATGGAAGAGATTTATCCTGTAGCACTAGGTATTAAAGTCTTCATATAGGGTGGCACCTACTCAATAAACCCAAGATCAGAAGACTCTGGCACACATGTAGAGATGATAAAGAAAATCCCATAAAGAGAGAGAGATACAAAGACATCTTTAACTCCCATCATGAGAGCCAGACCAAGGATGGAGGCTAGAAGTGCTCTATTTGGTGTATGTGCCCCCCAGCCATCACTACACTCCTTCCCTTGAGGGGTTCTCAGCTAGGTGAACACCACCCACCTGAGTGACAGTCAGGAGTGCTCTCGTAAAAGGCAACAGCAAAGGCCAGCAAAAGAGCACGCAAGCCTAAAGCCACAAGTCTAAAGTTATTTGAAGACACAAGCATATATGGAAAAAGCCTCCGGTTTAAAACACGGGTTATAAAAGCCAAACAGTTGTGCCCAGTACTGTGATCAAATGCCATCCTTATTCCATCAGAGCTTAAAATAGGTTGAGTAACAAGGCAAACAACTGTAAAAATCCCGAGCTGCTGCCAACGGACACGCAGCAGGCAGCAGCATCGCACCGTTTCACTTCAATTCCAACAACTGTGGTGTCTGTAGAAAGAAAGCCTCCATTACGATTCAGGAACACATTGAGCTGCGGGTTGATACAGCCAGACAAGAACTACACACTGCAAAAGGATGCACAGACCACAACGTTAAACCAACCCAGCGTTACAGGCAGCGCATGCATGCACAGCATGGCTAGCCTCTCCAGAGCACCCTTAGCTGCCAGTACGCAGGCAGGAGTCCCCTTGTTTAATTTACCCAACCCACAGGATAAAAACTGGGTGCAAGTTCAGGATCCATGATCTTCCCAGATCCTCTGAGTTCCCTCTGTCAAGCCCAGGTAGTTCTCATATTTTAGCTATTGACTGCACAGGCTTTGTTAGTGCTGGAGGCTGAGGCTTTGTAACAAGCCCCAGGAGTTCAGTACATTCTGTTCAGAGTGCCAAGGCACTGAATAACCATTTGCATTTGCCTAAACATAGCCTAAACATACTGCAAGCAAATAACAGGAATAGGTTTAGCACTCAAGAGCACAATTAAAAGCAAAAACCACCCATCAATAATTTGGTACTTTTCCAGAAAGACCAGAAAAAGCCAATATGAATCAGAATCACTGAAATGGTATTTCTGTACTGCAGCAAAAAACAAAGAATATAAAGTTTGAGATGTTTGCCAAGAACTTTAAAACCTATTTTTAACCAGTCAGTACATTTTATGAGCTTATCTGTAGATAAGATAAGCTGCTAAATACTGTTTCTGGGGTTTAGACTTTTTGCTACAGACATGTGCAATCTCTGTTGCTGCCTGAGCCTGACTGCTTTTCTCTGCAGCAGCAGAGAGATCGCAGAGAGGTAGCCAGCCTTACAGCAGAACTGCTGCATTATGAATCAGATCATGCTCACCAGGAAAAGGCAGGCTGTAGTGTTTAGGGTGGGCTAGAGAGAGCCAAGAGACTTGGGGTGCTGTTCTTGGCATTGCCAATGATTTGCTGCATGACCTTGTGAAAGTGACTTACTCATTGCATACATCACTTTCTCAGCCTCTTCACGTTAAACATCAGTAGTACTGCAAAACACCCCAGAGGCTGCTCACTTTAAGAAGAAAGGGAGAAAAAGAATTAGCCTATCTGAAAAAGAACAGAAATAACGTGGTGCATCTGGGTGCAGTCACATTTCTAATTTCAAAGGCAGTTTGGACTGTGTTTGGAACAAAGGCTCTAACCCAAGTAATAAAAGAGAAATTAAGGGTTAAAAAAGGTACAGCATCCCCTTACAATTACTTCGTCCCCCTGGGTGTTTGATGAGGCAGACGTTACTATAATTGAACGCCTGTGAAGTGTCTGGATGCTGTGGAAGTAGATGCCTCCACTATACCCAACTAGATTCATCCTCACAGCATCCCTGTGCGAGGGAAGTAGGATGCCAAGCACTATTTGGTGCTGAGATGGTTATAGAAGAATACTCCCATAGTTAAAGATAGCCCATGTCACTGGCTCTGGTGATGCCAGCGATTTTTAAAGAAGCTCCGCCTGGTAACAGCTCAGGATACAACCTACCAGCAGCGGAGAGAAATTCCCACTCACAACAGGTGTTACACCAAGCCTCAGGCAGCAGCTCAGGGAGCGCGCCGGTGCCGATACAGCCCTTGCCAACGGGCGTATCAGCCAGCCCATGGCGCGGTATGACGTCAGCCAAAGTGTCTCATCAACAGGAGTTTCACTGAAACTGTGTCTCAGCTGTGCCAGACGGCACATCATTCAATCCAGCAAGCCCTGTACGGGCCTGCAAGGATCTGTGCTATAGACATGCAGTAGCCTCCAGAAGGAAGCACCAGATGTACGTTGAAAACCAAAAGGTCCTTAGTTCATACAAGTCTCGGGTGGGTAACTACGGCAGAGGTTTCCTTAGCACAGCTGCAGGAGCAGAGGGGACTGGTACAATGGCCAAGCCTGTTCCATCCCAGTCAAACACCAGCTACAGGCGCCTACAGTCCCACTTACTCCCAGTTTCTGTCCAGTTGCACAGGATAGCTTCGGCTGCTGCCCAAAGCCAAAATCCAGCTGTGCGTGACCTCAGGAAGCCATTCGTTCTGCTACTGTGCTGCAGCAGGATTTCGCTTCTCCATAACAGAGGGCTCCAATGTGCACAAAAACATCCATGCTACAGTATCAGAATACACTGCAGACCAAATCTGGAAACTGTTTACTTGCTGTGGCCGCCCCCCAGAGCTGACTCAGGTGAGAAACATCCGCTCTCTGCTAGACGAACCATGTGCTCCGCTGGCCACTGTCCACCCACATGCCAGAGCCCAGGACTCAGACAGAAAGGTGGAGAAGGCAGGCAGGAGAAGAGGAGATGATTAGAAGACAAACTGGTAAGTAAAAAAAAAAAAAAAAAATAGAAGTGGAGCACAAAAGAATGTGGGAAGTGGCAGGGAACACAAGTGCAGAACCTCTGTAAAACTAGCAGTTGCACAGAACTGTTAAAGGACTGCTGGATAGTCTGTGGAAGAAGGAGAAAGTTAAAAGGAAAAGGCTACATACACCATGAGCATCAGAAACCTTCATTTTTACTCTCCTGAGACTTCCAAAGCAGCAAATACAAGCAGCAAATGCCCAGAACCACCAGCAGAAAATTCTGCCACAGCTGGGGTAGGCAAGGCAGGGAGCGAGCACGGAGCCCAGGAAAAGGCTCTGCATCAGCATCCCCCAAAGCACACCAGGCTCTGCAGGACTGCTCTGGCTGAAATGCACGGCTCAGCCTCCACTGCAATAAACCTGAGTCTCCACAGAGGAGAAACAAGAGTCTTAATCATCTGCTGTGTTCTGGGGCCGGGGGGGTGGGTGGTAGTTTTTTAAACTACATTCATGAACCCGTTGTCATCAGATATGTATGTCTGTGCCAACGCCCTTTTCCAAAATACTGGCAGCCATGGCAGCAGAAAACATTACCACTGCGATTACCACATACACTTTCAAAGCTCAGACAGATCCTAGATTGCATCCTGCCGACTGGATTCACAGCTCCACCTCAACATGCCACCTCATGGTTTATTGGGACAAGCTGTCTCCTCTTTCTGCACACCACACAATCTCACACTTGCTGTTTTCACTCCTTTACTTCTAGGTTAGCTGTACCTTTACTGAACAGAAATACTGTGATTCCCAAGAAAGGAATTGTGACAAATCACCTCAGACAGCGACAGCAGCCCTGTGTCTGCTAACACACAGTACAGTGAGGCTTCTGGACAGGGACTGTCACTCCCATTTTACAGACGGGAAAATAAGCACCTCCTGAAGGCAAGGACGCAAAACGGCACTTTCTCAATCACCAGATCAGCTGCTTTTGAATGCTAAGAATCCCTGGTGTTTGCTCTGCATTTACCACGTTAATCCCACAAACCCACGGGAACACAGGAGGACAAGCCATTCACTCTCTCCCCCTCTGCTCCGTAACAGCCGCAGATTTCTCACCTCACCCCTTGCTCAGCCACCAAACACCCTTTTGGACACCCTCTCTGAAAAATCAGTTACGTGATTAACCCAATTCAGATAACTCAGGGCAATTACTGTACCTATACCCAGCCTGAAGCAGTCTGCTGCTTCTCCAGAGGGCTTCGTGTGCCTCCTACACATTTTTTCCCCCTAACTGCATCAGTAGGGCAAATAGAGAACAGCGTGCCTTCTCAAAGCATCTCTCCAGTGGAGCAGTGATCACAAGTTACAACGGTCCCAGCACCGCAGCGTTTCTTCACTGCCAACAAAACCGTTTATAAAATCCCAGAGCTGCACAGATTACAAAAAAATCTAACGTAAAGAAAACTGCTTGTGCCACTGGACTGGCGTGCCTGATGGCGTCTGTGCTCCTGGCAGAGGTCAGAGACATGCCTGGGGTCCAGTGTGGGTCTTGGAGCCAGCCTGCCTGAAGAAGTCGGCACACAATCAGCCACAGCGTGAGCCGACAGCAAGAAACTCCTCGCACAGACGTCGCCAGCGCGCGCTGGGTGCAAGCGGCTTACCCTGCTGTCAGACACTGTCCACATGAAGACAACTTAGGTTAACTTGTGAACTTGTTCATGTTCTGGCATCCTGCACATGAAGTTCTCCATGTGTAGATACTCTGATGATCCTGTCTGTGCCTGCAGAGCTGGCAGAAAGAGATTAAGGAAAAAAAACCCACCCAACCAATCCCAAAACAAACCAAAAAACCCACCCCAAGTAAACCCCATCCCCCCAACCCTGCTAAATCTTTCTGCTGCCCCCCCAAATGTGCCTCACAATGCAACACAGCCTCTGCACAGCTGAGCTGGCCCATGTCTTTCTGTGCTCTCCTCCAGCTGCCTGCCCCACCGCTGTGCTAACATGGACGCGGCAGCCATTGAAAGGCAATACATCTGGGACTCCACCAGGCCCTCCTAACCAAACAACTTCCCAGAATAGAGCTATGCTCGCTGAAACCTGATCAAGATCAATAAACAAGGGAGAGACTGAGACAAAGACTCAAACCCTTCTGATTTACACCACCCAATTCTGGCCACCACACACAAACCCTATTTTAGTTTTGCTACTTCTCCCATTTAGAGAAGCCTCCTCGACAAGCACACACTATGGTTCCTCCAAACCCCCAATAACCTTGGCTGTTTGCGAGACAGGAGTTCTCTATCTACAGAGAGATCAAATGGATTCCAGTCTCTCCACCACAGCCAGAAGCAGGAATTTTTTCCTAGGATTTCCTAAAGCTTTTAATCGTCTAACTCTGAAATCTGTAATTCTACTTTTTAAAGTCCACATTCATGAAGGGAGATTGAAGTGACCAAACTGCCAGTACCAGGGAGAGAAGAAACTCTACTTTTCATTCTTCAGCTGCAGTTCGTGACATCTCATTTCACAGTCACCAGCTAGGAAAAGGCTTAGGTAAGAGTTAGGACAGAGATTGAAGCGACTTACAGACCATTTCCCTACAAGAAACACAACCTGCAAAACACTGAGAAGGAACTGTATTTGTGTACATTACTCTTGCTGGGGAACAGAGCAGGAGTTTGGACCAGTGCGATCTCAAGATCTGGCAATATTACACATCACTTAGTATCAGAGAGACGGACCCAGAGGGAATGCAACAAGGGGCCACACGTATGATGAAGGGGTGGAAGCACGTGACATACAGGGAGAGGCTGAGAACGCTGGGAGCATGCAGGCTTGAGAAGACAAGGCTTGGGGGGGTTTATCAATGTGTAAGTACTGACAGAGGGACTAAACGGGACAGATCCAGACTCTTCTCAGTGCTGTCCAGGGACAGAACAACAGGCGACAAGCACAAACTGAAATACAGGAAGATCCGTTCAAGCACAAGAGCAAACACTTTTACTGTGAGGCTGGCCAAACGGGGATAGGTTACCCAGGGAGATCGTGCAGCCTCTGTGCTCGGGAGGTACTCAACACAGCTGACCACTCTACACGACCTGCTCTAGCTCTCCCTGCTTTGAAGGGAAGAGTTGGACTAGATGATCTCCAGAGCTCCCTTCCAACCTCAGCTGTCCTTCAAGTCTATGAGAAACAGGAAGGATGCAATTTGTTTAGTCTAGAAAGAAAGCTGAGGGTAGGCATAACAGACCCCTTTGAAGGCAGCAATCCATGTTTCTTCTTCCCAGTACAGATGAAGAAGTAGCAAATTAGTTTTGGGGAAAGAAGATGTACGTTGAGTTTCTATAGGTAGGAGAACCTATGTGCTGCAACAGACCATGGAATCCCATCAGCAGCAGATTTAAAGAGGACAGTGGGTGAATAGCCATCAGGATGGCCTAGGTATTACTAATCTTGCTTCAGAGCGGACCTGACTCCCTATCGTATTTCAGTCGTTTAAAAGACATACCCTCCTCCCCCAATCTCTGCTCCCCAAACTTCTGTGCCCTAACTTTTTTTTTTTGTATCTGTAGTATGTGAAAGGCTCTGAAATGGCTTTGTAAAGGCTCAGAAGAACAATGGATCTTTTTAGAAACACTATTTCAGTTGCATTGGTAGACTTCATTATTTCAGAGCTAGAAAAGCTGATTAAAAAAGTGAAAGTCACAACCTTGCAAAAGCTGGAAACACACGTTTTCCCAATTTGTACTCTACGGTCAGTGAAGACACAATTTAACTCAGTCTATGAATTCCTCAAAAAACACTTGGAGTTTTCAAAACTTCTTTTTTGGTTCATTTAGTTAAAACTAAAATATACAGAAGCGTGGCTTTGTTATATGCTGTTCAAATATGGTTTATGATAACCCAAGGTAAGCTGTGGTCATCCAAATTGTACCTATTAGCTTCTCACTCTCCAGCACTTAGACTAGGATCTTCCTGTCTGGTTCCACAAAACCATGCAGATCACTGAACAGAAGTGACAAACCCTCCTGTTTGCCATGTTTCTGCAAGTCAGCCTGTGGGAAGCCTGGCCACAATAGCACTCCTTTTGCATTTGAGCAATACTCAACCAATAGTCACTGGACCTGGACCACGGCTAGGGGTTGTAGGACAGGCACAGACGTTGCTTACTAGCTTGCCCTCTTCTCTCTGATCAGTGGAGCATAGACATTATGATCCTACCTGGCATAAGCAAGCTGTGGCATAATACGTATACGGTTAAGGAAAGAAGAGTCAAGGTGAAGCTGCAGTGCATGCTGCCAGATGGGCCACCCAAGTGAACAGGAAGCTCTGCCTCCTCTGTCAAGCTCGCATCACTGCCACCTGTGATTTCAGCCCAGCCCTAGATAGCACTAACAGTGAAACAAGCCTCTGCTGCAACCATAGCAAGAATCACAGCTAGGGCATAGAAATATTTCACCAATCTTGTATGTAAAACACTGTCGGCCTTAAATGCTGCAGTGGCAAACACAGGATAAATATCTAGTAACATGTACCAGCGGCCAGTTCACGGACACATCTGACATGTCACCACTGTTGGTGGCATGAGTGCAGGCTCCTGCATACCCGGTGATATTAAGAGTACAAAGGCTTATTTTCATCATTTCCATAGTGTAACATTGTACATGCATTACTGTAGGTACAGTCACTGTCTCATCATTTCATTTGAGACACCAAGCACAAATGTTCTGACTTCAATGATCTGTGTCTTGGCCTCAGTGGTAGCAGTTTCATACAGTAAGAGAAGTGAAAGCAACATCACCAAAAACCTGGTGTTTAAGTGCAACTGATCTCTTTTTTGAAGCAAGAGTTTGGGCCCCATTCTCTGCTGAACTAGAGCTCCTCTACTTCTTGGATTTCAGCCCCTGCTTCAATGCTTCCTGCTGCCTCAGGATGCAGAAAGGCTGCAAAGCGTCCTCAAGTAGTCAGCTGAGGATTCCTTTGTAGATGAGGCCACCAGCAGTGTCCAGTCACCCTCTGCTCTCCTCCTGGCTCTCCCCCATACAAAGAGAGCTCAGAAAAGCACTGACCACGAGCGCATCCAGACCTCTGCTGCTCCACAAGAGCTGCCAGTCCATGCTGACGCACAGGAAAGCTCAGCTCAGCCAGGAGCAGACAGCGGCTTCGGTAAAGCAGCCTCCGCCATTTGGGTGATGGAGCAGAGAAAGGGCAGCTTCAGCCAAGATGTCTTCAGTGAGTCCTTGCTCAGGTGGAGCCACCACGGCAAGAGGCTGGCAGCGGGCAGGAAGAAGGGTCTGTGGACAGCGTTTCTCAAAGGAAGGTGGATGCAGAGGGATGGAGAGCTGCGGGAGCCAGAGGGCACGGTCATTCTGTCTTATCAACAGCGGGCCACAAACCAAAATGACAATGCTCCTTAAAATGATAGAAAAGAAAAATATCCATTAAATTGGGTAACTGGGGATGGGAAAGCCACCGTGACCTTGTTCCAGCCAGCAAACTAGCTGCTTTGAGTCTTTCAGCATGTACAAAGTACACCAGTCCTTGGCAGCAGAAAGCATCACAACATTTTTTTTTTTTTTGCCATCCCCTGGGAAAAGTCTTTGTTCTGCAGGAAGGTTTTGCAATCTTAAAGGAAGCTCAATGGAAGAGACAGGTAAGAAAAGAAATCTGATCTCAAGACTCTGATGAATTTAACTTGCTAGTATAAATGTGCACACTGCACATCTAAGCAGAAATAAAATACCCTAAAAATACCCCAAATGCAGCCTGAGAACAGAAAATTGTTGCCTAGCCAAATATTAATTTCATTCCAACCAATGCCTGCACTTTTATCAGTTACATTGCAAATGGTGAATTTGTTTTCAAGATCTTAGAGCTTCCAAACTCTAAAAGTACTCCAGAAAGAAAAAAAAAAAAAAAACCCCAACCCACCACAGTTTAATTATCTAGAAGCCAAGTCTAGGTAAGTAGGTGGTACAAAGCAACCACCTAACTTGAAGCCCTGACCTGACATCCACTGTTCACAGGATCCACCTTTGTCTGCTTTTTGATTTTAAGTGTTCCTTTATTTTAGTCTACATTTGTCTTAATAAATTTATCTTCAATGTTGAAAGTGGTGTTTCTGATAACACCATTTCTATTGTTGTACTGAAGCCATGGAGAAATTGAGACTAGCGTGTCCTCTTGAGCGTACTGCAAACGCTCAGCCTCACCTTGTCCTTTAGAAGGCACCTGACAAGTGATATTAGTCAACATTGCTATATGCTCCATCACCTCTTGTTTTGTTAGAAAGCTGGAATGTTCCATGCACAATATGGGACGCAATAGGGCAGCAGTCACTAGGGGAAGAAATTAAATTAACATGCAAGCTTGTGTCTGATGTCTAGCTGGTTGGAGATCCATTTGTGCAAGGTTTTAGAAAAGCAAATAAACCCGTGGCTACAAATAGAAAACTAGCTTTTGCAGGTGGCAGCTTTTAGGGAACTGGCAATGACTGAAAGGCATGACCAGATGATAGCTATTGCAAGAGGAGCCCGATGATCCCAGCCTATTTCTCGGTCAGCAAACAGACAATGCACAAACAACTTCTCCCACACCCGCCTACATTTCTCTTCTCCCTCCTGCTTTGCGTTTGTCCAACAGGCCTGGTCTTTGTCTAGAGATCCTGCAGTCTCCAGAAACACGCATAACCACCAGCGATCACCACCATCAGTCTCGCTGGCAGGTTGAGCATCAGGGCAACCAGCTGACAGAAAGTCAGCCAGGAGTCTTATTTACTTCCTTGGACTGGGCTTGAAATGGGCAAAGAGCGTACATGCAGGGACCTCGCAGGTCCTCTCAGCGGGACTGTGACCCCCGCTGGGTCAGCACAGGATGACGGGAGCATCTGGGGAGCAAGGGGTTTTTGGGAGGCCTTGTGGCACCAAGGCAGCGCAATAAAGCCTGCTCCACCTAGCAGCAAAGGGGAGCTAAAGCTCACGCCTAACAGGTGCAAGGTAACATACTTTACTCTCTCATGAGCTCATGGAGCCTGCTTTCAATTTATACCAAGGTCCTGGGCAATGAAGAGTACGTAAGAAACCTCAAAGAGGCATAATATGACTTCCCTTTACATTACAAACTAATCCTGGTGTGACTTCCTGTAAGAGGCAATAAAAGTCTGCTACCCTAGTCTTTTTTTTTGTTGTTGTTTATATGCCATCATAAATGTGGAAAACACAGAATTATACATAATATTATTAGCATTTTTTCAACCAAACCAACTTTTTAAGCAGATCATGGATAGTGGCTTATGTACAAAACAATCAAAAATCCCCTACTGAACAGTGTACTGGATTTCTTTGCCATTGTAAGATGCTATACATTCATTCACCTAGCAGACCAGTAAATTGGTTTGAAACTACTCAGATATAGAAAAGAAGCAGATAAAGCTAACTAAAAACAAGTTACCTTTTTCCATTTAAAAAAGATGGTGTCTCTACTAAGGTGGCTAACAATTGCTAGCCTGTCTCTAAGCGAGGACCATCCCCGAGTCTTGCCAAGACCAGCCTAGCAAACCAGAGGTTTCTTGGTTGTGCAAACTGACTTGCACTTGAGAGTGAACAGAGCTCTTTAATGCTCATTTGATAGCAGAAATAAAGCAAATCCTCACCAGGCTTCGCTTCATGTTACGGGCCAAAATCCACACTTAACATAGGTTAAACTTGTGCCAGCCAGAGGAACATTGCAATCACACAGCCGAGCCCCAGGCCTCGTCTCCCAGCTTCCATCCACCTCCCTCTGCCAGTGCAGCAGCAACAGCGAAGCAGGACAGCACCCAGTTTGAGGCGGAATAGCAGTACTGTGACTTGGCATATACCGAGAGGCAAAACAACTCCACAGAGGCTGGTATAACGCGTACCTATTTGCTTCCATTACAACCTACGTTGCCTGAAGACCTGAGTTGTTGCTGAGATGAAGGTTCAAATGAACTCAAGGCAAAAATAAATAAATTTAAAAAATAAAAAAATCAGTCACTGCTTTACAGTTCAAGTTCATGTGAAGAAACCAACCTGTGAATGCAAAATTAGATCAGCCCAGATTCACAACCAGATTTTGTACATAAACAGATCAAGCTTGTTCAATCCTGCAATCTTAGGTTTGTCTCATTTTCAGCATTTTTCTAGTTTTGCCATCTTCTTCCTAAACCGCAGACCCAGGAGTGCAGCATTCTAGACGCGTTACAATCATATGCATACTGTAGCGCTCCCCTTGTATTTTCCGTTTTCTCTCCCCATACATGCCGGGATACGTACTTGCAGACAGAACATTTGGAATAGCTCTACCTACTGTCAAGGCTTCACATCACAACTGTTTCCAGTAGTTCATACCATTGCCAGACTACAACTGTTCTACCTGTATTTTCCATGCCAAGAGTCTGTCTCAGATTGAAGTCTCTGGATTTACAAAAAACAAATCAGCTATTTTCAAGAACAAGAACAGGGAACAATACGGTACTCTAAGCATGAAAATAGTAACAACTGCAACCTCAGAGGAGGGTTTGACAGGCAGGCAGGAGAGGAACCAGTAGGCCACAGATAAACAAAATAGAGAAAGTAAGTACTGCGTAACTACTGTACTGCATACACAATGCAAATACTTCCCCAAGGAATTATGTCAAAACAAGCTTGAATTTTTCATTGGTACTAATACTTTCATTTAATTTATTTTTATAAATCAATCTGCATAGCATTAGCTGGCATCCTTCACGTTGCAGTTTTGCTTACAATAATAAAACTAACTCTGCAAATCATCCCCAGCTATATGTTATTTTTATATCCAAGAGCACCAAGTGATAGAAGCTTGGCAGGACAGATCTGACTAAGAGAGAGAAAAATTGTTCTACTTCCCAAACGTACCAGAACAAGACCGTGCTCCATAGCCTGATTTTAAAGCAGTAGGATGAAAGTGACTCAGCCTACGTTAAAATTAGACATATGACAAGATTGAGACTGCAAGATAAGTACAGAATTAAATGCATTTTTACTGGACTTAGAGAAGCTTTTTTATTAATGCCTGGTAAAGGAAATACTGGAAATCTAGCAGCTTTAGAAGTCTGTGAAAAGCCAAACCTATGAGGAGGTATTTTATGGAGCTATGAGTGCCACCTACCATCATCACCGCTGTAGGAAAGCCAGAGCTGAGAGCGCGGCAGCTGCACGGGCAGGGACAGCAGCTGGGGCCTGGCTCCCTGCCACGCTGCGGTCGGGCACCCCCAGCCTCCCCGCACACGCAGCACGAGGCGAGGACGGGACAGGGGCTGCACCGCGCCACACGTGTGCCTGTTGGCAGCGGCACCCCGGCAGCGAGGGCACCCCGGCAGCGAGGGCACCCCGGCAGCGAGGGCACCCCGGCAGCGAGGGCACCCCCTGACAACCTCCACAAACGCCTTCGGCTCCTCCAGCCCCCCATTCACCAGGATCCTCCCGATGGTTTCCCCAAGCCCACCTCTTCTTCCTGGGTGCCGGGAAGCCACCGCAGCCCCAGCACCCGCTGCCCCGGCACGGGAGGGAGATGCTGCAGGCAGGCAAGCGCTCACCTCCCCACTCTCTGTAGAGAGCAACAACCCAAAACGTGTGGCACCATCGCTCACCAACAAAAGCTTTTCTCAAATCAAATACTGACACAACTTAGAGAGCCGTAAGTCATTTAGCTGAGAGTGACCCTGACAAGTTTTTCTGTATCTTCTATTGCTTCTCTTTGTGCTCAGAGACAGAAGCGCAGTGTTTCTGGAGCCTTTTACAATGCATACTTAAGTCAACCTCACCCCATACATGTATATATATACACACACACACACACTTTTTTTAAGTGTATATATAAAAATATAAATCCTTCTAACACCTTGAATGCTAGATGAAAAAGATTTTAACTGCAAGAGTTCACTAGGCCAAATGACCAAACCAAGACATTCCCATCCCCATTCCCCTCCTTCCAGATACACTACTCACAGCCAGGAAGGACGCGTCACAGCTCAGCATTTCTGCCTGCTGCCTTCCCAGGCTTTTCCTTTCTCTTACAGGAAATCCTCCAGCTGGCCCTGTTTTGTTCTGTAGTGCATTTTAAATTCAGCTTCTTTGCATCAATTGAATTCAGGTGCATGCAGGCATTTGGTACCTGCACGTGGGTGTTGCTCCTGATGAGATTACCTTACTTTCTTCATTGCCTGGGTTTCTTTCTAACAAATCCCTAATGAGCAAATGAAGGAAAAACGAAAAGAGTAATTATTTCCATTATTTTCTGCCTTTCTGCAATATATATATACACACACACACATTCTTTAAAGAAATGTGAGAAACCATCTGCCACCAAAGGACTCTGCATCTCCCAACATGGATTAACAAAGTCCTGCCTAAGTTCGTGTTGAATGGTTTGCACAAATAACTGCTGCAGTTTTCTCCCTAATAGGAGGACACAAGACAATGCTGCAATAAATTACTATTCCATCCATACAGTCAGTGCTGGCTGTCTCCTTGCGTCTCTAGTACAAGTCCAGAGAGTCACTGAGCTGCTAGTGAGCGGCACCGGCACTGTACGCTGGAGGTCAGGACAGCAGGCAGAGCCTGGGTGCCCGGCTTTTTAGGCACGGGTCATTTTTCCTAACCCGATACTGAATGGTTGTGGTCCATAAGGGAGATCGAGAAACCACAGGCCACCAGCATTTTGATGCTAACAGTTTTAAAAACTCAGGAGACTAAATCACAAGGAATCTGTTACTGACTGGGCAATACAGAGTCTTGTTTATCTGGATGGACACGTGTGACAGAAAGTACCACTATAAAAATAATTTGCACCAGCTGCTTGTGAACTGTGTTCCAGTCTGAATATGCTCTGCTTCAACAACAATGGCAGTTCATCACCATCACATCTCACACTGTACGGCATGTTATGACAATGGGGAGATCTAGCTTTGCTCTGTCTGGAGCACTGGAATTTTTTATTTCCCCAAACCTTTATGCTTAGAAGCAAAATTATTTATAAGTTGGTGTCATAAAATACCATGGGCCAGATTTTACCCTGGACATTAATTCTGTGTAGACTTAAGCAAATGCATATTTTGTCTTTCTAAAGTTTTCTTGGGGAAGAGTCATGTCCATAATGGGCACTAGGCTCTCAGAGATAAGGGGATGTAGGATGTGAAATGAGGTGTCACGACGTATACCGTGGCCTGGGGTGCTTGTGGAAGGGGACACTTGGGTTTGATGACGCTACCAATGTGCAGTTCAGTGTCACTTAAAATGTCTGAGCCTTGTGTAACACAGGAGAAGGGGGCAGAACTTCTTGTAAAATGCTTGGCTGAAAGCGTTGCTCATAGGAAAAATAATAATGGGGTAGAATTTGATAGATTGAGAGACAAAAGGAATTTTCAGAAAGGAGGAAATTCTCCATTCCTTGGCTGGATACTGTGTTCCCATTTTTCTGCAGGAAAGTGCTTTTTGTATTTGATAAGGGAACATTTTATGTATCCGTTTCTATCCATCATGTACTGGAGATCAAATTCTGTCATTAGTCCTTGCACTGAGTAATACTTTGCCTTACTGCAGTGCATACATCTGTGCAGTGCTGCGGTGTTTAAATAACGCACATGGAATATTACCGCTAACACCTCGGTGTTTGAAAGGGGTGCTCTCCCCGCGGCCTGGGAGGGACGTTAGAGAGCAGACATTAAAGGGGTGTGCAGAGCTGTAGCGAGCGCTGGCACCGTGCGGTGTGAGACGGCCTAAAGCCGCCAGCCCTGCCAGCGCCGGGCACTCCTGCTGCCATCTGCACACAGGATTTCTGGCTTAGCAGAGTGATATAAAATATACCGAAAACACAATACAAATGTGAGTTAGCAATTGCAATGTACAGCTCAGTCATCACACCAGTGTGACTCCCGTTACCAGTCTCCATAATATGCTCACTGCCATGACACTGGGTGTCCCCGGTTGCTGGGAGAGAATATGTGGGTTGACGGCAGCTCAAGCCCATTGCTCTCTTTGAAATTCCTCTGCTAGTTGTTTAGATGTTTTGCCCTAGGTTGCGCTAAGCCACGTAATCCCCCCATGCCAGTGTAACTAACTCAGGGAGACATTTACACTCCTAGCTGATCCACTCAGCTGTTGATAGTTGTTTGTCTAAAGCAAAGGCCACCCTGTGGTCCCCTTCACGATGAGATAAAGTCAGCTTTGCATTACTCTCTGAGCATCACGTCACCCTTGTCCAACTCCACCGAGCGCTCTTCCCCTGTGGGGTTTATTCAGAGAGCCACCGTCCACCCCGTGGGGTTAACTCGGTCACACGCTTTCTAGAAAACCCATCTGTTTTATCAACCTGTCGAAGGGGGAGGCTGCAAGTTGGGAACAACCTGCAGGGTGTGCAGCATGGACCCTCCCAAAGGGATGCTTGTGTAAATGCCCAGTGTGATTTTGTGGCAAAGCTTTACACCCTGACCCCTCGTCCTTCAGAAGGCTGAAGGAGGCTGTGCTCTTGGCAGTCCCCATATTCACCTCCTGTGCGGTAGCGTGGAGGTGCAACTCTTCCCTCGGTCGTGCAGAGTCCGGGTGGAGCTGCCTGACTCAACGAAAGGGCTGGGGGGTCGCCCAGGAGTCTCACGAGGAGCTTCTGACCCTCCCATCTCCTGCGCCCAGCCCTTCCACCCACCTCCACTGCACGGAGCGCAGGAGTGCTTACCCAGCAAGGCACCCATGGGTCTGCATCTCACCGCTTCGGTCTCCCAGCAAGGTGATGGCAGCTCCTCCAGAAAAGTCTTAGGGAGGAAGAAAATGCAGCTCAATTACTTGATGTGACCTATTCACATATGCTGAATTTTGAGGGGCAAAGCCACTCAGGTTCTGTTCATCCAGTCAGTCCTTGCTTTCACGAGGCCGTGCGGGGACTGCAAGAAAGCACTGATTATGCACGTTTCATAGTAAGCCTCTGTAAGAGGGTGAATAGGAAAACCAAACCCCACGAGGCCGGCTGCTGGTATAGTTGGAGGGGGTGAATCACTCTTGTTTCTGAAGCAGTATCCTTAGCCTGGAGCTAAAAGAAGCAAAATAGGGAGTAAGGTAGGGCACTTGCTTGGAAGAATATCCTTGGTTGGGTTTTTTTTGTTTGTTTTGTTGTGGGTTTTTTTGATGTTTGACAGGTATTACCACTAAATAGCAGAAGCTGTGAAACTACAGAGAATATAATTGTTCTGCTCTGAGAATACGGGGCAGCATTTTCACCAAACAAGAATGGACACGTTGGGCTGTTTTAATTCCTGGCATAGCTGGGCATGTCTTATCTCCAGCTCAAAAAAAATGGAAATGCATAATGAAGACAGCCAGTTGTCTTGTTAGGTAACTACACACAACTTTCACCACAGGATAGGAACTGTTGGCAAGATGTGGTATCAATACAGAGAAACTTAGTATTGCCAGCTGAATAGAACTGTCACATTTCTCTCTGCAAATGTTATGTCTACTACTACTACAAATAGCACAGCTGAGTGATAAAACTTAAAAAATGTGAAAAAATACTTTCACGTCTATTTGCCTTGTGAATCTGACAGCATTTTGTTTTGTCAAAGTCATGTTTCAGGCCCACGGGGCCAGCACTTCTCCGACCTTTACACCCGTGCTCATCATTAACAGCAGCAGAGCTTGAACAGACCTAGCAGCAACTCATACGGGGCAGAGAAGGCAGTCTTGTTAGGTATCTTTGAACTAGAAGAAAATAGGAATAAGATAACCTTATACACGAATACTGCCCTAAGTGTGCTCTTTAATGTCTGCTGGCTAAGGCCTGGCCCTGCTGAGACTGAAAGAATTTCACATTGCCAGAACCTTCCTTCCACAAATAGTCACACTGATTTCATGTACTTCTTTAGGATCGGGTCTTAGATGACACTATTTTTAACTACATGAAGAACAAGCAACTCTAAAACACCTTATCCCTCCAGCTGAGTCTATATCTATTTTAAAGCCATTCTAATATGCACATAATTAATGTGTCTATTACTCAGCAAAGAGTAAACAGCAAGTGCTGCAGTAAGTCTCATGTAACTAATTTCATTACTGTACAGAAATATGCTACTGTAAATTAACTAGTACATTATGGTGTGTTATAAACAATTAAAACTAAAACTGCAATTGACAAAATGAATGAAGCAAGAACATTCTGTAACCCAGTGTTCTTACCCTACTTAATAATTTCCTGATTTGAGAAAAACACTAAGTCCGAGTCTGTTTAAGCACAGGAAGGAATTTGTTAGTATCATTTATTAATTTGGAAAGCACCTTGGTCGCAAAAAAATTAAAACACGTTAAAACCTACATGTAAGCCACTCTCAGATAAAACATCAATCTGCATGCCATACAAAATAAACCGGCCCTTTGTCACCTTTCACAGGTCTCCGAGGTGAAGCCAAAGGGAGCATATCGCAGAAGTGACGACCCACCCGGGACAAAGCTCTGCTGCTGACTGTGGGACATCAAGGCCTAAGAACGAACCCATCCTACCTGATATCAGAGGCCGAGGGAGAGAGATGGGCTCCTCCAGCCATTCCCAGCTGACACCACTGGATGCTCAAGCAGGTGAACAGGAACTGCATGTTCCGCTTCCGCAGCAAGATCTGCTTTACAGCATTGCAGGACCGAGAGCTGAGCGCAGGGCACAGAGTCAGGAAAAGTAGGTTCTGCTTTGGCATGTGAATTTAGAGCAGTTCAGCTTTTGAGACCTAGACATCACAACAGACAGATAGGTGAACAGCATATCAGTAATATCACTGTATCTTTTAGAGGGATTCTTAAAGCAGACCAAAGATGCTTTTATGCAACTTCTTAGAATGCTGCTTGCTCCGTTACTTCAATCAATAGCAAGTGTCAAATTGTTTTTGCAGAGGCTGTTTTTTTAAAATTTTATTCTTTAGTTTCACTGAAATAGCAGGCCTCTTTTTTTTTTAGACAGACATAAAAGGGGCTGACAAAACCTGCTGCTTCATTATCTCCAGGTGAATTCCATATTCTGCTCCTTCACTCCTCTCGGCTTCCTGCTCTCTCTTCCCTGAAGTATCACAGACCTTTCCACCTGCCTTTTTTTTTCTTTTTAATTTGTTGGTATTTATTTACAGGACAAAAAGCCTTATCAATTAATCCGCTGTACGCGCTGTCTGAGCTAGCCCTGACCTTCATCAGAATGGAGAACAATCCCTCCTGACCAGTTAGGGCCAGATCCTGCACCGCCTCCTCCCAGTGCAGCACCATGGAGGTGTCACTGCCCACCTTCCCCCTCCAAAGCAGCAGGTGGGATGCTGAGGGATGGAGTCCCCAGGACGAACCTTCAGGGAGAATTCTCCACGTGGAGAGGGCTCTGCCCCTGTTTCTGTAGCCTCCAAGAAGGGGTTCCTACATCTCTGGAGTCCTCCACGGCATGGAAGGCTCCTTATTGTGGTGCTGGCTCAGATGGGTCCACAGGCATCCCTGGGCTGCTGGCTGGGTGGTAGACTGCACCCAGCTCCCCATCACTGTGAAAGGGGAGAGGCGGAAGGGAGAAGCTTTAAATATCTCATAACCTTGACTTGTACAGTTACATTGGAGCAGATGGAAATCGTAAGGGACAGGAATCCTCTTGCTTCAGTGCAAGACAGCTTCCACCCAGCGGAACAGGGGCACGAACAGCGAGTGAGAACGGCCCAGGGGAAAAGCTCGTCTGTAACTGCCCTCTGAGGCTGGGAAGAAGGATCCTCCACCCATCTGTCGCTGCCTACACTCGCTACGGCACCCTTCCTCAGCGCTGAGCAAAGGACCCGGCAGCCTGTTCTGGTACAAGACGCCCCACAGGCTACCCCAGGGAGTCTCCGGACCATATGAGGAGATTCGTCAGGCACTGGGCAATGCCGGGAGAGAACGGGATGCTCCCGCAGGGATGCACTTCCCTAGGAGATCCTGACCTCTGGACAAAGCCTTGTAGCTGAGAGCAGAAGCCTGTAATACCATCCTGCCATGGGTGAGGACACCGGTGGGGCTGCGCTGGGTATAAGCAAGGACAGTTTGTAATTCTCACTTTTTTATAATAATGTCGGATTAATCCTGTCTTTGCTAATCCACCGGGACAGAATAGCTGACGGAAGACTCCTCCAAGCTGCAATGGGTGCTCACAGCTGTATGAGCCAGAGATTGTTAAGCACACAGTTCACTCCCACAGACCGATGATTTCCTCCTTTTTTTTTATAACCATTTCTTTAGGCAAGTCTCTCCTGGTATTTTAAAAATTCATTTTAATCAATTTAAAATTAATAAAGAAACAGTGAAATCCTTAGGGCCTGAAAGCTCCAATCTCTGCCACGGTGGAAGTGATGAGTCAGCGCCGGCACGGCCCGCCATGGAGCCTGCTGAGGGACGCCTCCGAAGAGCTGCCGCTGCGCTGAATTAGGTCACTCGGTTTGCTATTTACAGAGGCAACCGTCTCCGCGATTGGATGCTCCCTTCCTTCTGATGTGAAAGAGCTGCCGTACTCCGAGGGCACAACCGCCGGCAACACCTCGCTGTCGCCACAGATGCCGTGGCCCCGTCCTGTGCGTTTACCGGGCAGGAGCACGGCTGGGCCTCTCCGAGAGGAGGGGAAGGGCTGTGGCTGCTGGCCGCAGGACGCGGCGACACGCAGGGTCCTGTCCCGCTCTGCAGTGCTGCGTGGTCTCCTCAGGGGCACTCCGGACTCCTGCCCTGGCCACTAACCCGTGCTCTGCTCGGGCCAGGAATGGAAACCAGCCGTCCTGCGAGCCAGTCCTCTGGCTCATGCCCCCAGCCAAAGCCAAGACTCACGCCCAGGCCCAGCTCCACCTGCCTCACAAGAGAACACACGCTTCCTCGGCGTCAGAGCAGAGCCGCAGCGCTCCCTCGCTAATCACCCGGGCCTAATTGCTGTGCCACGGTCCTAACAGGCAGCTCCTACAGCAGCTCTCCAGGGGATTAACGTTAAGCCTCCGCTTTGTGTACTAATGCAGCACGTGAGGAAAAGCAGTTCCCACCTCGTGCGCCCACAGCACGTGAGCCACGCGGGCCGGTCACCGCGCATCCGTGGGCCGTGGCAGCGCTCGGGCGCCAGCACCCCGGCAGGGCCAGCCCAGGGCAGCAGCGGACCGGACCGCAGCAGGAGGCTGGCGTCCGTGGGCTGCACGCAAGAAGAAACGCCCTGCCCCGCTCCCCTCCCGGTGACAGGGGACGAGGGAGGCTGAGGAGCTGTTTCGGTGCTCTTGCAGCATGAAAGTTGCCGGCTTGTGGCAGGGGCACAAGAACAGGCCTGATGGAAGGGCAGAAGCCCTCACAGCCTGCCCAGGACATCCCTGCGCTTGGTCCTCCCTGCCTGCTGACCGGGCTCGGGCTTCCCCAGCACGCCCCTTCTTGGGCACCCTAAGGAAGGGCACAGGGATCCCCGACGCCGAGGGCCGCTCCCTAAAGGCACATGATGCGACTGCTGTTCCCCTGGGCTGGGAGAAGGGGGACAGGAAAGCTATACGGCAGCCCTTCGGGGAACAGCCAGGCTCTGCTGGAAGCGGAAAGGCTGCCTGTCAGCCGGCAGCTATGCTGAAAACCACATCTGAATCACCACCAGTTTACAGCACTTATCTGAAAACATCGCTGACCCGCTTTGGAAAAATCAAGCATATAGTGTCCCGCGACAGCCAGCACCACTTCCGCATCCCTGCCCAGCCGCTCCAGCATGGAAAGGGCTGGCCAGATGGGAAAGCAGAGAAGTCAGCTCGACACCCTTCCCCGGCAGCCTCCAGGGCCCAAACTCTCCTCTCGTGCTCCTCGATTCTGTTCCTAGGTGCGTTCGCCTAATGTCAGTTATTCTGCGCTGGAGCACCACGAGAATGAGACACAGCAAGGGTCTCCAGTCGGCAAGAGGGGAACACGCAGTGCTTGGCTGGGCCGTGCAACGGGAACAAAACAGTCACAAAGAACGGCTTGCGCTTTCTCAAAAGAAGCAGTTTCACTTCCCCTACAAGCAGTGGCTCCAAATAACAAGATGCCTTGAGTAATTAACTGAACGTTCTTTGGATAGAGCTTGTAAAAGGAGCTTATACATATTAAACACGAAAGAAAGATCTACTGTCTATAACTTGTTCTTTACTAACAAACAAAAGGTTTGGACTGAATCCATTTTAGAGCAAACTTTACAAGGGCCTTACGCTGAAATTATTCAATAGAAAGAACTGAACAGGGTCCAGGGCATTTGTGAGGGGCTGACCACAAAAAGCAAGGTTTGTGGTCGGTTTGTTTGTTTTTTTAAGAAAATCAAATCCTCTCTCTTTGGCATTAACATGACAGAGCTGTAAAGGTTTAGCAGTAGCACTGCATTAGCCTCCAAGAAACACACAAAACAACTGCTCCCTTAGCTAGATCAGCTGCTAGAGCAAGTGTTATAGTTGCCATTATCAGAGCTGAAAGTGGAAAGGAATTCCTCGTTAATGCACTGAAGGACAAAGGCTCTTCTCTGTAACACGGCCCTGTATAGCGCTAGGTGCCGGGACTACAGTATCTTTGCATACGCTTGCCCAATGTAGCCTGCTATTCCATCGAGAAAAGTTAACACTTCAGTAGTAAAGTGAAATAACTCTACTCTATGAATCGCTATTTTTTACTTGCAACAAGAACCAAAAGCCAATGTTCTACAGTCAAGATAAGGTAATCACAGCAACATGGAGCTCTTCTAGGTAGAAACACAACAGCTACTCAGCATCAGCATTACTACGTAAGACTCAGATGCTCCACTGTATTTGGAATATATTGCAATAGCAGGCAGTTAATACTGCTGTGTGGGCTGTGAAAAAAAGGCATGTAAAGGAAATATGGGGAAAATGTTGTAATTATTTAAATGGGTTTGCTTTGATACCACCAGAAAAAAAACCTGCATGAGCAAACCACTATTTAGCCCTTTATCTTTCAAATGGCCTTTAAAGAGTAAAAGAGCTGCCGCCCTCCTGTGCCTCTGCCCTGAATCTGGTGTTCATGCTCACGTGGGAGCAGAAAAGCAGCCATGTCATGCAGCAGCACGAGGCACCAGGAGAGCCTTGGGAGGCCAGCAGAGGCAGAGCTCACCAACTCCCGACCCCAAAAAACCCAGCCCAAGAAAACCCAGAGACATCCCCCCAACTGCACGAGATGACTACTACAGTCCTGCAATTTGCTGTGCTAGCTGAACACATCTATTTTGGTCAGTAAACTGTTAAAGCAGCCACATTCTTCTACTAACCGGAGAAAGCTTTGATGGTGCAACCTTTCCCAGCTGTTGGCAACTGGCTCCGTACAGAAGCTCAGGCTCGGCGTTACCCACAGCACAGGGCTTTCCATACTCCTGGCAGACTGGCTCGCGCCAGCTACTCTGGAGACCAGCTCGAGCACCAGCGGTGTATGAGCTGGGAAGAGACAGAGACAAACCGGCTGCAGCAGAGAAGAGCAATGGAAGGCTGGAGGACCGAGCTCACTTTTGAGTCCAATTCCTGCTCTGGCAAATTTCCTCTTTCTCACACCGGCCTTCAGAAGGGCCCAGCCACTTCAGGGACCCAGAGCTCCAACATTCCTGCTTACCAGCTGCCTAAACTCACAAATGTCTGCGTTTCTGAAGCTACAGTCTCCAGAGACCTAGAAAAAGATTTTCTGAATACACTGGGAAGCACATCAGTCTCAACACGGCAGAGCAGCCTAGCGTCTATTTCGTGCCTAAGCCTCTCATATTCAAGAAGTGGTTTTGTCTCTTCCAGAGAGGAGCAATGTGACAAAATTATTTCCTGCTCGCCTATTAACATTCAGCTGCGATAGAGACAAAAGATTTTGGCTCATGCCCTCATTTGCTCACTGAAGAGAAATAAAGATGAACCAAAACGGTTGAACATGTTTCTTTTTCAAATTAATAAGTAGGGTTTTTTTAATGATAGAAACTGAAGTCCTGCTTCACTGGAAGGCTGCAGGGTGACCAAGACCCAGCGTGATGGTAAATGATAGAATAAACCTGTGAAGTTTGCGCGTGAGATTTCAAAAAGCTTTCCTTGAATGCCAGAGACTGAGCGTCACAGGCATTCCTGAGATAATAACAGAATTATTTAAAGAAGCAAACAAAGCTTTCTTTATGTATCAAAAAGAAGGTGAGAAGAGAACACAATGACAATTTCTTGTACATTCTTTGCAGGTCATGTCACTGCATACTGCAAACTGCATGACTTGCTAAGGACTCCCATGTACCCTACTCGCCCTGTTCACGCACTCCTACTGGTCAAAGCAAAATCTCTGAAAAGATAGGCCTGTAAGGAGATTGAAATTCAAGGTCAGATTTTGTAATGAAGCAACAAAAAAATATTCAGTGCTTTAATGATAAAATTTGTTTTCAGTGTCATCAGTTCCCAACTTCTGTATTTTTTCCTATTACTGAGATTAGGTCAGGGTAAAATACAAACATCAAAGCACTGTCGTAATCAAAGAACAGTTGTTTTGCTTTCTTTTCTTGGCCAATTAACATAGCTTAGCTAGGAGGAAAAAAACCACCCCATTAATACTCAGAAGCAACCTCAGCTTTAGGTCATAAGCTGCTTTCTATGGTTTTGGTTGCCAGTTACTGTGGACCTAATCCTGTTGAATCAGGAATCATACGGAGATCAGGAGTGATATCATCATAAGGAACAGGACACGATCAGATTCAGGCCCTGGGTGGCTAAAGAACGTCTCTCTCTGCCCTTCCCACTTCTCAGTCACAGTGCTGTTGTCCTCCCAAACTGCCAACACAAGGGAAGAACTCCATACAACTTTTTTTGAAGCAGTATTTGTAGAATGTGTTGTCCTCAAGCATCTGACGCATCCAACCCGAAAAGCATCTGCTACAGAACATAAACAAAACATTACAAGAATCAGATTTTAATAATAATTAATAATTATCAGGAAGGCAGAGCTTCCCTCCCAGAGTATGCTAACACATACTGCTCCAGACCCACTCCATTCAAGGTTGTAGAATTACTCTCGGTTTACATCAGCAGAGGTAAGAGCATGTTTGCTGCTTCCTTGCTTGATTTCATTAGCCTGAGTCCTGCAAGTAGTAAGGATCATTCTGAGTAATTAAGAGATTTATTTTCATTTCCCTCTGTGGCCTGTTTGAATTTATGATATTGCACGTTCAGTAGTGCAACAGTGCAAAGTAGTCCTTAAAGGTGAATAACCCTAACAAGAACCTCACTAATTACACAGGAATATTTCCCCACATGCTGCAGAAAAAAAGATGGCTTTCTTCCCCCATCGACTTCTACATTTCAAATATCTGCAGCTGTAGATTTAGCCTCTTGCACAAAAGGATACATATGGATAAAGAAGAAATAGTGTAGCCTAGTTCTTCCAAGCACGATGGACCTGTCTGTGTTAAGTCTGTTTGCCCTATCGCTCTCCAGCAACTGGTTGTGCTCGAGCAAGTGCAATGTAGTAAGAAGGAACAAGGAGGTGATTTTAGCTCTGCTTGTGGTGCTGGCATGCACACTGGTCTTGTGTCTGCAGTTTTGTACATCCACATTTAAAGGGGACACTAGAAAAGTCAGCCACGCAGACAACAACATGCTTGTCAAGAATTTCTTAAAGCAAGGGCACAAACCACACCTTGGGCAGTAATTAAATATAGAACAGCAAAGCAGTGGACAACATACATCTATATAAATATGGTCTTGCTGTCATATTCTGTATAAACTAACCAGTCCTTAGCCACCACAGATTCCTTTGTTCTGCATTCCCTCAACCTGCTTAGTTTACTTGCCAAGATGTAATCCAGACTTCAGGGGTTCCAGTTATTTATCTGAACATTTACAGCTCATCTACAATCTAACCTCCACATTTACAAAGGGGAAACTTTTCCAAACTGCAGGTCAGAGGAAGCTTTGCGGGTAAATACCCATCTTTGAAAATGTAGCATATGCATCTTCTTTTCCACTTGCAAGGAAAAAGGAGGAGTTGTCCAGCCACATTAATTGGTATACAGGACAATGAGATAAAGAGCATCTAAAAAAGAAATAATCATCAGTTATGCACTGTGCAGATTTTACAACACGTATCTCTGTAGATACGCTTTCTATATAATGATGGTGGTGCCAAAGGACAGCTTACCAGCTGCGTCTACTCATTTAATGAAACGGTGTCCACATACACAACAGCAGAGGAGCTGCCAAACATAACAAAGAATGCTCCGGCACACTTTGATCCTTAGTAACTTTACTAGCTACTTTTGTGAAATGAAATGAAAGTGTAAAGAAATAATTAACCCTTTTATGCCCTGCATCAGCGATGCCACCAGGAATTATAACTTCTCATTGCTCTCCAGATGCATTTGAGGAATCGGTATTGGTGTATTCATTCCTACTACTTCTGTCTTCAAAGGGTAGCAAACTACTTCCTTTGAAAGCAGTACTAATGAAATTTTACAGTCTGAATGCAACTGGTGACAACCTCATAAGAACAAATCTGTAAAAAAAACTTAAGCACCAAACTTCCATTGATTCATATGGAAATTATGACTTTGAATACACTTAATCTGGTCACAAGTAGCAATTAAAATTTTGCCAGGTCAACTACAAAACACCCTTCTAAAATCACTTCCTTCAGCAGGGTCTTTTTCTGAAAGCTTCTTGTGCTGTTTCCCTACTCAATATGGCCAATACTGTAATCAGACTGCCATACGCAAACCCTGTCACCTACAATACTGCACGTACTCTTCGTACATAATATGGTTCCTTAACAGCTCTGTAGTAGAGTAGCAATATTCCAGACATACGAGCTTCTGCTCATATTGGCAATACTGCATTCATGTAAAGTTCTCTGCAAAGGTTTTTCATTCTGTGGTACATGCAGAGTCACTCAGTCCTGCTGATAAAAGGTGAAAGACGCTGAAGGATTAGACCTTGAGCAGAGGATGGGAGTGAGATGCAATACGCAATGTTCTTTATCACCTCCAGTGTTCTAAGCACAGCATGCCTTGTGATTTTTTCCCAAGTATGTATCTCCTGGTTTGCTATATTAAACCATTTAATAAAATAGCAGAGGGGCTCTGAATAGGAACTGATTACATATTTGCTACTTCAGTGTCTGGACAATGGCTTCAACTGAACCAGTCTCTTGCTGATAAGAACACAGGCACCCAAGAACAAAACTAAATCTACTTCCAGTTATTTCTGTGGAAGGCAGAGATGGTCTTAAATTTATGATATGTGCTGTGCAGCCTGTGAGACACGGTGCTTGCTAAATGCAAAGTATTAAACACTACAGCTTCAAAGCTGTTTTTTATTTGTTTCTATTTGTTCAATATTTTCAAGGGTAACACATGGAGGAGAAATTACGTGACTGATAACAGATGATTCTGAATTGTTGGCTTGGGTAGCATGAAGTGAAAATGCAAATGCATTACTGAATGAGCAGAGCAAACAGAAGGCTTGGTCACCCCCACCCCATCCTGAAATATAAACAGGAACTTTGTTCAGAAAATGGCATCACCTGTATTCAGCACAGCCTCGTCATTAGCTTAAATATGCAGCACATTTTCAGCATATCTAACTTACAGCAACTTCTCCCATGAGCCTGAGAGTACATTAGAGGGTGCTAGTTAAGAGTGATTATGAAGCACCTACTAGATCATGGAGATCCTGCTGCAATATTTTCATTTAAATTAAATTTAAATTATAATTTACTCCACTCTGCTAACAAAAGGGAGAAAGGGCACTGTAAATGTAGCAGCAGGCATACATATCTTCATTTATTCTTCCCTATTTTTAATTTGTGGTTAAACTTAATAGACTTCAAAGTGCAAGTAGATTAAAGCTCCATCTAGTGCCAGGGTCTTGGAAGTTACCGAAAGATTTGCAGTCCAAAAATAGCAAACATGCTCACAAAACTACCAAGAAGCAGCAAGCCTAGCATCTCAAAGCTGTCACACACAGATGACGAGAAGCCTGTGGAATTACTCTTACAGTGTTAAGGGCTTAATTTTGAAGCTGCTGTACCTTGGACCCAACAGAGAACACGGCACTACCTGGGTAGGGATGAAGTGCTCGAAACACACGCCTGCAGCAGCGGGCAGGGTGCCAGCCTGCGGAGCCACGTGTGTACCCAGCACCTCTCCTCAGCAGCGCTCCATCAGCACTGCCACAGTGCTTTGCACCACTCTTCCTTTTTGCGTCCAGGGAGCCGGGGCGCAGGCGGGCAGGGAGGTAAGGCTGCACACTCCTCCCAAAAGCCAGTCGCCGGGAGCTATGGCACTCTCAAGAGAAGTGAAAAATTTGTAACTTCTCAGGAAAAGAAGGCATATGAATCCTGGGATTTGAATCCTGGGCTTCCCCTTTCTTGCCAAGTGCTCTCAAAGGGTTGCATGGAAAGGGCGACGGCACCCAGACTCCCCCCAGAACCAGCTGCCCCTTCTTTTTACAGGGGCACCCCAACGCTGGTGCTTGCAAGCCATTCCCAAAGAGCAGCCTCCAGGCCACGCTCTCCAAGAAGCCAAGCTGGAGGAGAGCTGCCTCCGGCTGCCAGCACGGCGGGGCAGGTATCCTGCGCCTCTGGCCGTCAGAGCTGCAGTGCCTTCCCCACTGCAGCTGCCTGCGGCTCCAAGAGCCGGGGGCCTCACGCCAGGCTCTGTGCCCGCATCGCGTCCGGCCACCCCAAGATCAGCCAGAAACAAGGCAGGTTTCAGGGCAATTTCAGGACTGAAACTTTGGATTTAAGCACTTGAATTCCGTTTTTTTGGATCAATGCCCCAGCTACTTTCTCTTTTCTTTCAGCAGAAAATACTTTATGACACCAGCTGCTATCCTGGAAGCAGAGAGTAAATAAGATCGCTGGTTTAATTCCGGAAAGGAACTTACTGTAGCGGTATTTAATAGTAGTTGCGCTGTGGCAAAAAAAGGTATTCCTGATTAATACTGAAAATACCTGAAGAGTGGATTAAGTTTAACCATATTTTGACTAGATTTTGAAAACTACCTGGGATATTTATTGATTTATTTTTACGCCCTTCAGAAAAACTACCTAACAACTACTTGGAAATCAATCAATCAATATTTTTTCACATACTTCAGAAGATGTTTGTACACCCCAGGCTGCTACTCTGAAAGAAGGGCAGAGCACGGGGAAGGGCCGGCAGGGAGGGGAAGAGGAGGAGGAAGGAGAGAGAGGGGAACTGCAGTAGAGAGGGCAGAACTGCTCGACTGATCTTTGCTTAACTCAAAGTACTATTTTTCATGCTGTAAGGTGATCATGGTTATACTATGTAAACTTAACTCCTTTTGTGGTATTTCTTTTCCTGTTACAGCATATAGTTTCTAAAATAGCAAAGACAGAAACAAAAATATTTAGTTATTTAAATTAAAAACAACCCTTTTTTTTCTCATAAAGGTTTTTTTTTTTTTGCTTAGTCTTTAACAATTACTTGACAGATATGATTATCCTCTCAGACTACTGAATAACAGAAGCTACCACCAAAGCCAATGCAGTTACAATGCCTTAAGCATAGACAGTGAAGCACAGTTTTATTTTTTACCACGAACTACTCTTAAAAAAATAATGATTGGAACTACAGAAAAATATGTAAACAAGAAGGAGAAACAGCTGTGTCCAACAGAAAGGCGTTATAAATGGATGAAGTTGGAAGTTTGTAATCCAGCACTGAAGAGAAGTGCCGTTTCCTCTGCTGCAGCCATTTGGCTGATGACCACCCCCAGGTCCGTGCCAACAGTAGGTTTTGAGAAACAAATACACCTTGGCCTAAATGCTACCTCCAAGCTGTCCCGTTTCAGTACAAGAGCTCAATTTCCTTCCAGTCAAAGAGTGCATATTCCAATTCACTCAACCAACCCGTATCTAAAAACAGGTTACCGATGGTTTTGAAAGGCTCTCGCCCTTACTGTTTAACACACGGCTTGACCATCTCCACAGACGTCTACTAAAGATAACACAAGAAAATGGGTGTCTATTAAAACAAACACACAAAATAAGTCTAGCTGGTACTAGTTTTTCTGCATTTTTTTGCAATAGCAACTGCTAAAACTGCACCTGTTTCTAGCTCTGTAACCAAAACCATGCTATATATCACAACTGCCTTACGCACGCTATTCTAACCTAATAATGAAGACAAGGTTTGTATAGCAAAGGACAGTTATTCTAATTGTTCAGTCAAAGCAGTAACATGTTAGACTTTTTTTTATATATACTGAAGCAGTGTATTTTCATTTAAGAAAAGTGGTCCTCATTCTGCATTTTACATTTGAGTTTCAAAGAAAACTGAAATAGGGGGAATCCTTTCACTCTTCTAAACATAATACACACAAGTTACAAATCTCTAAAAAGAGCTTTGCCAATTTGGTGTTTATCTTCATCCAGAGTACAGACAAGCTATATGAGATGCATCTTTCCTATGTAGATCTTCACATAACTTAAGCATGCACTGGGAAATACATAGTTAGAAACACGTACGACCAAAAAGCAGGTGTGAGCAATTGTGGACACTCCAAGTGTGACCTGATGATGTGGTACAAGCTGCATTGCTGGATGAGGACGCCAGGAAGACGGACAGGAGAGCACAGAGTCACACAGCGGATGGCTGAATTCTTCTTCCCCACCACGAGTACCACCACCACAAGCCCAGTCCCAGCTGCTGTAAAGACTGCTATGTAAACCCAGCGCCTGCTTCTAAACAGCATATAATGCGCAGTTCAGATGCTTGCCTCCATGGGCACTTACTACGCAGACAATGTTAAACCAGCGATGCTGGGGGGCACGATCCATCGACAAGACCGGTACACAATCAAAAACGTGACCTCCTGAAGCTACCTACCAGGTCTCCGCGGATGCCATCCTACCGCCACACCAAAGGAGACCTGCCTCAGCTCCACGGTCCTCGCAACGTTCTTCCCCGTAACGTTCTCAGCATGTTTACTTTTCATAACGAATCGCTGTTTGGTCGAGGTATTTGGTCGGTATTATTAGTTTCCTTCAGTGAGGTATTTAAAAAGAAGAGAAGATGTTCTAAATGAAACCACATCATTTTTAGGCTGTTTTCCCCTTTACTCAATTCTACTTTTCCCTGTTCCTCACATTTTTAGATTCTTAATGTTTCCTTTCATCCATACCAGAGTGGCTGCTCTGCAGTTCAGCAGTATTAGACTTGCAGACTGAGTACACCTTTTCTAAGCACGTAATTAATGTATTTTAAAACTTTTCTTTGATTCTCTTTTGTGATTATGTAGACAAGTTTGAGCAGCATAATTTTCATATACTTTGTTTCTCCAAGATGTGATATTTATTTGACTAGATCTAATTGAGAGAAAAGCACTACAGCTATGGCAGAAATAATTCTCTGGGTTCCGAAACTAGAGTAGTACTTCAACGATCAGAATTCACATAAAAATATTCTAAATATTAAATATACATATACTGACTCTTCTTTGGTGAGCTGACAGCAGGCAGGTTGACTGCTACTCATAGCTAGAATAGAGTACTTCGTGGCTAGAGAGAAATTTGGTACTAAATTAAAAAAAGAACTGCAAAGAAAAGAAAAACTTTTAGCCATTCCTGCTCATTCAAAAAATAATATATAGTTGTAATTTTACAGAGCATTATAAGGTTGGAACTGTGTAATTTCTCTGGGAAAATATGGCTTTTTATACTTCAGAATTATTATTAAATGCTTTTGCAGACAATGAATGTTTTGGGTAGACATTCTATATGATGGTGTCCTGGTTTTGGCTGGAATAGAGTTAATTTTCTTCCTAGTAGCAGGCATAGTGCTGTGGTTTGGATTTAGCATGAGAAGAATGCTGATAACACACTGATGGTTTAGTTGTTGCTCAGTACTGCTTACGCCAGTCAAGGACTTTGCAGCTTCCCATGCTCTGCCAGGGGCACAAGGAGCTGGGAGGGGGCACAGCCAGGAGAGTTGACCCAAACTGCCCCAAGGGCCATTCCATACCATACGGCGTCATGGGCAGTATAGAAACTGGGGGGGTTGGCCGGGGAGCAGCGATCGCTGCTGGGAACTGGCTGGGCATCGGTCGGCGGGTGGTGAGCAATTGCACTGGGCATCACTTGCTTTGGATATTATTACTACTACTACTACTACTATTTTACTTTATTTTATTTCAATTATTAAACTGTTCTTATCTCAACCCACGAGTTTTCTCACTTTTACTCTTCTGATTCTCTCCCCCATCCCACTGGGAGGGAGTGAGCAAGTGGCTGCGTGGGGCTTAGTTGCTGGCTAAGGTTAAACCACGACAGACAAATAAATGTATGTATCTGTGATCCAGAAATCCTTTGGACTTTTAACAAATAACAAGCATCAACAGCCAAATTATTTGTGATTAGAGGATGAAATATCACACGGATAGACATATTTACAGACACCGTCATGAAAGAAGGCTTAATGAAGGAAATAACGTACCGAACGAAACTGCAGAGTTCCCTGGCTAAACCACGAGGTAGACCGAATAAGCAGCAGAAAGCAGTGCAAAACCAATCACCTAAAGAAACTGTGAGCTAGAAAAACATAAAGACCTGTCAGTTCAATAACCAGAACATGAGCATGCACAGGCGGCCAAAACCTGGACACCCTATGACACGTATGTGGACTGCCAGGAAGATGCTGCCGACCTCGTGGTCATGGTCAGCAGGAGAGAGCTCTGGTGTTGCTGCACTGCACCCGCAATGCAACGCAACATTAGAAAAAGTCTGAGGTTTTTTTCTTAATGTATACTAGCACAGTGCAAAAATGCACATCTACTATAAAAAATGTATAAATATAATAATAAAATAATAAAAATAATAATAAATATAAAAAATAAATTTTATAATATAAAATTATATACCAGTCAACTTTGACAGAAAAAACCCCAGATGAAGCCCAGGAAAAGTTAAACGTTCTTTTTCATCTAACATCATTTCTCGGTGCGGTCAGTGAAGTTTGCACAGAGATCAGAGGTACAGACTTCATGTAGTAGTAAGACTGTTAGCTGCTCTTGTTTAACCACACTGCACAAATATCTGTAAAAAAATGACTGCGTTGAGAGCCCGTGCTTGCTCCGCTCCATCTTCCACCTTTCTGCTTTCTCTCCCTCTAACTTTGTGCTTCTCCAACTCTCTTACCACATTTCTGAGTCTTAGTTTTCACTTTTCAGATTAACTTCTATGCAACCTTTCACCCACCAAAATAATCAGTTAACAAAGGGATGTAATGAGTCACCACTGAGCTTCGATAAAATAAAATAAAATAAAATAGCTTGGATTGAAGATGCTACCACCTTCCCTCCACTGTGCCAAGCTATCTACAAACTTACTGAATTTCACAGTACACACCCTTGTTTCATAATCGGAAAGTTAACAGAGGGCTACCTATTTGGGTTCCGCTTGCTTTATTTAAAGCAAAGCAAAACAAAACACTGCAGGATCTAAGTACACTGAGGAGCCTGACTGTTTGACAAACTGCATACACAGCAAGCTGGGTCATACTGGCCTAATTCTGCACATCTCACTCACACGGGGGCTCCCACCGAAGACACCATTATGAACTGGGGACTACCCGTCCAAGTAAGAACTTACATATAAAATACTTTAATTTCTAGGATTAAGGTTCATTTTTTGTTGGCCACCAGTGAGATCAAGAATTTACCTTAAAAATCCAAAGGCTGAGCAACATTCCATGACTTCAGACATCTTTTTTAGTGCTTTGGCGAGTTTATAAATCAAATCCACAAAGAACTGTCCCTTCCTCAGACTTAAAGCATTTCTGGAAGCCACTTAAATGGAAGCAATCTCATACCCTTATCACCCGACATAGCAATACCCCTAAGCTTGCATCTGATTTAAAAGTTACATTTTAGGTTTGTTATGTTTGAATTTGATGGTTAAATAAAGGATAAGGAAGGGAAATTCTTCTTAACTGCTTACCTAATTAATCCTTAGAAAGACAAAGGTTTTGGTGAGCTATCTGTATGGTAAAACCATACCAGGCAAATCTCCTCTATGGAGATGAAACTCTCATCCGCACATGGGGTTAAACCACCTTTCCAAACGATGTAAGATACACCAGAAAAGCATCTTTTTTTCAGAACTTTCTGGATGGTTTCAAGTGCTGTCGTACAGGGCTCTTCGTAGTGCAACCACACCTGTGCTGGCACTGGACAGGACCTTTTTCATGCACAGGTGTAGCTACGCAATGAAACTTTGCATTGTGATCTTAATGTAACGATCGCGGCATTTTGTATCGCCGTATTTTTTAAAGCTAGCTTCAAGTTTTCAGCTCATTAATATGTCATTTTCACCATTTATTTCTAGCTAACACTCATCCCAGCCTTCGGTGGCTTCGTTTTTCAGCCAAGTCACCCAAGTAGCTGTGGAAGGACCCTGCAAAGCCCGTCTCCTAGTCATCACCACGAGGCTACGAGACAGACCGCTCCTTGCTTCTTGGCGTTCAATCGGCAGAAGTGCATCTGCTAACTCGTAACACTTCTAAATCAGTTTTACCCTCTGCACTTCCGAAAGCACTTGTGGTAAAGAGAAAGACTGCCACAGGAAATCCAATATGGTCTGGAGAGGAAGTCACCAGCACCGCAAACTGACGTGAGCGGTGGTAATGCTGGAGACGAGCGATGCATCGAGCGAGCTTTGGCTCTGTAAAGTTTAATTTTCACAAAGAAGCCAAGCTGCATTCTGTTGATGGTCACTTGCCCTTCCAGTCTACGCATAAATGCTGGTTAAAGTTAATCTCCAAATGGGCCAATTTGGTGAAAAACAGGAAGAACCTGGGACACGATAAGAAATCTTGACCTCTGGCTGTCCCACCATTTTGAGCACAGCAGCAGCTCTGGTAGTCACAAAGCCTGACAGAAAACTGCAAGTTATTTTACTAACAAAATATACGCCCTCCTTCAAGCTTTTGGCCAATTTCAACTTTTATGTTACTAATATAAAAGCAGTCAAGTTTCTCACAAAGCTATAAATAGTACACTCTGGCTAAGCACAGTCGGTACTTTAAAATTCTTTCAAATTATTATTTTTCTTAGATGTGATCCAACATAAATTTTAGACAAAGTTCTGAACCGAAGCAAAAACACTAATAATTGTTACAAGCTGCATAAAAAAACCAAACTGTGGCTGTACTGTGCAAATACCTTCCAGAAAGAAGAACTACCAGGCAGAATGTAGAAAGAGACTAAAATACAAGAAATCACAATTTAGCAACTATTTATCATACATGTATAGCTTATGTTCAGACAGCACCATTTCATACATCACTCCAGGTACTGATGTTAAAATGACCCACTACATCCAGCAATTTTAACAACGATATTTTGTTTATATATAAATCCTTCATTTAACAAACGTCTCAGACTCCAATTAAGACTCATAACAAAAAATAAAACTGGAACTCCTCTCTCTTACAATCTTTAACATACACAGCACATCCTCATTTTCTTAAATCAAACAGTCTCAAAGGTGCTGCTGCAGTAGTGTCTATACAAATAGCATTATAATGATTGTATAACATAGAACACGACCAAATGAGGCACCTAATAGTGAAAACAGACTTAAAGGATTATGATTTTTGGAAAAAGCACTGGTGACTGCTGAATCTGCAAATTACACAAGCTACCTGGTAGTTTCATAACATTAAATAACAGTAACCCAATTTAGACTTCACTTTCTAAATATATTACTAGAGTTATTTCACAAATAACACGACTAAAAGCCAAGCTACCAAGGAGGTGGCAAATCCTCTACCCTTGTCCATCCATTCATGTTCAGGAGATCCCAGACTTCCGTGCAGTTATTTCCAATTTAAATCATTAGAAGCAGACAACTGTATTCCCTGTATTGCTAACAAAATCTGCTCACCAAAATAGCACTCACACTTCTGATCTCCAGGTTTATGCAGCTATGAAAAAAAGGTGACATCCCCCGCAAAGCAGCGGTGGTATCGCCAGATCCACTCTGCATTCTTTGACACCCAGGTGAAACGTTTGGTCCGTCAAAGAGGCGAAGCGCTGCACCCACCACGCATTCAACTGGCCAGGCTCTGGGATCCCAGGGACCGCTACATCGTGCCAAAGCGGCAGCGCTTCCCCGCAGCCTCGGCCCAGCTCCTAGCTGGCAGGGACCACCGGGTCTCTACCTCCCGCGAACAGGACTGGCCATCGGGTCGCGAGGGCTCGGAAATGCGTGCTCGGGCCTCGGGCAGAGGGGATGGACAACGCGTGGAAGTATGCGTGCAAGAAGGCGAGACACCTCCAGGCGAGAGGCAGCGCAGCCTTTGGCTAAAGCCCTGCAAAGCCACAGGTTCTCGCGTGAGGTGCCTCCACGCTCGTACCAAGCGGCCTGCTGTCCATGCGAAGCCCACCTCTCATTAATCAAAGAACAGTTACGCTAGCAAACAGGCAGCTCCGAAATTCCCAAGGCCTGCCCTGGGTTCAGGGTGGTAAGGTGTCTGCTTCTGTATTTATTAAATACACTTATTAAAGTGAAACAATTTGGAGTCCTTTTTGCAGCTTGCAAAACCAACAAACAATCCAAACCCCATATAGACAAAAACCAAGCGCTTTTTGGTTAAACTCTAAAAATAACGAACCCATCAGCCTCCTGTTCATTTAAGATGGATGCGTTCCATTCTGTGCAAGTAATCGCGTTAAACTGGGACCTTCTACAGAAGAGCATTAGAAAAGAGAAGTGGCTCTCAATGGCAACTTCAGGCAGAAGAGAACTTTTTCTCTTTCCTGTGGAAGGAATCTGCGGGGAGAGGATGATGAAGGCGATCCGAACTTCACAAAAAGCTTTAGCCATTTAGAAAGCCGAAAGCAAATTTAAAGCCTGTAACTCATTGGTAGATACAATGACATGAGGATGGTTTTGGTACACACAGATGGCAGGAAAAGGATAAAGCAAATTCTGGTGCTGTCCAAATTCAGAGGGGGAAAGGCACTATGAAAATAAAATAGAGAAAATACTTATGGAATTAAGCTAGAAGATGCAAATAAGCTCTTTTGTAAGTATCTAGTAATCTAAGCAATCTCTATTAGTATCTAAACAACAGTCAATCCTGTGACAACTGAAGTAGGTTTTAAAAGGACTAAGAACACCCTGAAGTACACTGTAGGGCTATTCGTTATAAATACCTGGCGGATATTCTTCCTGGCGGACATAACCTCAAGAAAAGGCAGATTCAGTTATTGTACACTACGCCTTGGCATATTCAGGTGTAAGATCTAACTTCTGGAATTAAAGCTTCAAAGTTAATTACATGGACGGCCACTTCACATCCCACCGGTCTGCATTCCCCAGGGAATCGCAACAGACACCAAGTGGGGCAAAAACACCCTGCTCAAATGGAAGGCGACTGCATCACTCCCCAAATTTCAATGTTAAGCAAGACCGAGCCATTGCCCTAAAACACAGCAACACACCTGCAACTTGCAGTAGGATGGTCTTCCGAGCAGCGATCCTGCCCACGGCCAAATATGAATGCAGCACAACGCTGCTACCGGACCTGGACCTCCCGTAACGGCGCGTGGAGACGAAACCATTCCAACAGAAACGTGCTGGAACCTGGAGGAATAAAACCTGAAATCACCACTTACAAGACCATGCAGAAGTAAAATACAACAGCTGCTCGTGCGTAAGACGGGGAGCCCACCAGCGCAATGCAAGACCAGGGTTAGGTACGGAAGTCGCCTCACGGCGCCGACGGGACACGGGTTCACCGAGGCAAGCGAGGCGGCGGAGCATGGCCCACCACCGGCAGCGTCACCAGCAGCGCCTTCCTGGAGGATGCTCGCAGCTGCCGAGTTACACAGCAGAAGACATGAAACGCGTAAAAATAACACAGAAACGCAGCCGGCCGAGCTGACATCGCCTCCCGAGAGGCCGAGCTGGGGCAGGGGAGCCTGCGCGCAGACCCCCAGCCGCGGGGCGGGCAGGCGCTCCCGGGCAGCTCGGGAGAGGGCTCTGCCTGCTCCAAAAACCAGGGCCATCGCTCTGCTGCGTTGAGACCCGAAACACAACGGGGGTTTACCCAAGCCACGGCCACGCTTCCAGAGGCGAACAGCGCAGTCTCTTGGACGCGAGGGCCAGGCTCCGGTTTGGCCACCTCAGGAGCGACGGGAGCGGCGGCACCGAGCACCGGCGGCACCAGCCCGGCCCCGGCTCCGGGCGCAGGCAGCGGGTGCGGGCGGGCGGCTCAGGGCGGCGGGGTCCCGGTGCCGGTGCCGCAGCGGGCAGCGGGAGCCGCCCGGCTCCGCCGCGCCTCCGGCCCCCGCGGGTCTGGGCCGGCCCCGGCAGCGCTGAGCTCCGCTCCCCTCCGCTCCCCTCCGCTCACGCCGGGCCCGGCGCGCCCGCGGCAGCCCCGGGCCCACCGCACCGCCACCGGCACCGGCAGCGGGACCCCGCCGCCGCCCGCCCCGCGCTCCCGCGCCCGCCGCCGCGGCCCCGCCGCTCCCCCCTCGGCCGCGCAGAGCCGGGCGGCGCGGGGGGCGGTGCCGGGCCGCGCCCCTCCTCCCCTCCGCCCCTCGGCGCCGGCAGCGCGGAGGGCTGGGCTGGGCCGCGCCGCTCGCTGCAGCGCTCGGCTCCGCTCCGCCGTCGAGGAGGGAGAGGAGAGAGGAGAGGGACGGGACCGCCGCGCCCAGCCCCGCCGCCCGCCGCCCGGCCCGCGCCTCGCCGCCCGCCCCGCTCGCCCCCACCGCCGCCCGCGCGAAGATGGCCGGCTGGCAGAGCTACGTGGACAACCTGATGTGCGATGGCTGCTGCCAGGAGGCCGCCATTGTGGGCTACTGCGACGCCAAGTACGTCTGGGCAGCCACGGCCGGCGGCATCTTCCAGAGCATCACGGTGAGGGCGGCGGCGGGGAGGCAGCGGGGGAGGGCGAGCCCGCCTGCGGCGCCGGCCCGGCCCGGCGGGAGCGCGGCGCGGCCGTTAGCGGCGGGGCGAGGCGGCGGGGGCCGGGGGCACCTTGCGGGGCGGCGGGGGAAGGCGGCGGCGAGCGCGGCGGCGGGGGGGGCGAGCCCGCGGCGCCGAGGGGCCGGGCGGGCCGCGCCGCCTTTTTGTTTGCGGCGGCCGCGGGCCAGGGGGGCCCCTCGGCGGGGGCGGGGGCCGCGACTGCGGCCCGATGCGGCGGGGCCCGCCCGTGGGGCCGCCGGTGCCGCCGCGCGGGGGCCGCGGGAGGCGGCGGGGCGGCGGCGGAGGCCGCGCGGGGCGTGCGCGGCGGGGCTTGCGTAGGGCCGCCCGCGCCCGGGCCCGGCGCTGCGGCGAGGCTTACGTGCGCGGCGTAGGAGGCGTTCGTGAATGCCCACCTCGCCGCTGGCTCCATGTTTTTCACCGCCAAGATGGCGCACTGCCATTGATTCCTCCCTCCTTCCCCCCCCCCCCCCCCCCCCCCGCCCTGCCCGTCCTTCGCCCCCGCTCCCGCCGCCCGCCCGCTCGCCGCTGCGGGACCCGCGCCGCCTTTGCTTGTGCGGGGCGGGCAGCCTGCTGCAGCGCGGCCTGCGCCCGCCGACCCGCCCCGAGCGCGGCGGGGCCCGGGGCCGGGGCCGGGGCCGGGGCTGTGGCAGAGCGGGGCCGAGCAGGCGCCTGCGGCCGCGCAGGGCTGGGCCGCCATGGGGGCGGCCGGGCCCGCCGTGACGCTGCACTTTGAGGCCGCCGCGCCGCGGCCGGGCCCACGGCCCCCCCCCGCCCCCGCCCCGCCTCACCTCACCGGGCCGCGCTCCCCGCCCGGGCCCTGGTGCGCTCCCTCACGCAGGGCTCAATGGCGGCGCGGCCGCCCGCGCTCCGCCACACAGCCGAGGCCCGCTGCGGCAGCGCGGGCGGGCGCCGGGCCGAGCCGTGCCGAGCCGAGCCGTGCCGAGCCCTGGGCGCGCCGCTGCAGAGGGCGGCCCGGCCGCCGCAGCTGCTCGGCGAGGGCCGCGGCGGTGCCCCCGCAGGCAGGCAGCGCGGCCCGGCGGCAGCCGGCCTGGACTCCGCGGGCTCCTCGGTCCCCTCGGCGTCCGGCCTGCGCCCTCGGTCACCGAGACACAGGCGTCCCGTGCCTGGCTGGCCTCGGTCGCGCAGCACCTGCTTTGGTGAGAGCCGGGATCCGGGGATGCCGCGGGCTCGGGCCGTGAAGGGCTGCAAGCAGCGGCGATAGCCGGTGCCATAGAACTGTGACTGACAAAGCCCTGCGTTCTGGAGCACGTCCTGGTGGGAGCCAGGGGAAACGTACTGCCTCGTCCTCTGCACGCGAGACGGGGCGCTTTCTAAATGGTAATTAAACAATAAAATGCTGCCGTGCTAACGCTGGACTTTTTTCTTTGACAGCCAGTAGAAATAGATATGATTGTAGGAAAAGACCGAGAGGGTTTCTTCACCAATGGTCTGACCCTTGGTGCGAAGAAGTGCTCTGTGATCAGAGATAGCCTGTATGTCGATGGTGACTGCACAATGGACATCAGGACAAAGAGTCAAGGTGGTGAGCCAACATACAATGTTGCTGTAGGCAGAGCTGGCCGAGGTAAGTGTGATTTTCTTCACTTTCAGATCACTGAATTAAGAACGTGACCCTAAGCATAGACTCCGGCTGTTAAGAAAACCAGGGTCCTGTATTGAATGGTTAATTTTGGGAAGTGACGTACGGGGGGTGGATGGCAGCGGTCTGGCTGACAAAGTAGCCTTGTGCCTGGGCCTCGCGCTTGTCCCTGTTCCCACCTGTGACTGCAGCCGGGCGCTAGGCAGTGAAATGGTTAAACAGATCTCTGACAAGCAGGAGAGAGCAGGCTCGAAGGAAGCTTGCCAAGTATACAATAACTTGGGATCTGAATCTCATGGTAGATCTGATCTTACGGTAGGGACCTATTAACGATTGGTAGTGAAACTAGCTTTTTTGTTGTAAACTTCTCAACAGAAAGCGTATTCTGCAAGGATGTGAATTCCTTGTACAAGCTACTCCTACTTGCCTTTTAACAAGTTCTACACTAACTCTTCTTGCACTTCCTATTGAGCTCTCTGAAGTCTGTCTTCAGGCAAAAAAGCCCGCCCAATTTGGTATCACTGAGAAATTTGCTTTATGCTAGTATGCCTACTCGTGTGCTCCTCACTTAACTTCTAGTAAAATGTATTACGGGGAAGGCACTAGGTTTGGATATAGGAAAAGTGCCTCAAAATACTATCTACGCATAGTATGCCTTGTGTTCAAAATATCTGGCCTAGCATTTTGCCGCTGGCTGTAGAACAAATTGGTGAGCGATGGACTTTTGCTTATAAGGATAAAACCAAAACTAGAACAGAATTTGTCTATAGGCTAAAGCCGGGTGGCGGTGATGCAGGAAGAACGTTTGCAGCGCTGAGGTGAAACAAGCCCAGTTCTGACTCTGCTGCAAATTGTGACTCGCCAACGAGAACTGTCTGTCTTAAGCGTTTTGTGAGCAAATTGCTATGTAGATGTACAATCACCTGCAGGTAGGCTGACTGCAGTGTTTCCAATTACAGTATTCCTAGCTTGGGAAACAATTCCTGTGCTGGTGGAAGCACAGCGCTTATTGTGTCCGTGTACCTGCTGGTGACATCTGCTGGCAACTCGCAAGTGGTGTTTAGTAATTGAGGAGCCTTAGGATGTTCTCGTTCGCGAGACAATCGGGACGCTTCACCAAAAATGTGGGATCAGTGAGAGGGTCCGCATTAAAATCTTCCCTGTGTTTTTGTCTTCTGCCAAAAGCACATTTTATAGTTGTATCGTTGCTTGAAAAGTCTTAGCCCGAGTCTGACCCCATGGGTTTTTTTGCTAGTATCAAGGGAGTTACTCTGGTTCTTAGGCCAGTAGTGACCACTACAGATAAGAATATAAGAATATTCCCTCCTCTGCTCTTCAGAGTCACAGTTCTACATATACTACTACCTTTGTCCCTGACAATGCTTCTTTTTTCCCCTTGTTTTTTTTAAGATGCAGCCAGGCTTTCCTTCCTGGGTGATGACGGATGGTGCTGATGTGTGGAGAGGCACCGTGATGCTTTTTTGAGATAGTTGGTGGCATTTTTCTTAGCGGCGAACTCTTAACGACTTACAAAGTTATATAATATCCCCAAGGATAACTCATGCCTTCTCCCAGCCCTGTCTACATCTGTATTTTTACAAAACTCCTGTTAAACTAGCTTAATACCCGAGTACTAAATCTTGAATTTGAGTGTGTTTATTGCACTGCCTAAAACTTGCGTTATTTCCTTGTCTAACACACTCTTTTTAAAACTTTTTTTCTTTTCTCTTTCAGTCTTGGTCTTTGTAATGGGCAAAGAAGGGGTCCATGGAGGCGGATTGAATAAGAAGGCATACTCAATGGCAAAATACTTGAGAGACTCTGGGTTCTAGTTGCTAGGCAGACTGTTAAGTATTAGGGGAAGATTGCTATTAAACTTTCCTGGCGGTGAGCTTTAAACCTTACATTCTGGAAACTTTATTAGCAATGCAGGGTGATGGGGTATGAACCTGTGTCTCCTTTGTATCCCTTTGTTGGTGGGGAAAGGTGTTGTTTTTTTTTTTTCTTTTCTTCTTTAATTCTGTTCATTTCTGTTTTGTTTCCTTGTGTACTCCAGCATTGGTTATAGTCATGGGAAAGGAAGGTGTCCATGGAGGGACACTCAACAAGAAAGCATATGAACTGGCTTTATACCTGAGGAGGTCTGACGTCTAAGCAGCCTCTCCCCATCCACCTAGCAACTGTCTTCACCACCACCCAGTTGTGTTCAGTGCTACCAGACTGTAGATGGTAGTTTGTGTTTTTTATTTACCCATTTCCTAATGTCATAATTCCAGTTACCCTTTGTTCATTTATATGTTAACCACTGTATGTAACCAAGTCCCATATCTGGCACCATTACTGCACCACAAAGATGATATGCATGATACCTTGAAAAATTTGGGAGGGGAATATGCCAAGTGTAGGCTTTGCTTTGTCTTAGCAATTAGTGTGATATTGACGACTAAAACAACTTAAATACTAAACAAGGTGCCGATTGTACAATCTAATTTGATCAATGCCTCTTCAGCACTTTGAGCAATTACACGGCTCACTAGTCTTCCTTTCATAGAGCATGGTTGGGAGGAAAAAAAAGTGCATGCATATCTTTACTTCTGTCCCTCTCTCTTTTTTTCTTTTTTGTAAATCCACATTTGTTTGCTTACACCCATTTTTATAGTGCCTGGTTTGTTTAACCAATTTGCCACTCAAAAGCTATTAATATTACATTAGTTTTGTCGTTGCACTTCACTGTAGGCTCAAGTCTCTTATTTTTTCTTCATGATGTCTGAAGCTTGTACTGCTTAACAAGTGCAATCACAAAACTATAAAAGGGTACAGATGCACTTCCTCCCATGACCTTAAAACCACCATCCTGAACGAATCCCCAGAGACATTCCATCATTGCAATAGCTCAGGCACTTTTTTTTTCTTTTTTTTTTTTTCTTTTTTCTTTTTTTTTTTTTTTTTTTTTTTTTTGCCAGCTCCTGTTCTGTAGTTGAATTGTAAAAGGATGCCATTATGGACATTAGCTATCCCAACATAACCATCTGGAGTGTGTCTGGTTTCAGTTTTTCATAGGACCAATTTTAATTTGCAGCTTGGGGGTCGTGGGGGTTTTTTTGTTGTTGTTTTTAATATGAAACTGCAATGTCATTGTGGAAAACTGCCACCTTCAGCTATACTGGGAGCTCTGACTGACTCCAGTCTTTCTGCCAGATCACTTACTGGTAAAGAGTTTTGCTGCTCTGAAGCCGCTGTTTGGATGAAGGTCGGTAGTTTGAAAGCTAAGCTGTCAAAATGATGCCATTTCAAATTTAAAATCTTCATTTGGCCTGTCACACCCTTGCTGCAGAAATTATGGAGTGAACTGCCTTGTGCACTAGTCATCTGAAATGTCTGTAACCAAACTCTCAGTTCAGGCACGGTACTAACTTGTATGTCCATTTAAAGAGAACTGCAGAACTCTGTATACAAAAGAATAAATGGGAGATGGTATTGGTTGGAATAACTGACTTGGCTGTCTTGTGATGAATTTTTTAATATGTATTCTGTGCCATACTATTGTTTAAAAAAAAAAAAATGAACTGTTGCTATTGTGAGATGGATTTTAACTGACTACGAGGGTTTCTTTCGAATGGCACTACTTTAGGGACATTCTAGTATTTGCTTCTATTGTTGGGCCTTGTGGATAATGTACAGATTTAAACGAATTCTTGTTGCTGATTTGTCCATTTCTTTCCCTGCACTTTGTTACATCTGGGATACAGTCTAACTCATCTGATTTAATATGCATTTCAAAAAATGCCATAACTATTAAAAACACCTTGTTTACAGACAGATGAAATAAATTTATTCCAACCAAACAAAATCAGACTGTTGGTAATTTTTCCCCCCCCCCCACAGGAGTTCTCCGAGGCCCTTCACTGCATGGCTGACCACACTTACACTGGATATAAGCGCAGTTCTAAGTTTTGTAAGACAGCAGTAGTATGGTAACGGAACTTTAGTCAAAGGCCAGGCAGTCTTTGGGGTAGATACTCTTAAATTGGGAGATGATTTCTTGTCACTTCAGTCCGCATTTATCCGACACTGTGGCAAGGGGGTTCCCCTGCCATGTGAATACGTGGTACGCAATCCCTGAAACAGAGCTAGAGGAGACCTCTGCCACATGATGCGTCTACTCATCAGGGTGAGAACGTTCTCACATAGGGAAGGGAAAGATTTCAGGTCTCTCTTACCCCAAAAGAACTCTACCTGGCTTTTGGTACTTCTGCTACCCAAGTACGCTGAAAGCGGGGGCCCTGTGAGCAAGTGCCTTTGCAAGGGCACCGGGGAGGAGAGAAAAGCCCAAAGCACAGGAGGCTCAGCCTGGGCTCAGGCTGTGCTGGCTCCGTCCCGTCGCTGGCACTTCTCTGCTGCCTGGGTGTGACCATTAAAACGCCTTTGTTCTCCCCATCCTCCCCTACATCTTACTCACCAGTGTAAGTGTTGCACCTGCTCCCGGTCTAACTAAAGCCCTTCTATACAAAGCATTTACTCTAACGACTGGAGTTGCTTAGTGGCTGAACTGTATTGCCCAGCTCTTGGTGCTAAAGGTAGAGCAGGCGCCCAGCCCTGAGCAAGTTTACATCCAGTGCTAATGAGTACAGAGGACGCAAACCTCCCACTCTCCCCATAAAATGATGTTGGGATGTGAATCCATGTTTTGCTCTGTATCTAAACCCAATTTAAAATTGCACTCGCATTCTGACTGCAGGGTTGGTTTTTTTTTTTTGTTTTTTTTTTTTTGTGGTGGGTTTTGTTGTCGTTGTTTCCGCCCCCCTCCTGGCTGGCGGGGGTGGTAGGGTGGTGTCTGTGTCCATCTCCAAAGCTTTTCTGCAGTAAGGCCAGAGCTGGAATTCACCATAATGGCATCTCAGAGGCAGGGAGAGCCATTAACAGCCCACACCAAGTAATTTTTCATCCCAGTCCTTATTTAACATCATTCCTTTCTGATCAGTTCCCCTCTCCTGAGCAGGCATCCGCAGGGGCTGTCTGTATGTCACCTGTGTATCTTTTTTCTTGGTGAGAATTAGGTGTTGCTCCAGTTACTTTTTCAAATGCATTTGTTGTTGAATTCCCATAGCATAATGGTGCCTGTCCACCTAATTTGCTAGGGTCTACCTAAAATACCTTTCTTGAATAACTTGGATTCTCAACAAATATTACATTTAACTCCCATTTCCAGATTAGCAGACAATTTAAATACAAAGGCTTATGGTCCTGTGCTAAAGGTTTGAACACTAAATTGTGACTTAGGTCAGAAATTCACATTAATATTTTTTTCCTTGCAAGAGGTTATTAGAAGAGAGACAGTGTTTCACTGTACCTCAGCCATTACAAAGCTCCATATAACTGATTCTGTCCGCTGAATTCAGGTGCTGTGCAGTACTGCGCACCACTGTCCTGCGCTGGGCAGGATCGCACGGCTCTGGGTTTCACCAGCCAGCCCGTTCCAGCGCTCAGCACTGTTCCAGCCACTTTGGCGGTCTCAGAGTTTATTAGGCTGTACCCCCCCCCCTCACAATTCTACCACTCAGGGTTTAGTAAAAGCATTCTTAGCTGCAGCAGTGAAGATGCCTGACCCGTACACTTCTGATGGGTTTTGCGCTCATGCTTTGTTCCTTTTTTACCCTCTTGCTAGTCCATGACATGGCTTAGAAACTTCACTCATGTACAGCTGTCTTCAATACCTGCTGGCTCTCATCTTCCAGTAGAGCTCTCAAACTCTCCGACTCATTCACTGTGGTTTGCAGTGCCTGCCATTTTATAAAAAAAGCTCTCTGATTGCTCATACGCTTTAGAAGTATTGCATCTTTTCTTATGTCAGCAGTTCCCAACCATAAGGAAGCTAACCACTGCCCCCCCCCGCCTTTTTTTTTTTTCTTCTTTTGTAGCATATGTTCTTATTCAAGGCTTGGGTAAAAGAACAGAACTGGCATTAGAACAGAACTTAACGTTAGTGTTTTTAAAAATAGATGAAGAGGAAGGAGTAGGAAAGATGTGCAAAATGAAAGCAATGCAGAGGAGAGGCAGAATGGCTTCAAAGGGTGTTTTTTTAAGGGTAGTTCTCGAGTTGTTCAGTCTCTCTTCAAAGCGAGGGAGATCATTCACTATTGACCGAATTGCTTCACTTTCTGAAGATTTACTTCTGTCCCCAATTACTTATGCCTCTTAGATTGCACGGCACATGCTGGAAGATGACAAGGGCTGCATTTATGTGCTTTACAAGTTTTTAATGCTAACTTCCAGGCCCTTGTAATCAGTCCCTTACTTTCTCTGAAAAACATTTATGAAGTTAATTGTCAGCGTGCTTATTTTCTGCACCATAATAATTCACAGACAGATTTTAATTATACCAGCCCTTATTACATAGCCTGTCAGAGGGTCTTACTTTTGTAATGATCGTGGTGTTTACAATTCTGTTAGAATTCAGTAGAAACACCTAACTATTCTGAACTGCTGATGGCATTGCCTTTTTAGACATTATCCAATTTTTAATATTCATTGCATTATTTTGCATGTTCTCATCATGCAATGAAAGGTTTGGTGCGAGCTTGTTTTGTAAGGAGCTATTTATACTGGTCATACACATTGTATTTTGTGGTAACTGCCATCGATACCTACGCTGTTTTTTTCAGGGAGATGATATGCTTCAGAGGTCCCATGAAATACTTTTAACTTCAGACGCTAGTTACAGCTACTTACCAGGAGAAATTTTTTTCAACTAGGCAATCAAGTATGAACCTCCTGAAAGCACCAACATCCTATTGTCAAAGATAGCTAGAGATTGAAGCAAAAAAACCCTGGGAGTCGGCTCTTCTGGCATATGGCGAGGAAACAGCGCTACTTCACATGGATAATGTAGTAGGTCACAGCCCAAAGAAAAATCCGTATTTATCTTTCCCTGTGGGTGTGGACAGGCCATACCTTTTGAGACAGAGGAATTATCCAGCAAGTTTTAATGAAATATGCAAGCTCTCCTTAGAAATGTTAAGAGATGCTTAACCTTCCGAAGTATTTCTAATAATAAAATGCTATTCCTTCTTTAATTGTCATTCTTACTGACAATGGCAACTGACAAGTAAACTGTGTCTGCGGCACAAGGGAGGCATGGCCAGGGGAGTATCACTACAACATTTACTACCAAGGCCTGCTGAAATAAAATACAGATGAATACCATCAGAAAGTTTAGAAAATGGAACAGTTTTTTAAAGAAACATATACTATATTTGGGACAGAAATAGAATATCCTTTGCTGCATGCATTTTCTCCATACAGCATGGAGAATAGCAGGTGAGAAACTGGTAAAAAGAGTGTAACTTTACTTTTTGTCATTGCAGCAAATACTACAACCAGAGTTACATATAGCACATGTTATAAAGTTTACTTCAGTTCATGGTTCTGGATCTCTTCAGGTTTTGGGGCGCCTGAAATACAACTACAAATAAACACATGTACTCATACAAACGGCAGGAACCTATTTTAAGAAACATCTTTCAGCTTAGTAAGTTTTCGGAAATCATTTTTCACATTCAGACTTAACTAGACATATGCGAGCTGAAGTGGAATTGTACACTGTGAAAATAGAACAGTACATTGTTTGTCATTAACCCCACGGATTGCTGGTGGCAGTGGTCTGAAGATGAATCATTCTTTCACTGTGATCCTTTTACCATGCCTCACTCTGCAAAATAAACTTTCTCTGCTCTTAGCCAGTCCCAGGGAATTGATTTCCATTGCCAGGCTGAAGCAAGGAGGGTGTAGTTGCACGGTGTACTCAGTCAGAAATAACAGACGGAAACACCTCACCTGCAGTCGCCTCAGTCCAGGTTTGTTTCTGACTCCCAGAACACAGGCTCGCAGGCTGCAGCTCTAACCATGGGGGCAGGAAATATTAACAGCACTGCGGTCTTCCTTCCTCCCCTCTCCCCCGTACAAGTTACATGTACAGACCCAGATTGATTCAAACCTCTCCTCAAACTAAAAGTGAACAAAAATTAAGGTTTCCTGTGTAAGTCAGCCCTCCTGCATGCAGTGCTGATCAGTACAGCACTTTGTACTGTGATAGGCAGCACAACGTAGGTTAATGTTTACTAAGGGATCTTAACAGTCACATGTTCTGGATCTTTAAAAATACTTTAACCTTAGTAATAATGTAGAAGAGTACACAATGAATGTAAGTAATGCAAAAGTTCAATAAATTCCTTTTGATACTTAAAGTGGAAAACATGTTTATTAACATTCTTTCAAGCTTTCCTTATTCAAGGCCATATAAAAAAAATCTCTGCATTTTGATTATACGTATGTTTACTTTCTACATAGTTACAGAGGTATTATATAGCATTTACTTCTTTCATGATACACTGGTAAGTACTGAGTTCTGTTAAACAGTTATAAGCACTTGTTTTCCAATCAGGTATTTGAAAAGAACAATTTTTCTATATACATAGTTTAGCAGACTAATGCAGCATAAAATGCTCTTTAGTAAGAGGTATACGAGTTGAGGATCAATGGAATACTTACCTAAAATTATTTTTCCGTGAGGAACAAAACCTCTGTTTTGGTCACCTCCTCCCCCGCAACTCCCACGTCATCACTGGAAACCAGACTACGCCACAGTAGCAAGTAGGGGTAACTGATGTCTTTATGGGGGATCTTACCTTGTGCACTGCTCAAAACTAAACTTGCATTCTAAGTCTCCTTATCCTAGGAACTGCGCGATGGAACTGCTTAAACTCAGCCAACTGTGGCAAACTCCAAAGGATTATTTGGAATCACTGCTTTGAGATAGAAGTGGAATTTCTTCTGCTTTGTTTTGATACACCAGCATATAGAATATTGACCTGTTCTACATTTTTCTTTCAGTAGTGGTGACAGTTTTTAGGAAAACTCTATACAAACATGCAAATACATTTTTTGTTGGGCTTAAGGGGTAACACATACCATACATGTAATAAATATTGCTATCAGTATGACCCAGTTGTAGCTACAGGATGGAAAAAAATGACTTCCAGATAAATCCCATTTCAACAAGATACATTTAGAGTCTGTGTGATATTTCTATTGATATGAACTATTAACATTACTCATTAGCATTGTGAAGTCCAGTTAAACTGTTCATTTTGGAGACGACAGAACGTGTGACTGAATACCTGAATCAAAAATAAATCTATCTGTAATGATTTAACCATAGTACTACTACATGAACTGCTGCTCCTATCGAAGAAACCAAATGGATTACAGATTAAAATATATTCCCTACGTAAAGGTTTGTAAAGTATAGCCTGAAGAGCTCTTTTGTTCATACACTATTCAGCATTAGTAGTCTCAAACAGTATTTGCCACTCTGTACTCCCTTTCGTCATTGGGCTGTAGTTGAACCACTACACTTTCTTCGTTTATTCCATTTTCTGCATCACTGCTATCAACATTGTCATTGTCATCTTCCTCATACTCTGAGGACTCGGTCATGTTCTGATGGGAGTGAGATTCTGACAAAGCCCCGAATGACTGAGTACTAACTGAGGCTAACGGTCTAAGCAAAGGAGTATTTTCAGATACTTCATTCTCTTCTTGACTACTGTCTGTTTCGGAGTCAGAGTCCCCCTGGGAAGGGACCACTTTCTGCTTACACACAGGACATGTTTTTTTTGTTTTTGTCAGCCATGGGTCCACACACTTGCAGTGATATGCTGTTAGGAAACAAAATACAGGTACACCATTATCTAAGTGAAAAGAGCAAGGAAAACTGTTAAATTGTATTTATGTTTAGTAACACAGGAGAATTTTAGAATTTAACTCATACAGAGAATTTTAGTCACAAGTTTGTTGGCATGTAGAGTGTCCTCACATACAAAACACCTAACAGATTAGGATCTCGGCCATATGGATATATGCAATAAATACCTATTTCTTCTGAATGAATCTGAGAGCAGTCCTGCAATGGGCCATATTTGACAAAATAAACTTTAAAAACTTCTCGAGGAATTACACCCACCTTGCAGCACACACGCCCACCATCGTTATCCTCATAGTGCCTCTAACCTCCCCCCAGATGCACCAAAGCACCTTGTTATTAAATAAAATTACTGCATGATTTTGTGGATTTTAAATCAGGTCTACAGTTGGCACTGCAACTATACTGGCCTTGTTTAAAAAAATGTGTTTGAAAGTGTCTTAAGGTATTAAAAACGTAGCTCTGCTTATTAAGAGACTTCTACCTGGCAAAGAGCTAAGTATTTACCAGGGCAAGCATTTAGTACCTGTTCAAGCACGTTAGTAGCATGTTCTCCACGAGAAACAACAGTGGTATTCTGGGGTTTTTGTTTTGTTTGTTTTTTGTTTGTTTTTAATTTGTCAGCAATCTGATATTGGTGATCAGGTTTAATTAACTTCACAGTCTGTAGCTGGGACAGATGATATGGATCTGTTCTTTCTCTTCTGAGAACTTTCTTTGTCAGCCTGTTTTGAAATTGTTTTTTATGATGAGGATCTACAAAGCTCAGTGTCGTCTGCTGTGTTCACTGTGGATAACACTGTAACATCAGTTGCCTCTTTCTTTAAATCTCTTAGTGATGTGGTATTTGCTGTTGCAGTGTCTGGTCAGAGCAGGAATTTAATGAGAAAAAGCTGGGTAAAACTGCACCCAGCCAAAATGGCTGTAATCTAGTTAATGGACTGGGACATAGAGAGAGGGTCTCAAGCTAGGAAGGATGAATCCTATCTTTCTTGATAGATTTTACACAGCTTTTATCAGAAAAATGTCTAAATTTAGAGATGCTCTTGGGCCCAGGCCTCTTCCAGATTTCTAGATGATATATAAGTTCTTAAAATGCTTCTTGTACTTGCATGCAGTTAAGAGCAGTCTTGTACATAGATACGTACATGACTACTAGATATACCTTTTGCAGGGGGCTGTATTTGAGAAAGACTGTTAAGACAGTGCACAAGTAAAATTTCTGTCACAGTAAAAATATTCCACTAGTTTTTGCACCAACAACACTGACGGAATTCCAAGTGCAGTCAAGGCAGTGGTCTAGATGGCTTCAGGCTACGGGACAGACTATATCCCTTCATCCATATCTCTGTCACTAATAGCTGAATTATGTTTTATGGTTTAATTGTCTTGGAGAAAGTGAAAGCCTACTTTTTTTTAATGTAAAAGGTAACTCTGCAATATGTTTCCATATTAAATACAGACATTTAGGGGACAGTGTCAAGCCCAGATTTTCTTTCATGTGTATGTCCAAAGAAAAACGCAAAGGGAATGCTAGCCTTTTTGCTCTTAAAAAGAGGAAAAAAAAAAGTTTGCTCTTTTCCCAATTTGTAGATACACTCCTGCATACTAGCAAAAATAAATTGTATACAGCAAGCAATAAACCTATTCACTGTGGGTTTTAAACATGGTGTTTTAGAGAGCTGTTTTAACACAAATACCAAACCCAAAATACAGCTGCTTACCATGAGAACATGGAAGGATTCTGAGCTTGTCTCCATCCTCATATTCGTCCAGACAAATGGCACATACATCGTATTCATCTCCTACAGCACATAATTGAGAATCAGTTTAACTTTAAAAGATTTGCAACAGACTCTTTCAAACACACGCATACAGGTTCTCTTGGTTACTTTCACAGGTTGAAGAAACTATTACTCTTCCCCATCCATGCAAGCAGCAGGTTCTTTGAAGCTATATAGCTGACTGCTATATTTCTCTCCTTATTAGGACTATAGCTCATTCACTTTCCCTTCAGGTTAATAAAAATGTTTGAAACTGTGTGAAGTGCTATGTCTATAATATTCTATCACTCTTATTAAAAGTAAGATAAAAGGATTTAAAATATAGGATTCACTTTACCATACAGGTATTAATGAGTTATTGAGAAAACTGAGGCAGAAAAATAGCAACAAAGACAACTGGGTAAAAAAGCAGAATAACAATCAAGAATGATAGTCTAGTCACAGGAGAAAGTTACATTATTTTGGAATTCAAACCTCACAAATAAGACATACATTACTGACAGTATTGACATTATGTACACTGTTTTTAGAAGTCAATTTATTCCTGTTTTCTTTTTAATCAAGGGCTTTACAACATGGTCCTTTCATCAATCCAAACGGTTCTTTCCAGTTTCCTGGAAGACCCTGGCCTTCTGAAGCTTGCAGTTACACCAGCAGCTTATGTCCTTGCTGTCGTTTAGCCCCAGTGGGCAGCTCAGCCCCACCAGCTGCCCGCTCACCTCCCCCCGTGGTTTGGGGGAAGAGACCCGGAAGGGTAAAAGTGAGAAAACCCGTGGGTTGAGATAAAGACAGTTGAATAGGGAAAGCAAAAGCCGTGCACACAGGCAAAGCAAAACAAGGAATTCACTCCCTGCTTCCCATGGGCAGGCGGGTGCTCAGCCATCCCCAGGAAAGCCGGGCTCCAGCACGCATAACGGCGACTTGGGAAGACCAAGCGCCATGGCTCCGGATGTCCCCCCTTCCTGCTCCTTCCCCCGGCTTTTCTTGCTGAGCATGACATGGTGTGGGATATCCCCTTGGTCACTTGGGGTCAGCTGTCCCGGCTGTGCCCCCTTCTTGCCCACCCCCAGCTGCTCACTGGCGGGGCAGGGCAAGGAGCAGAACGCCCCTTGACTCTGTGTCAGCACTGCTCAGCAACAACTAACACATCCCTGTGTTATCAACACTTCTTCCAGCACAAACCCAAAACATAGCCCCATACAAGCTACTGTGAAGAAAATTAACTCTATCCCAGCCAAAACCAGTACAGTCCTTTTCACAGGTGAAGTTACTGCAAACAAAGTTGTAAAATGCCACAGTTTTCCACGTCAACTTTCTCCTCCTAACCCGTGTGTCCTTGAATACTTGTATGCAATATTTAGATAGACTTCTTGTCACTGGACACCACTGGGAAGAGCCTGGCTCCATTTTTTGCAGCCTCCCTTCAGCCATTTATATGCATCGGAGAGATCCCCCTGAGCCTTCTCTTCCCCAGGCTGAACAGTCCCAGCGCTCTCAGCCTTTCCTCATAAGAGAGATGCTCCAGTCCACTAATAATCTTCGTGGCCTCTCACTGGACTCTCTCCAGTAGCTCCATGTCTCTCCTGTACTGGGAAGCCCAGAACTGGACACAGTACTCCAGATGTGGCCTTACCAGTGCTGACCTTATTCCATCTTTGTTTCCTTAGCTTCAGAAACTTAAGTCCAACAGCCTTCAGACTTACCAACATCTGGTACAACTGCTGGAGCTAGAAAACTTCAGTAGAAAATTCAGCAGAACTTGTTCCCCAAACATGTACATTCACAATGTGTGTGCATGTATGTTTCTCGATATAGTTGAAGGCACTTGCTCTTTAGTCGAATTCTTCAAGGGTGCCACAATATCCTGAATAACAACATTTCTTGCAGATCTCTTAGTTTCATACATATATAATGCTTTTCACGGTTATACAGAGAAATTTTTGTTGGCAAAGGGGTGGAGAAACTAGTGAAGAGAACAGCCTAGAGATGTTGGCAAAAGACGAAACAGTAGAAAGCAGAACAAAGCAGTGAGAGAACAAATATAAATCCATGGAACGTTTCTTAAATTTAAACCATCTCTCTCAACGCATATGAATTCAAAGACGTCTCTCTCTGGGCAAGGACAGAAAGTCTTGAACCTGTTGGTGCCTTCCTGTCCCCCTTGAATCTTGGATTCTCTTCTGTGAAGCATATACAAGCTCAACAGAAGGGGAGGAGAGTGCCCTTTCCAGGAGTGGCCCATAACATAAATTAGGGTGCTTAATGATAAGCTACATAAATAAAGAGAAAACAGGATCAAATATAGTATGGTCATAGTAAAAGTAGACAATGCCTTTGCAAACATTTCTAGAAATAAGAAATATGGCACATTTTATCTATGTAGACTTGGATATAACATTCAGTAAAGTTCTGTGTTTGAAATGATTGCTCCTAGTCAGTAAGACCAGCAAAGATTAGTAGAGGGAGCTGAATAAATGGAAGTTAACTACTGGTGGTGCTGGAAGAAGTTCATTAGCCTGGAGGAGAGTTACCAGTATTGTCTTTTTACAAAATTGCTTTGGAACAATATTGATACAAAACCAAGGACTATATCAATTGTACATATATGAGACATGATTAAGTAGGCATCACCAAGAGGGGAACAAGGACAGCACAGAAAAATCTGTAAATCTGGAATAATGGTAAATGAATGAAATTCAGTACTATAACATGCAAGTGCATCCATTTAGGGTTTACATCCTTGGGAATTTTTAGCTGAGATTTCATCAGTTATAAACAATTGAGAAGAAACAGAGTGTACTGGTTGATCACTACAGTGTTCCTAATGTGATACAACTTGGAAAAAGAAAAATGCAACAGCAAGAAGCATCAGAGCAGTCCTTCCAGAAGCAGTTAAGTACTGTTCAGGAGTCTGTAATGTGGCCACCATATCCTCAAAAGATTAATTCAAACAGAAACAAAGAAAGATTATTATGATCACATACCAGAGAAACTATCATGCAAGAAAAATTAAAAAAAAAAAAAAAAAAGCCAGATAATCTAACTATCTGAAAGCTGAAAGGGGATTCAGCTTTCTCTATGAACACCACAGAGGAGCAATTACCATGGACAGAGAAGAGAGAGAAGCCAGGGGGTGGGGTGGGGTGGTGGTGTTGTAGAAGCCATCATGTGAGCCGGAATCATTAGGTTGGAAGTGAAAAGAAAACTTGACCATTGGAGTAGTGATATTCTGAACTAGCCTTTCAGGACCATCAGAAGATAATCATAGTAAAGGGCCAAACCTCCCCCCTTCCCCAAACCTAGTTTTGGGTTAAGGCTTTAGATACGTGACACAGGAAGCTCCTAAGAGAATACCATCTGGAAGGGGATGGAAACGGACATCTTAATCCTAGAAGACAATGGAGGGAACTGAACCTAGATCCCCCAATTCCTGTCTAAGACTGCCAATTACTAGGCTATACTATTAAAGGTGAGTAGTGCAAAGTACACCTTTTAAAATAAAGGGGTATCTACATTTCATTTTGAAAGGGGCCGTATATCATTGTATGTCTTGCGAATATTTCCCTGATCAAGCCTTGAGAGGGACTTAAGCAGTGAAAGTGTCCCTTGTCACTGTTTGGACCCCTTGCTTTGACACGAGCTGGGTTGAGTTATCTGCTCAGCTCTGTCGAGGCTGGGAAAGTTCTGGCCATGTGCACAAAGCCACTGTATCTGCAAGAACTGGTGAACTCTTCTTTCATACGTCTCTTGCAACTTAGACACATCCAATGCTGCTACTCACTATTTCCAGACGGTAATTCTCCTATTATGCCATTAGCACTTTATTTAGACAACTGAACCTTACTGTCCAGTATTGCGCAATCTCTTCACAAGCAGCTGCTTGCTAGGGCTACACACTCTCCTGACCACAAAGCGTTCTTTAGATGCCCAAACCATAGTGTACCAGAAAAAAATTAGTCTGGCCCAGCCCCTCTCTCCCCCTCTTAAGTCCTCCCTGTCACACTGCTAGAAGGGCAGACTAAACTGCAAGCTTTCTTATCACTTGACTAACACATGTTTGGTTGAGGGACTGGATAGTTACAGGGTCAAATGATCCACTGCGTATTTGTACACCCTATCATAAGGGCAGTCATCTGCTCAACATGTGGTGCTAGGGTGCCTGCATCCTGGTTATACACTTTGTGATACATGGTCCACCTTGCCCAAAGGATGGACACCCAGATAGAGCTTGCAATATCCTGGGGGTAGCCCCAGAGAACTGTGTCACACTCTGCATGGTTTGGCTAGGTACTTGTAACAACAGTCCTAGCCCACTAAGTCTGCCCATTCCCAACCTGTACTGTCTTCACAGCAGCTTCCAAATTTCCCAGTGCTCAGCAGCTTACATTTTCATCACCTTCACTACTAGCTAAGATCCTGGGTTTTACCATATAGCAGAGGAGCTAGGGAAGTAAGGAGATGTAGATCCCATCAGAAAGAGTACATGCAGAGGAGGGTCACTCTCTCATATACCAATATACAAATGGGAAAAGGCATACAGCAAGGCAGAGACCCCTGCCAGAGAAATGAGGCCCCTGTGATCTTGTCGCCTCGAGGTAGAAGAAAGAAGGGTTGAGACAGCGTATTGTTCCCAGTGCCTCTCAGGGCAGCTTTCCCCATCTCCTTCCAACCTCTTCTAGTTCCTTCCAAATTCCGCCTAACCTGAGCCCCATGCACCCACAAGTGCTACCTCATCAGTCATCCTCAATTCTCCACTCCCGTTCCCTGCAGCGTCACCTTAATCCTCTCCCCGTAAACTTCTATCAGGTCTTTTCTGGACTATCTGCTGCACTAAAACTTCACTGCTGCACATCACTGAGGTTTGGCGTTGGAGATGTCAGGTTTAAGTGCGTAAGACTGACGTGTGCTAGGGCTAGAGGTAATAGCCACAAGAATCTCTTACATACTTACTTCACCTTTCAACATACACTTACCACACGCAGTAATCTGTGACACAACACCGTTCAGCACAAATTTAGATTTTTTTGGTTCATAGCAATTCCCAAATTACTTCCCAAAGCACTGTCCAGATTACATACATGAGACTGAGATCAACTGGGGACAAAATCAGAGCCACAGTTCACACGCCAAGCTTGTTCAGAACAGTTGACATAACACACAAGTTGTCAAAGCGTTGTTTTGGGGAAAAGGTGGAAATAATTGGGCAGATTTCCATAATGTGTAGCTGCAGCAGGCCCATGTTTGGGTCATGAGCTTACCCTATGTTATAAAGAAGCTTGCAAATGAAGGAAGCAGGCAGATTTTACATTCCTCGTAAGCAACATCCTTTCACCACAAAAGCTCAGACAGTAGCAGAGCTTTCCTTTTACTGTAATGAAACTAGATGGCAGGAGAGAATTTCTGGAAACTCAGCTCAAAATTTGTTTTGATACCATGCTGCTAAACCCAATGCTTTTCTACAGATGGCATTAGCTACATTAGGTATTTAGAGTCAGTTTTCAAAGAAAAAATTAGTTTTTATATGCAACTCAGCATGGTTGTTCTGTATCTATTTAGTAGATGTAAGGAGACTAAGTACCTCACAGTAGGAAAACGAAGAGCTATGCACCAGCAAGAAAGGGGCTGAGCTTTCCAAGGAAGCTGCAGAAAGCCAACAGAAGCAACAGCAGTGACTCATCAGTGAGGTAGAGGCGCAAAAGATGAATCACTATTGTCAGCTCAAATTGCAAGTATTACATGAAACTCAGGGTTTGGGGAAGAGAATCAGCAAAATGAAGTTGTTCAGTGACAGAAAAGAGGCAAAGATGTACTATTTTTCTGTTTATGTGTTCAGAATAAGATCACTAATAAGTAAAGCGCAAATGGTAAAAATTCAAGACTTAAAGTTCTAAAAAAGCAACTTGACCAGGATTTTTCATTAACTGTGTAACAAAATACTTTGCTGAGAAAAATAAACTTTCTTTGCATGTGTTAAAAAAAAAAAAAACCTTAAGCATTTTAATTCCAAAATGCAGAAAAAGGTCAGTCAAATTCAGTGTAACAGCTTTTCCCATTTAGTCTGTAAACAATCTTTAACTCATGTGATTAGTCTTGATCATGTTTAAATACTTTCTCATTAAAAAAACATCATAAAAAACAAACTGAAGAATTACAGTAGTAGCCTAATAGCATCCATATGTTCATACAGAAATAACTGTAGCTTCAGCTTTTAAATAAGGACATGGCTTATAATCCACATCACCAGAATAGAAGGCAAGCTCTCCTCTGCCTTGATTCAGGCTTTTTGCAAGCCTTCTTTTTCAGATGTGAACAAAAGCGAGCTAAGAACTGAGCCAGCTCATTAACAATGGGGCTGTTTAATTTATTTGAATTTGTGTTTAGCTGCATTATTAGCAGGTGCCTTTTGCATCATTCCAATGTCGAAATACCACTGACTATGATGTAAAAAACCAAAACCACATAAGATTGATTTTTGTAGTTCAGATAATTATTTTACTACAGAATCCCATATTGTTGTGCACACAGTCCTCTGAAATCTATAGCAACTAACAACCTGTAGACTTAAAAATTTTCAGTATAAAGCATGTTCATGGAAATAGTTCTATTCTGGGCTTTTCTAAGGGTGCTGTCAATTTTTTTAAAAATATATACAACACCTGGTGTTGTTTATCTAGAATCTCTCTTCTACAGGGTGGAAAATACGGACTAGGATCTTATGCAGGATCATGACTATCATGTGTTGCTGTTCTGCTAAAATGATTTTTTTTTTTTTTTTTAAGGACTTCAATATTTCAGAAGTACCACACACGCAATTGAAACTTGGCACCTATTAGAGATGAGAACAGAAGGAACATATAGCACATGAAGGGCAATCCATTGTGGTACTAGGTATATATTTGGAAGGTGGTAAGGGAAGCCTACTTGCATACAATTCTTTTCTTGCCTCATTCATAAGGCTTGCTCTTGTATTCCCTCCTGTGCAACCTAAACTCCCCAAATTAGCAAAGGAATGCAAAATGAGCCTCTCATTTTACCAAAATATTGGTTACACTTGATTTCTTGTATTTTATGATGGCCATGACAGAATTTCTAATGAATCTATCTTTTGCCTGTGCCTAACGCTTCCACTTTAAAAGAAAAAAACAAACAGAACAAAAAAAACTTCTAACCTTCCTCCCTTCTGAAGGTATAAGAACAACAAAATATTTTAAATAGTACTCAATTACATAGCAGATATGAAACCAAGGCACACAAGATATCCGTAGAATATGAGTTCTTTACATTAGTAAGAGGATTTCTCTATTTGTGGGTGTAAGACATGCAAAAAAGCTATTCACACCTATGTAATAATAGGCTGATCTCTAATCCAGTAAGGTCTTGTCACCTACTACCCAACATCAGCATTATTATAGGTAACGCTAAATAAACCAGCCAGCCAGCAGTATGGGTACAATTAACAAAGACACAGCAAACTGTTTAAATTACAGGTTTGCTAGAGGTAGTGGTTTGACAGGGAAAAAAGAAGGGAGGCAAGACTGCAGAGGTAAGTGAAGAGGCACATCTGCAGTGTGCTTCACTATCAGCAAAGATAAATTGTGGAGATTGGTATATATGCATGAATTACATTGCTTTCATTACAAATTTTTTTAAACCAGAAAGGCAACAAAAGGAAGATAATGCAAAAAAAAAAGCATAGCGTTGATAGAGCATTGCAACATTAAGTATTCAATTTCCACAAGAGCACTGCAAAGTAGTAAATATTCTCAATCCTACTTTATAGGGATGAAAAAGAAAGCAGACAGATTAGAATTATTTTATCTTGGCATGCAGTAAATCAGAGTAGAAGCTGCAACTCAGGACCTCCCAGGTCATAGGTCTATTCCCCAAACAACAGAAATCCATGATTAAAACCAAATTCTCATCTGTTTCCCAAAAGATAAATTCCAAGGGCTTCTGCGGTGGCACAGAAAGCCTGTGAAATGTCGTTCATGTTATTTTTGTTAGTACGTGTTATTCAGCATAAAGACAAAGGTGATGACCACCACTGGAAGATAACACTGCTGTAATTTGGCATTTCAGAAAATAAGCACAGTGGACATGAGAACCACTTATAAACCCAGTTTTCCTGATAGTTACTATACAACAACTGGAGAAGATAAAGGGAAAGCAGGAGAGAAAACACCTCATGGGCAGGTAGGAAAAGTCAGAGAGATGAAACGAGTCCATCACTGCCAGACCTATATCACTGAAGTATGAGTTTTTGTCTAACGTAGCAGTGAAGTATTTCAGCTATAGCTTTTTTTAAAAAAATACTTCCTCTCTTGCTATGACATACCTTCTCTCCATTGTTTCTATTAGTCAAACCATGTTTATGGATCATTTATAATCAGCCCATTATTATCATGTTCAACACAGAAATGAATGTTAACCATCAGTCAGTACTGTCAATCATATCTCAGAGGAAAAAAACCCCACATTCAAATAATACAGCTGTCTCTTTTCCCCAGTAGTCATTCAACATGTATAAGGAAGTCCTGAAAAATGGTAGCACACTGTTCTTGAGTAGGCTTATCTCACTGAGGCACCCCCCGACAAATGAACAGGCAATTCAGAAAAAAACAACACAGCGATAAAGCATCACATCCATTTTAGGCCAGGTAAATACAGACAAACTTTTCTCAGTAAGGCTGATGCTGAAGTTCTCAAACGTGGAGGCCACAGATCCACCCAAGAGCACATTGGCCAAGTGCAAAGGTATTTGTGAGCCCTGGCAAGGGCAGGTATCCCGGCCTCCCCTACCCAGCGGCACAGCCCCGTCTTTCACTGCACTTGCCACAAGCCCAACGCTTCACCTGCGCCCACCACATCCATCAGCTGCAGTCCATCCGCGGCATTTAGCCGCTCATCACACTAATTAATGAATGCTGTTACCCAGATGCTTGCTCCCATCACAGCTTGGGGAAGGGCGGCAAGCCCACACAGCAGCCAGGACCAGAAACGCCAGCCCCCCTCGGCACCGAGACCTGCAATTTCTCTGGGAATGCCGGAGCCTGCTTGGCTCCGCGTCTCCAAGTTAGCTTCACCTCCATGACTACATGCCCCTCAAAGAACAGAAGATTTAATTTTTAAAAGGGACACTTCGCAGACATCTTTTTCTCAAATACCTGTTACTGTATGTTAGAAGCTGCCTCAGAACCACCAAATATCAGGGGGAAAAAGGAAGTATGGAAACTGCTGCAAAATAAAGTATCTTGCTTCAATAAACCGTGTATGAAGTGTCTTTAGTAAGCAAAATTATCTTCTAGCTACTTGGCACATATAAACTAAAAAAATATATTTTTAGAAACATAGAATTCTCCAGCCATATATATGTGTACTTGTGAACCACGAAAAATGCAAAAATAAAACCGCCAAGACTTTGGTAGACCTTATGACTTGTTTTCTCTATCAGACCGTAACTGTACTGTGCAGTCAAGCAGATGGGTCAGTAATGAACAGTAATTAGATCAGTTACAATCCCATTTGCAGGGAAAAATAAAAATCAATTTAGAAATACACAGTAAACTGCAGAACAGCATTTACTCTGGGGCAGATTTTTAAAAGGCACTGAGATACATCTATTTCTCACTATTGCTCAATCATATGTATCTGCATATAAAAATATGTACACAAGAATTCAATACACATGACACTTAAAAATATGTATTTACTTAAAATGACATGTACTCTTACAGCTTTATTATTTGTCACAAATGTTGGGGCTTTTTTCTGTGTCTACAAAGCATTTCAAAGCTGACTGTCTAAAGTTAAACTTTTCTTTCATACTTAAACACCTAACCAAAAAACTCAATTTTTAGAAGCCTTGTGGATGTAGCAGCTCCCAGATTCCGGATCCTTTATCAGTCATCTAACAACTCATTCAGGATCCTAACTTTGGATGCTCAATGTAGAAAAAATTGCTTCGTTTGTTTTTAATTTCTTAATAATAAGCCCACACATCTCTCTGTTTCGCAGCAGTCTATCTTCACTAAATTGATGTTATTTTCTTTTCTACAGGAGTGAGAGGTTACACTGTAATTTCATTGCAGTTAAGATCTAAAAATCTTTTCAGTCTTGGCCTAGATTCCATTTTAGTGTAAATTTAAGCTAGCTTGGAAATAATATTATGTATTTCTGAAATAAATTCTACAACACCTACCAATTCACAAAGTTTCTAACCTATATTTTTTCTAAGCTATTATTCTTCAGAATATTCAGATTTGCTAATGATCAAGTTACAGGCACATTAAATGGATTTGTCTTTTTTGCTGTGTTCACTTTTATTATAAAGACATCATACAAAAGATATCAACTCCCACTGACTTGTCTGTGACCAAAATGTAATCCATTTTGTAAGGAACCACAACACAACTGCCACAAAACTCTTTCAATGTAGAAAACAGTTTGATACAGCATACACTGCATTCTGTGGAATTATTCAAAGGCGAGGCTTGTTGATCAGGACTTTGCAAAGATAGTCAGTGCCACATCTTTTGTTACTGCATTCTCTACTCATTACAGAAATGCTAAGTGCCTGATCTAAAGCCTGCCGCAACTAGTAAAAAGTCCCCATGCGTTACAGTGGTATTTGACTCAAATCCTCTTTAGAGATGATTCATGTATTTCCTGTGTTAACAATTCTTTAGGTATGTCTGCAATCACCCCTACAGAACAATCATCTTCATTACATCATCGTTTGCCTATCAACCTATTAAATTCCAGAAATCCACTAAAGCCACCTTTCCCTTAAAAACCCTTTTACAGCACAGTGAAACCATTTATTAGGCAGTGATTCATGATACAAGAAGCAGCGCAAAAAAGAGAAGAACCAGTATCTATGGTGTCTTAGCTTCAGTATTTGACTAACGTTTCAATCTGTTTCAATACAAACAGATTTTTAAGAATACACTGGAGACAAAAGGAAATCCAGCATTCCTAAAATCAGGATTATAGTCCACAGGATTTACTTTCACCCATCCTTCCAAAGCAAAAGGTAAGATTGTCTGGATACATCAAGATGACTGAAGTGAATGGATTTTGCAATAACATCTTGAGAAATCCTATCTTTCACAAAGAAGCGTGAAGCAATATATTTTTACTGTAATTCCCAAAGGTAACATACTGCAAGTACTGGGTCAAATTTTGCCTTTTTAGTAGAAGGACTTAAAGAAACTAACGTAAGGGATTAATTTCACAGCAGTAGAGCCAAAGTGATCATTCACTTAAAGAAACTGAAATTCTAGTTGAAAAAATAAGCTTTTTGTTATGTTTTTCATAAGCCACTGAATGCAGTAGTTACCTGGATATTTACAGCCACGTTTACTTTACAATGACTGACTGAGCTCCAAACAGTCCATACTGTGTAAGATTCAGCAAAAGCAAAGAGGAAGGACAGTGAGGAAAACAGCAATAAGATATTTTAATACACTCGCTACTTAGTCATGTAATTCTAATACAGTTAGTACAGATGCGCACAATTAACTGAAAAAAGACATTAACTGACTTTCTTGAAGAGCTTTTTCCTTGCAAATTTCTCTTTAAAGTACAACATAATTCACTTTGTATTTTTATTCTAATTAGATTTTGTAGGGAATCATTAAGAGGAAACAAACTATTACCTTTACTGGCTTAAGATAAATTTTTAGAGTTAATTTTAAATCCATAGCAATAGGTCGTTATAGCAAGGTTCAGTCAACCCTGCAGAGGAAAACACCCCACCACCACCATGAGGCTGACTAACATTGCACAAATACTGTACCCGCTCAAATTGAACATCTGCTCTGCACAAAGTGAGAGCAATGTCATTAATAATGCAGGCTGGCTTTATCAAGGGCAAAGAACAGTAAGTGGTTCTACCCTTGAATCCAGGCATATCCCCTAACACGGTCTTTGTGCCTCGACAAACACGTTCTCTATTGACACGCGTTACATAGTAATCAATCATTCCAATTAAGTACTTTTTCCACCTTTTCTTCTCGTATCTTGCAATAGCTTGTATGAATGAACAATCGGATGGTAAAATGGTCACACATTTAAAAACCAAAATGGAGAAGTAGCAGATATTTTTCTACTTTTTAGGAGCAGACTACAACAGAGAAGGACTTAAGGAAGCTATTCTATTTCATTGAATAAAGTAACTTACTACAGCTTTATTTCTCATCTTGTCATTAGTTCTTGCATAAAATTAATCACTACAAATCATCACAACAGCAAGTATTTTGGCATTAAGTTTGAATCACTCTTGACCTCACAGAAGTATCGTGATTGAATGAAAGGACCACTCCTCTGGAAAAGCAGATAAATTATACCCACAAGATAAGTTTTGGTTTTATAGTCTCTACAACGCCAGGCAACTTGTGTGCCACTAGTATTGATCAGTTTCCAGACAAATAATCACCGAATTACAGAACAGTTTGGGTTGGAAGGGACCTCTAGAGGCCATCCAGTCCAACCCCCCTGCTCTGAGCAGGGACATCATCTTCTACTAGACCAGGCTGCTCAGAGCCCCGTCCAACCCGACCTTGAATGCTTCCAGGGATGGGGCACCTTTCTGGGCAACCTGTGCCAGTGTTTTACCACCTTAGTTGTAATAAAGGTTCTTCCTTATATCCAGTCTGAATCTTCACTCTTTTAGTTTAAAACCATTACCCCTTGTCCTATCACAACAGGGCCTACTAAAAAGTCTGTCCCCATCTTCCTTATAAGCCCCCTTTAAGCACTGAAAGGCTGCAATAAGGGCTCCCCAGAGCCTTCTCTTCTCCAGGCTGAACAACCCCAACTCCCTCAGCCCGTCCTCGTAAGAGAGGTGTTCCATCCCTCTGATCATTTTTGTGGCCTCCCCTGGACCTGCTCCAGCAGGTCCATGTCTTTCTTGTACTGAGAACTCCAGAGCTGGGTGCAGTATTCCAGGTGGGAGTTCCAAATAATAGAGATAATGCATCACGGTGACTGACTGCCATGGTCACTGTTAATGAGTGCGCAACAAGGAAGTTGTGTGCAATTTCTGTGCTGATTTTGTGGTATATCATTCTATGATTCTATATTAATCAACATTTTAATTCTCAGCCACAGTCTGCATATGGTGTCTGCTCTGCTTCCATTAAAGAAATGTTAGAACTCCTCTATTTCAGTGAGAACAGGGTCAAGTCAAACTTTTTGTGTGCTTTCACTCCAAACTCTACCATCTATTTCAAATGTACTCAAAATTATCTCCAAAACTACAAAGCCCCTCAATTTGCAGGTTTTTTGGTGTTAAAAACAATGGGGTCTAATTAGTTAGAAAAAGAATGATCCACTTGCCTTTCTTAAATTTATGTACAGGAAGTTTCTTAAGCTGATCCTTCCTAAGCCGATTCCTTCTTGCTCTGTGTCTGTCTTGCACGAATTTTGTGATCTGGAAACAGATGCAAGACAACATGAACAGTAAGTTAAAACAATAAAAGAACAATAAAAGTTTCGATTTATGAGTCTTCACAGTAAGTTAGTCAAAAGGGAACCCCAGCTCAAACTGAATCACCTCTTCCCTTGCCTGGACTGAAGGATGAAGCCAAACAAGCCTAAAGGACGTTCTCGATGACCATAGCACTTGAAACTGAAAATACACAAGCTTTTTCCGAAAGGAAACAGGGGAAAAAAAAAAATGTCCATACTATATAAAATAATGGCCATTGCTGCAATCCTCTACCAAGGCCCATGTACAGTGGGATGGCACATTTCAGAGCAAAACACAATTCATTGTTTGACTAGTTTTCCTCACAGTTTTAGATTATTACAGCTCTTTTAGAAGATTATTCCTATGTTCATCAGAACTGTTTTCATAGTATCTAGATGTAGTTCAGGGAGGAGTAAAGGAGTTACTTCAAACCATAGTTACTTGCTGCCTTCAACTACACTAAAGATTCTGTTTCCACTTTCTTAATAGTCCCTAATGCTATTTCTGTTCAGTTTCTAATTCTAGCAACTGTGATATGAAATTCTTTTTCAAATATGATGACAAACAAACAAAAAAATGGCCTTAACCAAGGCCATTTGAGTCTCTTGAAATTTGCAGAGGTGCTCTACACCTACCTACACTGTGGATAAGGTAAACACTGAGAGAGTATTAATACTATAAACAGCATTAATCTCTCTCACTTCAGGAATCCCTGAAAGGCATCGATATACTTCACGACAGATTATTTTTTTTAAAGTATGAATGTATGTATATTATGGGCAAATATTATTAGGACCATTTGAAACTGTAATTGCTTTCAGCAAAGTAAAATTTATTTACCCTTCTACATCACACCTGGCTTCACTTTCTAAGCATAGTTGTATCTAAACTGTTCTTTCAGACTCTTTTTACCCCAGCTAAACAATGAGCTGTATGCATAAACTGCAGGTTTTCTACTGTAATTCAGACACTAGTAACAGAGTCTCACATTCATTTCTTAGTTAAAAACAAGATTTCCTGAAAGAAGCAAGGCCAAACCCACAAATGAATGAGGGCCAAAGCTAACCTGGAACCTCCCTGGGATCAAGTCCACTGCACCAATTAACTGCCCAGTGCTCTAATCTATCAAGATCTCTCTGTTGAGGCCTCTCTACACTCAAGGCAATCAGCACCTCCTAATTCAGTATCATTGGCAAACTTACTTAGCATGCACTCAACTCCTGTGTCACAACCATTAATAGAAACATGGAAAAGAATTGGCCGTGAAGCTGAACCCTGATGAACACCACTAATGATGGCTGTCAGCCAGATGTTACCCCATTTACTACAACTCTTTGAGCCTAACCCTTCAGCTAATCGTTCAACCCATCGTACTGTGTACTTGTCTAGCTTTATGGCAGACATTTTGTCCAGAAGGATACTGTAAAAGACAGTATCAGAAGCTTTGCTAAAAAAACCCTGAGAACAAACCAACCCAAAAAACCACAACCCCACACATCCACTGCCTTCCCTTCGTCCACTAGGAGGGTAACCTTGTCATAAAAGGATATTAAGTTAGTAAGCACTGACTTTCCCTTCATGAACTCATGTTAGCTTTGACTGATGACCGCATTGTCTTTCAAAGGTTTTTCAGTAACTCCCAGAATAATTTTACCAGGCAGCGAAGTGAGACTGTGTCCTGGTTTCAGCTGGGATAGAGTTAGTTTTCTTCCTACTAGCTGGCATCCTAGTTTTGGATTCTAGTATGAGAATAACGCTGATCACACACTGATGGTTTAGTTGTTGCTCAGTCCTGCTTATGCCAGTCAAGGACTTTGCAGCTTCCCATGCTCTGCCAGGGGCACAAGAAGCTGGGAGGGGGCACAGCCAGAAGAGTTGATCCCAACTGGCCCAAGGGCCATTCCATACCATACGGCGTCATGGGCAGTATGGAAACTGGGGGGGTTGGCCGGGGAGCAGCGATCGCTGCTCGGGAACTGGCTGGGCATCGGTCGGCGGGTGGTGAGCAATTGCATTGGGCATCACTTGCTTTGGATATTGTTATTGTACTGTTATTATATTGTTATTACTATTACTACTATTTTACTTTATTTTATTTCAATTATTAAACTGTTCTTATCTCCACCCAGGAGTGTTTCTCACTCTCACTCCTCCGATTCTCTCCCCCATCCCACCAGGGCACGGTGAGTGAGCGAGCGGCTGCGTGGTGCTGAGCTGCTGGCTGGGGTTAAACCACAACAGCCCTAAAGACAAACACTTTACAGATTTGTTTAGCTCACTCCTGTAACACTTGTAATGCCACTTTTGATGCAGAAAACTGCTGTCTCCATAGCGAGGGCAACATCTGCCATTCTAAGGAGAGGTGGCCTTTCAGTGGGATTAGCCTGGTGTTTGTTCCATAACTAGTTCCTTGCTTAAGTGATTGGTGCAAATTAGTCCGTAATTTAGTTCATTTCTCAACCTGAAGATGACAGCACTGAAGTCCATAAGGAATTTTTGCAACTAACTTAACTTCATCTGAAAACAAAAGCAGCTGAACTGGTGAAAAACTCTGAAGCAAAATATGAAGAAATATCCTAAGAGTAAAAACCATCTCTTATTTCTGAATTTCAACAGTAGTGTTCATGATAAAAGTCAAGCTCACACTCCTCAGTTTTCATGTATCCCCCCTCCTTCATTAGTTTTGTCTTCAATGGTAACTTTCTAAATAGCTCTTTAAATAAGAGACCCTCTAACTATTCTTATTGCCTTTCTCTTCATTTCCTAACTAGTATCTTTCTGAAAAATGACAGATCAGTGCTTCACACTGTATTTTGACAGGGTGCAAAGCCAGTACTTATGATTTTCAAAATGATACTACAGTCCCTTTCACAGCCTTCTTCATCCAACCAATATTTTGTTTGGATTTTCAGCTTCGGTGCACTCTAAGCAGATTATTAGTGAAACTGAAGTTGGAATACTGATGGTCTCAGAACAACAGATGTTCACAGAATATTATCCCTGGTGACTGCTCTCCTTTAAAAATACCATCTCTCCTTATCTCAAACCGCTGACCTTCAGGATACAATGATAAGGCTATACGTTCACCTAATTAACTGAGACAAAGTCCTCTATGATCAAGGTTATCACCAGAAGGGTCAGACAAAGCATTGGTGAATTTGACATCCTCTCTAGCTGATCACTTCTGCTTTGTCTTCAGAGAGCTGCTGCAACTTTGATTGTGCCAAATGTGCCCAGGATTGTCAATGAAATACATAACTTGCAGTGCAAAAAATGCTAGCACAGAAAGAAATATTTTAAGAAAATGTTATACAACAGTTGATGCATTACTTTTTATCAAAAGTTTAAATAATGAAGTGGTCAGAGACCAGCAGAGATTCCAAAAAGCAGGATGCTAAGTATCCTGAAATAATATATAGCTATGTTATTCCACCTTTTGCAGGAGACACGTACCCAACCAAGAACCTCTATAGGTAATGTATATGCTGTAAGATATATGCTATATGCTGTAACAGGTTCTTAGCTTGCTGACTGATTACTCTACCTGCAGTAAAAAAACAGTGAGACCTGCACTGCGGAACAGAGGGACTAGCGTTCATTAAGCAGTACAGGTTTGGTAGGGTGGGACATGCTCTCTGTATGAGAGCACAAGGACAGGTCATTCTTTATGGGGCGAAAAAGAAAGCGCTTGTGCAGTGGAAGACTAGTCGTGAGGACAATTCTTTGTAAACAGTTACATGCCAGGTAGAACGTCCTAAGGGCTCCTGATATCCCTTTGCTAAAATTCTGCACCTGTTTATTGTACTGTGAAAATAAAGGATTACAAGGTAAGCATGGTACAGGTATGTACAGTACACAAAGCTTTCGTTGTTCCTTTACTGTATCCCTTCATTTCACTTCAGTAAGTGACAGTTCTATGATGGTTTGTTTGAAAGAAAAAAATGTTATTTAAAGAAGGAACTTACCATAAATATGACGATGAGAATAAGACAGATCCCTACAATTATTAGGAAAGGGATTAAGTAGTACTCCAAAGGAAGACTGAACTCTGGGATTAACACAACATGGCCACTGTGGGGGAAAAAAAAAGATAACGCTTTCAAAATAGGTTAATGAACAATGAATTAAAGAAGAAATACAATAAAAAAAACATTAAAATAAAAGGTTATCGCTAGACACACTAAAGGAACACCTACCTGTGCACAACAACATAGAGAATTCAGCTGATATCCACATAATGTAAAGCCGATTAAATAAAAGGACAAAACAATGTTTCTTAGAACGTTTTTGGAGTTAAAACTACTAACTGACTTCAATCATAAATAAATCTAAGGCAACCAGGAAAACAACCTCATAGCTGCTTTGATAGCAGAATGAAAAAATATAACATGACTATCAAAAGATACTGTGAAATCATTCTTATTTACCAAAGCATTTTGGGTTATATGGGAGGTTTAGTTTCAAATCATGAAGCACAGTAAAGTGCACCCTTTGTCCTCTGAAGAGTCAATAAATTACAGTACAGGAGCCAAAAATCTTCCTGGAGAACCCGATACAGATGCTGGCAACTGGGTATCTGAATACTAGTATTTATTGATACTTAAGGAAGTAAAATCCCATTATTGTTCTGTTGGCACAAGCAGTCAAACACAGGTACATATGGAGCCACACTTTACTTATCAAGCAGTTTCATCAGCAAGGTGTCTACTTAAGAATGACAGAATCTAGTTCTTCTGATTAATTTAGTGAAAGGACAGAGGGATCTGAAGAAGCAAGATCATTACACTAATAATACGAAACACACCTCCTTTTCCATCCTATTCAAGGTATATACTTTAACAATCATCTTCTCACAATTCTTTTTAAAGTTTTAAACTTAAAAACAGAAGCAGTGCAAACTTAATCATGCATCCTGTTACAATTATCTTAAATGCATCCTGCAGATTCACCTAGCATAGGAAGTTCTCTCCGACTTGTTCTAGAACTACTAATAAAGGATGATTTTTTTAAAGAAAATCCCAGCATCTGACTTCAATGGGAACTGACATGTACTGTAAAAAGAACACACCCTTAGATCTGAAATACGTATGCTCTCACAAATATTTCTGTGATTCCTAAATCATTAGCTAAACTCGTATGTTTAATGCTATATGAAAATGAAAGGAGTAACATTTGATAAATATATGGTAAGCCTCTTGCAAGAAAGCAATTTATATTAATTTTTAAAATGCTTTCTGCCCGTTGCTCTTGGGCAGAAGGTTTCACCTGGAATACCTATAGCCTCTGTCATCACATCCTATTTTAAATCTGTAAGTATTAAAAGAAGCATTGACTTAATGCAAGGAATAACACAGCTGCATGTGAGGTATCTTACCCCTTTTCATAAGTAAATTCTTCTTTAAGAGAATTAGCTGACGTCTCGCCAATGAAGACAGAAGGAATGTCAATCTTCTTTAAAACCTCAACTGTGTAAAAAAAGCAACAAAATAAAACTATTATTACACGGACACTCTATGGGCACTCTTAGACATAAGACTTGATCATTATGAGACTATCACAACGTGAAGACACATTTTAACATAATGACATATAGACTGATGCACATGCATGCTACTTCTTTACATCATGTAAGAACTGGTATTATTTTTCCTAGCAAATACCTAGGGACTTTACTACAGGTATAGAAATCAAAATTCTTAATGGAGTACTTAAAGGGAGCATAAACCTAAAATATTTTGACAAAAAGAGGCATCGTCAGAGTAAGTTTAACCAGAACATCATTCTTACTCAGAGACTTGATAAAGACACACAGCTTCATCGATTTCCAGAATTTTTGGCAACTTATATGATTTTGTGACCTGGTACTGTAAGTTTTAAATAACCTTTCTTCCCTCCTTTTCACCTAAACATAAATGAACACACTGGAAACAGCTGTGGCTAGAAAAACTTCAAAAAGAAGAAACGAGAATGAACAAATCCCACATCTTTATTTCAGTCTCAAGGTACTGGATAGAACTGTATCCCCCTTCTCTGCTTACTAGTGAAGGCAATAATAAGCTCAAAAGATGCAGCACAAATGAAAAATTATTGAAAGATAAATCCATATTCTAGAAAACCTTCTCCTCAGCTTCACTTTATATTGATTTGCACCTCTGACTTACACTTCACATTTAGTGGTCAAAGTATCTTGAGTTTAGGCAGTATCAAAGCATTCAGGTTTCCCAAGGCAAAAGCACACATGGCTTAATGTCACCTCACACTACCCAAGCCTGCATGTGTTGTGAACTTGTTCTACATTTTGATTTCTCAGTGAAACCTGAAAATAAGATTAACACATGTTGGGAAGTCATTAAAAACACTATCACGTAGCTTTCTGGGCTACTGAGCTGCCATTTAGCTTGCCGAAAGTTCATTTCCTAGTTTACTCGATGGTGTTTCCATTTGGAAAGGATTTTTTTGTTCTCATTGATGTTCTTATTCCATATTGAGCAAGCTCAAAAACTGGACAAAATAAAGAAATGCCACAAAGAAAGTCGTAATAGCACCATAGACAAAAAACACATACCGTACAACAAAACCAACATTTTGACTAGATTACAAGATGTTCTGAACATATTCACTCCATGAAAGGTTAAAATCGGAACAGCTAGCATCAGAATCAGAAAATGGCGCACTGGTCTCTAACCATTCTTTTTCCAACTGAAAAACTGAAAATATGTACATGTAATATGTATTCATATGAAATTAGAATCCATTTGTCCAAAGGAACAGAAGAATGTATGCAACAGTGCAACAACAAAATGGAACCACTAACAAAGCTAAGGAGTCATATTTCAAAGTTTGATTGCCTTCCAAAAGAGCAGAGTTTTTTACTTTTCCTATATTTCTACTTAATTAACACCATATCAGCTATTTTCCACATCAATCATATAAATCTCTCTCATAAATTTAACCATTTAACTCAGAATAGTTGAACTAAAATTTAAAAGAAAAAAACAAAAGAAACACTCAGGGAACGTACAAACTTAATGCCACAAATAATACACAAGTATACATATATGTTCCTATATGAACATCTCCCATTTTAAAATGTTAAAAGCAGGAGGATTTCTGGTTGGGGTGGTCTTTTTCTGGGGCTTTTTGGTGGTGGTGGTTTTGTTCTTTTGGTTTGGTTTTTGGTTTTGCTTTGGGGGTGTTGCTTGTTTTAGTTTGGGGTTTTGGTCTGGGTTTTTGGTTTTTTTTTTTGAGAGAGCTCATCATAATACTTTATACTGATTTTAATACTGTACACTCTAGTGGGTGAAATGATTTTCAAACAGGAGAGAAGAAGTGATACCTGTACTTACTGTCGTTGGATCCCATGCTTATGAGTTCATCAGAATCAACATTGTGAACTATAGCTGCCTTGTATCCAGCTCTCTGTGCATTTAAAACCTGTAAACCATACAAAATACTTATCAGAAAGGCTACTGCTTTAAAATACAGTAACCTGTGTGTCCTCTCTAAGACAAGTAACACTTACAGGAAGTTATAAATATTAGCACAACATCATTTGCACTTATAAAACAAGTGTCACCTTTCAAAATAAAATAATTATTCTTACACTCCTGTAATTATGTTATTCTTCCAGAAAAATCATTTAAAATTGTCTGCAGACAGACAGTTTTTCCATCTATTAAAAACAGGATTAAAAACTTTCCACGGGTAGATTAAAAATTATATTTAATCATAATTGAAAATAAGGGCACTAACTTATTCTGGTAAACTAGAAATTACCACTTGATAGCTCATGAAGTCACACGAGCAGTATCTTTTCTGTGCCTTCAGAGATGTAGAAATATCTTACTTGACAGACCAGGTATCAGAAGTTTTCTCATGGAAAAGTACAAAATTATAAATATGGGTACAAAACTATAAATATATTGCGTACCAGTTACGTTTCTGATACATACTGGCTTTTTTGTCAAGACAAGCAAAGCCTGAGGCCCACGTAAATGGCATTTGTTACAACTATTCATCTTAGATATTGCTTCTAATGCATCCACCACAGTATAAAAACTCATCACAAGATGCAAAAAGCACTAGAGAACCTTGAGGAACACTTGTGTTTCATCCTGTATTCAACCCCCGTTTAAAACTATGTAGTAAGTTTGACTATAGCTGGACAGTCTTTCTCTGAATTGAGCTAGCGTGGGACACAGCGATAGCTTTTATTTCCACTTAGATGCATGTATTTAAGGAGACTGTAATGCAAATGCATATTTATGTAATGTGCAACCAACCAACCATTAAGTACAACTGAACAAAAGATCACAGCTTTAACCACCTTTGACACTGGAAAACAGTTACAGCACTTGGATATTATGGCATCACAACAGCTTTGTTAATCAGTCAACAAATACTAACTACAGCACCACCCTTACAAACACACACACGTACAAACAAATTTTATGGAACCCTGTCCTATGCTAATTCACCAAGAAATCACCACCATCTCTCTTTTACAGCAGACTATCATCACCAGATCTGAAAAACCCAGGGGAAATTCTGGTGCTCTTTCTCAAGACCTCTACTCTCAAAGTTAGAAGAGGGGAAAATATATGTATATATACACACAGGCACACACTCCCCCAGTTTCTCTTTGAGACAAACAATAACAAGGAACATGAGTTGTAAAACTGGAAAACTTCCACCGATTATTCTAAAAAAAGATTCTCTAGGTCAAGCTTGAAATGCAAAGCCTTCTTGCATGCTGCACAACAGCAAAAATAGGCAAAAAAGAAAAAAAGGCATGAGAATTTTAAATAACACAGTCAAAAGTAAGACAAGGAAAGGATTAAAAGCATTGAACATCTACGTATCTGTGCTTGCGACACAGAATGGCAGCAACGGGGTCATCACAGATAACACACGACTCAAAGTGCTGAAACTGAAGAAAGGAATACAAAAGTTCATGGAGTGATCTGAGCTTTAGAGCTCCCCGGTTATCACAGGTTCTTTATCTTCACAGCCACATAAATGTGCTATGGTAATTAGTGACAGTTTCTATGCAGTATTAGGTTTTGTTGTTTGCTTGTTTTATTTCTTTAACATCATGTCCTGAATAGGTGTTTATTAACTGTCCATTATACATTGAAATTATGTCCTTCAGGATAGGTGGTAAATAATTTATATTACTTAAGAAAGTGTTTTCCTTCCCTACACACTCTCACCACTTACTTACAACATAGGCCCTTTGTTTAATTACTGGATTATAAAATGATGGTGTTTGTGTAAAACTACACATAAATATACCTCCAAGATACTCAGCTGACAGAGGGTTACTCAAGTAATCACAGCCAGGCACCTTCTGCGCAGGCTGCCCTGAATGAGCACAGGCTTAACGACACCATCTAGCTGCAAAAAGCAGTAGCAATTGCCTGTTCAATTTTGTTGTAAAGTCGCAACTTCACCCTCACTACCCAGGGCCCCAAAGACAAAAACAGTAATTGTGCACCAAAATGAAGCATTAACCCATTTTTACGATATAGCTAAGCAGGGTGGTACAGCTTCAGGAAGTGATTTCTTATTGCGTAGTAACTTTCCGCTATAAGAAAATGACAATCAACTCTTTACTCAACAGCTACATGCCTCAGAGTGCCATCAATTCAGATTCTCTCCCCATATTCCTAACAACTATATTCCAAACAGCAGAACAATGTTACTGGAAAAATGCAGACACCTTGAGAAATCCCAATATTAAAAAAAAAATTCATTTTAGACGTAAACATAAATGCATGGTTGGGAGTTTGGCCAATATCACATCAGTAAAGAAAATATCCATAGTCCATACATAAAATGATGTAATGTTTAATGATTTATTTGCTGGCTTTTGTGCCTAAAGAGGCACTTTTAATATAGCAAGGTATCATTTACTTAAATTACATATAATCCCAGGCCATTCTAAGGTTTTCCACACGTAGCACAATTTTACATGATGCTTTATTTTGCCAAACAAACTTTTTATATAGGCAGAAAATATGTGATCCTTCCTACATGATGTCAACAACAAATTTCAGCGTCACTGATGACCAGCCCCTAAATGCAGGCTTGAGAAAGAATTTCCACAGTCAGGCAGGAGCTGAAGCACAGCACCACCCTCTCTTGACGAGTCCCTTCCCACACTGCGCACCAACACACACAGTGGTAAAAATCAGTTATAACAAGTGAGAAGACACGTTCCAAAAGGCTCTGAACTGCTTCCACTTGCTTCCGGCCTTTACCCTTCTCCTACTTTGACATAATTTTTCTTGTAAGAAATCACTAGATGCTGAGAGAGAGATGGAAGGGAAGAGGAGTCTGCTTCTGGCCTAGTAAAGATTCATACGCAATAAAATCAATAAACAGCTCTGCACCTGTATTTGTAGTTTTCAGTGTAAAACAGGAGGAGAGACTGGACTTTCAAATAAACTCCAGTTTTTGTTAAAATCTGCATCCTGTCAGTCAAGCAGCTGGTACATACTATAACTCAGCACACCGCTTCCTGGCAGAAGCCTCAGTGCAAAATGCTGTAGTGTGGATGAACTCCTATAACGCAGTATTGCAACAGTATTAACATAACATAAAAGTGAATTCGCTGGCCAGTGAATACATATACCCATGCTCGCCTTGGACGTTCTGATCCACTTTCTACCTTGTTCTTTGTCTAGAAGAAATGTGTGGGAATCCACTTTGCCATGGGTATTACTCGAAATACAAAACATAACCAAAACACGCTTACATGCAGAGCTAGTGTGACTTAATCCTTAAAGAATGATCATGGAAATTCCTCAATGGTAATGTACAAATCTTCCATCTTCTGCAAGGAACATGCATTGACTGCGTGTGTCAAATCAAGATGTGTAAAATGAAAATACAAGAGTTCACATTTACCAAACTGATAGCTATGTGGCAAAGCAATCCTGCACATCTTCCACCTGCTTGACTCTTGCCTTTAGCTGAGCAGCTTTCCAAAGCTTCTCAGAATCTCTGAATTCTGTGACCAGCAACAGAGATGTGATTTTTCTGGTTTAGCACCAGAGTAAAAAAGCTGAAGGCTCAGTCACAATGCCAACTTCTTCAACAAAATAACTTGTTTTCAGCAAACAAGCATGTGCTATATTTCTGATTAAAAATGCACTCCACTAGAAAATTTTTGACCTGTTCCTTTAACAGCGTCTTCAGCAATAATAAAATTTAGGGGCAGCAATTAGGCAGGCAAAGAGGACATGCAAAAGACAAGTAGTCATTTGCCCTTCCTTTTCCCACTAAGCCATATACACACACGGTGACAGGATTCACAGTACAAAATATGTGACATTCCCGAGTTTGATGTGTAGGTTAATGGTTGGACTGGATGATCTTAAAGGTCTTTTCCAACCTAAACGGTTCTGTGATTCTATGATGTGAAGGTAGATTACATGGGTACTGAGGCTGCCTCCACGGCTGCAATCTACAGTCTGGGCAGAATTTACATGTTTAACCACAATACCATATAACTGAACATACCACACAGCAGCAAATACGGCTGAATCTCCTTTTAGTTCATGAAAGTCAACAACAAACTGAAGAGCCCCGCTTTCCTTAAGACACCCTTTGCTGCCCCATATATCAGGGTGATTTTCAAGAAAACCATATATTCTAGCCAAATAATTCCAATTTTGTATTTCTAAAATAACAGAGAATACTCCACTTCAGCTGCAGGTCAAAATTTTTATAACATATACTTCATAATATAACATCTAGCTGTTATACCGATTTAAAAACATTCCCATCCTGCCACTTGTGCCTGTTTCTACACTGCAGTCACTGCCTCCTCTCCCCATCAACCGTGACACTACCACTGTTCATGGGGTCTCCGTGTGAGCCACAAGATGATGATCCAGCTATTAAAAACAAACACAAGGAAGGAAAGTGGCTTGCAGATTTTGGGTGCTTTTATGTTATCTCCATTCCCTAATTTCCCCTGTGATCCCTGGCAGCAAAGAGTCTAACTGGCAAGAAAAGCTGATATGGCTACCGAACACTTTCTATTATGAAACTGCAGCATCCGTCATCCTTACTTGCCACATAAGCTGGCTCACAAACAGGTAAATCTTAAACTAAATCATATTACAATACTGCTTTATCTGCCTGTAGACAGATTCCCTTCATATCAGTATCTATCCTGCTGTTAGCTATAGATATTTTTCTGAAGCACCAGTAAATTCTTTAAGACCTTGAAATGGGGGGGGGGGAGGGGGTGTAAAAAAAAAATCTTACCTTGGTATCAAAGTTGCACTCAAGCCTTCGAATTAACACGATAAAAGCACTGGACGAGTTGTCTTTCAGTGGAGGTGGGGCTATAGGCTCACACGCATTCTCTGGTTTTGAATTTATTAGGAATCCCTAGAAAAAAGAAACAGAAACAGGAGCTTCATTTCTCTTTGGCTTAACAAAAGGGTTGGCAGACAAGTGTAAGGAAAGAAAATCATTTTCATACAACAGCTAAACAAATTCTTATCAACTCAGTCCTATATCATACCAAGATTTCTGCTACATTCCTATTTATTTTGATTCATCAGAACCTCTATCTCTGTAAAGAATTAGAAAGTTAGAAAGAAAATACAGTTTTTCCAATCACACCATCTGAAGTTCCTAACTCAGCCTTTGCAGTAGAATTCAGCATAAAGAGGACTGCATACACTATTGTGGAACTATTATCTTACGACACATGGAGACTAATCAAGAAAACTGAAGTATAATAGCCTAAGAAGCACGAACACAAGCTTAGTACTTGGCAATTAAAAGGGGAAACAGAAGAAAGTTACCTGTGTGAAATCAACACTAAACCAGCACACAAAATAGCTGGTTTATTATGGTAAGCAAAGACTATAGATCATCAAATCTGCTACAGTTGAAAGATTCACAGAAGTAGGAAATTCTGGCAGTATCAATCTTTGGATTGTTTTTAGGCGACTGACTTAGCACTCCACCACTGACAACGTTTGGAGTAGAAGCTTTCCTAACCTCACGCTTTAAAATCTGCTGAAAAATTCGACAGCTTCTCTGAGAGAAAACATGCTCACCCGAGTACTGAATGCACTGACACTAGTCCCTCTCCACGATGTTGTGACTTCAGGGTTGACTGCTCCCTTGCGCTTTCTCCCCTACTACTGTACATGCTCCGTAAGCGCTGCCGATACGGAACTTTACGCAAGACAAATGCCGAAAGAGTATCATGCATACTGCACAACACTGTTTGTTCTAGCTCGAAAGAGAACAGGCCTTCCCTTTTTCCTTTACCAGAATATGCTTGCTTCCTTAGCCAAATCTCTAGGTCCCCTGAAAAGGAGCTTCTTTATTAATTAGATTAATATTAATTAATACTTAGATATTAATTAGATTCCCTTCTGTCAGTCTCTTCACAACAGATTTTGATTACCAAGATACACAAAAATCCAGACTGTACAGCTGGAGGAGGTTTTGTCTACCCTTCATTTGAAATACACCGCTTCAGAAAAATTACTTTCTTTGTAAGGTGTTTGTGCAGTAAGGTCACAGTGTGACAGAGGCTTCTGGATGCTAATGCAATGGAGTATCATTTGACATCAGACTATTCCTACAAGATTCACACTTGTTTAAATCAGTTTTAAAGCTAGAGCAAATTATCATAAAGAGTGGTGAACTGCCAGAAAATAAGAATATAAGTAATTTGTTCTGTGCAAATAAAGATCATGAGAAGCTGCACTGCTGTAGGCTCAAGCAATTACTGCTACAGTTCTAGATATATCCTTGAGAGCTTTAAACTCTCAGTATTCACTGACAGCTTTAGAGATGTCATCACCTGTGTAGAAATAATAATTATTATAAAATAATTGTATCTAGAATTATATATAAACATTTATATATTTAAACTGACAGCCTGTAATACATGTAAGTTTATATATATACAGTTTATATACATAAACTGTCAGTTTAAATGTACTTTTTATATATAATCTTACATTTTATCCATGAGTAGGTATTATAAAGTTTAATTTACAACAGAGAGAAGCAATTTTGTTTTGAGGAATAGATTTTTGTAATAATACCCTTTTGGCAGAGAAGCTGCACCAGCAGTCTGATCTTTGCCAAGATCGTGGTGACAGGCACAACATTACACAGTCTGTAACAATTACAAGCAATATCCACTGAAAATTCTACACCGATTTGCTCACAGCCAGATTTAGGTCCCTAAGGTTTCCCCGATTCATTTAGCAAATGCTACTTATGTTACGTAGTTTCATGCAAAGCATTTACTCTTTTTTTTTAACTGGAGTGGTATGTCTAGAACCAACTGCATTCTACAGAGAAGTTTTACACGAATCACACAACATCATGTTACAGTTCCAAGAAATGCATACATAGAAACCAAAGACTAACTATGACCAGACTCGTTTTTTCTCAATACTACCATCCATTCTTAAATATCTTTAGTTGAGGAGCTGTTCTTCTAAGGACACAGGCACAAATGACTGACCACTTCATGACTAGAGTACACAAGCCAAAAAATAAAAGCACCTACATTTACGCTTTGGCACCAGTTATTAGAGAATCTGACATGCCGTGTTTTACAAGTGGCATATCAATAAGTCTTAATCGTAAGCATTGAAAAAGTATACTATTTTCATCCTGTTTCAACCAGTATCATAGTACTTTTTAAAAGTAATTAAAATCTTAATGCAAAAAAAAGTTTTAGTATTATATTCAGAACTAAAACTCATTTCTACACAGGTGATGACATCTACCTTAGTTAAGGCACAGAGCTGTCTAACAGTTAAAAAGGTTAGAATCAAAGCTCCTTAGATCTATTTTTGATGTATTAAATTGGCTCACTACTTGGGCAAATCACTTAATCGCCCTCAGTTTCTCAATATAGTCAGTAAACAACTATACAGCTCTAACACCTCCCCAGGATAAAACCCACTGGGCAGGAAAATGAAGTCTTCTTGAGGTTTCATCTGCAGAGGAATTCTTAGTTACAGGAATTCTTAGTGCAATTTATTCCCCTTTGGGATTCAAAGGACACCATGCAACCAGAGTGATCCAACAACCTTGTACCTTCACATCAGCTTCATTTTTTGCATATTGTTTCATCACAAGCATTGCAATATCAACAATGCTGCAGAGCCAGATTTTGGGGCCATACAGGCTACAGACAGAATGAACAGGAAAGCAGCTCTCTGCCCTCATGTGCTATTCACGTTCTCCATAGGTGTGTAAATGATAGCAATTCCCCTTCACCGGAACTTGGAAGGTGGTCTGCCTAAATATGTTTACAGTGTAGAATTCTTATACAAAATAAAAATATATATATCTATCTCAGTCACAAATACTTACTCATACACTGTTCAAAGTGACAGCCAGACAAGTTACTGCCACAAGACTGACTCCACGTAGCCACTCCCACAATTTAAAAGTAACAAAACCTGAACTTCACACAAGTAGTAAACTGTTTGGATAGCTAAACTAAATTCCCTTTCTTGTATGTGAGTGTTTCAAGTACCCAAAAGGAATGAAAAATAAATTTTACCCAAAGTGAACAAACTTACTGACACTGACTGCAAGAATGTGATCCTAGAGAAAGCAAACGGTTCATGTCTCTGCACAGGCATCTTGCGTCAGGCAAAGCGAAAAACGCAGCACGCCCACTGTTCTTGAATGCAACACAGCACACCAGCATGCGGCAGCAAGCACCAGCTACCGCATCTCAGCAACAGACCTACCTCAGAGGACGCGAAGACTGTAACCGAACTGAATATTCACCTAGCTTCTACTTTTCTAAGCAGCAGGACTATGACACCAGTTTACATCATTAACATCACTATATATAATTTCTTTTCAAAGAATTTATTTTCTACCTCCTCTATCTTATTTTACACAGATAAAAGCAAGTTTGTCTTCACACCAGTTACTCACTAACGCCACTACAATGTATGGACATATACTGCCTACGAAGAAGTCGGGAAAAGTAGAACATGCCTTCTCCTTGTTGCCTATGGAAGCCGCATTTATTTAACCTTCTTCATAGTCCTTTCATTTCACCTTGAGCGTGATTTCCCTTCTATTAACTTCATTCATCCATCTACACACCTTACTACGTTCCAAGTGTATTAACCACACTAGACGCACGGAAAAGGAATTGTCCTGCTGTACAAAACATGCTTGCTGCTGTATTTCAGAAGACATCAGGTCTTCAGAATTTCTTATCTAGTGCAAAATAATGATAAAGTCCTATATATACTCTCATGGTTATAGCCATCTGACATTTTTTGCGCATTAATCACCTTGCATAATACGTCAATACGATTTTTTCCCTTTCTAATGCAAATCCTTACACCTTACTTCCATCTTCTCTAACAGTAGGTGCCTTTTAGAATTTAATACGGTATAGTATCTACCTGCCTTTTAATTCTTACATATCAAAGAAAACCAGATTAACAAAACTAACAAAATTTTAAGAGTCACATGTACTTTTTCTGCTAATTCAATATATTATCACTTACTAGTGCCTTCTGGTAACTATAACCAGTTTTCAAGTCACATCACAGCACTCCTATCCCAGTATGATTTTATTTGGAGTATAAGACACTGTAACAAATAAGTAACAAGAATGTGTATATGTGCTATCTGCATCTTCCCCACTTAATGACAGAGAGTAAAATAAAATAGCGTTAGTGCAACACATGCCTGAGAGGAGCACTGGGAGAATGGGGAACTTCTCATCTGCTGTGGGGTACGGACTGCGATTGGAAAGAAACTGTGCAAGGAGAGGGTGCATGATCCATCACCGGCTACACAGCCACCAGCTTTGTGGCACCACACAGGGGGGTTAAGGCAGAACTTCAGCCCCTGAGCTTCTCCATTCAGTTGCTTAAGAAACACAAGGAAGGAAGCAAACCCACAACAGTTCTTGTACTTTCCCAAGAAAATGAGCTACAGTTCCTTTACGCAGCACTCTTACTGCGGGCCACATGCAAGGAAGATAATCCCTCTTGCCTTTCCACACTTTACAGTGTGAAAGGGCTTGCCAATACACGACCCTACAGAGACAGTAAATCCTCCAAATATTTTTTTTTTAAAATAAATCAAGACAAAATTCAACCTGGCATCCACTGATATTGGCATCATATATCAGTGTTGCCACCAACTTCAGAAAAAACAATGGTCTACCAAACTTACCTTCTTAGATTCCCATCATTCAGCCATTTTTACCTATTTATTTATTTAAAGTGTTTGGCAAATTCTTACATACAAAAGGTCAGACTACCAAAATTCTCTTCTTAGGAGAGGAATCTCCTATTCACAGGCAAAGGTTCGTATCAGATCCTTTGCACGTTTGTTTTGCTTGAGCAGTAGATTAATCAGTTCCATATTTATTTTTCCTCAGTACCATATTCATTTAACTTTTATCTTTTCTAGCTTACAGAAGTAGTGTTCAGGAGATACAGTCCTCTCTACATATGTATTCAGGATACCTTTTTTTTTTTTTACCTTCAAGCCTTCTGCTGGCAGTCTGTAGCCGAATCTAGCAGGTAGATCATCAAAGGTCTGTGTTCCATTTTCAAGGTTATACTAAGAGAAATAAATTTTAAAGAAAATTCAGGTTTGCCACAGGAGAGAAATAGATAACAGGTGTAAATAGAAATGAGCAACACTGCGTATTTTAGAATAAAATATTTATCAGACATAGGACCTCTTGTGACCATGTCAATGAAATCACGAAACTGCTTCTTCCACTTGTCTTCCACTTACAGGGCAACATCATTCTTTTCTTATCTAGTTGTCAAAACAGGAAAGGTATAGATCTTTCGTTAAACTATCTGTATGTTAAATCTGTCTTTCTACTGTCTACAATTCAAATACCATCATATTTGCAGAAGAGAAACTACAAACAATCCAAAAAAGCAAAAATCTGAACAGCTGGGGTTTTTGGGTGTGAGGTTTTTTTGGATGGTGGTGGTCTTGTCGCTGTTTTTTTTTGCTTTGAATTCACTTCCATACAGGGAAGAACAGCTTTTAACAGGTGGTTTATTGTAGGCAAAGAATAGCCTCCATATGTTATCCCTCCTCAATTCCCTGCTATCTATTCAGGTTAGTAGCTGAAAACTATCTCTACAGTTTTGCTTTACAATAACTATGAGCTTTCATTTCAAAACGGAGGAATACTGTAAATACCTTAAGTCTGTGGAAGCTTTGTTTAACCCTTTCCTTGTTCATCTTTTGTAGCTGTATAATATGCTCAACCAACACAGAGCCCATACAATAAAAAGTACAAATTGTATGTGTGCCAAAACTTTTTTCATTAAAAGCAAAACCAAGTTAGTTTCCTGCCAAAGTTGTGGATTATCCAGTAAATGACTTGAATGCACATCAGTTGGTAAGTTTTATTAAATAGTTTAGTGACTGAGAAATATCTGTCTGTGCATTGTATCATCCATTTGTCACACAGAACAGTCAAGTAAGGATTGTGTTTATTGCAGAGGGACAAGACATTTCCTAACAGCCAGACTCAGACAGGGGAACTCAAACTATAGTTCAAAGAAAAACACTACCATGACTTACCTTAACTCTTTCAGAGGAGCAACATTTCAAGGAAGCTTTCTTCCCACAGACTTTAATAAAATTGAGGGGCAAGAGGTAGGAATGGAACTAAATTTCAAGGAAGCGTTTTTATTCTGTGTAATCAATCTGCTCCACGCAACCTCTCCTCCTGACCTTCCCTCCCACCATCACATAGCACAGCTCTGCACCCGTACGCTGTCCTGCTCCATCCTTGCTACGCACTCATGCGCTGTCTTCAAAATTGTACTACTGCAAGTTTTCCCTTGAATCACTTAGCCCCAACTTCAGCTAGGAGTCAGACACAAACCTATTCATTTTTATCCCTTATTCAAAAAATAATCGATCATGCTTCATATACACATAACAGTACTTTTATACAAACATAATCCTTCATTTGAGGCCGCAAATATATAAGAACACAGAAGCATAAAAATACACCTAAATCAGTAGGGAAAAGAAGGATTTCTTTTGTTGGCGAACCCAAAACTTCGGCTGGAATTTTGCTCCCCAAATGGGCAATCATTAAACCATGAAATCTCTCAAGATTATAAGCTATCTGTATGCCTTCAATTCCATGACACTGTGCAAACATCCCCTCTTCTTCTGAGCATCTCTTAAGCATTCCACTGGCTCCTTTTCACAGCACAGTGAGTGTCTAATTCATCTCTTCATTTCCTACTTTAAAGGTATTCTCAGAATAGATCTGTAACTTCCAAATATCCAAGAATAAAAGATACTTCAGTTGTAGATGGAATTATTTTAGAACACTGCACGTGGAGGCTTAAGTAGAAGAAATTAAACTATAAACTTCCAAAATGCCTTTTTTCTTTTTTTTTTTTCTTTTTTGAGGTTGGTGAGGTTTTTTTGCTTTGTTCTTTTAAAATATCTTTTCTAAAGGAGGAAGTAGCAAGAATGAAAAATGGGGGTTTTATGAAAAGAGGAAGCACAGGCTTGGGGAGAGAGGAAAGGGGGCGGGGGGGTAGGGAAATCAGGTTTACAGTAAAAAGCCAGTTTAAAATTTCACAATAGAATGGTGATGTCAGTTCCATAATAAAGCAACTACCCATCTCCTTTGTTTTTTAAAATTTTATCTACAAAAAATAATAGAATAGTGACAACCCAAAGATCCAAATAACATAATTCAGTATTCATCAACCCCACGTTACCACAAACTTTTAAGTTTTTATTTTAACATTTAGCTTCAAGGGTTTTTCACTCTGTTCTCCTAAATTAATTGATATGATATTAACAACTCTCCTAGATAGCAATGTAACTAGCAGAGAATATAGAGAATATAGTACCTAGGTTTAATTATTTCAGTGGCTTAAGCTCTGTCCTACAGACACGTATAACTTCCTCCATAAAACTACATGATATATAAAATTGGTAATAAATAGCCCAGCAACAACTTTTACCACTGACCCTATGTTCATTATACTGTTCATTAGTCTGATTGTTTAAAATTACACACACACAAAACATACTAGTCTTAATGATACCAGAGATTACCACCTATTTAAAAAAAAATATATCTATGCGTAACATATACACAAACTTTACTGACAAGGCCTCCAGCGCACACATAAATTATACAGCCACAGAAGATTATTTTACTTTATCTATGTATATACAGTTACTCTACAAAATGGCATCCGTCACCAAAACTTAAAATTGCTGCCTAAACCAAATAATCATGGAATTCTTTTAACAGGGTTATAACGGGCTATAGGATACCTGGTCAGATGGGAACTTTTTAAATGACTAAGGGAATTACATGCTTTCACTGTCATGGTATCTGAGCATGCATCATCTGTAAGCTCATTTGAAAATGTACAATTTATTTTTTTTATTGAACTAAACTGTTAAGGCAATTTCATTACAAGCAACCTGCTATAACTTTTATTGTACTAACTGTACTATTAATAGTCTAAAAGAAGATTCAATTTTATAGAGATTTCATCTATATAGAAAAATATTGTTATACTTACTGCTAAAATATCTGCCTCCACAGGTAAAAGGTTCAGGAAAGCAAATAACTGAACAGTCAAAATAGTGTATATCTGAGTGGCAGACAACATCAGCATTCCTATTGACAACAGCATATTTTATTTAATACCTGCAACAAAAAAAACCAGAGAGTCAAGGCACATAGCAAATATTTTCCTGTCATTTTACTGGGCCCTATTGGTCCAGTTAATGGCTTTTCTTCTAAAGAAACATGCAAATTGTTATTCTACATTTACTTTTGAGAAACAAGTAATCTTTAATTTATACATTGATTTTAGAAATAAAAGTCCCTTTTGCTAAGAGCATGTAACCTCCACGGGAATTCATGAATAAAACAAAAATTATAATAGCAGCACTTCAAAAAGCTTTAGGCAACACATAACAGTGCAAGTGGTATACAGGAGTGAACTGATATTAATCATCCTTGACTCTCTTAATTTTAATCTTCCCTTCTTCTAGCATAATCCAAATCAGCAAAATATCTCATATACCTGGTATAATTCTACTAAAAGCATTTAATTCTAAATATACACTTGCAAAATCAGTGTGATGCCAACAGGTAACAAATACAAACTAGTTCTATCAGCTGCAGTGAAATTCAAAGGCTCAAATGTCACTCATGCTCTGGACAGCAGATTTATTCTCCTGTAAAGTGTGTGCACCTTGGAGACCTTAAAAAAAAAAAAACCACCACACACAAGCACTCTGTAAAGTATGCTTGTATGCATTTCACAAGCTCACGACATTAAAAGGAAGTTAATTCTGCTTTGTTAAGAAATTTTCATTTTCAAAACAGCAGCAAAAAGCAACAGCTTGTGTCTGGAAATAGAGGGGCATGTTTTCTAACAGAAACTGTTATTAAAAACTGCCGATTTAGCATTAATCAAAGAAAAAAAAAGTGAGGAGAGGTGTTAGGAGGAAGCAAAACAAACATTTTTATATTTTTCCTTTGCCACACAAAGCTATTTTTTAAAAAAAATATATTAAAAACACAAATTGAGAACCTGAATGCCTTCTTTGTATGAACAGTGATATCTGCACCCTTACTGAAGTCATTAAGAGCCTCATGTTACCCTGAAAAAGCCCCCAACAAAAAAAAAACCCAAAGCCCCCAACAACCACCACCCCCCAAAAAAAAACAATCCCCAAAAAACCAAACCAAACAAACATTTGCATGAACAGAACTTTGAACTCCCTCTCAAATTTAACACATGCATTAACTGCAATGGTAACAGATTTCATTCCGTGATCTCCCATATCAAAAATTTGCCAATTTTACAATCATACATATCTTGAAACCACGAAATTTGGCCCATCAAATAATTCACAAATGTTAAAGACATAATGTTTAAATTTTCAACATTTCAATTCCTTCCAGCAAAGACAAAAGCTAACACTTAACATAATAATCCACAGTACTGCTCAGCTTAGAAACTCAGTATTCTTTGAAATTGGTTACAGATGACTTTCCACTTGCCTCTTCCAAGTGGTTATTTCTCTCGCACCAATGAGAGCGCCAGTCTAGACAACGACATGATTCAGGTTGAAATGTCATCTCCATGACTGATAAAGACTGTTCCTTAGGACCACAGAATTTATTGAGTATCTGTGAAAGACCAACTTCCTCCACACTTCTCACAAGGCCCTCAAATTTATGCTCTCACAATCCACAAAGATATGAACAACATGGTGCAAATCTGCAACATGCACTAAATATCATGTTTAAGGTAGCAAGAAGTGGTGTCTCTGCAAAGCTTTAGTCTAAAACGCTCGATACCACGTGCCCATGGGCATTTAATCCAGTGCAGGTCTTTCGGCTTCTAATACAGACGAGAGGCATTTACATAATATGCATTCATATGAAGGTAAAAATTCTACTAGCTGAATTGCAAAATCATGCATCCAAAAATTTGGGTTGGGCAAAGGAGAGGAAGAAGCTTCAGCCTTCCAGGTAACCAACTTGTGTCTTTGTGGTGATTTAACCCCAGGCAGCAGCTCAGCACCACGCAGCCGCTCGCTGCCCCTGCCCCGCTGGGATGGGGGAGAGAATCGGAGGAGTGAGAGTGAGAAACACTCCTGGGCTGAGATAAGAACAGTTTAATCATTGAAATAAAATAAACTAAAATCATAATAATAACAATATAATAATAATAGTAGTAATAATATCCAAAGCAAGTGATGCCCAATGCAATTGCTCACCACCCGCCGACCGATGCCCAGCCAGTTCCCGAGCAGCGATCGCTGCTCCCCGGCCAACCCCCCCAGTTTCTATACTGCCCATGACGCCGTATGGTATGGAATGGCCCTTGGGGCAGTTGGGATCAGCTCTCCTGGCTGTGCCCCCTCCCAGCTCCTTGTGCCCCTGGCAGAGCATGGGAAGCTGAAAAGTCCTTGCCTGGCATAAGCAGTACTCAGCAACAACTAAAAACATCAGCGTGTTATCAGCGTTATTCTCATCCTAAATCCAAAACACATCACTGTGCCTGCTACTGGGAAGAAAATTAACTCTATCCCAGCCGAAACCAGGACAGTCTTTTAGTGCATGCTGCTCATGTACTGAATGAAGCAAGGTTCTGGAGGGGAAAAACGTGAGAATATGATTTATTAAACTATATAGCCATTTCTACACAAAAAGGCAAATGGATAAACTGAAGTTGCATGAGTAGCCATAGAAGTAGCATTTCCTCATTACCAACTCCTTCAATTTCCACATAAACTGTACCCTTTAATACTTCCCCCTCCCTCAGAAGTTTCCTAACATTTTTAAGGGGTTTAAAATCCTGTATATATACTTCCCACAGCTTGCAGTAGTGTGGGGGTTTGAGATTTAGCCTTAAATTTGTGCTGCTGAGAAATGCAATCTGAGCTGGAGGAATAATTAGCTGACAAAGGGATAGAGACTTCCAGAGAGGAAAGACATGGAGCTGGATAAGAATCCTGGCCAGATGCTGGCTCATCCCTCATGAGCTACATGGAGAGGCTTCTGTCATGTATGATGTTCCCAAAATACGGGATGGGTTACTGCCATGCCTCTTCCCCACCCCCACTCTCTCTATAAAAAAATTAAACCAGTGTTTGTTTTCTTCACCTCTTTACTGACTTTACGCTTTCACTTTCTTTTCCCCAGATGTCACGTTCTACCAACTTTATTAAAATAGAACTCAACATCAATTTAAAATTTCACCAAAGTGCTAGTATAACATGTTCTGCATCAATACTCTGTACGAGTCACAAAAACACAATCTATATAAGCATAGTATAAGCCTTTATAAGCATACTGACATGGGAGATGTTTTCTAAATTTGCATTCTAAAAGAACGCATTTTAACTATGTAATAGCCTAGACCATTTAATAGCAGCACTTCTATCTACAGGACACGAGAGACAACTATCCTTCATTTCCGTGTGTCACGCTCTTTCAGCCTGGCTGTAGCCTGGTCCAGCAGGACAGCTGCAAGCACACCAGCTTGGGGGGAAAGAGTGGGATTCTGCATCATGAACCACTGGGACAACAAACTTCATCTGCTGCACAGGGTCTTAAAAAAAAGTGACAGAGAACTCCTTCACACAGAAAGTTTATTCCAAACAAAACTACTAACTGAGTGAGGTAATACGTTTTAGTGCTTAAACAAACACCTTTTTGTTTCTCTTTGAAGAGGACTGTCTCAACAACAAAAACTCCTTAGAGGAAGAAACAGTAATGGAGAATTACCGTAAGTCAGCCTCCCACGACAGCCTTTTACTTACTAACTTCGGATACTGCAAGAGGAGCGTACAGCCTGATCACCATTAATTCTCAGAAAACCTCTGGCATCAGGAAGCCCCATGAGAACGGTGGCAGTCACTGTTAGTGAGAAGCAGCCAGAGGAGCCTCCCCCCGAGCTCTCACTTCTGCCTTTCACTGCAAAACCACAGCCACACGCCGAAGATCAGGACCTCCGCTCTCTCTGACAAGTTACACCTGGCAACTCCTTTTGTACTGTTGCTACAGTCATAATCCAGTCTTAAGACAGACAACAATTAGCTGTCTACAGAGGAACTTCAGACTCCTCTTAGGCTTAACTATAACATGATTACGTGCAGGCAATCTCTTAAGAGCACAGCAGTACAAAACATCTTATTCCCCTTATAAAAACTCACACCTAAATGTGATCAAGCTAAAAAAATCCGATATTTAAAATTCCAACACATTCAACAAAAAGCATGACCCAGTACACCTCCTACTTCAGAGTGCAAAACAAGCAACAATTAAGGGCTACATTCAGCATGAAATCTAACCACTTTCATTGCTGAATTTAAAAGAATTGCTCTAGTGATTCTTCTAGTCTCACAGTAAGAAATTACTTGAAATAACACAAAATTAAAATAGGGGTAACAAAAAACAACAGCAAATACACTGGATCCATTATTGCTGTAATAGAATAATTCAGGGACAAGTTTTAAAAGCAGACAGTACGTGCTTAATAATATCGTTACCAGAACATCTGGATCTCCTCCAACTTCTTTTATTGGACAAACTAAAAGTACTTCACAAAACAATTAAACTCAATTAGGTCATCCAGATTGTATGATTGTTGAAAACCTCCAAACTGAGGCTTCTTACTTAAATGGTTCCATGTAGATTTGTTTTCATTTGACTGTAGATATTTCATTCTGAAAATTGTAACTTTGTTGACTTAATCAAGAAATCACAGCCAAGACTACTACATTCTCGCTCAGAATCAAGAAACACCTAAGAATTCCTGTCTTCCTGTCCTATCCTTTGCAGGTTTTTTAAGCAGAAAGCATTGTCCCATGATCCGAGGTCCTCAACATTAATTAAAGCAAATACTGCAGAGTTAGATTTGATTTAAACTGACACTAACATGAAGATAATTAAAATTCATTACTACTAATGGGAGGAAACAGCTGGTATTTTCAACAACAGTTCTCATGATTCTGACTTGGTCATTCAGACATATGATGCTTTGTGAAACTTTCAACTGGTTAGCAGACAGAAGTTACAGTCACAGGAACTCTGTAATGAATTATGAAATTCATGAGTTTTTATTTCTAAATTAAGATTTACCAGTTTCTCTCACCAGCCTGCTCTAACAAAGAGGATGTTGCTAAAACTGGAAGGATAAAGAACAAAAAACACAATCCTTTTTACTATGACAGAAGCAACAATACACTTGAAGCTATCACAGTATTTTAACCAATACAGTAAATTCAGTACATACCTTACAATACAGAAAAAGCATTAAAATAGCACTGAGCAAGGTTAGAAAATGCCAGAATTAAAGTTGTCCTTGCAAACAACATGTATGTACAGTGCAGTCTTCTCTGTCAGTCACATACATACAGATTCTTCTATTGCCTCAAATGCAAGCAAAAAAAGCCTTACAATTCCTGAAATTCCATGGCTCATTTGTAGACTACACTCTTAATTGAACAAGGCAGCTTACAGCACACGAAAATACAGGTGCATGTAATTAAAAACTATACTGTAAACCACACAAAAGAAGTTAAACTCGACTCTGCATTAATCTTCAGCACTTTATACCTAATTTTCCAGTGTCTATAGACAAAGTTCTTAAGCAACTTCGAGCATTTCAAGAGCAGGTTTTTTTCTTCCCACCCTGCATCCTAGAACTCAAAACAAACTAAGCCTGAGGAGCTACATCCCTTTGTCACAGAGCTGAACAGGATCACCAGGTCAGAACCAAGGAGGGGAAAACGCGGGGTGTGCTGTATCACAGCATATCTACAAACAGCAAGACAACCAGAAAGTAGGACGAGAGGAAATGGCCTCAAGTTGTGTCAGGGGAAGTTCAGATTGGATATTAGGAAACATTTCTTCACAGAAAGAGTGGCCAAGCATTGGAACAGGCTGCCCAGAGAGGTGGGGGAGTCCCCAGCCCTGGAGGGGTTCAAAAAACGGGCAGAGGTGGCACTTTTGGGACATGGTTTAGTGGGCATGGGGTTGTTGGGTTGATGGTTGGACTGATGATCTTAGAGGGCCTTCCCAACCTTAGTGATTCCTAGTTTTCACTTTCATTAAAAACTAATCCAGCCACCAAGCCAGGAAACATGAAATTATTCCTCTATCCTTAACTGGCTTAGTGGTAGACTTGGTAGTGTTAGGTTAATGGTTGGCTGGATGATCCTAAACACCTTTTCCAACCTAAACAATTCAATGATTCTCTGATTCTATGATTCTAAATACACTAACTTGGAACACATCAGACAAGGTATTGCCCATGAAGATAAGGCAGCACTAGTATTGTTGTACGTACAATAGAAAATACATTCCTGATTACAATTTCAAAGGAAGAAAATCATAGAATCGTTTAGAAGAGCAAAATGTCCCTTCTCACTTGAAGATAAGGATAGCTAAATAAGCTTGATACAAGAACTGACAATAAACGACAGACAGCCAGCTATCTGCTGTACTGGGCACTAAGAACACCTTGCCTACATCTCAATATATTAACGGTATTAATTATATTAATAATAAGGGGTTATGAAACACACAGCGTTTTTAACGCCAATACACTGACTCCCAGATCAGAACAGGCAACCTGAGCGGAAAACATTCTTCTGGATACAGTCCCTGCATCCTGTCAAAAATACCAGTTTCATACTTGCTGGCGTGAACAGGCCTTGGGAGCGCATTTAAAACAGGTGTCATGAAGAGATTACGTGACTTGGGACACACAGAAGCATATTCAGAGCTTCTGGCAATGGCCCACAAACCAAGCTCCACAAAGTACATATAAATATCAAATTTTCAGAAGTCTGTATTTCAATCAACTCAAAACGTATTTCACAGCAGACGACAACACAAAGCAACTCCCTGTCTGCACGGTTATGCTCATGCTTCAGCTCTCTCAAGAAAACAGCTCTTTCCCTGCCCATTGGTGAAAAAAAACCCAACTTGCACATCTGTATTAAACAAACTTAAATTCTATTTTACTGCCAAGTAGGTACATATGCTTATAGCACATATATAATGCTTAATAGCAATCACAAGGATCATATGAATATATACAAGCTTTGTCCTGCCGCAAACTCAGTGACAACATCCTAAATGTACTGGTAGACTGGGCCGCACCTTCTAAAACTCCACAAGCAGAAGATGAACAAAAGTTACACAGATAGCATCAATAATTTTCACGCATATTCCCAAAAGCGCCAATGCCTCCGGCTTTTTGCATTTCGCTGTCATATCATTACTGACCTGAATCTCCACCTAAGGTCTACGCACAGAACTGAAAACTGAGGCACACAAAGGTCAGCGTTCGGATCTGCCAGGACGCAGGAACGATTCCTCCCAACGCGTTTCAATCTTTTCCCTAGCAATGTGGTTGCCAGCCAGACCCCACGCCGCTCACTACATTCCAGGCATAACCGGTAGCTCAGCGCGCAGCCCGCCTCCGAGCAGCCAGGCGGCAGGCAGAGCTGCGAGACACCAGGGCAGGGGCTCCGCTCCCGGCGGTCCAGAAGCGCTGCTGGGGGAGCGCCTCAGCGTCCCTCGCCCTCCGCCGCCCCGCCCCGGCCGCCCCCGCGCAGGCTGCGGGACAGGGAAGCGGCAGGGCCCGCGGCCGCTGGCAGCCAGGCACACGGCGGCGGGGCCGGCCATGGCTCCGCCTGAGCCGCACGGACGGGCGGCCCCGCCTCGCCGCTCCAAGGGCGGAGGCAAATAAGCGCTGCGCAACAGAGCGACGGGCCCGGCGGTTCCTTAACCGCCGCGAAGCCGGGGCGCCCGGCAGCAGGGAAGAGGCCCGAGGGGGCCCGGCGACCGCGCCCCCCGCCGCGGCGGCCCTCACCTGCGGGCCCGGCGCAGGGCCCGGCGCGGGGAGCCCAGGGCCGCCCTAGGCCGACGCCATGGCGCGCCCCGTCCGCTCAGCTGTCGCGGCGGAAGTCCCGCCCCCGCCGCCGCGCCGCAAGAGGCGTCGGCCCGCGGCAGGCTATTGCTCGCCCGGGCTGCCACTCAGCCGCTGGCGCGTGACGCGGGGCGGGCTTAGCAGGCGAGTGGAGGCGGGAAGCTCCGCCGTCGGCTCCGCCCACCGAGGGCGGCGGGGGCACTGCCTGTGCCCCGCCGCCAGGGGTCGCGCTGCGCCCGGGCAGGGCGAGGGGCGGGGAGAGGCGGCCTCAGGCTCCTCATCCTCATCCTCCTCGGCCTCAGCCTCCTCACCCTCAGCCTCAGCCTCACCCTCAGCCTCGGCCTCACCCTCAGCCTCGGCCTCACCCTCAGCCTCCTCATCCTCGGCCTCAGCCTCAGGCTCCTCATCCTCATCCTCCTCATCCTCGGCCTCAGCCTCCTCACCCTCAGCCTCGGCCTCACCCTCAGCCTCCTCATCCTCGGCCTCAGCCTCCTCATCCTCATCCTCCTCATCCTCGGCCTCAGCCTCAGGCTCCTCATCCTCATCCTCCTCATCCTCGGCCTCAGCCTCCTCACCCTCATCCTCAGCCTCGGCCTCAGCCTCAGCCTCCTCATCCTCGGCCTCAGCCTCAGCCTCGGCTTCCTCACCCTCATCCTCGGCCTTGGCCTCAGCCTCCTCATCCTCGGCCTCAGCCTCCTCACCCTCATCCTCACCCTCATCCTCACCCTCCTCACCCTCACCCTCCTCATCCTCGGCCCTCCTGGGCCGCTCCGCCCCCTCCGCAGCCGGCGGGCTCCCGGGGAAGGCGAGGGCCGCAGCCGCGGCCGCTGTCAGGGCTCTCCGATGCCGGAGGCCGCCGCGGCCGCCTGAGGGCCTGGATGGCGGCGGGCACGCGGCTCGGCCCAGCTCTGCCGCCGAGCTCCGTTAGCGGCAGCGGCCGCGGAGCGGTCCCGCGCAGGTACGTGAGGGAACGGGTCGCGGAGGTTACCGGGGGCGGGTCCCGCCGCGGCCGCCTCCCGCCGCTTCCCCGGCCCGGGGCCGCCCCCTCCCCGCCTTCGCCTCCGCCCGGCGCCCGCCGGCTCCTGCGGGAGCGCGGCCTGGGTTGCGTGCGGCCGCCGCGCCGGCGACAGCGCCGGCAGCCGAGGGCCGGGCCGAAGCCGAGCGGGCCTCGACGCGGGCCAGGGGAGCCCAGCAGCGTGGGGGAGACAAGGGAGGTGCCCCCTGCGCTAACTTTCGCCCCACTCTGTTTTTAAAAAAACCAAAATCGGGCAGAAAAGCACACTTGAGAAATGTAAGCTGAGCACAAAAAGTAAACAGGAGGGGAGGGGAGGGGGAGAAAGGAAGGTGGGGAGGTGGGTGGCGGTCCCTTCTCCCAAAACCAAGCGATGGGACAAGAGGCACCGGCCTTGCTAGGGTCAGTCATCGGCTTAGCTGGCAGAGGCCCTGAGCAGGAGTTGCGCATCATGTTAGTAATATGGAACCTTGTTATCTTTTTTTTTTTTTTTTTCTTTATTTAACATGGTAGGGATACACATTTTTAGTCATTTTAGGCACATGGAAATAGCAATGCCATCTCTACGTAATTTCAGCACACAGATGCAGTTGCGTACCACCCGCAGGACATGGCAGCATCACCAGAGTGTGATCTTTTTTTTGTCCTTTAAATTTAGGCAGTACAGCACAGCTTCACTCCGTCAGACCTGCGTTCATGCGGGCTATACGTGCAAACCGGCTTCGAATCGCGTACTTCAGGTAGGAAAACAGAATCGTTAGCTAGCAAAGGGCACGTAAAATTGTGATTTATTGCATAATTTCAGCACAGGTGTATGAAACAGGAGAACGATTTCCTCGCAGTAACAAGCACTTTGGGGGGGGGGGCACCACCTTACCCCAGGGGCCGGCCGTCTGTGCGCGGCACCCGCACGTCTTCCCCGCCGCCTCCCGCGCTTCCCTTCCCTCCCGCGGCTCCCTCAGGCCGGCCGAGCCTTGGACCTGGGCCGCGCAATGGTACGGGCAGCGGGGGCGGCTTCCTCGGCGCCTGCTCCTCCCCCGTCCCTCCCCTCCCCCGTCCCCCCGTCCCTCCCTCCCGCGGCCCCGCGCAGGCGCGCCCCGTCCCGCGGTGGAGGCCGCCCCTTCCCGGGCGGGCTGGGGGACGCGGCGATGCTGCTGGTGCTGTCGGAGGAGCAGAAGGCGCACCTGGGCTGCCTGCCGCGGGCCGGCGGCGCAGGTCCGGCAGCGGCCCCGTCCCGGAGCCGGCTGGGGCCGCGCCCGGGGGCCCCGGGGGGCGGCGGCGGCGGCGGGCGGGGGGCCGCGGCGGGGCGGGCGCGGCCGCCCGGGGCCCGTAGCGGAGTCGCTTCCTCTCGTTTCAGGCGTGGGCGAGCTGGGGCGGCTGGCGGTGGAGCTGCTGCGGCGGGGCGCGGCGCCGCGGGCCTGCGAGGCGGCCGCCAGTAAGAGCCGGGGGCGGGCGGGGGGGGGCGGCGGGGCCGGGAGCGGGGCCCGGGCCCGTGGGGAGTGGGGCGGGAGCGCGGGAAGGGCGGCGGCTCCGCAACGGGCCCGCCCGAGCCGCCGGCGCCCCCGGTGCGGGGCTGCCGAGGAGCGGCGGGCGTGCATGGCGGTGTGCCAGGCCGGGCGGGTGTGCAGGGCGGGCGTGCAGGGCCGGTGTGCCGGGCCGGGCGGGCGTGCAGGGCCGGTGTGCCGTGCCGGGCCGGGCGGGCGTGCAGGGCCGGTGTGCCGTGCCGGGCCGGGCGGGCGTGCCGGGCCGGGCGGGCGTGCAGGGCCGGTGTGCCGGGCCGGGCGGGTCGTGCGCAGGGCCCTCCCTTCGGCGGTAGAACCCGCGCGTTGCTCCTTGCTGCAGCGCCGTGTTCGCCGCTTGGCCCTAGCACGTGAGCGTGCAGCTTCCTCTACGTCACGCCATAAGAAATTGGTTTGGCTTTGTCTTGGGTTTTTTGGTTTGTTCCTTTGCTTTAGGTGGGGGATCTAACTTGCTGTTTGACCCCCTTACATTATTATTTGAAGGGCGTGCAACCCTCTGCTGTTTTTTCCTTTCTATGCATATTTTGTAAGTTAGCTTTGGATAAATGTGTAGTTTTGTGTATTGCCGTGGCAGCTTAATAAGGAAGTAAAAGGTACTTTGTGCTTTCTTTACAGGAAAACTTAACATTGGTGTTGACACCGTTCAGCATGGGGTAGAAGGACTAACGTATCTTCTTACTGAGAGCTCCAAGCTTATGGTAAGGATACCTTTGTGAAAGGATTGGAGGGATACACTCAAGAGATGTCTTCTAAACACTTACAGCTCCGAAAATACTGATGAATGGAGAAAACCTAGTTCAAAATTCTGATGACATTTATTCTTTAAGGAAAAGGATGTCTCATGCTCTTCTGTTATTGAAACACTGCATCTGCATGGATGATTCTAGAACTGGTATTCAGTGTCAGAAGCTAAAACTTGACGACATTTTAATAGCATATAGCAAGAACATGCATTAATTTAGTCCGTATAGAGAAGCATACTTCAGGATTAAGCTCTGTCTAAATAACAAAACTTGAGAGAAGATTTTGTTGTTGTTGCTCAGCTACTGTACAGGATGTGTGCTGTACTAACCCCCTCTTAAGTATTCGTTATGTTTGTCTGATGTGGTAGGTTTGAGAGCTTTTGCAGCTCCTGGCATCAGAAGTTTGGGTGGGTGTAAGCAGATAATAAAAGAATAATAGCTGGATAATTACTGTTTCCATTGGAAGGACTTTTTACTGTTGGTATAGTAGAATATTTGAACAGTGAAGGCATGGAGAGGGGATACAGAGACAAGTAATTCCAAATGAAGCTCAAGCAGGCATTGTTCTGAAGAGCAGGTGGGGAAGGGATTGAAATATTGCAGAATCTTCCCTTGAAGTAAGGTGACTTGACTGACGGATAAATTATAGCGTATTATGGTAGAATGTTGTTGATCACAGCATGTGTTTACGGTTTGAGTGCATTGTAAAGGTATGACATTTTCTGGTGAATAAATAAGTGCTTCCACAATGATGAACCAGGCTTCTCCAGTTCAGCACAAAGGCACTGACCTGCGGGGATCGGCTTCTTGGGGCCGCTCCGAGTTACTGTAACGTGAGCCTTAAAGTTGTACCTGGTGCTCGCTTATATGTGCAGGCATTCAGATCACTTCAGAGTATTTATAATTTGAGTATCAATATTATGTTAACGTACCATTCATAAATTGGCGATCGAAATGTGTACTTCCTGATGACAAAGCGCAGACGCTTTTTTGTGTTGCATTTTGTTCTCTGATATGAAGGCTTAAGTGTGAGGATGTTGAATGTTTTTCTTTTAAAAAAAAAAAAAAAACTGATCTAAAACTGTTCCTGAAGCTCATGCAAGTCAGCAGTAATACATCAGCATGTGTACATCACTTAAAAACTGGATGATTTGTTTTGTCCTAGCTGTAGAATTGTCCTCACGCGTTCCTGCAGGAAAATAACTGCACCATGCCATATGTAATGTTTACTTACAGTTTTATTTGTTTCTCAGCAAATAATGATTATTACACTATTCTGTGTAACAATAAATTGTTATTTCTAGATTTCTGAGATAGACTTCCAGGATTCCATTCATGTTCTGGGATTCTCAGATGAATTGAACCAGTTATTGCTCCAGCTGTACCTTGATAACAGGAGAGAGATCAGAAGCATTCTTAGTGAGCTGGTACCAAAGCTTCCCAGCTATCACAGTCTTGAATGGAGACTGGATGTGCAGGTAACTTCGGTGATGTCTTCAGTATTCTGTATTTTACTTTACATTTTTTTAACATCATAAACAACCACTAAACAATTCATTTGTATTACTTCAAAGTAACTGAGGCGGCGGTTTTTCATGTATTTAAAACTGACATAATTTTGTTATTGCACCAAAGATAGCTAGTTATGAGATGAACAGGATATGTAATGATGCAAAGTATTTGTTGCTTTATGAAAATTGAGTTCATAGGTCCATTGGTGTTTTTAAAATGTTAGCATATACTAAATACGTTCAGTCTTAATTATCCCCTAATTTTCAGAAATCTTATGAAAGCATTGATTAAAGTGGATTAGTATTGCCTAATGATAAAACTAAATAATAGATTGTGTATATCTTTAATGTGGACGAAAAGGATTTTTAAACAGTCCTCCAAGCAGGTCCTGCAAACCTGTTGTGAATTGTAATATTCAAGTTGATAACCATCTTTTGTTTGTTTGTTTCCCTATTCCCATTTCATCTAAACTCCCTCACGCAGCTTGCAAGCAGAAGTTTGAGACAACAGATTAAGCCTGTGGTGACGCTAAAGCTCCATCTTAATCAGAATGAAGATCAAACTGCCCAAGTGTTGCAAACCGACCCTTCTACCCTCCTCCACCTAATTCAGCAGCTGGAACAAGCGCTGGGGGAAATGAAAACAAACCACTGCAGGAGAATAGTGCGCAACATGAAGTAGTATTGATTCGTGGCTGTTGTCTTACTAAGCGGTTTGTGAAACAACTAAAAACAGTGTTCACAAATACATTTTGAGGAAAAATAAACATCTGGATCAGATGAAATGCTTTCCTGTGCCAGGATCTTGAGCCAGTAGTTATAGGCTGAATGTCTGTAGGTGCTAGTTTTACACACCTGCCTGGTATGAGATAGGTAATTGGTTTTGCTTTACTTGCAAATACAGACATTCAGCATGCTATGCTGAGAATTTCTTTAGCTCTAAATTAGTATAATTCTACCTGAAGAGCTTTCCTACATAAAGTAGAGCTCTGTCAATACTATATAAAGCTGCAAGTTTATTCTCACATTTATCAAGTAGGTTTTTTCCCTCGGTTTTGCTTCTGTTTTCAATTTTTTTAAAAAAAAACCTATATTGGTGGTAACGATACTTTACAGGAATGTTTCTTCCGTCTAGATTCATGTATGTGTAAGAGTACATGTGGGACTACTGCCCTCTTCCTCCACAGGATTCAGTCAACTCAGAGTCTGGTCTTACGCTGCTTTTCTACCCTTACATAATGAAAGGAAGTAAATCAAGCTAACGCTTCCACTCGAACAAAGCTTGCTGTAACCCCTGCGGGGCCGTCTCACGCTTTCTGCAGGTAGCAGTTACCATAGAAAACCCAGTGGCCTAAACATAAGTTAGCGTACTGATTATTTCTATATGTAAAGGTGATCTGAAAAATTGCAAAAGTGAAACCATGCGCTAGGAGGCAGATGAAGAATAGTGTAACTTCCGCTCAATCTGATCTTCATGTTGTGATGCAACAATTGTTGTTCCCCTGTTTGGATAGTGTGCTCATAAAGGAAAGACTAGCTAAGTATTGGAACAAATTATGCTTTTTCATTTTTAAGAAAAATGTCTAACAGGTTATGTCAAAGTGACCTTTTCAATTGTATTCTAATGCAATACTTTATAGCTTTTGTGACTAAGGTTAAATTGTTTTACTGATTTAACATTTTACTGTCACTAGCGAGGGTGCAAATAGGCAAGAGAGAACGTTAATTTACAGATTCTGGCAATAACTATATTTACTGTCTTTCATAGCAGCACCATAATTTTCTGTATTAATTGGGTTCCTACATTCACAAATGCATTCTTTTCTTACGGTTTTGAATTTTTTGTACCTTTGAGAGGTACTATTTCAAATGAAACCTACATAGCAGAAGTGCTTTAATCAAGAACACTTGCTACCACTTCAAAAAAGTCATTTTTCTAGAATATGGAGTTGCTTATTCTCTAATTGCTTTATATAGTGTGGCAACGGTGTGAACAAACTTAATTTCCTCGCCTGTACGAGAATCAGCAGTGTGTTTCATTTACCATCCATATGTGGTGACTTTTTTCATAGAATTTTCTTTACACAGGGGATGTGGCAATTAAATGTGATCAAATGTTACTACTTGGGATTTCTCATTAGTATTTTTTTATGTAATTGGCCTGTATTTTCAGGTGAAATACAAGAACAGCCTATATGTAGGCCAGTGTTTTCTCTTTATTCTATCTCTCCGCACTATAGCCATGGTCTAGAACTCATGGCAGCAAAACAGAAGTGTTAGATGCAAGTCCTAGAGGCTTTTTGTGTCTCATCTCACTCCTGCCCTATGAATCTGAACGCATTTACCCTTCTGTCTCTTCAAGTTTTTCAAAAAGAAAACTAGCTGCTGTAGAGCCAGTTGGCATCATGGTAAGTGCTGGCACTTTACATGTGTGCCATGTCCTGAAGCATGTGCTGGAAGAGAAGGGGAGGGTTTCCCTCAGCGATCAGGAGTAAAATGGACAATTCAAAGCAGATTTTGTGAACACAGAATGTCATTAGAAAGCCTGCATATTCCCTTTTTTTGAAGCTTATTACAATACTGGAGAAGTAAAAACTGCGACACTGAATGGTCTTGTTTCCTCTAACAAAAAATGACCTGAATTGAGGATAGTCAAGGTTAAACATTGAAGCTGGGTGAAATTTAGAGAAACTCAAACTCTGCAAGTGATCCATGAACAGACTCAAGAAGAAAAGTAAGGAGAAAGATCCTTGACACCATGTTCCTTTGAATTAGGCCTTTCGGTTTGTTCTGGGGAGACGTACTGAGCATGGAGAAGCAGCTTCTCAGCAGCTAGGGATTTTAGCAATTACTAGAAAGGTCGGTTTGCATTCATGCGAGGTTGGAATGGGTCTTTCTACAGCTCTGCAAATGCCCTCTTTCCCTGTCTTCATAGCGTACACAGCAGCTACCAAGGGCTTTGCAGCTGGAAGTACTCATGTGCAGACAGCAGAATTGCATCTAAAACATGATGATTGGCGCGAGTGCGCAGCAAGTGACACTTACTGCTGTTGATGTAATCACACTGATTTGAGTTGCCAATGCTGGAGTTAGGGCATTTGCGTAGCTGCTGTTTTGTAGGGCAGCTGAAGCTGGAGAATGAGAAAGCATCTACTTCTGTCACCCGTAGGTAGTGGTAAAATAAGAATTCACTTGTGGATCTGGATTTTTCAGTTTTAATGTAAACTATTCAAAATTAAAGGTAATATATAAAGCTATATTTAATATAACTTGTTTCTTCTCATGAACGTGCAGTTGCTTTATAGAAACCCTTGAACAAGACACGGCAAGTACAAAGCATTATTCACAAGCTATTAAAAAAATATGTAACGTTGCTACTTTTAACCCATTTTATTTCTAATAGGCTTTTTAAAATTTGCTCTGGTATCTAGCTACTAAAAGCAAAGTTAAATTTGAGGCCATTTCTCTACTTTTTTTTTTTTTTTTTTGCAAGTCTGGAAGAACCAATTGCTGATTTTATAACAGAAAAAACTGACTTTCAACTTACCTCTTAAAAAGTAACTGATTTGTAGGCAGTGCAGCATTTTAATCATGAAGCAATTTACAAACATCAATTAAGTTCTGAATAATCCATGAGGAAGTTGGGTGTATTACTATTTCATCTTTAGAAGTCTGTTAAATATGGAACATAACCTGTTACCCTCAGTGTAGAACTTCCATATGTTTTGTTTTACTGCAAACGTAACTGTTTTGCAGCACTGCCCTTCCTGTGTATGTCAGGTAACTCCCGGTGTTAGGAAGTGAGCGATTTGTGGATGGCTCCCTGGCACCTCTTTGACAGACCACTAAATTCAGGTGAACTTCATGCCAGTGCAGAGTCCAGGTGCATAGAAGAACTAAAAATCCAACTAGTTTAAGCATAAACTAGATTATTTTCTTGAAAGCAGAGTTAGGCCTAGCCCTTAGCTATATGCTTCTCAACAGATATGTATCCCAGTTTATTTTTTCCTGGTCTAAACAGCAGAGGGCAGAAAGTTTGTTTTTTATAATCTACAAAGTTGCTTCACTATACAACCATTTTCAGTGTTTGTCTTCAGATAAGAATTGTTCATAGTCTCAAGACTTAGCTTGGAATGTATTTCACCTTCTATTTTCCAAACTTGTGATCAATTTTAAACTGAAAACAATAAAACTTCCAGTTTTCAACCACTGTAAAACATTGTTTCTTGAATCTGCTAATTAATTTCTAAGCCACTTAGTAAAGAACATAATATAACCCAATTCTTAAAACTCAGGATGACAGAATTTGGTGGTGTAAAAACATCTATATTCTTTTAAGCATTGAGTGAACTCAAGAAGCAATGCTTTTCTTCCTCCTGTTTTTTTTAAATCCTTTTGAATGAACTCAATGATCACTGTCAGTTTTGTAAAATCTATTGTTTAAATTTCTGATCCAAGTTTTAATCAACTCCCCATCTCTGAAGCATATTTAGACTCTCCTACAAGCTTTATTTTCTTGTGCTTCTGCTTGTCCCTGCCAGGCTTTCTTGCAAGCTTTTACTGTATTAGACTAAATGCCTTTTCACCTTTTAACTGTCTAATTAATTAGATGTTCCTTGAATTATATGGGGAAAACCGTTTTCACTTAAACAGCTATGGAGTTAGTTTAGATATATACATACATAAATAAAATCAGTATCTGAACTTTGCATTAGGCCTACAATTCTCATTTAACAGAAAACCCACTGAACTGAGATTTTGTCTTACATTTAACATTAAATTAAAAATAAAATGTAATTAGGCCTGTTTTAAATTTGGTGTTATTTATGAAATGTGTCCGTGGGTAGACTCAAAGGTATGAATGGCGATTTTGTTTCAGTTCCAGTTTTTGTAAGAATGCCTGTTTCCTATACCGCGACTTTGTGATATTAACAATAGATTGTAGGAAAGGAAGTCCAAGATTAGGAATAACCTGGCAAAACTCCATGAGTAAAGCTCTGCTCTTTCTTACTTATCTAAATAAAGGGAAGGAAGTCTCCTGTCACTCTATGCTTGGATTTGTGGGTCAGGGTCAGGTATATTACAGCACAATCTCTTTTTTTAAATACTCTTGCTGATTTTATTTTCAAGATAAGTATAAATTGTGGTAGTTTGATTACTGCAGTTGTACCTTGAAATTTGAAATTTCATTCACCCATCAGATTGTTTTTATCAACAGAAAACACTATTATTTCATTTAGGGTTCTGGATTTTGATTTATTTGAAATGTGGCAGGTTTTAAACATTACCAGTAGTTCTACTGAAGATGGAGTAGTGAGCAGACTGCTTTAAAGTTGCATAGAAGTTCCGTTTTTACTGTGATTGTGTAATAGAATTTTAGAATACATTTTAGGAATTGCCGTGATCATCAGCTTTATGACTTGCTTATTCTAGATTCTTTATGGCAATTTATTCTAAATATGTAAGGACGGGCAATCCTTCAGTCCATCTACCAAATTAATGAAGTTTGTAAGAGGAACACCACTCTAGTTGCATCCTCATTGTCCCAAAATCTAGATAATATTCAGGCTAAGATACAAGCCATAGTGACCAAATATGCTGCAAAACGCATTAAGTACCTTTTTTCCCCATCATTAAACATGTAAGAACCTTCTATTGATCTTACTCTTTTTCTTTCCCTATCTATTGCTCTGTCAAAGTGTTATTTTTTTGGCAAAAGGAAAACTGAAGTAACCAGATTAAAACTGAATTTCACTTTATGGACTCTATCTTACTCCATAGTGTGCTTGTGTGTGTGAACATTCAAAGTAGTATTCGTGGTGCTCCTAACAGATGCCTAAAAGATCAGAACTGCAGAAGTCATGAAGCTTCTCTACCAGGCCTTCCAAGCATTCTGTGTTCATAGCTCTACCATAACAGAACATTTTCTGTCCTGGTATCTTTGTCTTCAGCATAAGTCCTAATTTTAGAGAAATCCCTCAGTTGCTACTTAGACTTACTACTCAGACAAAACCTGTGGTAAAGATTTTTGTTCTGAATTTCAGGAATTGGTTTATTAACCAAATTATTATTTGATGTGGGTGGCCTTTAAAATCACCATTGTTTATGCTTTTCTACATCCAAATGTATCTTCTCATTTCTGGATCTAAGAATTCCCAAGTTGCCCAAATAACAATCGAGGGGTTTTTTGTTTGATGAAGCCGGTCTACTTACACCGGCTAACTCTGCACGAGCCCGGAGCGAGCATCGGGAGCATCGGGGGTTGCGATGTTCCCTCCCGCCAGCCGAGCCCTCTTGGGCAGCAGCATCCAGGAAGCAGATGGCTGCAAGCAGCCTGAGCGGTGAGCAACTGGAACTGCTCCAAGCAGATCCAAAACAAGGGAGTGGGCGCTTTGAGAACCAAGAGTTCAAGCCCCAATAAAGCTAACTCAGGATCTTTTGAGAAACTTTGTCACACAAAAAAGATCAGCCTTCCTCCTTTGTCTTGATTTTGTAATTATTAGAGGTTGTGGCACCTTTCTTCAGTGATCTGTGCTTCTTCACGTGATCTGAATACTGAGGGAATTTCCTCCTAACCGTGGCTAATTTAGGGATGAGGTGGGAAATCTCGTATCACGAGTCTAGCATACAGTCTCACAATAGACACAATCAAAAATTCACAAGAAAGCAAGATGCATACCTTTTATAAATCAGTCCACAAATATCCTGAAAAGGATGCATGCATTCTGAGTACTTCTATGTAGGTTGTTTTTACCATACAAAGCTTTCTTTTTCACCCTTTTTGAGTAAGTTCTATAATCACACCTTTTAATTTTTTAATACCTCGCTGCACCAGGTCCAGTATTTCCGATCTTCCTCATGAAAATCATAAAACAAGAACAAGAAGGAAGGCAATGCTATGTCTTCCACTCTTCCCAGGTACCGACATCAGAAAAAAAAGTGCAGTTTTTTATCTCCGTCAGACTGCATCTTCACCTTGTGGTCCCTCAGCTGACGGATGGAGATGTTTGCCTATTTCTGTCCACCTAAAGAATAAAGACTCACTGGCCTGCACACTAGCACCCACTCTTGGGCTTTTCCCTGTGCAGCGAAACAAAAAGGGCTATGGAAGAGAAGTGCTTCTCTTTCTACTTCGCTAGCTGGTTTTGCTGTCACCTATGTGCTCAGTGGCAGGACCACATTTTAAACGACTGCTTTCAGACTGGTCAACTTTAACACCTCCAAGAACAACAACTTGCCTCTCATCCCTGCTTGTTCTGCCACGGGAGTTAAAAGTTAGTATCAAGGATGACTTCCCAGGCAAAAAGAAAACACACGATGAAAACAGGGAATACTGATCACAAATGTTACTTCTACTTGCTAGGGGAAACAGAATTCAAAAATATGCAGAACAAGTCATGTAGGCCTTATCTTCTGTAGAGAGGGGAAAAGGTGAAATCTACAGCACTGAGCAACCAGTGCAGCCAACAACACGTGTTCAAGATGTGTTCAGAAATATATGACACTGCCTTTTTATTTATTCTTATATATACATATGCTTATTAGGTGACAACTGGTATGTTTTACACTAACAGCGGTAGCAGGATGTCAGAATAATTAGGCTCTGTTTCAAATTGCCCTGCTGAGCTTGAGCAAATCATACGCCTGCTGTGCTGGACACAGGAAATTCAAACTGGAAGACTCTCCCAAAATATCAAAACTGGTGGCAATTGGAATGTCCCATCCCACCGGCTTTGCAGTAAGGGGAATAACCTCTGAGACACAAACATTGATGCAATTTCTTGGTTAGCACAGCTGTTTCTGAAATGAGTGTCATCTGAAATGAGCAGTCATCTACTATAGATGTTCACATAGCTTTCTTGCCAGTAAAATTACATCAACATATAAACCAACATGAACTAAGCTGACAGAAGTTCTCTTTTTTCTTTTTTGCTAGCAGACTGTGTCCACATTAGAGGTTTTGCTGGCTTCAAGATGTTGGCTAGGGAGGAATGCTGACATAGCTATTTTGGTGAAACTTTGTAATATACAACAGGTCTTTGTATTAAATAAGCCACATCACAGTTGGCTACATAGGATATTCTTTGCGTGCATTCTGAGGTGCCAACCAAAGCCTAAAAGCTGTCAGCTACCTGAGAAACAAATAGCTGTGAAATGCACACAGATAAAAATGAGAATCTTAAGCATTGACCCCTTTGTTAAAAAACACAATACATTTACTGAAGTATACCCTTCCAGAAGAAGTCTCTTGAAAATTAGATTAATATAGAACTATTAGCAAGAGCATAATACACAAAAAAAGTTTATTGAACAATGCCAAATTGCCACAAGTGCAAATAAAAATTATTAATTTGCATGACAAACTATATGGTTTTTAAAGTGCAAATGAGTGTGTATGACGCACATGTATACTTTTGTATAGTAAAACTTTGTGTAACACATTTACTGTTCCATTGTATTCTTTGTTCCCCATTATTTATTTTGGAGAAACAGAAACTTTCTTTTTATATATGGCTCTTCTTCACTGAAGTGTATGAAAGCAAGTACATGTAGTTAACGACCGCTCAAAGTCACTTTGCGTAGCGCATGCCCGCCCAAGCAGAAGGCAGGAACCACGCACGCTCTTCCTGGTGTGCACTGTACTCAGTTACCCAGAAAGCATGAGATTCTTCCAGGGAACCCTCAATGTTTTATTTTATAACAGACATCACACATGCATCTTCAGCTATGGAGGCTTACTCAGAAAAAATTTAATGTATGTAGGGCTTTGATACAAAGCAGTGATGGATCTAGATTAAAAATTACAATGTGGTATTGTTTCTTTAAACCATTAGATGCTCATTATCTAAGGGTACATTTGAAAGTGCTCTTATTTCTTCTGATCTGTTTGCTTGGCTTTCCACTGAAGTACAGGTTGAATTTGCTGCTAGAAAATGTACGACAAATAGGGTATACTCAAAGTACTGTACTTCTACAAATCCTTCAGATGAACAAAAAAGGTCCGTACTATTCAAAAACATTTGAACAGCACATGAAATTGAGATAAAATAATGTTATTGTCTTATTTTTTTATAAGGTACAATCTTGTAATTAGAAGAAAGAAGTAATGTTAAGGAGACTTTCTATGTCACATTTGTGGTTTGGTTCCTTTACCACTTAAACCAATCCCATTGGGATGGAAGTGTCATTGTCTTCCATGGACTTGAACATACTGGATCATTTTCTATAAAAGCTGGTGGTCATATGCTATTTTTGTGTCCAAAGAAGGAAGTTACTGTTTTCTAAACAAAGAATAATAACAACAATACTATGAGAATTTACTCTTACAGTTTTAATCACTTTCAGGTTAGTGGAGAAAGATGCTTTAGCCTGCACCAAGTGGTACAGTAGCAGCTAATTACATTATTCAGTAAAAAGTGCAATTGAAATACTATCATCTTGCTGAAGAAGACAGTTCTAGCTGTAATAAATACTGCTTAAGTTTAGAACAGATGTGCATATACTTACTTATGAGATATCACACCGTCTTATGGAAGTGTTCTAATTAATGTGGATGAGACATCACCATGCATGAGACTATCAGAGCCTTGCCTTGAATGGGCAAGTCATCTGGTAAGGAACGTAGTAGGTAGATGGGTGTGTCTTTACTCAAGGATACAGAGGCCTGGAGGAAGCAAAAAAGCCCTTGTAAAGGCTGTATGAAAAGTCACTCATAGTCAGGTCATTATCTGTACGATAACCACATCTGCGCGCACACACACACACAATCGTCTAATATCCAAAGGTTTTAAACCAGGAAATTGCAGAAAGAAAAGATATATAATATCTGCATAACCCTGGAGCAGGTGCTGTAATTAGCACAGCTGTATGAGCTAGTAAAAATGCTAGTAAGTGGCCCAGTAAGGAAGCAGTAGAAGAATGGTACAAAAGATAGCATGGAAAATTCTTAGGGAAGGGAAGCGTAAACAAGTCTCAGGAGTACTGGTTTCCTGACCAGAAATATAGCAGATGTGGAAAAAAAAAAAAAAAGCCAACCCAAAACCCAAGGAGGAGATCTGCCTAGCCAATGGAAACATGAACAGGAAATGTAAGGAAAAACAAATGACAGGGAATACTTGTTGAAGCAAGGAAATCAGGAAATGCACAAGCAAGATCTGTTCCACAGAGCTAGCTGATCCTAATCTGGAGTTCATGTACAGGCTTAAACTGTGACTCTAGAATCCACGTTACCAATATTAAATGTAACACCGATCAAGGGACAAAGATTGTTCAAGAGTCAGGTCCAAGTTCAAGGCTGGAGAAGCCAAATGAAGTTCAGAATAGTTCATGCTTCTTAAGAAATGAGTAAGAAATGAATACGTTCAGGAAAAAATTACTTACCTGACTTTTCTAATGTAGATTCTGATTACCGAGGAGGATGTATTCTTATAGATCAGCATAGCCTGGTGTCTGTCCAAAATGCAGAAATAAAATTAAGAAATGCATTCCTAAAATAATGTTGTGTTTGCATAGCCAATACGTGATATCTGTATGTGTCTAGTCATAAAAACTCTGTACGCTTCCTATTGTAAAAAACAACACTGAAGTTGGAAAGTGAACAACATTATTCTTTATAGATGCAGCTACTGAATTTAAGCAAATTCTGGGTCACATCACCATTCAAAAGTTGTTTCAAGTGTACCAAAAAAATGGGAATATAACAGACAAGATCAAAAAAATTGTATGTATCACATTTGCTTTATAGAAAGCCTCAGGAATGCATTTTGATGACAGCTCTGGCTTCTAGTATGGACTAAAGAGAGGACAAGTGACTGTGAGCAGGCGGTCAGGATGGATCCACAAACTATCACAGCTGTATTTGAAATACCCCCCGTGAGTTGGAAGGGTTTCTGATACAACTCCACACTGAATTTGTACCTGTCAGCAAAGGGCTAAACCTTACATAAACTACAACGAAGCAGCTGTAGTCCATGTCACCACGAACGCTTCCTTCCTTTTTTCCCCATTATGTGGCCCCCACTGCCATAGCATCGCTAAAATATGCTATGAAGCTCGTGTGTGAGCTAATTTAAGCATCATTTTGCTTCCAGAAATTAGTATCACACATGAAGTTCCTGAACGATGGTTTTAAAGCAAAGCTACTTAGGTTGGCAGAAATTCAGTCGCATCGGGAGAGAAAAGGCTCCAAGCTCCCCTGAGCACTACAGCAACGCTCCTGAGCGCACCGCGGGCCAGGGAGGTGCAGCTGCGCTGCCCGCTGCGGGCCCCGCGGCGATGGCCGGGCCGGGCCGGGCCGGGCCGGGCCTGCTGCTCCCGCCAAGGAGCCGGCACCGCGGCCCGCCTGGGGCCCGCCCGGGGCCCGCCGCAGCCGCAGGGCTCCGCGCCGCCGCGCCCACCCGCAACGCCCCGGCCGGCGTCCATGGCGACGCCTTCCCCGGCCACCGCTACCTTCGTGCGGGACGGGAGGAGCGGCGGAGCGGGAGGAATGCGAGGATAGAGAGCGGCCGGCCCTGAGGGACGCCCCGGCGGGCCCGGCCCAGCCCCGGCCCTGAGGGACGCCCCGCGGGCCCAGCCTCGGCCATGGCCGGCTCTGAGGGACGCCCTGAGGGACGCCCCGCGGGCCCAGCCTCGGCCATGGCCGGCCATGGCCGGCCCTGAGGGACGCCCCGGCAGGCCCAGCCCCGGCCCTGAGGGACGCCCTGAGGGACGCCCCGCGGGCCCAGCCTCGGCCATGGCCGGCTCTGAGGGACGCCCTGAGGGACGCCCCGGCGGGCCCGGGCCAGTCCGCGTCCCCGCCGCCCCGAGGGCCCCTCCGCCGTGCGGGGAAGCCGCCCCCGTCCCACGGCGGCTCCGGGTACCCAAACTTTCCGCCGCCGTTGCATAACTGCGGGCGGGGCGGGGGCCGGGCCCGGGCCGCCGAGGGGGCGGGCGGGCGGGGCTGTGCGCGGCCCTCGCCCCGCCGCTGCCCGGCGCGGCCCGGCCCGGGGGAGGGCGCCGCGCTGCCCGGGGGCTGACCCGCCCGCCCCTCCGCCGGCCGGCCGGGACACCGACACTGCCGGCGGGGGCGCAGAGGCACTCCGCGCGCCACCCGCGCCGGCAGAGCGGCGCCGCTCCCGGAGAGCCGCCCGCCCGGCCCCGAAGGGCACGTCCTCGGCGGCGGCCTCGCAGCGCGGCCGGCCCCGGCGCCCGCCTGCCCCTGGGACGCCCGCGCCCGCCGCCGGGACCGACGGGTGGAAAATGAACCCCGCTCCCGCGCCTCCGCCGCCGGGGCAGCAGGTGATCCACGTCACGCAGGACCTGGACACGGAGCTGGAGGCGCTCTTCAACGCCGTCATGAACCCCAAGCCCAGCTCCTGGAGGAAGAAGATCCTGCCCGAGTCCTTCTTCAAGGAGCCCGACTCGGGCTCGCACTCGCGGCAGTCGAGCACGGACTCGGGCGGCCCCCCGCCGCGGCCCGCCGCCGCGCAGCACGTCCGCTCTCACTCCTCGCCCGCCTCGCTGCTGGGCTCGGCCGCGGCGCCGCAGCACGCGCACCTCCGCCAGCGCTCCTACGACGTGACGGACGAGCTGCCGCTGCCGCCCGGCTGGGAGATGGCGCTCACGCACACGGGACAGCGCTACTTCCTCAAGTGAGTGGGGCGGCGGGGGGCGCGGCCGGGGCTCCTGCGCTCGGCGGCGGCGGCGTCCCGGCCCCGAGGGCGGTTGCCGTGGCCCGCTCCGCGGCGGGCGAGGGTTGGCGGCCAAGTTTCACGCCGGCCGGATGCGGGCTGCGCCGTGAGGCGGCGGGAGTCGCCTGAGGGGGGGCAGCGGGGGCAGCGCCGTGAGGCGGCGAGGGACGCCCGGTGGGGGGGGGAGCAGCGGCGGGGGCAGCGCCGTGAGGCGGCAGGGGGGGCAGCGCCGTGAGGCGACAGGGGGGGCAGCGCCGTGAGGCGGCGGCGGCGGGGCGCGCCGAGGCTTTCCCGGCCTGAGGTGGATGCGAGAGCCCGGGCAGGAGGCTCCTTCCCGCCTCAGCGGAGGGAAGAGGGAGGCGCAGCGGGGCGCGGGGCGCGGGCGGGAGGGCTGCTTCCAGAGCCGGGGGCAGAAGCCCTGCCCGCAGACTGTCGCTTCTCTATTTCTTTCCGGCGTGGCCACACGTCCAAGATTCAGAAACTTTTTTTTTTTTTTTTTTTCAAATAAGTCTAATAGCAGTTCTTCCAGGGAGTTTTCCAGAATGTGGGAACAGGACACTGCGTGTCTGTGACCCGCTGGAGCCGAGATACAAGATGGGCTGTGGCCGGGGCCGCTGCATAACCCGGGCCCCCGGGTCTCCAGTCCAGGCTTTAACTGCGAAACCGCCGGGTCCGTATCGCGGGTGGCTTCTCACGAACGGAATGCACTGCTGCAGTGCAAGTGGCGCGTACTGTATTTATAGCATCCATATCTTTAGGGACACGGGAGGAGGCTTCCTTATTTTAGTGACAGATTTTGAGAGGTGTGGTAACATAACTGCCTATCCCTTCTGGCCAGTAATTTTGGCCAGCGTGATTTTGTTTATGACACTTGGAATTTGATTCAAAGCAGTTCAATAGGCCTGAAAATATGTAATAGTGATAATATGCGGTAAGGCAACAGTGCCTTATTTTGGTAGATTCTGCATCTGTGCTCCAGATTCCTTGCAAATTCAGTGGCCCTGTATTAACCTGGTAAATATACAGTGACAAAATATTTACTAATGAAATAAAACATGTACTGATGAAGCATCTACCTAAGGATATTGAGGATGTTAAACTGCCAGGGCTACAGGAGATCATTTACTCGTTTACTACAGTCTTCTCAGTCAGAAGAGTAGTATCTTGAGTTCATATTCAACTGTGTGCATGTGTGTGTGTACTTAGCCATAATAAATGGCATATAGACAATGCATGAGGGGAAAGATACTGTTTAGAAAAATGAATAAATGCATAATTTACATGATTCTATAATGATTTCTTTGCCTTGTGGCTTTGGAATGTCCAAAGGGTTACTCAAGAGCCCAGCCTTCGAATCACTGCACCGAGTTTTTTGCCACTTGTCAAACTCTGAGTTAACTAGCAAAGCGCAAAAATATGTTTCCTTTCTTTCCGCCATTCTGTATGTTAGTGTATATGGCTTATAATACTGGGTGGACACGTACCAGGGTTCAAACTTGGGAGTTTTTTTTATTAATCTGGTTTATCACCTGAATGAGAAGATCTTGTTGCTCTGCACTTGGCATGTATTTTTCTCAACAGAACAGGACAGAGAAGCAGCAGCTGGTTGAGAGAAGCATTGTAACAGATCATTCGTAAATAAATATTTTATATAAATTCTTGCTAGGGATTGGCCAGCAGATGTTTTCAGATACCTCTGGCTAAAAATCACATAACATAATCTTTGTCTGCTGTTTGATTTTTGACAATGACTAATATCAAAATGAGCTCATGTGGTTTCACCTTCCTGTCACACATTTCTGACGTAGAGACAGTTTTCCAAGTTGATGGATTCTTGTTGCTTAAAGCAAAAAGCAAGTCCTTTATTAAAAAAAAGCATGGATAAAGACCCAAAGTGTCTTTATTTTCTTTCCAAATCCTGTTGACAGTAATAATCTGATGAAAAACATCCTTTTTTAAGATAAAATAATTTTCATTGTGTATGTATTTGTTACCTAAGTTAGTCTTTGTTTTGTTTCCCTAGTTTTATTTATCCAGCAGAACTTTTTTCATTTCTATAAAAATTAATTTGAATAATGTATTTCTTTATACCTCGATGCTTTTGGGAGTAATACTTAGTTATAAAGTGATCACATATGAATTATAATATTTCATAAGTAGTGTAAAGTTTTTCAGGTGAAAACAAAATTTTCTGCCGAAATTTAAGATTGTTTATGGCAGGCAGCATTTAAAATTATGTGCAATAATATATAAGGTTCAAGTCAGATGATGTGCTTGAAAATCCTATTTGGTCAAACCAGGCATACAAGGTTAGATTTTTGTATATTCAAGGCAAAAAAAAAAAAAAATGCCATTTCTTTCCAGCTTAATGATAAAGATTTGTTTATAGTCATTAGCAAAAGAAAATTGAGAAGCAAATGAAGAATAAATAGCCAAATTAGGTCCTGTTAAAGCCTTTATTATCTATTGAAGTTTAGAATGCAATTTGTTGCATTTAAACATATTTTCAAGAATTATTAAACAAAAATAGTGATGGGAGTTTCAATGAACAGTGCGCTAACCTTGTTGACGGGGAACCAGCTATAACCTGAAGGAATCGCACTCCTGCATGTCAGTTCCTGCAGAAATTTTCTGGCTGTGTCTGGAAGAAACATAAGTAGCCTGGGGACCACTCCACCCTCCACCCTGTAATTAAATACCAAACCACAGAAGTGGGGGATGGAAAACAGACTAATGAACACACACTTACAGCAATGTTATCTAAAGCATTTCTCTGTGTGTGCATGTGTGGAAAAAAATTTAAGTGTGATTTATTTCTGATAAAAAGGGTTGCTGGAAAGACAGGCAAACTGCCTTGTGTCGCTCTTATGTTGGTAAGTGGGAATATCAGTTGCATATCGATCCACATGCTGAGCTGTGTACACATATTCTGTAAAAAGAATTTTTCAAGTATTACTTTCCACTGATTTGTTTTTAGGCGGTACACCCTCATATTTCAAATGAAGACTACGGTTTTAATGTTTTCTCAGTGTGTGTGCAGTGCTTCGTGGCCAGACTCTGATTTCATTCCAGAAGGTAAACAGAATATAGAGAGTACAGGGTTTGCGCTGAACAGATTTGTGAAACTGTTGCCGCTGTTATCTTTATCGCACTGTTTTTTTAAAATGTTACAGTGAACATTTGCCATACCAGGACATATTTGCCAGTAAATCCTGCTCAAGGGGAAAGAAAGCTAATTACTTTTAGTAATTTGATTTACTCAACATGTTCAGTTTTTTTCTTGCTGGTTTCTGTTGGTGGAGGAGCTTGATCTAACACATGATCAGTCTTATATTACTGAGCATGTTCAGCAGGACAACAGAAGAAAAGTAATGTAAATACTGTGAAAATACTTTTTTCCTGAGAATGACAAAACAAATAATACTAAGACAGTTGAAGTGCTCAAACGATTTCCAAATATAGCCTTGCCCTGAAAGCCATTTGTGTTAATTCTGTAGAGATTGTTATTATTTTCTATCGATGTTGTGCTTGGTGCTGTACAGGAATCATAACAGAGATACTTTTCCTCCTCAGGAATGCGGTTACACAACTAGAAATGGGGGAGGAGATGGACAATGCATGAGACAGTTACTCTGTTCAGTTCTGATAGAAGTGTGGAAAACACTGACACCTTTGTACAACACTTTTGCAGTATTGTTCCACAGTTATGACCACAATTACTCATGGACATGGTGCATGCCCTGTAAGGTGGGGCTTACATTGATGTAGCTTTCTTTGGTCCTTGTAGAAAAATGGTGCAAAGCAAGAGGCCATGCATCCTCGCTGGTTTTGGTGTCGTGCATTAGAAGGAGACAGTTACAGAAGCATATGGCTTTTGGAACATTTAATCCACACCTTAAGGGATTTGTTTTGTTCCCTGTCTCCAGTGGTTATTCATGTGGGACTTAGTGCCTGACTGCTCCCCTTGCCAGCGTCCCTTTATTAAAAATAAGTTATAATGTGCAAGACGGTACTGAGATGTGCTACTACTCATGACTTTTGTCTGTAATTAGCGTATTAAAGAGTTCCTAACAGGAAATATGTGATACAATACCAACTTTTAATCAATGGAAATTCAACTATAGGTTACCTTTGTAACTCATTTTAGAGATGCTTAGGAAGTTCTGAGGTTGGAATGTCCACATCAAAACTAAATTTGCAAGCTGTGATTGACAGCGTTAGAGGTCTATCTTGGTTGCTCCTTGAACTGGAGTCTGTGGTTCAAATGCTGTTTAATGATGTTATAAGTCCAGAGAGGTTCCTTAACTTCTGTGCAAATGAGAATTGGTTTTTATCTTCCTGCTTCCTGGGATCAGCATGATGTACGGAGTAATTTCAGCGCCTTGATTCTGAGGTTGGGCCACATCTCATTCTGGCAAAACTTGAGTGATTGGGCTTTGTCTAAGGGACCTCTAGCATATTCAAATAGGAGAGAGGATCAGCACATGAACTCCTCAGACATATGCAGTTAGGTCATTTAATTCCTACAAATGAAAATATGAAATATATGAAATAAAAAATATGAAAAGTAATTTTAGGATTAGAAATAAATTGTTATATTTTCTTGATTTAATAATCTCTGGTACTTTGCGCAAGCAAGAAAAACAATGGAATTTCAAAGTTGTCTCTCAAAAGAGAGAGTTAGTTTAGTATGCTAGTTAGTTTGTTGCAAATATCAGGCCTTGATAGAATTTCTGCCCAATTGCAGACAGAATAAGAATTTCAGAAATTGACCTTACACGTTGTTCAGGAATAACTGTTTTATTTCAGTGCAAAATATCGTCTAAACTTCTGGTAAGGGAGAGCTAGCTATATAAATTTGAATATGCTCCCAAAATTAGGTGCGTAAATTGTAAAGTACAACAGGAACAATGGAATCGGTAATCACATGAGTATTTAATAAGTTTTATTACAGACCTGTGCATATTGAAAGTTATTCTTGGGACACACTAATAAAAGCCATAGATACTAGGCCATGTTCTTGCTGTTACATACTTCGTAGGCTGTTCTGCTTCATTGCATACCTGTGACTCCAGTCAGAACTTGCATTTCAGTCATCGCAGCTTTAAAAGTTTCTCAATTTGTGTGTACAGAATGCAACCATATTTCAGATACATCTGTATGAGCTTAATTTAATTACTGTGCTTGGCAAATATATTAAATAATAAACACTGACAAACTATAAAAGTAATTATTTCATAATAAACTGCACACAAAGTTAAAGTCTTTTTTTTTAATATTACATGAAGGAAATGCTGTTTCCTGGTAGTTTTTAGGTATCTTTTTGATATATAATAACATTTTCTTATTGATACATTCCACTAAATAATGAGTAAGTTCTCATGATTGTGTTCAGCTTGATATAAACATGTAACTTGATAGGAATGTTGAGACAGAGCAAACAATGAAGTTCATGTGATCACTGGAAAGCCTATGCTGATTTTTTTTTTGTTTTGGTTTGGTTTTGAAGGTGTTTGTTAATTTTATATTTTAGATGGCTCTTTTGCAAGTGTGTTTAAACAGAGTATGTATACTGCCTAAGAAAATTCTGTATGGTTAGCTCTTAAGTACATCAGTACAACCGTACCGACGTGGAGTTAGTTAGTTATTGTAAAGGTTTAATAGATTAACTTCCCTATTCAGTGCTACATTAGAAGTAGTGAATTGAACTAAAACCAGAACTGCAATGGTCTCCACAGAAAAAAAAAAGCTCGTAGAAATTTAATTTCTTTGTGCTTCTGTCAATGCAAATGAGTATATGGAAGTGAAATACTGGGAAATAAAGGGCAATTAAAATGGTATGCAAAATAATAATGATCAATAGATGTGATCAACTTGTTATGCACAAAGTGCAAGCTTGGATAGGTTTCACTACTGTAAGTTACAAAGTTGATAGTGAAAGAGGTGTAATTGGTTCTTACTCTTACAGTGAATTGTCTGGCTGAACTGTTTAATGGGTTAAAACTGGCATTTTGCGTAACCTTTGAAGTTCAGTTGCTTTTAATTGAGTACGCTTGTTAACCTATTTTTCAGGAGAAGTGGGGCAGAACCAATTATTTTTTTGTGGTGATCAAGCCAAAAATCACATTTTGTGTATGAAAAAGGTTTTGCCTGTGTTCAATGTTGCATAGCTTTTCTTGGTAAGGACTTAAAATCATGTCTTTTGTAAAATTTATGAACTTTAACTACATCTTCATTCACAGCAGAATGGAGCTTATGAAGTGCTGAGTGGTTTTAATTTTCACTGACTTTCTACTGAATTTGGTGAACTGAACGTCTTTCCATTTAACAGGAGGTTTCAGGCTCTGTCATACAATATCTGATCCTGTGGTGAAATTTTTAATTAAAAAACTGGTCTCAGGACATTATATGTGCCATACGTGTTAGATTATCTGTTCTTTGTATTTTTCAGTAGTTTACATTTTAATAATTGTTGGACTATGATAATTATTTACCCAAATTATATTTTCTAATACGAAAGTTAAGAGCGAGTTTATGCATTCATTTGCTGACAGTAGTTTACAAATATTATCTTCAGATTAATTTTAATGGTATCACAGAATGGTTTGCGTTGGAAGGGACCTTTAAAGACCGCCTAGTCCCACCCCCCGGCCATGGGCAGGGAGATCTCTCACTAGGTCAGGTTGCTCAAAGCCCCATCCAGCCTGACTTTAAACACTTCCGGTGCTGAGGCATCCGCAACTTCCCTGGTCAGCTGTTCCAGTGTTCTGACACTTCGCACTTTCAAACTAAATGGTGGAACGCCAGGTGGCCTGGTAGTTTATGGAAAGAGCTTTGTGATTTAATACACAGATTTTTAAAAAGCATGTCAGAAATATTTTTAATTTAGTGTTACAATGGACCACATTTTTGTTCGTGAGCTTAAAATTTTGGTTTTGGATTAACACACTTTTTTAGAGCTAACTGCCATTTGTTGCCAAAGGCACGTGAATGTGTCAAGCATGCAGATTTAGTTACAACAGGGGCCTTATAGCAGAAATCCAGTGATATGTTAAAAACTATTTCTAGGGTCTTTGGATGGTCCTGTTCAGAGCTGGGTCACATCTTATTGATGGATAGGTACTTATTTTAGGTCGTGGACTGAAGAGAGCTGGTGAAAGGGGCAGGAATGGTGTTCTAACGTACTGTATTGTAGACTAACTCTGCAGATCTGCTGCAGCTGGAGCGACGCATCGTGTTTATTGACACTGGTTGTAAATGGGCTATTTAACGAAGTCTGCTTTGAGTACTAACGGTAAGATCTGCCGGGCTTAAGCTTACATTTACAGTAAAGCGAAAAAAAGTTATTCGTATGTTTATTTAACTTTATGGAAAGTTTTTCTTCCCATTCAACAATTATAAATATTTGGAATAGATTACTTTAAAATCAGGCTGATTCACTGGAGGAAATTTTGACCTGGATAGAAGTAACTTCTTTTGATTTTTTTGATTGATAAATTTGTAAAGCATAGCTGAAAAGAAAAATTAGGCTAATTTCTATGTTGATGTCGGAGTCCCTCTTAAAAATTTAAAAACCCACCAAGGATCTATGAGCTACTTCTTTCCCCTCTGAATTTGGTAGTAGGAATGGCTACAGAGTTTCTGATGAAAGCTAATAATTACTCATTTTCTGGTCCAAGATGGTCTCTTTTCATGAACAATAGACTATTTTTTCGGAATCTAAAACCCCATCACCTGTGATGCTTAATAAAATTTGGTGGTTAATGTGGTGCTTAAAATGTGCTGCTTAATAAAATCTGGGGACGAAAGCAGATCTGGAATAAAATTGCTTCGAGGACACATTTGACTTACAGGATGTGATCCAATTCCCTCTCTTGTTTTCTGAGTTAGGATACAAGCTATGTTTTGGACTTCACTGTAAAGTGTCAGTGAAGAAAGCTTTAAGCAAGACTATGCTGCCCCTAGAAGTGTTACCAAGAAGGGTTTCCTTGGAGGAAATGTTTAAGAAACTTATCGTAAAGGGCTGTCTAGACACAAAAGTTGCACTAAATTTGGGTGTACGCACTTCTAAAATGACAACCCTGCTATACACACTATTGTGTTGATATAAAATTCGCTATATTGGACTGATGTACACTTTTAAGCTAATAAATAATGTGCATGCAGAATTGCACTGGTTTAATGAAATTTGCCTTCAATTAATCCTTTAGTCTTAGTGCTAAGCCCAAAGTGCAGGAGTATTTGTGCATTAATGGGTGACAACTGTCATGCATCCATCTCATGATATGAGCTGAAAATACAATTGCTTTATGCATTAATCATTAGAAAAGAATATCAATTAGCATATTTTTAGAAAGATGTGTGTAGAATAGATACAGGTGTTAATTAAGCATGCTACCATGGTTTTTCTGGAACCACCTGAAAAGGTGTTGTCTTTACTAACAGTTTGGGTTGCTCAAAGAAAGAAAAATGAATAGTAGGTTTATTTTTATAATTTTTGTGAGCTGCTATAGTCAACATCTAAAAGATGGTCTGCCGGACCATCTTTACTGCGTAATTGGTAAATGACAGTAATGCAGAGCTGTCTGCTTCCCAAGGTGATGAATGTGTCCAACTTTGGACAGGATTGACAATGTAGAATCTGTAAAGTCTGTGCTTTCCAGCTTTTTACTGTTCACTTCTTCAAATCATGTTGGAAGAGTCGGCGGTTGGGCTTTGACTTGTTTCCTGTTTGGATGCTTTGGATGAAGTTGAAAATTGGTTTTACCCATAATTCTGTCTCTTTGATTAAGAAGGTTAATACAGGACAAGAGCGTCTTTGTAATAGCATATTTGGTGCTCAAGGGCCAAGAGTGACTTGCAGATACAAATTGTATGGAAGCAATTAAATCCAAAGGAAATGTCGTGTGGGCTGAATTTCAACATACAGACTTGTGGCATTTTCCCACTTCATTTGAGAGAGAGAGAGAGGTGGGCATGATGTGGGGTGGAGGTGGGGTTTGGGAGGGGATTTTTTTACATTGATTAATCAAATTGTAGACCTAGAGTGAATGCTAATGCCTGTGACTGTTGTATGAACTCTTCAGGAATGTAAAAGCTGGGAACATTGCACTGTACCACAGTATTCCTTACCTATGAGTATTTTTAAGGCAGATGTGACTGAAGCTACAGTGAAGAGACAGATATAGGCTTGCTTAGAGAACTGAACAGAATGTATTGTGTTAAAACTGCAATAATTGCTTAGAGCATCACCACAAATTACTACAATATAAGGGGAGGTGTGGAAGAGGAGTTAGCTGTCTGGCCCTTCCTAATGGCTAACAGCATGCACATAGGCAGTTGCAGCATAAGCACAGCAATAGTAGAGCTCCAAGTCCATTCACAGCTTTTCCTGCAGCAACTTGTCTGCTTGCCCATACCCTCTGCAACATCTGCTGGCCCCTCACTATTTTCTTGGTCAGAATGCTCCTTTTTGTTCTTTGGGTATTGATCTGTCCCTAATCCTTTTTGGGTTCAGTATTCTGACAGTCTTTCAGGTTTGTGAATAGAAGGACGCTTCCATGGTACATTTGAGTTTCTCCCTGTACCCCAGGTAATCCTTTTTTTCTACCTGTGATCAATTTTCCTAGTCTATCTACTGTTGGTGTTATTATTAAATGTTCCATGTTCCTGTTTTTCAGTGATTGATTGGTGAGCAATGGTGTAAGCATCACAAAATGAACTAACAGTCTTCTGTCAAGAAATTCTTAAAGGTTGTATTAAAGTGTATTGTGTTTCCAAAATCAAAAATTGTATTCAAACTGTGAGATTTCTGTTTAGGTAAGATTCTTAAAGGCCACCAGCAGACTTAAATTGTGTCGGTTTTTTTTTTTTTCAAAGTAGTTCTCAAAACTTCTTGATTGACCTTTTTTCTTAGGCTTCACCATCACTGTGAAGCCCCTAGATACAGCAGCATCAGAGAAGAAGGAAGCTGACCTAGGTTGAAGGAGACAGCAGTGCAGTTCCTGTTGTGCTGTAGAGTGTGACTTACGTAATCACGTAATCTCTTTGTGCCCTCATTTGTGGTATGTAAAACTAGAATCATAGAATTGTTTAGGTTGGAAAAGACCCTTAAGATCATCCAGTCCAACCATTAACCTACACTACCAAGTCCATTCTAAACCAATCAAGGGTAGACCAGACTGAACCATGTCCCCAAGTGCCACCTCTGCCCGTTCTTTGAACACTTCCAGGGATGGGGACTCCCCCACCTCTCTGGGCAGCCTGTTCCAATGCTTGACCACCCTTTCCGTAAAGAAATTTTTCCTAATTTCCAACCTAAACCTCCCCTGGTGCAGCTTGAGCCCATTTCTTCTCATCCTATCGCTAACTACACGGGAGAAGAGACCAACCCCCACCTCACTACACCCTCCTTTCAGGGAGATGTAGAGAGCGATCAGGTCTCCCCTCAGCCTCCTCTTCTCCAGGCTGAACACCCCCAGCTCCCTCAGCTGCTCCCCACCAGCCCTGTGCTCCAGACCCTTCCCCAGCTCCGCTGCCCTTCTCTGGACACGCTCCAGCACCCCAATGTCCTTCTTGTGCTGAGGGGCCCAAAACTGGACACAGCATTCCACGTGTGGCCTCACCAGCACCGAGTACAGGGGGACAATCACCTCCCTGCTCCTGCTGGCCACACTATTCCTGACACAAGTCAGGATGCTGTTGGCCGCCTTGGCCACCTGGGCACACTGCTGGCTCATGTTCAGCCACTGTCGACCAACACCCCCAGGTCCTTTTCGGCCAGGCAGCTTTCCAGCCACTCTTCCCCAAGCCTGTAGCGTTGCATGGGGTTGTTGTGACCCAAGTGCAGGACCCGGCACTTGGACTTGGTAAACCTCATCCAGTTGGCCTCGGCCCATCGGTCCAGCCTGTCCAGGTCCCTCTGCAGGGCCATCCTACCCTCCAGCAGATCGACACTCCCACCCAACTTGGTGCCATCTGCAAACTTACTGAGGGTGCGCTCAATCCCCTCATCCAGATCATCGATAAAGATATTAAACAAGGCTGGCCCCAAAACGGAGCCCTGGAGAACACCCCTTGTGACCGGCCGCCAACTGGACTTTACTCCATTCACCACTACTCTCCAGGCTCAGCCACCCAACCAGTTTTTTACCCAGCGAAGACTACGCCCGTCCAAGCCATGAGCTGCCAGCTTCCTAAGGAGAATATTATGGGAGACTGTGTCAAAGGCTTTGCTAAAGTCCCAGTAAATGACATCTACAGCCTTTCCTTCATCCACCAGGCGGGTCAGCAGATCATAAAAGGAGATCAGCTTGGTCAAGCAGGACCTGCCTTTCATGAACCCATGCTGGCTGGGCCTGATCCCCTGGTTGACCTGCACTTGCCTGTTGAGTTCACTCAATATGAACCTCTCCATAATCTTTCCCGGCACCGAGGTCAGGCTGACAGGCCTGTAGTTCCCCGGGTCCTCCTTCCGGCCCTTCTTGTAGATGGGCGTCACATTGGCAAGCCTCCAGTCATCAGGGACCTCCCCTGTTAACCAGGACTGGTGATAGATGATGGAGAGTGGCTTGGCAAGCTCCTCTGCCAGCTCCCTCAGTACTCTTGGGTGGATCCCATCTGGCCCCATAGACTTGTGAGCATCCAGGTGGCACAGCACATCGTTAACTGCTTCCTCCTGGACTATGAGGGCTCCATTCTGCTCCCCATCCCTATCCTCTAGCTCAGGGGCCTGAGTACCCTGGGGATGACCGGTCTGGCTGTTAAACACAGAGGCAAAGGCGGCGTTAAGTACCTCAGCCTTTTCCTTGTCCTCAGTGACAATGTTCTCCCCCCGCATCTAGCAAAGGATGGAGATCCTCCTTGGCTCTCCTTTTATTGCTGATATACTTATAAAAGCATTTTTTATTATCTTTTACAGCATTGGCCAGATTGAGTTCTTGCTGGGCTTTTGCTTTTCTAATTTCCTCCCTGCATGACCTAACAAGATCCCTGTACTCCTCCTGAATTGCCTGCCCCTTCTTCCAAAGGCGGTAGACTCTCCTTTTTTCCCTGAGTCCCCGCAAAAGCTCCCTATTCAGCCAGGCCGGTCGTAGAAGAATGTGTTTTCCCACTTTCTGGTAGCTCGTGTGAAATAGCATGGTAGAGATTGAGGCACTAGCACAAAACTGAGACGCATCTATAGTGATATTGACAATGCAGGGCATATGCATTAAGAACTGATCAGTGTCTGTCCTTGCCCATGAAAAATTCCTGTGTATGGAAGCCAATAGCGTACAGGAATAAACACTAAATTTTTTCTCCATGGAAGTTGTTTCTTACAATGTAAGCTTACATCCTTTTGCAGTGCTACCATTCGAAGTGGATACAAAGCTTGTGTTTCCAATAGGGTGGTTCAGACTTTAACCACCAGAATATTGTAGTGCAGTCACTGGTGATTCTTGACCATTCTACCAGCAGCAGGAGTTCAAAATCCGTGGAAAGTACTGCAGATTGCTCTTTAATATCCTTCTCCTGTGGGCTTGTTTACAAAAACTAACTATAGTTTCTGTGAACTACAGCAACACCCCAAACACGTTTGGAGGTAGAACAGAATTTTTCATAGGAGCAGACTTCACAGATGTAAGAGGAAGGCAGCTTGCCCAACTGGAGTTTGTTAGATTTACAGGCCGTATTTTCAAAGGTCTCTTTACCTGATAAATTATTTGGGGGATGTGGTTTTGGAGTTTCTTTTTTTAAAAAATAAGAAAGAAAAAGAAGAAAACCAAGCTGGTTTGTGTCATTTATTTGCCTTAAGCAGCCTTTTGTACACATTAAGGTGCAAATGCAAATGTTGCTTTTAGAATTTTCTGAAAATACACTATTTTCAAAAGCTTCAGGAATAAAAGTAATTACTGCTTGAGAAAGGCTTTGGATTGTCTGCTTAGTTGGACAGTTTGGACAAAAGTAGCTTTTCTAATCTTAACATCCATTCGGTATGATTTCTTTTAGAGCCACATAGGAAGTTTTGTTGTGTGGATACACTTCTCTGCAGACCTTTGCCAGGGCCACTATTCACCTAGGTTGGGTATCCGGGGACTCAAACAAAGCAGGCTTTGCATCAGTAAATGAGTATGGCCTGCACTGTGTGGTCATCACTGTACAGCTTTGTGGGGAATGTTGTAAAAGGTCAACATTTTTGAGCTTGCAAGAGCAGAATTTAGTGTGGGAGTTCGTCACAAAAGGTTTTTTCATTTCACATTTGGTTTTGACACTACATTTTCCTAGTCATGTTTGTCATTTTATTCATTCTACTGTATATATTTAAAGATAAATGTAACTGCTTTTGCCTTGAGAGGTTAGGAATTTTTTTTTTTTTCAAATGTGTATGCCTTAGTTGCAAAGGCATGTGTCAAAAATGAGGATTTGATGTGATGTGAAGTTAATGTGAAAATTGTGGACCAGATTTTAATGCAATCTACAACTCCTCTAACTGATGCGGCAGCCCTGCTAGCAGGAGGGGTGTAGTGATGCCAATGATTCTTACCATCCCTTCATACTGCAGAGGATATACCTAATACATTTTTTTGACATTCACTAATTTAATGAAGACTTTTCCAGTCGTGGGATGATCTCACAGATACTGTCATCACTGTCCTCAGCCCTGACATCACCCGAATGGTAGATTATAATTTCAGACAAAACTAATTTTTATTAGAGATGGCAGAGGGTTTTGCTTCTTTATTCATGATTTATATTTGGCATTTTGCTTTTTATCTGCTACTGAAAGACTTTATGGCAGTGGAGAATCAATGAAATTATGCCACTGCAAGAGAGTGGACAATGTAAAATTGAATAACTAGAGTAAGGGAGATTTCTAGTGAGACTGTTTACAACTTATTGGAAGTGGAACATTAAATGATTGAAATTATTAAGGTTCTGCTAAAGATTGAGCACTGTGGGTAGTCAGTAAAGGTATGTTTGTTGTAAAAGGTGTCTTGTCAAAGCTAGGAAAGATCCTGGTCTGAGATTTGTGATGTTCCCAGGATTAAAAAAACATCCTTTTTAAATTCTGCCAAACTTGAAAGCAGAAAAATGTTGAATCAGTCATCATAGTAAAATAAAAAAAAAGAGAGGCACAATTCCAATTAAAAAAAAAAAAAAAGGCATCTATTTCTGAAAATTTCTGGAGCTACTGATTTCACATGACTTTTGCTTTATGTTCTGTTTACATTTCTTTAATTTTTAATATAATTTGCTCTACATTCCCTCCAAAAATAGATTAAGTATATAAAAAGCTCAGTTTCATAGTTACTCTGACAGCCTCATAAAGGCCTCTGTAGACAATTGTTGGTACAAAGATTGTGGATGTGATCAGCTGTAGTGGAGCCTCAGCTGAAGGTCACCCAGCCAAAATTCTATACATTTTTCCACCCTTAGGAACACTTGTTATTGTTCTTTTTGTCTTGCTTTTAATTTACATCTGGAAAGGGAAAACAAGGTTCTCTGGGAAGTCTCGAGTCATTAGGTGATAGGTCATTTTTTTCGGTGTCACACTCAGCCACACATAATTGGATGAATATTTTAATTTTGAATTAATAGTTCACTTCAGTGTTTGGGGGTTTGTTTTTAATTATTTTTTTAAAGACAATTTCAGAGGGCTCTCTTGTTGTTTTAAAAGTGCTGTTGGACTTGTTCTTCTATGACTGTTTCTTTTATAAGTCAGCAGAAAAAACCAAGTTGATACAATGGAAAGGCAGAAGCTTAGTTGTTTTGATAGGTTTGAAAAGTGTCCTTATCACCTCTACCGTGTAAAGAAAGTGTTGCAAAACATGTTATTAGGTAATTTCCTGGTACAATGAAACATCTCTTTTTGAAAAGATGCTTTGCAAAATGAAATTGGTGTTTGTTACACTGATTTTCTTTGTTGCAAATGAAGTTTGATCCCACAAATCCATATTTGAGATAGATCACTCTTGTGAGTAGGAATTATTTAATTAGGCATTTTCAAGATCGAATCCAGAAGCAGAGGACCCAGACCTCCGTGCTTCATAAAGGCATGCAGCACATGCTGGGTTACCTGGCAGGGGTTCATCTGCAGCAGTGACGCGAGTGGGGAAGGCTGCAGTGCAGGGCAGTAGCGGGAGATCACAGCACTCCATGGCGCTCTGTTCAGCCTGCAGTCCTGTTCGGGAGACGCTTCTGACTGCAGCGTAATCGTTCAGCTACCTCTTTCTCTCTGACGGATCCTGCAGGGGCAAAGGGCTGGTCAGAGCAGGCAGCCTGACCACGCAGGGGTCACGGAATGGCAGAGCGCGTGGCTGTGCAGGTGCCTGAGCTGCTGGTGACAGCGCAGCGTTATGTCGGGACTCTACTGGTATGTTGCAGTTCCTGCTTGGAGCCTAAGAGTTGGTGAGAATATATCTTCCAGCGGAAGTTCAATGGAAAGAATTCCATCTCCCATCTTCCCAAAGAGCACAGTCCCAGAACTTTACATTTAGGGCTGAGGGGTTTGTTGTTCTCTTGTGTCCTTACTCAAGGACCAGGTGACGTACTTCAAGCAGGTCCGGAATAAGTATGTGACTCGGTGACTCAGTTACAGGGCTTTGTTCTCAGAGGTCCCTTTTGCAGTCTTAACAGAACGGTTTGCCACTTAGTTGCTAGCCAGTGATTGTGATGGCATTTTGGTCCCCTGTCCAAGTAGAGAGATGACATGAAAGTCGGGAATGCCCCTAGAGAATTTGTATTCCCTATTCCAGCCTGTTGATTCCCTAACAAAAGGCTGACGTGCTCTGGTATGGGAGGTGCCACCCACAATGCATTTTATGCATTGCTTTATCACTGGCTTGCAGGAAGTTTGTTTGGCAATCTGTGATGTCTTTGGTCTGTGTAAATGATTTATTGATTTTACAGATCATGTGAAAATTTTTCCTCATTAGGTACAGAGGATTAATAAGAGTATTTCTTATCCTTTTTTAATAGTCCAAATATTGTTTCAAGCTTTTATTTAAATTTCTTATTATCTGATATTGCCTGTATTTCTCATTTATCTAAATGAGGCTCTTGGAATCACTAGATGGTTTTCAGAGTTGTAGATTGTCATTCATGATCTGAGAAGTGACAAACTCTCCATAACTTCTGTAGGCAGCAGTTTGTTTTAAATGCAAATGCTTAACACTTACCAAGATGAGGCACAAGTTTACTTTTCAAGGTTTTTGCCTTTGGAATTTCTCTTTTTGGTACTTTTTTTTCCCCTGCAAACAGATGAAGTAAGGGGGTCTGTGCACTGATGTGTTCAGTAGCTGCCCCAGAATGGAGACCTCTTAGCTAGGACTTTCACCAGATGTGCCTGGCTTTTGATGTTAATTAAAATAACCCTGTTGACATGATGAATAAGCTGATTTTGTTCACAGATGCCTCCATTTGTCTCACCCAGCCACAGCGTGTTGTTAGATAACTCCTATTCAACAATTACTAGAATGTAGGGGTTTTTTTTCCCCCTGGATTCTGTCTTGTTGTAAGAAAAAACTAATTCTGTTCTTAGCATGCTGTAATAGTTCCTGCCTCAAAATTTTACTTTGGTGGGGTTTCTTATTCCTCAGATTTCCAGTGGATTTTTTTTCAGAGGTGCAACACATACACACAACAAGTATACACAAACACAACAAGTACACAGGCAGCAAATGTACAGTTTCTTCTTTGGAGTATCTCTCTTTGTGAGAAGAGCATTCTTATTTTAGGATAGGCAAAGTACTTGATATGATGGAACTATTATAATGAATGTAGTTATTTTAGGCTACCAAAAAGTGACTTTCAAAAAATGCTTGGTCATTTTCCTAAATTTATTAAATAAGTAAATAGGACGTTAAGAGGTGCACCATTGGAAAACATGCTCTGAGTGATTCTAACTGTTTTTCCTTTAAAGACAATTATTTTGGACTTCTTATGAACAAAAGAAATAGAAATAGAAGGAAAGGGAGCTAAAATATGTGTAAAAGTTTTACTTTTCAGGTTCCAGAGCAAATACCAATCTAGTGTTGATAGAAGTAGTATATGGAGTGTGGACCCCTGCCAGCAACATCTTGAAACACTGGTGCAGGAATGTAGAGGGGGTTCTAGCTGACCGTGGGCTTGGAGCATGCAACATCTTGGAAGTGCACCTGCAGGTTATGGAGCCAATTATCACGCTGCTTTTGGGTGAAGGAAACTTTAAAATTCTCAAAATACAGGCTGCTGCATTACTTTAATGAAAACTAATAAGCAGAATGCTTCAGTAGCTAGTTAGTCTGAATAACTTGAACTGCTGGCCACAAGATTAATTGTCCAAATTGTGACCATGTACATGTCTTTCCCATTCAAATTCTGTATGTGTTGTGAAATTACTGAACTGTAAGGGCTTTTTTAACTGAGATTTCTCTGTCTGGAAAGACAACTGCTTTTGAAACAGAAATAATGAAAATGGAAAAGGCATGTAAATATTCCATCTTTAAAATCAGCACAGTATCATCAGAAATTATGAGGTACAGCTGCATGTTCTCCTGTTGTGGTTTTTTTTCTGGGACGGGGGCATCTACCAGGCACTGACGGCAGTGCTAGGACAAGAAGAGATTTAAAGCTGAGTTTATTCTGGTGAGATGGAAAGTATCATCCAACTTCAGGTGAGCAGTTGGGGCCTTTATAGCTTTCCCCCTTCCAAAAAAATGTTTAGACCAAAAGTTTGCAAAAATGTTGAGAGTTAAGTTTTTCCATGTAAGCAAATTACAGGAGAGTTTTATCAACCTTGTTTGTTTGTGACAATATTAAAAAAAAACCAAACAAAAAAAGCCTCATGTTCTTGAGAATGGGAAATCAAGGTCACTGACACTTCAACAGTTTTGCAAAAACTTTTTGCCATGGGACTACTTAATGTAAATTTTGGTTTACAGTGACTATTTTGTAGAAGCATAGGATGTAACATAGGAATCTAGTCCAGTCCCCTTCTGTTAGAGACAAATCCTTCAAATAATCCACTTCTTAAAAATGTTTCTTAAAAACTTCTTAAGTTTTTTTGACCCTGCTCTTCCTGTTAAGACAGTTGCAGAAACTGATAGGCAGAAATCTTGTTTTAATATCCCACCTTTTTACAGTGTATAATGAGTGTTGTTATGTGTGTAGTGAGAGTATTACAATAGGACTATAAATGTGTAGGCTTCTATGTCTGTCTACTGTAATTCAGTGTACAGTAACTTCACAAATAACTTTGCAGTTCTAGTCCAGAAATTGTAAAGAAGAGGATAGCTCTTCATTAACCATGCCAATACTCACCCAAATCTATGGAGAGACATTATTTTAAGCAGTCGTCTGCAGTGACTGAATGATTCACATTATTATGGTTTATTTTCTTTCCATGGTAGACTTGCTCTGAGGACAGAGGGATGATCTAACTTTGATTCCTTAAATTCTCTTTAATTATATCAACAGCTAGATCTACCATCTCTTGTGAATTATTTCACAGAAGCAGACTTGCCGTGACGTTCCATTGCCAAACATTTGGATGAAGTTTCGTGCTGCTGTGGCAGGTCACTGTGTTGTGTTGCAGCATGGAAATGTATGAACTGTCGATGGCACCAGAAGTGGTTTCAGGTGCTGTACATTCCAGAAAGCAACTCTTGCATGATCTGGGGTTGTGCTACTTAAAAGGAGTAATCCTATTCATGTCTGATGATGCTTTTTAAAAAATACCTCAGATTTAAGAGCTCCACTGGATTATCATATGGAGACTCTTGTGTGGATTTTCTTGTCAAATAATTGCCAAAACTTAGGCATCGTAATTGATTCCAGTATTTGGTGCAGTATATTTATAGTCAAATACTTCTCAAAACATACATTAAATATTGAGGTTTTGACGTGCTGTTTTTTAGCAGTTATCACCGATCTTTCTTGTAACAGAGTAGTACATTAAAAGGTGAAAGAGAAGCATAAGCTTGCGTATAAAACAAATGGGGATGCAATTAAGACACGGGAGCACTGTCAGTTTCCCTTTTGCGCTACTTTTCCTGTAGGTACAGACATATGTTTGCATTTGAGTAGTACTCAACCAGTACTGTCTGGTTTGCTTTACTAAAAGCATGCCTTTTGCTGAGGATGTTGTCTCATGAACATTTCCTTTTTCTGTCAGGATGGCCTCTACTAGAACAATATTTTCAGTAGTCTTTTTTTATCTTGGAGAAACAAATGTCTGATTCATTTTTCTAGAAAAAACAGGAAGCTGTAAAGATGACAGACTGAAAAAGAAATGCATACTATTACTTACAATTTAATTTATAAAGGTATAAAGCAAACTGGAAGTAACTCTTTGTTAGATACTGAGGGGATATTACAGTTTTACTGTTTTCCTCATATTATCTGAACCTCATGTGAAGAACAATTTAAGATGAGCTTGTTAAAAAACAAAACCAAAAAAAGACCTACACATATGAAAGCCTTCAGCCCATCAGCATGTATTTTAAAAACATCTAATCTGTGCACCTTTGTGAGCTATGTTATCTATCACAGTGTTCAGTACTACTGCTGCACTATGGCTGGTACAGATTCTGACTGTAACTAAGTACTTTTCAAAGCAAGAGAGAACACCAAATGGGGAAAGTTGAGTTGAAAGTTCTTTCTGACCTGTATGAGTTTGAGATTTTTTTGAAATGGAATGACATGATTCGTGAATAAAATGTTCCAATTAATTTTAGTAGACTGAAAAAAGCGTGCGTATTAATAATCACGTTACTAAGCATGGGTCTTTTTGCTATAGAAATGACTAATCCTGAAGGCAAATTTTTCTCAGATTCGCATACAGATCTGTTATTGTAGCCTTCCTGTATGCTGGAAATACCTAGGGACATTATGCATCTTTAAAAAGTAGAATGACTGTGTGCTGAAAGGGGAGTATTAAAAATCACATCCCACAGTAACCACTGCAGTAGGGCGATGGTTCTGAGTATATGCAATCCCAAGCAATAACTAAGTGATGAGGTGTTGATAATTTGGTGTATCACTGGTACTAGTCTTGTGCCTACCTTGCTGTGCATAACCTGGCCCTCCACTCCGGTACCTTTGTTACTATTCTTTTTCCCTGGGGGCAGTAGTCTTTACTGTTGCAGTGTATGTTTGTCAAAAATTATTCCCTTAACACAAGCAGTGTTAAAACTTAAAGTTTAGGCCTTCATGTTTTAATACCCATGACAGTGGAAGGAAGCTTAGAAATCTAACAGGAATGCATCCTAAGAAAAAGAAAAGTTAAAAAACTTCTCATGCTTTCACCCTCTGACAGATACAAGATGAACTACCTAAAAACTGTAATGAAATAGCTGTATAGAAAAAATGTGGTGAAGTCCAGTTTTCGCTTCTGCAGATGAATAAAACACTCTGTGGAAAGATTATCTTGACTGTATTTAAAGAGCACTTGCAAAGTGCAGAACCATCGGAAATAATCTGACCCTGTGTAGCTGAAGTCTCTGCCTTTGAGGTAGTGCTGGGAGAAAACTGTACATTTGTATCCAAATGAGGAGTGGTGCCACTTGGTTCACAGCCTTTGCAGATTCATTGCACAAAACAATTCAAATATATTTGATAGTTTGTAACTGCCAACAGTTACAAGGCTCGTACGAGCCTTGCCAACAAGGCTCGTACCAGCTCAACTCTCTCAGGCGTCTTGATCCCAAGCTCCAAAATTGTTTTTAGGCTTTTGATTGCAGAACACAAATTTTCTCATAATAAATAAATTTGGCTGTTTTGAAGTGGTATTTTTTTTTCTTGATGACTGTACTAGGAACAGCAGGGAAGAAAAAAAGTCTTACCTAAATTCCTATTGGGGCCATATGGAAAGAGCATATCACTGCAAAAATTCCACCCAGTACAGACATGACATTTGTCCTGACTTTGTTGTGCGTGGCAGTGTCGCAGCTTGCCTTTTTAGATAGTGTTTTAGATACTGGCAGAAAGGAAGTGTTTTCTAGTCGGTCAGTGTCCAGCTTTTTTACAAAAAAGTGAAGTTGCAAAGGCCGCTTTTGGTGTTTTACCTTAGGGTCTTTCAGACAAAGCTGTGCCAGTCTTTAAAATTTTAATTGACACATGAAATTTTACATAAAAAGCAGCTTAAAAAAAAAAATTTAACTGCTGAGAGATTGCAGTTTACAAATGACTCATTTATTTGAGTCATTTGAATGAGTATTCCTTTGATAGTGTAATTCCAGATGGGATATGCAAGAGTCTTGAGCTGCCACATCATCTCTGCTAGACCTAAATAAATCCTGCACATTCTTCCCTTATACTGAATTCTCATTTAAAAAAATATTTATTTTATTTCAACTTAAAATCCTGGTAAGATCACCTCAGCGTAAAGCATTTAAATACAGGTATTTCAAACTAAAGATAAAAAGCTCACCAATTTGGTTTAATTCTAAGACAATTTGGATTTTACAGGGCGAAGTTCTGCTTTCATGAATATTAAAGAAATACACAAAGCAAACCATTTGTAGTTTTGTTAAATTGTATGGTGAGTTGCTTTGAAAGGAAGATCATACACATGAATTTTATTCCAAAAGAGGGCTTTTATGAAAAAAGTGCCTGTGTGTTTCAATGCAATCTGCATGCACAAAGTAGGTAACAGAAGTACCATTTTTCACTATTTGATATAAAGAGTTTTGTCTTTAATTTGTGTTTGGAATTTAAAAAAAAAAAGTGAGTTGTAATGAAGATTAATAGCACACATTTTAAATAAGCATAAGAAGTTGATGACAAGACTGTCTTTTAATATATTTTGTAATGGATTATTAGTCCAATGCGAAAAAATTTCTAATATACTTTAGCATATTGGTTTCCAGTGGTTGAAACAGGACTGAGAGCTAGCTGATCAGCGTTCCATTCCAGTCCATCATTGCTTGATGATTGAATACGACATTTGGTCTCTATTTCCATGCTTTTTTTGTTCTTGGTAAGCCAGGAAATTTTAATATTAACTGGGATCTGGAGCTGGTTGAATGTGGCTGAGTCCCAGAGGTATTTACTTGGCAAGTGCTAGGTGAGTGGAATATTATTTATCGTTACAACAGACTTACAGGATCTTTGTAGAACTGTCACCAAAATGGGTGGATATGATCTATTACTACTTTACTTTGTAATTTTGAGAGTCACCTTTAACAGATCCATTTCTTTGTATCACGTCATCTTGGCGAGATCAAAATAGTAGCTTTTTTGTTGACATGATATTTGTAGTTGGTGTAATGACTAGACTGTGTTTTAGTCCTTAATCCATTAGCATTATTAAGCTAATTCTACTTTCACTTAATGCTTATCTGCTTAAAATAATCTAAAGCAAGAGGATGATCACTCTAAACATGAGTGAGGCACACATACTTGTTCTTCAGTTCACACAGCTGGTTTGGCCTTTCTTTTCTGTGTGAGATCAAACCTCGGATATTGAGGTTAATTATGCCATAAACAGGCCTACAAATTTAAATCCAAAGTTGATAAATGACATATATTCTGACATGATGATATGCATGTGGAGCCTAGGTTCTTTTTGCTGTTGAATAATACCATTGTTACTAAAAATCTTCAGAATATTTTTCTTGAGGTTGGTAAAAAATGGAACTGCTAAGATACAAATAATTTCTTTTTCTACGTCAGTGAGAAAGATTTATCCATGAAGAATATTTTTTAAATGCCTTAAATGGGAGTGAGTGAAAGAAGATCCCTTTTCAAAGACATCCACTTTAAACAATTACTTCTTGTGACCTGAACTCTTTACTTTCAGAGTGTTTGAATAGTTTACTCGTTCCTAGCTAACATTTGTAGGAGAGCTGATTCTCAGGCCTCATTAAATGCATCTCTACTGAAATACAATGTGGTGTTTTGTAATTCTTGCAGTGTTAGAGGCTGTGCTAGTGATGTAAATGAATACAAATGCCTTTAAAGGCTTTTCTTGAAGAGGGAGGATGTGAGATTTTCTCATTTGAAACACTTCTTATATTTTTACAATACCCTATGTATATCTTTACAAGAAAATTCTGAAGAGCTCACTAAACTTGCAACCTAGAAGATTTTTGTTTGATTGTTGATGAATGCAGTATTTAATTGTTAAACTTTTTGTTCAACTTCCTTGTTGATCTTATTGTTAGCCGTCACATTACTGTTAACTGGTAGCTTTTCTTTAGTGAAAGAACTGTTACTGAAGACTTAGGAAATCTCTCTTATTGCAAGTTGATAAATAAAAGCCATTCTTTTAAGATTATAATTCAGCAGTGCACTCTTAGTGTTCCTTTAGCCATTGAGAATTTCAGTGCATCTAAGAGCTGCAGCTTTAGAAGGTACAAGCATGACTTCTCCAGAAGAAGAAAGTACCATCTTGGATATGCTCTGCTTTATCTTGCTGCAGATGACCACTTCTTGCTTGCCCTGAAGTCAGTGGATGTTCTGTCATTCGCTTCAGTAGGGATACGACGGGGGAGTTCAGTAGAACAGCCATGTGTAGATTATATCCTTAATAAAAATATTAAGCATTTGTTTAATGGGTTAATAAGAGTTGGTGGGTTTGGCTCTCACTAAGCAAAATATTGACAAATCAGTTGGAGTGTTGGGTTAAAGTCCACAATATCTGACACCTGAGAGAAAACAGCTGATCCCCGTCTGGAGGGATTTTTGCTTTGTCGAACAATGAAAGAGAAGTGTAAGTATTCATCAGAAATTGTTCATGTAGCTGCTCACAGACAGACAAAAGTAAGCCAGTGCTACATAATATAGAGGGTAATTAATTGATTTCCATAACTGCTGGAGAATACTCTCCAGCTCTTGCTGTGGGGAGGGTGCTTTGTTGCAGGAGTTTGGCCCAGCTCCTCTCTTCCTCCCCCTGTTCCTTTCTGCTGATGGCAGGTGGGACTGCGGAAGTGGGTTTAGTTTTGAAGAACTGAACAGTACGTATGACACAGTCTTTTTTAGGTACATCACAGTTGCCAAAAAGAAAGGGTCCTCTATCGTACAAGATACAGAGAATACATCATGCGTGAAAATCACTTGTTCTGGAAATAACCACCGTTATTTCTCTGACCACAGAGTTGTAACTGCATGGTTGGACTGAAATTCGAAGTGTATTGCTTTCTGCCAAAGACACCATTCTCTTGCTGGGGTTTTGTAGTTTGTAGTCCCTTCCAGAATTAGTCCTTGAAGCTGATGCACTTCAGCGAGGCATGCGAAGTTCTCGTCTGCTTAGGCAGTGTTTCATGCTCTGTGGATTTAGCAAACTAACTGCCTGCTTGAAATACAGCAGTAAATGAGTTGTGCAGTCATGGCCATGCAGGACTCAGTGAAGTTTAATTTTCCTTGCTGCAAGGTGTAGTGAATAACTCTTACTGATCTTCAGCTTATTACACTGTGAAGATGCTTGCTGGCCTTTTAAGCCTTTTCTACAAACTGGATGGCTAGTAGCTCACTTCTTTAGAAATAGAAACCAGACATGCATTCTACATGAAAAAAGATCAGGTGGACTTGAAACTTGTGTATAGCTTGCAAGCGATCTAGTGCCCAAGCAATTATGACTTCTCAACCCATCTTTTTTTTTTTTTCACCCTCCTGTGTCATTCATGTTTATAGTAACCAGGCCCATTAACCTGATTTTTTCTATGAAACTTCCTGCTGCTTTTTTAGGTCCAGTTTTTATTTCCCTGTGCAACCTTTATTTTGACCCCTTTATTTTGACAGCTAAAGCTGTCTTTAGTTACAGTCTTGCATAATATTTCCCTGGCTTGTTGACTCATTCACTACACAGGATGAAAAGTTCAGTTAGTAAACATCTAGGTACTTTACTTCATCTGCTTTCATGTGTTCTCATACCTTACTGACTGCACACCACTGACCTTGTTCTGAAGTCAGAAATACTATCTTCTCTTTGGAGTTTCTGTGGTGCCCTTTGGTGAGCTGTGCCAGTCCTATGGATAGCCTTGTAAACTTTCCCGATCTGTTCAGTCATTTTCCTAGTTATGAGAGATTGCCTGTGAAACAATGACTAGATCTGTACTTTTCCTCCAGCTTTGAAGTTCCAAATGTGTCTCTAGTAAAATAGAAAAGGAATTAATAATCCGGCTGTCTGCTTTGTGCGCACAGTCAGGCAACTGTATACTTAAAAATTCCTAATTTAAGGTAACATTTAATTGTGGGTGACAAAGCTGTCTTGTAAATTACAGGCACAAAATAGTGTTTTATTTTTCAGCTGAGTCTTTCAAAGCTAAGCTCTGTAACTGGGTGACTTGCAGAATGTTTATTAAGTCTAGGGGTTCCCTGCAGAAGCTGCTACATGTAATGCTTATTTCACATTGAACATGAAAAAAAAGTCTGTGGTTGGTTGGTTGGTTTCTTTTTCCCTCCATATGTTCAGCTTTGGTAGAAAAACACGCCCTTGTCTGGTTTTGAAGACGTCTGTAAGAAATGACTTAGAGTGTAATATTGTGGGGTTTTGTCTGTTTGTGTCTAGTATGTTCATACTTTTAGAGTATTGTTGCAGTGTTTCCAGAGGGCATACAGAAAACCGTGGTGGGAACAATAATCATATGGAAATACTAAGTTGTTATTTGTCTCAGGTCATTTATTGACCTTCATGTCTTCATTCCATGAGTCTGGAAGGCCCAGAGAAGATCAATGGCTTCACGCTTGCCCTGGATCAGGAGTTTGTGGCAGCAGAAAGCAATTAGTTGCCGTGAGAAACAAACACCAGTTCTGGTGTCTTTCCCATGCTTGTCTGTTTTTATTTATATGCTTTATGTCAACAAATCAGTACATAAGACGGTATTATATGATGCAGTCTGTCTAACGGGATTTAGCGTAAGTACTGACACTGACTTCAGTGGAAATAACAGCACAATAATATCCTTGGTAGTGGAAGATACTGTGACGTTGGAAAGTAGAAAATAAAGCACGTACTGTCGGTTGAACCCAGTACATGAGTAAGATGAGAGAGTATTTTAGAAGTGAAGTGTAGAAAACAATTTTTCCCCTCCTTTCTGGTGGTTCAGTTGGCAGTGGCCTACAGGCTGCCCCTCAAGTTACTTATATTCTGCCTCTTAGAATCATAGAATCATCGAATCGTTGAGGTTGGAAAAAGACCTTTAAGATCATCCAGTCCAACCATTAACCTAACACTACCAAGGGCACCACTGGACCAATTAAGGGGAGACTAGCAATTTCATGTTTCCTGGCTTGGTAGCCCTTGTTCAGCTGTTACTTGGTTCCCTCCCTGGCAGGAGCAGCGCGCCACTCTTCGGTTAGGTCTTCATTCCCGCTGCTGGTTTTACTAACGGAGATAAGGGGCTGATAAGCAGCCAGGCATCAAAGTGGCCTCCCACCCCTCTTGGTCTGGTATGACCCCTGATGCAGAGGCTGGTTGATGAGATAAGGAGTTAGCTCCATTTGATTCCCTGCCCTGGCTTCATTATATGCAAGAACAAAGACGACTACGCAAAGCTGTCTCTGTCAAGGACAGCAATGTCACTACCCTCTGACTTCATCAGTGGTGTAGTCGTGGCTTTAGGGGCATATATCTGATGTACATCTCGGGTCACAATTCAGTTGTACCCAAAGAAAAAGACTCTGTGATTTTGTTTTGGCTGATAGAAGCTGAACTGAAAACAAAAATACAGGATGATTGCTCTTACCTCTCCAGCAGGTAGTAAGCCGATTACTTGCATTATTATAAATTACGAAAGTGCCAACATATGGTTAAATTTTACCAGCTAAATTTTTAAGTAGGACTGCTTTATTCCTCTCCTCTGAACACAGTATACCTATAAAACATCACAAATCTTCATTAAGATGACAGAGCTCTTAATTTGCATTCTGACAAAGTTTCTTTTGCCTCCTAGTAGTTTATTTTTGGTCAAGGGTTCATTTTCATTTACTATTTCACTGAATTTGGATATTACAAATTCTTTGCCTTTTTTTTTTTTTTTTTTTTTTGAAGACCACAAAGGATTTTAAGGCTTTGAACTCAATAAAATACAGTCTATCAAAAATATTTACAGTGTGAAATTGTAAAGGAGGGCAACAAAGGTGGTCAAAGGAGTAGAGGACATGACTTGTGAGGAGCAGCTAGGGTGCTAGGTTTGTGCAGCTTGGAGGAGACCGAGGGCTGACCACATTGCTGTGCGCAGCTTCCTCTGCGGGGAGCGCAGCCGGAGGTGCCGATCGCTTCTCCCGGGTGTCTGGCGGTAGGACGCAAGGGGATGGCTTAAAGAGTGTCAGGGGAAGTTCGGTTTGGATAGCAGGAAAAAGTTCTGCACTGAGAGGGTGGTCAAACACTGGAACAAGCTCCCCAGGGAAGTGGTCATGGCCCCACAACTCTCAGATACCTGGTTTAACTTCTGGTTGCCCTGTGTGGAGTCAGGAGTTGGACTTGGTTATCCTCAGGGGTCCCTTCCAGCTCAGGATATTCTATGTTTCTGTGAAATAATTCTGCATTTATTTAGTAAGAAGTCCAACTGAAATACAGGGAGACTGTTCTTCAGGTAAGAATCTGGTCTAAAATACTTCATTCCTACTAGATTTTAAAGATCAGATTTTAGATACCAGATTTTAAATGGTTTATGAAATTTTACAGCATTCTATGACTCTGCCTTTTCGTTGTTTTTTCAATCAATGTCAGCATTTTTCGTAGCTATGGTACAGCATTCTAATATTAAAAAAATAGTCACGCCTTTTCTGAGGGTAGCAAGCCTCTTTCTCTTCCCCCTGCCCCGGAATTATATTTGTTAGTCAGGTTTAGTGTGTAGGTTAAACATTACCTGATCAGTCACTCTCTTTTGCATTACTAAATAAATAGGCTTAGGGCCTGCATCTAAACTGCTAATAATGTAGCTAATATGTGCTGCTTCAATATCACAGCACTATTCCTTATAAATACAGCACAGTGTATTCCTTTGAAATGTATGCAGCTTCTCATACTTGTACCAGTAATCCTCAAAAAAGCGTGCGCTTGTACCTCTAATTGAACAGTGCACCCCATTGTAAATCGGTGAGATGCACCTACGTTGTTAAATGTCTGATATTTTTGTACATTATTCTCAGCTTAAGGGAAGTCTTGCTTGTCCACATTGGTACTTAAATTTTAAAAAGACAGATTTCCTTTCAAATAGACTACGTTTGATCGGAATATTACTACAGTGTCAGAATTGACAGCAATTCCTTATGTTCAGCTAAATCTTATTTGAAATTCTGGACTCATTTTAAAATTCTCAAATTACGTACGGAGAGCAGCAATGCATAACTGTCACCCTTCCTCAGCTAAGGTCAACTGTCAGCTACCAGACATTGTTTCTTTATTTTGGAAAGGTTTTGTTTGGGCAAAGACCTGGTCTCTTAACCAGATCCTGCTTTTCATCTGTTTTTCATGGCAAACGATCACATTTCCCAACCATTTGCAAACAGTGACTGTCTGGCAGGATTTCCTGGATACACAGTAGTTTGAGATTGTAAAAGGCCAACTTTCTGAACTGTAGTGATTAGTATGGTTATTTGTACTGCCTTTTTGTCCATGGGAACTAATCAGCTCATCATAGGGAAGGTAGAAATTGGGTGCAAGAAGAATTCATCTGCTAGCTAATCACCTCCACCATGAACCGTACAGAACAAAAAGTTTAAATAGGACACCTCCTGACCTTTGTGTACTAAAACTTTCTGAAGAGCTGGAACCAATATTTTGGGAGTCAAAGTTTTGTAAGAAACTCCTGAAAAAGTTACTTAAAACCTGATCCCATTTTTGTCTAATAGAGCATGAGGTACTGAGGACTTTGCAGTGCATAACCCACGAGTTAAAGTTATGTGAGCAGAAGGCAGCAGATAGCCAGTGCTGGTTGTGAAAAGAACCATTTCTTTATTAAACTTTTTCTAATATTCTAAGCTGACCTTCAAAATTCAAAGCAAGGAGGTTATACAAACATGTAAACCCACAGACGCTATGAGAAATTCGACCAATTTTAATTTGTTTCCTGTGAGTCAATTCACTGAAAGAAGTGGTGGGATTTTTCTCGTGTGCATGTGTAAGAGATTGAACCCTTCAAAGTTTTCCTATGTTCCGAGACAACCCCCTAAATGGGTAATATGGAATAGTAGGGAAGATGCTGATGCAAGACAGGTTTTGTCATTATTTTCATAGAGTCCATCAGATGTTTCTTAAGGTCCTGAAAGCGAGGTGGTTTTTTGAGTAGCAGGAGTCCTAATGGATTTCTTAATCTTACAGGGAAGAGGAAAGAGCTATGCTCCATTTTCCTCAGCATACATTAGTTGATTTTGGTTGATCGCTTATCTTTTCCTCACCTTATGAAGACTTATGAAGAGGACAACATTCTGTTCTACCTCTTGTCTGTTAAAAATTATGTTTATCCTGAATAGTCTTTTGTCCTTACTGTATTCTCAGTGATAAAAATGGTCCAAATAGAGGAAGTAAGATGAAGTCCTGATCCATTCAAGTTCATGGGCATCTCAGTATTAGTTTAAATGAAGCAGATTTTCTTCCATTGAATTTATTTTACAGAGGAAAAGTCAAAGGCATCCTGACCTCTTTCTCTGCCCACATTGTCCGGAGTATTTTTTCCCCTGTATGAATGAGATCTGAAAGTTGGGGACATACACACACACGACACAATCTGGTTAGCTGGTTGCTTTTTAAATACGTATGGATCCTCCACCCCTCTGGCTATGATTGCCTCCAAGAATGTCATCTGTCTGCAGTTTCCACTGCCTGGCAGGCGAGTTAGTACGGACCCTGGTGTGGGCAGGGTTCTCAAACGTTGCGAGAATGCTTGGGCAGTACAACTGTTTCAAGTAACCACATTTCCACATCCTTGTGTACATATTACACATTATAAAAGAAATTTAGAAGTGTTTATTTAACTTCAGACACATAGGCTTGAAAGAATGCTGCTTATTCTGCACCATAAAACACTGAAAGGAGAGTAGGGACTGAAAAATGGAGTTTGATGGTTAGATAAGCAGCATGAGGCACAGATTCTTTCTTATCCCTCTAAGCGATTCCATACTACTTATACAAGCATCACTCCCCGTGAAATCAGTAGAAGATTTGCTTCCACAAGCAGCAGGCAATCTTGTAATGCAACTGTGAGCTGCCCTTTTTTCAGTGTCTGTTTCTTTCATTAAATAAATCTGCAAAATAAAAGTGTGATGCATTGCATCACTGGCAAGTTGATAAAACTTCAGTACTTACAGTTAACAGTCATGAAGTTGTTCCTGACAATTTTTCAATAACAAATTATTTTCTAAAATAGCGAGAGATTTGAGGGGCTTGAAATTTAAAATAATTCTAGCTACCTTGTAGCTGCTATTGTGGTAGATAAATATACATCCAAAGTAATTTTATTCACCTGAATACTTATATCTGTGATACTATGAATGAAGCTTGTTGCCTTAACATTATTTTTAATTTCTTATGTTGTAACTAAATCATAGGAGAAAATGCTTTTGCCAAAGTAATTTTGGCAAACAAGTTAAAGTCTTATTGACAAGATGTAAATCTTGGTCTGAAGAATTAGGGATTTGGGGCTTTGAGGAAAAATAAAAAATATATTTTAGGATCTAGTTTGGCTCTGCATGTCTGTTGTGCTGTTGGCATTTGTATTAAAATATAAAGATGGCTGCCTGTAAAGTTCAGAGAGCAGAAGCTATTTTGACTTTTTTTTGGAGCTTAATAAATGTACTGACCTGAAAGTTGAGGTTGTGAGAATGATCTCTGAATGAGCGTTGCAGTACCAGGAACTGCTTTGCACAAATGTGATTTTGAGCCAGAGTGCTCAATTTCCAGTGAAGGAGAATTGTCTGTTTGGGAAATATATTCCTCAAGCCAATTCATGTTATCGTTTGGAAACTCTGACCAAGCAGAACTGGAAAAAGAGAGTTTGTCATAGGAAAAAGTTGCAACAACTGCTGTGCATTTCTGGAAAGGAATTCTAGAGACTGTGGTAACACCATTTTGTTGTCTTTTTAAGAAATGCTGGTCCCTGTATGATATCAAAACCTGCAGGTAGACAGGATTGCAGATGTGTCTGCTTTTGGAGTAGAAAATAATTTATTTCTGCAACAATAACCTTTTAGAAAAGTGTGCCTGAATATATCGCAATGATCTGAAGCTCTTGACAGTTATTCTTCCAATTACAAAGAGAAAACAGTATATGGCAGTTAGTTCAATAGCAAGCACAAATAGCAGAATTTTATTGGTATTACAATAATGAGTTCAACCCTATTAATTCTCTGATAAAAAGGGCACCAGTACTAGAAAAAAAATCCCATTTTTTTTACGCACATGCAAAATGTACAGTGCTCTGGAAACATTAATGGTGATTTTCTGACAGACTCAGAAAGCAAAACATGAAATAAAAATCTAGACTGCAGAAGAGAATTCTGGGACCAAACTCTGCAGTGTCATACATTTCTCTGCCTCTGGCTAATGCAGTGGGATATGACTTTAAAAGAGAATTTTTCTGTAACTTCATGGGGATTTTATGTCCTTTTTTGTTCTGGGTTGTTTGTCTCTCCTACTACCTGTTCTTGCCCGGGGAAGATTTTTATTATTTCCCTATAAGGGATTTCTGCATAGTTGAAGGGGGAGGTCTTGCTTGTTTATTTATTTTTACTGGAATGTAGAATACATTAAAATAATAACAGCTTGTCTAGAAATGCCATCTTGGTGGTAAAAGAATATTTATTAGATTAGGCTGCTTCTCCCTTTCTTGTTACAAGACAGCACCATTTTATATTTCATGTATGTAAACCCTGATTGTTCATAAATATGGTCACTTTTGACATGGCTTTTATATTGGGAAATAGAGGCATTTGCAACAAAACCTGATTATAGCCTTCTAGCTCAAGTGGAGGACAGTTAATTATTTTTCATTCTGTAACCCATTTAACGATTTTGTGACTTCGTGAATCTGAAAATGTCATGTATGTCTCACAAAGGAATATTTTGTCTTCAGATTATTACATTTTCCCCAAACATGGTTTTAATAGGATCATTAATATGCCTCTTTAAATAGGAATGCTACAGGCACTCATCAAGTAAACAAATGCATTAATGCCATTATATATTGTATACATTAAAAAATCCCATAAGAATGTTCTATATAATAGTTTCATTCAGTACCTTTTTTTCTTCCTCTCAGGAATTGGGATTTCATCCAAATTCTAAAGGTTAAGTTGTCAATAGTACTCAAAGGGTGTTTTGTTTCCATTTGTATAACTAGTTTAATGTTTTTTAAGTCCTCAGCGTATACCAACAATGGAATCAGTCAGTTACAGGGAAGCTTAGCAGGACAAAGTTCTCTTCACAGTAGCAAATAATGCTGAAACTAATTCAGGAAAAGAGCAACTCTCTTCACTGAAGAAGTTATTTTAATTAGTACTTAGCATAGGATAATAAATATTCAAATACTTGTGTAGTGTTCCAGCTTCAAGATCAGAAATTACGATGAACATGCAGTAGGAGAACAAAGTCCATGGTTCAATGAGTTTAATAATTACATTGTGTCTCCTTGTTAAAGCTTCATGAAATTTTCATGAAACATTATCGGTGTCTGAAAAAGCAAGTGCCGTGAATTTTATGAGCTAAACCTGCAGGTTGAAATACTGTAGATAGTCACTTGAACCTGCTAAAGTAATGAATAGTTGAACTATTGACTGTTAGTTATTAATTTCTGCACTTTCAAAGGAGAAGTGATTGAGAGATACTGGGTTTTATATGTGTTTGTGTGCTTTTAGTGATATAACGAAAGATAAAATCTTATTCTTTCCAGCTGTTGAACAGTATAAATGAAAGGAATAGCATGCAGCTTTAAGCACTTCCGCCTAATGGGTATTTTCTCTTCATATGTATATACTGTGCGCATGATCTTCTGCAAAAATATTATTAACATTTTGGCTTTGAATAAGGCAGATGTTTTTGCTTTCCCAATTAACAGTGAATAATGTCAGCAGATAATTAAAATTCTGAAGCTAGAAAATAATACTTAACAGCTGTTCTGGCTGCCTACCACCAGTTGTTTCAAGGATGTCGGTAGGGGCCACCCGGCTTGCTGTGCAGCAGCTGTAAGCATGGGCTAGCTACACGAGCTTGTTACGTGCCAGTGGGTGCTTCGGGAGAGCCCTGAGAACAGGCAAACGTCTTCCATTTAAGAGAGGGAAGCTGCAAAAGTTCTTCATGCTAATAATCTAGTAAAGTTTGTTGATGTCTATTTTTGGTATAAAATGAAAATATCGCTGTAGATTTCCATTAATCTTTCCCGTTCTTCCCTCCTCTGTTAGAAATCACAGACCACAAGTGAATATGAAACAGACTGAAGCTAACCCAGCCATCTCCAGTTCAAGCTGTTCTGGCTTCAGGGTGCTGCTGAAAGGAGCCGCCTGGCCCTGCCCTCCTGTTTCCAAACCTTCTTCTCTGTTTCATTTTGACTAGCAGTCATGGGGCTGCAGCGTCAGTCAGATCAATCTGATAATCTAGCTGAAATAATCAGCAAGCTGTGTTTCCGTAGGTTCGACAAGTTGACCAAGGCGTGCGTTCATTTCACCTTGCCTCCACATGCCTGTTGGGACTGTGTGCTGGCTTTGGCTGGGGCAGAGTTAATTTTCTTCACAGCAGCTAGTACGGGGCTGGGTTTTGAGTTTGTGCTGGAAACAGCGCTGATAACACAGAGATGCTTTCGTGCCTGCTGAGCAGCGCTCACACGCAGCCAAGGCCTTTCTGCCTCTCACCCCACCCAGCACAAGGGTTTGGGAGGGGACACGGCCGGGACAGCTGAGCCCAGCTGCCCCCAGGGATATTCCATACCATCGGGCGCCATGCTCAGCGTATGGAGCTGGGGGAAGGAGGAGGAAGGGGGGACATCCGGAGCCATGGCGCTTGTCTTCCCAAGTCGCCGTTACGCGTGCTGGAGCCCGGCTTTCCTGGGGATGGCTGAGCACCCGCCTGCCCATGGGAAGCAGGGAGTGAATTCCTTGCTTTGCTTTGCCTGTGTGCACGGCTTTTGCTTTCCCTATTCAGGACTGCCATTTTTACCCATTTGCTAAAAATATTTTTGTGAATTTTTGTGTCTTCACAAGATAACCTAAAGAAAGGCTCTACTCCTTCATCTTCTCTTCATCTGTTTTAGTGCTCGCTGTATGAAAATGGATTTTTATCTTGATTTAACTGCATGAAAGGGTGTATGTGAGAGAAAGAACACCCTGACCTATGCTACCCGCCCCCCCTTCCCCGCGATTTCTAAATATGCCAGGCACTCACAGATACGGCTGAAGGCACTGGATGTTGTGTTTTGAACACAAAAGCAATACCTCTTTTGTAAGGTCAGGGCCTAGATGTTTCAAAGTGCTCCCTGAAATTACTGGATACTTCTAAATACATTGTACTCCTGACCTATAAAAAGGGGACAGCCTTGCAAAACTGAATGGAAATCTCTGAAGTTGCAGTGTGATGATTTACTTAGTATCTTTTAAAGACTGTTTATGACATCTGTCACTAGAAGAGTTTGAGAATTTTGCAGTAAATACGGGATGAAGCTGAATATTTACTTCTTAAGAAAATACTTAATAGCATGTCAGTAACTGAGCCTTTGAATAATTCAGTCAAACGCACTTAGTAAGTAAAGCAGGCACTCTCTGGAAAAATGGTGTGTGATTATTATCATTAACAGTGGTATCACAATGCGCAACTATGAGAGGACCAAAAGAAGACAACACTGAGTATGTTATTTTGGTTCATTGTATTAAACTTTTTACATTCCTTTTTTTGTGTGTGTAATATAAACATAAGCTAAAAGAAAAGGCTAAGACAACTGCAAACCTACTGCAATTGATGCTTTGTCTGCACAGTCTGGCATGTAAACTGTCTATGCCAATAAAGATTTTTCTCCAAACGTTCTGTATGGGCTCATGCCAGAGTGAAGCTCATTGTTGTTAACAAGATGTGATTCAGATCATAATTTAACTCCATCCCATTTCCACTTAAGTTTGCATTTAACAGAGCTGTGAAGGAGTGACAAGCCATTAAAATTGGGCTATCCTACTGAAATTATGGCATGATCTTCAAGCTTTACATTTTTAAGAGACGTAACTGTCTCTTACACGTTTGGAAGGTAGTTCGCACACTGTGGGGACTGTTGGCAGTCTACTTAATGAGTTGTAGTTACCAAATGCACAGGTGGGTGCATGATGTTAGGACACGGTGCTGTAGTTTCTGTAAAGCCTTTTCATGTTGTGATGAGAGGCAGAACTTTGTTCTTGAAATTTTCCAGTCTGTGGTGAGAGAAGGGGCAAAGAAGCGTGGCAAAGGGAGAGGAATCCAACTGCATGCTACAGGCAGAACAGCGTATTCTCATAGAGTTACTGAACCACGTCCTGCCCTTCTTTCGTGCATGTAATGGCCATGGAGAAGACAGAATATTTGCAAAGAAATAGAAACTGTTTGTATATATACATTACAATATATCCAATACTAACGGGTCTTTTTTTTTAAACTAAAGCTACTTGAAGTTGAGAATTAATTAACCTGTTAGTATTTTGTTAATAACTGAGTGCTTAATGGAGGATTCTTACAAAGGAGCACTCACCAATTCTCTTTCAATATCCAAGGGAGCACATAGCATATGTACAGTTTTCCTCCTGGAGACAATCTAAAATGTTTCTCACTTACCTTTTTTAATGAACAATAAATTCCTCCCTCTTTCAGGATTAGAAAGATGATGGCAGTAACTGAAGTGCATCCCCAGGCCTGCAGCAGCAGCAGGTGCTGGTGTGAGGTGAGCTTGGTAAGACGCGGGGCAGTGCTAAGGGCGACGGCTGTGTGCGGTCTGGCGAGGAGGAGTTTGGCTAGTTGTGGCACCCCGCAGCCAGTCCTCCCACTGGTTCCAGCAGCTGCCATAAGCTGCTGTGAATTACCGCTTAATTATAGCATTTCCTTGATCCTCTTCATCCCCTCCAGGGATTCCTGGCCCCACCCTTGATCAAGCTGACCGCCGTAAGGCAAGGCATTCCTGGTGGTACTGCGGCGGCACTGCTGCTGCTGGCATCCTTAGGGAGCTGCTGGTGTTCCCCTAGCAAACAGTGGGTTTGGAGGGTTCTAAACACACCGATAAATGTAACTGCTGTTGGTACGCATTTAAAAATACTCATTTGTGAGTTAACTTTTTACCCAAACTGGTAGTTTTATTTTTCTGTACATGGTGGGTCTTACCTTTCTCCTATTAAAGTTTCCTAGGAACAGACACTAGGCCGGGAAATCATTTTGAAGTGTGTGAGGAAATAAGATCAAAGGTTTTCAAAAGAAAAAAAGGATATTTTTTTATGCACAGTAATCTTTTTCATCCTAATTGTTACATGGGGCTCAGTACTTGTGTGCTTTTTTTTCTATTTACCTTAGAGGGGTAAAGTCATACCTCTGAAAGTCACTTTGTGTGATTTTTGGGGGGTGAATTGGAATCTTGTGAGGTGTTTTTTTTTTTTTAAATAACTTACGACTGTACTAAGTAGATTTCATTTCTTTAGATTCTAGTGGTGGTTTTTGAATTCTCTGTTTAATGACAGTATTGGTTCTGTGATCTTTCCTTTCATGCTTATTCACTTGCGTGATGTCAAAGATCCAGTACAGTGAAGGACCTTCACAGCCCTTACCCTGTGTTTTTAGCACAAAACAATAGTGTATTGTCTGTATATACACACAAATTCCATTAATTTCTGTGGGAGTTGGACACATACACGTAGGGTAATTGTTTCTAAAGCTAAAAATAATTTCCATTCAATTAATATCTTAGGTTTGCTAACCTGTGACTGTAAGGCATAAAGTTCATTTTAAAAAGAGTAATAGAGATAAGATTTTGAAGAAGTTGATGATACTAGACTTTTACAAATGAACAAGATTCTGTGAGACTAGTGAAGCAGTTCTCAAGAAATATGTTTTAAAAAATCATGACTTCACACTCCAGTTGAGTTCATTTAGCGTTTGAAAATCTCAAAGTACTGTGTAGTTTAACTGGTAGGAGGGGTAGACTGGCTTTTCAAAATGTTGGTTTCATCTACATTACCATGATAAAATCAGTGAGTTAATTTCACTACCCTTACACTTTCTTTTTTAATGCTATATAACTCCACCTGGCAAGGAGTAACTGTGACATGAAAAAATGGCAAGGCTTAAAATAAATGTCACTTGAAGTGAACAGCAGGTGGAAAAATAGGTTTTACAATATCTTTAACAATGCTGTATTTAGAAAAAAGGCTATAAAATTTGTACTGCATGGAGCCTGGAAGAAGCATTTTTTTAAAATATTCAGCATGTAGTAAAGCCCAGGGAGTGGAAAGAAAATTTCTTGTAAATAGCTTTTATGTGAAAACTGTTTTGGAGCTAGACACATATTTATGTATCTGATGTCTCTAACAGTCAGTGAAAACCAAACCAGACTCTTCCAAACTCATTATCTGTGAACAGCCTGAATCGACTGTTCCCCAGCTCGCTCAGATTGAACAGAGGTTGTGAAAAGCTAGCCAGGGTTTATAGTCCAAGAAAAAGAATCTTCGTTCTGACCACTGAGAATACAAGATGTACACTGCTTTTTTTTTAACCTTTCTGAAGTAATTTAGCAAGAAGCTGAGATTTTTTTGTTTGTTTGTTTATTTCTGCTTCTTAGTAAGGGTATTTCCTTTCTCTCTGATCTACAGCACTGCTCACCAAACTCCCACATCTGTTTGGCTGTTTCCCTTTTAGTAGGTAGGATCTTTAAAACGACCTACAGTAAATGCCATGTAAAGCTGATTTTGTGCAGTTGTGAAGTCAAATCCTAGTGAAAGGAACTGGAGTGTGCAATAAGTTCAAAAGTAGAGCAAAGGAGAAAGTATTTAAGAGTATTTAAGAATTGTGAGGGTGCTCACAAGGCAAAGCTATATAGGATGTTTCTTTCAATGGAAAGAGTTGCAAAAGAACCCCCTAAAATCTAACGCCTTGTCTGCTTGAGACAAATTGAAGAGAGAGAGAGATCGAGCCAAAGCTAGGTAAGCAAAGGACATGGGGAGGGGAATTAAATTATGAGGTAGTGTGAAATTGGCTGGGTCAAGTGCATTGACAGTTCTAAAATGAGAAGTCATTTTGAACTGAACCTGGAATAACAGAAAACCAGTGAACTGTTTGCAGATGGGACTGATGTGGTAAAAGATACTGTTGTATAAAAGGTGCTGGGAAAGATGAAAGCAAGCTGCTCTATTTGAATACTCTTCTGTAGGAGAGGAAATGAGGGACTGCCTCAGCGGTGGCTTACTGTCTGCCCTCAGGCAGTTGACAGGTTTTTTTAGAGATGCATGAATGTACCAGGGCTGATGTGTACAGTAAAAAACTGGCATTTATTGTTTAGTGCAAACAAAGATATGGCTAGTAGGTACCACCATAATTAATGAGTGTGCTAACACACATTATTTCGCAGTTGGTGTATGCAAGATGAAGTCTTGATTTACTCTTGATACTGTTTATTTTTTTAAATATAAATGTAGTGTATGAATCTTTTCCCAGACCAGTAGTTGTTGAGTATTTGAATTAGACTGAAGGAGTTCACTCTTGATTCTTTTTTTCACATAAATGGGTTTATGTGCATTCAGGAGCACATAGAAACACACATCTATTTAGCAATTGCCCGTTATGCTGTGAGGTTAGTCCTCTAAGCTACTTTTGGGCAGGGAGTGAGTGCCTAAAGATCTGAGGGGCTCGGTATCCTCAACAGGCCCTGGCTTGTCTTGTATAGGAAATGACAACAGCAATAGGAATAGCACAGGTTCCTTTCATCTCTGCCGTAAGTCACCTTACTAGATTATAAAAGGTAGTTGCTGAAAAATAGGTGAGAGGACTTGGCATGTTTAAAGGTAAGCAAATGCAACTGCCTGAGCCTAGTTACCTCCTTGTTCGGGGTTCCTTTTAACCCACTTGATTTTGTGCATCTGGATTGGAGTGCAGCCCCACAAAAGTGGGGCGTATCTGAAGGAGGGGGGCGGCGAGCTGCGCTGGGAGCGCACGGGTGGATGTCCAGGGACGGTGCGGTCTCGTGGCAGAACAGCTGCTGGGGGGAGATGACGCAGGGCTCTGCTGAAGGCCTTATCCCTGGAAAGCGTGACGGTTTATGTAGCCCAGTGTGACAGTCCACGAGGAAACGTGTGAAGAGTTCCTGCCTTGACCAATCACTCCCACTTTTGTACCAACCCTTAAGTTGTGCTAAATTGATCCAATATATTAATAATTACTTCGATTAGGTCTGTTTTTAATCTGGACTGCTTTGCTGATTTGCGTTGCTGTCCATAGCCTAAACCAGTTGTACAGCTGAACTGAGGAGGTGGCAGAAGATGGGAATGAGCAAGGTGCAGAACCAGCTGTGACACTGTGTTTGGCCTCACGAAGTGTGCTGCAAAACAAGTGATAACTTTGAACTCCACTGAATCTTTTATGTTTTGAAGAGCTGAATGCTTAGCACCCTTGTGAATTCGGCCCCTACACAGATGAAGGCATTAACAAAAATAAATGTGAGTTTTTCTTTATTTCCACTACTTGTCTTCAGGCTGTGCTGGGGCAGTGCTGAACCAGTGGTCACGGTGAAGGCGGGCTGCTTGTGTGGGCTGGGGTGGGTCATGGTCGCTCAAGAATCCCAGGCCAGCTGACTTGTGATACTAATGGTTGCTTGCATCAGGATTAGAGGGGGCCAAAATTACTAGCTCCTGCTCGGGGGAGAGAACCCACCTTGCCTTGTGAGAGGGGACCCTCCTTGAGAGCATGGTCGAGGCCGCTGGCAGGGCAGGAGGGGAGAAGCTGTTCCTGTAGTTACTGGGAGCATCTCTGGTTTGTGTCAATAGATTGTTTATACCAGCATGATTTAAAGTTTCTGAGGCACTGAAGGCTGATACACAATTTCTCTTTTGCTGCTAGATCCTTCATGATAATGGTTACTGAAATGCTGTGTGGCTTGGCTCTGGCTGTAGTTTTACCAGAAATTGCACTGCAGTACTGTGAGCAAGCTCACACAATAGACTGGGATGTTGTGGCCCCAAGGTAATTTTCTTAAATTTAAAAAAGTTTCCATTTGTATAAAAGTGCATCTGCCACACCACGCAGTGTCAAAGCACTGTGAGTGGACTCTGACTTGAGACAAGCTTCCTTTTTGTCCCTTTTTTGTTTACGAGGAACAAAGGCACGGAGAGAAAAAGTTGGGCAATGACTTGGCTCTGCTTGCAGAGATGTAAACAGATTTCCCAATGTTTAGCAATGGTGGTGTAGCCGGAAGCGGGTGGCTGGCGCTGCTCCAGCCCGGGGTGAGCTGTCGCCGTTCGGAGCAGTTTGTGAGTCAGAACATGAGGGCTGCTGGGGCTCATGAGTCACCGGCTTCCCACTTGCCCCGAAGCTGCTGTGCTTTGATGTGGCTCAGTCGCAAAATCCACTCTCTCGGTCCCTACGATAAAGGGCCCATACAAGTACTACAGCCTTAGCCAAACTCTTAAGTTTGTGTTATTTCAGGTGAGAGCGCGCTTACGGAACAATGTATTTCAAATCAGTTCCTTCTCCTCAATTCCCCCTAAACCTTTTTGGATGAATAGATCTGAATTGCCTAATACCAGAAAGAAAAAATGGTCTGAAAATAGAACGCGCTGAGATACATTTGTTGTTGGAGTTAGTACAAGCAGAGAGAGAATTAGTGTACTTCATGCTGCTGCTTGCTAATTTAAACTAACTGAGCTGTCTTGGCATGGCTGCAGTGGAAGTCAGGGATTAGAGCCTAGCAGTTAAAAAATGCAGTACACAGCAATAGCACAAATTGTGAAGGACATTGACATTTCAAATTGGGAAGCAGACACCAAACAGGAAGCATCTAACAAAAGCCTAAGGTACAACAGGTAGGACAGAATCAAAAAGTCCTAGTAAAATAGTTGTTTAGATCCGAGCTTTGCTTTAATTTTTTTCTGATGAGGGGCCACCATTAGGATACAATTTACCACTTACTGAGCTTGTGCATCGTAGGACGTTACGGGTGTGAATGCCGTGATTTGGGCAGCTTGGGGGCAGCGTTTATAATAGCATGTTCTGTGTCATACTGACAGATACTTGGTGTACCTCATTTGAGTTGTAAATATTTAACTTCACATCATTTCAGTGGGAACAGTATTAGCCCCCAGCTAAGTGTTCTTGAAAATCTTATTTTCAAAATTTCTTGTTCACTTACAAAGACCCCCTGTTAGTCTCATCTGTGATGCAGATATAGAAGTTTAAATGAATGTCTCTTCTTTCCTACCCTGCGTATTTATGAATGAAGTCCTTGTTGAGGAATGGTCTGCTCTGATACTAGGATTGATAATAAGAAGAAATGCAAACATTGCTTCTGAAAAACTTGAAAGTGAGAATTTGAATAGATATTTTGGGGCTGCTTTGTCATGTGTTTGAACATTCTTCAAATAAGAGTCTTATAAAAACAAGTCGTAAAAGTTCGTTCTGTTTCTACATAGCCATTCTCTCTACTTCGTAGTGAAGCTTCAATATTATAGATTAGGCAAGATATTTTTAAAGTTTGAGGCTCCTTCTCTTTGGGTTCGTACACATGTAATGGTGATATCTACTTGTCTCAGTGATCCCAAAAGTTAAATGCTTAATCTTTGTCCAGTACCAGTGTAAAGCTCAGATGTTGGGAGAAGTAAAAATTTTACTTCCAAGTGGGTCACCCATGTAGTACGGTTTAGCAATGAAGGCAAGATTTCTAGCCTGTGTACTTGCCCTTGTCTGAAGCTTTGTTTTCTGTCTCATTGTTGGAGGCTATGTGATGTATGCCAAGAAGAAAATCCTTCTGGGATTAGTAGTTCTGGAAATAATAAAACAAGGAACAGATGGATTGATACAATCCCAGATAAGGATATTTAGGGGTTCTCTCCATAGTGTTTTTCTTTCTTGTGTATAGATACACATTTCAGAGCTGAATAAATGGTCTTCATTACAATGAAATTTCACATGTATGAGCAAAATTATTTTTTTCCAGGGGTGAAATAAACAGTGGTAAAAGGGTGTGGTTTCACAATCAGAAATGCTGCTTTTCCGCCATTAAGGCTCTGAATTGCCTCTCCCTTCCTCATGCGACTATACAGCTGGGTTGGATGAGAGTCCAGCAAAACAGAACTGGCAAAACAGAAAAGAGCCAGAAATTAGTATTAGCCATAAGGGTTTGCTTAGCCTGATCTGGCGGACCGCACAACTGCGGGATCACTGCTGCCAGCCGAAGAAGAGGGGTGGGAAGACATGGCTGGGGACGTGTGACTCCCCCTCTCAGCGGCGGCATGGCTTGGGTCATCCTCAGCCAGTCGTGAAATCGCAGCTTTGGTCTGACTTACTCTAACCGTGGACTGTGTCATACTTTTTAAAAAAAGCCCGGTCCTATGGAGAGCTAAATGCTGCTTTTACGCCTGCTCGCTGTGGCTGGCTCTGATCTGGCTGCTCAACACAGTGTGCATTACTGAACCTTTGTAGCAGGGTTGTGAGCAGGAGCCGCCTGCCATTTGGTGATTGTAGACCAGTAAATGCCTTTGAATTGATTTTGATGACGAAGGGCCTGAATTTTAGGACAGCATTCTGCATTTTAGTGTTTGAAATCCACCTGTAATGTTTAATCTTTTACCCATTGGCCTTTCAGGAAAAAGAGGATGTTCTGAATTGAATTCTGTCAGTTCTGATACGCAGGAGGCTGTAAGAATCTAAAAAAGGCTAATTTCTATCACTGCTACATTTACGTTATTCTCCTGTCTAAATAAAAAGATACTGGGCCAAAATCTGTTACCCTAGTATAAATGTAATGCATTTAAGTGAATGAACTGGTACCTGTCTCTGCAAAGGTTTCACAGAGCCTTTTCTGATACCTTGTGGAAGTAAAGGGGGGGTATTCACATAAACAGTGGAAGTCAGGGGTGGCAGGGGGAGGCTTCTCTGGCTAGAAACCAAGCCCTTTATTTTAGAATCTTAGTGCTGATTTTAGCGAATTGTTGGGTTTTCCATTCTACTATATTAAGTCGTTAAATAAGCATTGTCTAATGTTTAACAGCCTTTTCCTTAATAACTGGATAAAACCAAATCGGTTTAATGGTCATAGTAATAAATTCTAGTAACAACCAGCCATTACTTGATCTTGAATCATAATATCAATGCCATATTTGAGGGTTCTGTTTCAGACACTCTGTCTGCATGTTTTTTTAATGAAGAGGAGATGTTTGTACACTGCCAGGGTGGCACCAAGAAGGGCAAGCAAGGCCACTCGTGGATCCTGGCTATGGCTGCTGAGAAGTTATCATGTTTACACAGAAAATTCCTGTGGTTTGTTTGGTTTTGTTTTGTTTTAAATGCAGTTGCATTCTTCAAGATCTATGATCCTCTACATTTTTTGATCAATTTTTCATTTCGTCTGTAAGTTAAGAAGCATTGCTAAATGGTTGTCGTTTTGCTTCTCACATGTGTAATTAAAGTACAGATTGTTTTCTCTATAAAAAGGATAAAAGAGATTTTGAACAAAAGCAGTATTAGTTTTCAGCTAGAGTTTCATGACTGGTTGCTTTGCATAGCAATTTGCAGAACATTTTTATCTTTTCATATGAGGACTTCTATCTGAGAAGAGGCTTTATGAATTTGTTAAAACTTGATTGAATATTTCTAATTTGCAACTCATTTCAAATGAAAAAGGAGAAAATCTGCAAGACAATAAAGGTAAATCCTAGAAAGACATTAACTTAGAAAATACTTCCTTGTTTCTTGGTTCTAGATTATGTGTTCATGTTTTGTGCTGGCTTAATGCTGACTGCCTCACTGTGTTGATAACTAAGAAAAGGCACATACTTCAGGGAAAGCAAATGGCAGAGCTCTTCCTTGGAATCCTTCGTAGGCAGGATATTTTAAGTGGGCATATTTCAAAAAAACCAAGAAAAGGATGGAGAATTGTCTCAGGTAAAATGTGGAAAAAAGCTCCTTTATAGAAAGAACTACTACTATTAATTTGGTGATCAGAAACCAAGTGTTTGAACAGGGAGAGTTATGCCAAATGTGTTTCTAAAAGAGTAAATATTGCTTGACTCTCTGGCTTTTAAAGTATATTGAGGGTAATATTAACATAGTACTATTGTTAAGGTTTTTTCAAAGTTATTATTTGGACAAGATTTTGCTGAGCTGATGATAATGTTTACTGTCAGCACTATATAAACTGTATTGCTGAAGAATATTTTTAATTACTTCTGTTACCTAAACCCTATATGATTTAAATTTTTTCATAGTTTCAGTAAAGTAAAACCAATGACCCTATATTAAAAGTGCAAGACAAAAAAATTAATAGTTATTGTAATAGACTGCCAACTGCAACAAAGCATTCCTGCTACCATGCTCTTTCCTAAATATCTGCAATGCTGTGAATCTGTGCAAAATGAAAAGGGTATGACCTACTTTCCACTGGCATCTGTAGCAAAACTTCTGGTGAATTCAGTGTTTCAGGATCAAGGCCTAAATGACAAATTCCATATTTTGATCAATGTCTACTTTCACTACTTGCTGACCTATTTTGCAAAGAATAGCAGATTATTTTTGCTTTTCTCTACACTGCATTTTGCATAAAGTAATAACAGCATGGAGATACTTAGGTATAAAATATTTTGAGTTAAAAACTAATACCCTTCAATGCTTACATGTAAGTAAATGTCAAATGCAGAAAAAGAAGGTAGCAAGGAAGGAACACTGCGAGAACCAATGTGTGCTCCAGTGGTTCGCAAACTTCAGTTTATAAGTTTCCTGGTCATCTGAGTGTCTTGCGCAGGTTTCTTAATTCCATTTTTCCTAGGAGATAAAGGCCCTTTCTCTTGCATGCATCCCTGAACATGGTATTTCAGAACCTCTTGAAGATGCCTCTTCAAGACTAGAGAAGTGAAGCTCTTCACTGAGCATAGAGTCATGGAATCGCAGAACAGTTTGGGTTGGAAGGGACCTCTAGAGGCCATCCAGTCCAACCCCCCTGCCCTGAGCAGGGACAGCTTCTTCTGCTAGGTCAGGGTGCTCAGAGCCCCATCCAACCTGACCCTGAATGTTTCCAGTGGGTCATCTACCACCTCTCTGGGCAACCTGTGCCACTGTTTCACCACCCTCACTGTGAAAAATTTCTTCCTTATATCTAGTCCGAATCTTCCCTCTTTTAGTTTAAAACCATTACCCCTTGTCCTATTGCAACAGGCCCTACTAAAACGTTTGACCCCATCTTTCTTATAAGCCCCCTTTAAGTACTGAAAGGCTGCAATAAGGGCTCCCCAGAGCCTTCTCTTCCTGAGGCTGAACAACCCCAACTCTCTCAGCCTTTCTTCATAGGAGAAGGGTTCCATCCCTCTGATCATTTTTGTGGCCCTTCGCTGGACCCACTCCAACAGGTCCATGTGACAGTCCATTTATTCAGCAGGAGGTAATGCAGGAACAAAATACAGATGTTTTGAAGTCAACACTATCTATCTTTGGGCTACTGAATAGAATAGAATAGTTCAGTTGGAAGGGACCTACGACGATCATCTGCCTCTTAAACACTGGCACGCATGGGGCATCAACCACCTCTCTAGGAAGCCTGTTCCAGTGTTTGACCACCCTCTCAATAAAGAAATGCTTCCTAATGTCCAGTCTGAACCTCCCCTGATGTCGTTTTGAACCATTCCCAAGCGTCCTGTCGCAGGGTCCCGAGGAGAAGAGCTCAGCACCTCCCTCTCCACATCCCCTCCTCAGGAAGCTGCAGAGAGCGATGAGGTCGCCCCTCAGCCCCCTTCTCTCCAAACGAGAAAAACCCAGAGTCCTCGGCCACTCCTCACAGGACATGCCTTCCAGCCCTGTCACCAGCAAAAAACCATGAACATCAAACTTTATTTTGAGATAAGTTTCACAGAGACGGTGGGTGGTGCAGAGCTCCTGTTGCCCACAGCTATGGGGAGCTTCCAGCTGCCTGTAGGGCCGTGACGGGGTGCAGAGACGGTGGGTGGTGCGGAGCTCCTTTTGTCTGTGGCTACAGAGAGCTTCAGGCTGCTTGCACGACCACAGCGGGGTACAGAGATGGTGGGTGGTGCAGAGCTCCCTTTGTCCATGGCTACAAGGAGGTTCCAGCTGCCTGTAGGACCATGACGGGGTACAGAGATGGTGGGTGGTGCAGAGCTCCCTTTGTCCACAGCTACAGGGAGCTTCCAGCTGCCTGTAGGGCCGTAACAGGGTACAGACTAGGGCTATATATGTTTCCTTATCTTTAGGTCAATGTTGTTGTTGCAACACTCTCCAACTGAGTAGTAGAGGCAGAGGACAGGTCTGTCCCGTGATCTGGTCATGTCCCTGTCCAGGGATGTGGCTGTCAAAGACAGGAGCATCAAAGAACAGAGCAGCCACCCCCTGTTGCCATGGGGCAGCCCCTGCCTCCCTGCCCGCGGCTCTCCCAGCCTCACGTCAAGGCTGTCCAACCCGTGTCTCCCTGACAGACAGGAGACGCCCGTCCTGGCCCAAACATGTCACCAACTGCACTGCAATGTTGGCCACCACCAGTGTTTTCCCCACTGTGACCTGGATGCTAGGGCTGGTGCCAGGAGCTCCTGTGCAGCCCAGCCCTTGGCTACCTGGGGAAAAAGGGTGCATGGCTTTGCCATGGCTGCGGGGAGCTCCCAGCTCCCTGTAAGACCACAACGGGCTGTGGCTTGGGGCTGTCTTACCCGTCCTGCAGCGCGCTGGCAGCTCTCGGGCTGAGTGTTGGAGGAGGGAGAGGGCAGGAATGTGCCATGGTCTGGTCGCATCCCTGTCCAGGTGTCCGGCTGTAATAGGCAGGAGAAGCCACACCCGAGGAGCAGCCACCCTCCACCACCATGGGCAGCCCCTGTCCATCCCTCCCCTGCCCTCTCCTCTCAGCCCTTGTTCACCTGGCTACTTGGCTGCCGGCCTGGTCTGGCCAGCCCATTTTATACCCGTCCTGGGCCACCCATGTCACCAGCAATTCTCCTGTGACACCGCCACCATCAGTGTTCTGTCTGCTGGGACGGCGCTGGTTCTAGGCGCTGGTGGCTGGCAGCCGTGACACAGCCGTGACATTACCAGGGCTGGTGCCTGGAGTTAGTGCTGTGTCACTGTGTCATAGTTATTATCTTCCACCGTTCAGGCAAGATGACACAAATAATAAAAATATAAATAAATGAAATAACAGCTGACAATACTGGGGTGGGAAATCAGGTCAACAACTTAACGAACAGGACCTCAGCAAAGGTTAGAAATGAACTAACACCAGCAAGTCCTACCCGCTGCCCAATTTTAAAGATTTGTGTGGTACTTGCTGCTGAGATTTGTGGGTTTGAAGACAATTCTGGAAGAAAAATGCTTGTTCTGTTGACTGAAGGTAGTATTTCACACCTTTGGAATTAAAGCCATGTCCAGTGCCAAACGCTGCACCCGTGAGCAGCTGACAGTGCTGAGCATGGTGCAGCGTGAACTGCAAGGCTCGCGTCTTTCTTTCCCTTAAACAAACCAAAGATTTTGCCAGGGGCTGTCTTGTGCTACACACTTCAGTTGGACACTAGAGTGAAATGCATGAATTAGCTCCGTCTGCTTGGGTCACTGCAGGCTGTTGCATACAGCCTCTTCAGTTGACAGGACCAGAGGCCATGGGCACAAACTGAAACACAGGAGATTGCCTCTGAACATCTGAAAACACTATTTTACTGTGAGGGTGACTGAGCGCCGTACTGGGTAGACTTGTTCTCTTTTCTCAGATAGTTAAAATGAAGGATCCTCAAAATCTTAAGTACAAACTCACATGCACAACTCTGCATGTGTTCATAGCTCTCACCTGAATCAAAAAATGAGTGGTCGTATTTTGTTGTCTTTTAATGACCATGAAATGTGAGAATGTTACTGCTGAAAGGAACTTTGATAATAAAACAGAATTTTGCAGTTGACCATTTTGGTATTCTCGTGTGTCTTTTTGTTAAGAGCACCTCCTGGTATTCCTCATTGTACGTAATTGGCAGGTCTAGTTAAAGGTTTCGGGTTTGTAGTTAGAGTGAGGAATACATTCAAAGAAGTTACAGATTGCTTAATACAACTGACTTCATAAATGCTTTAACTTGTGCTTCAAGTTTTCCTAAGAGGAATTTGTGCTTTTAGAGATGAACATTACAGGGAAAAAGTCTGATTTAATTTTAACCTTTTTGCTTAAATTTTACAGTGTTTATATGTAAAAAAAAGTTTTAAAGTGAGAAATGTGGTTTCATCCCATTTAGGCACAATTAGGACTTAACAGAAAGCATTGCCCAACTTACTGCTATAGCAGCATCTTTCATTCAGAATGACATTTCTTAATTTTGGAAAAAGATGATTTAACTGAACTGGATACAAGAACTCTTATACTTGAAAAGTAAGAGTAAGAAGAAGAAAAGCTAAAATATAATAAAGGTTTACAGTGAGGGGAGAATAAAGTGTTTTAATGCTAGGGAGAAGCAATGGTGGGTGGTTTCGTTGTGAATGATAAACAAATACTCTGGAAGCTATGAAGAAAGAAAGTGACAGCTTAGAGGCTGAGTTTTAGACAAGCATTGAAGTGAAAGTGTGATCTTCCGTTACAGTTTTGGAATTGTACATTAAATGTAAAATATTAGGAAGAGAAAATGGCTATGGGCTAAATAAAGACCGTGTTGCCTTTTTCCGTTCTATAAAAAATGGTTCAGGTTCTTTTTGTTTTTTGCTGCTTGTAGTTCGCATTATTTTTGGTAATTTCAGAGACTTACTGTAATGAGTTTGGACATGGTAACATTACAACAGACGGAAACTTGCTTGTGAAATACTACTGGTAATCCGCCGAGTCTGAAGCTGTGGAGTGGTCACGGCAGTAATGGCAATGCTAATAACGTAGGTGAAAGTAGCTATGACGAGTTTGAGACTTGAGTTCAGTAAAGATGATGTTAGACTATGCTTCTATGAAAGGTGTATTGGAATGATTTTCCAGGCACAGAATATTTAAATTTTTATCCTTCTTTACATGTTCTTCTTAAAGACTTATCTCTTTTAAAGTTTTCTAGCAAAAAACGAATAGAGGAAAACCCATCCACGTCCAGACGGTAATCAGTAGCCTGGTTAGTCATTTGGGCAGAAAGCTGGACATGGATCCAGCCAGTCCCTAGATAGACACCAGACTACTGATCGCTTTAAGACATAATCTGCCCCTTTTGGTAATCAGAGTACATTCTGATATTCTTGGAGACATACAGACTGACTAGTTTTCATGGTGTGGTCAGGAACAAAGCCATTGGATTTGGCAAGACAAACACTTGTGTTTTCAAAACTCAGCAAAATGACCATATATTGCTGAATGAAGAATGGCTATATATTTGAGTATGTAGAAAAAGACTGATAGGACAAGAGTAAATAACTTTTGGACAATTAAATAATCTGGAAAATGAGTGTGTATTACAGATTTTCAGTATCATATAGAATTCACCAATTGTTCGAGTAAAAGTAATTATTCAACAGTAGTGAATAAAAAGTTAGAATGGCAGGGGCAGAAGATCAGAAGAAAAAATAAATGACAAGATGATAGATAATTCCAAATAGGTTAGGGTGAGATGAGAAGGGTAGAAAAATGTGGGATAAGAAAAGCGAATAGGACTTTCATGACATTATGCCTGACCATGTATATAATATACTTGGGCATTTTGTGTTAAGCCTGTGTTTTATCTTTTCTTTCTCAGTCACATAGAAAAAATCACAACATGGCAAGATCCTCGAAAAACTATGAACCAACCACTGAATCACATGAGCCACCATCCTGCAGCTACTTCCACACCAATACCACAGAGGTCTGTGGCAATGTCTCAGCCAAATCTTGGTGAGTACTGGATGTCATCTCTGTGGTGAAAACACAAGAGAGGAGAGCCACCTTTTACTAATTTGTTTGCCAAGGTAATTTTTGCTTCAAGAAGTGTAGCTCCGACTGTTCTGTCAGGCCTAACAGTATGTTCTCCACTTCCTTTTCTTATTTTTCCCTCTGTAGAGTTGGCAGCAAGTGAATTCATACTGTTTGAGGTACAGTTCTAACATCTCATGCATTTTATTTTAGAGCCTCTGTGACAATTTTTTTATGTAGTATTGAACGTAGAAAAATGAGCTCTTCCTGTGCTTTTTCATTCAGAGGTGGTATAAAGCCTCTACAAGCCCGCCGCATAACTTTCAAAGCTTACTGTGCACAGTGCTGTTAGATAATCTGTCTGCAGTCTTTCTTGTGTTTCTTCAGGTCAGAGGTTGTAGCTCTTGTTTGTTTATGGTGGTGGGGTTTTTTTGCATAGTTAGGTTCTGCACTGGAAGCTACCTGCAAAATACTGAAAAGTCTATTTTGCAGTGTGAATTACCTAAAGACTTTCTATAGTTGGTGTGGTTTCATTGCTGCTCCTTTTTAGCACTTCAAGCTTAAATTTAAGCATCAACTTAAGTTCCTCTGATTTTGCCAGATATGAGTCTTAGTGAAAATAAAGCCATGAAAACTCTGAAAATTTTAAAGAAAAGATGAAAACATTTTCATGTATAATTGAGAAATGCAGTTTTAACTTTTCTACCACTCAAAAAAATGAGGAACAGATAGGTCAGCTTACAGGCTCAAGATCACAAAACTATGTCAAATAGGTAGTCTTAAAAACACAGACCAGATTCTTGTTCAGGTTAATTTTTGGTAAGTTGATCTCATGATTTCATGATTATTCATTTGCAGTGTGGTTCATCAAGGCTGTCTCTTCACATACCAAGAAAATGGTAAACGTTTAGCTGCCAGTGGTCACCAATAGCAGTAATGTAATATACATATTTACTTTTGTCTTAAATTTATAATAAACACCTAGGCTGTCCCCTGAGGTAACTAACTACAGTTCTTTCTTCTACCTTTCTCTCAACAGCTGTCCTGCTTGAATATATTCAGTATAAGGTGTTGGTTACTTTATGTGATTTAACAGACAGTAGCAAATTGTATCATGAGAGTGGATATCTGAAGAACAAACCTGAGTAAAATCCAAAAAGGTTAGGGTATACTGCAGTGTGTCATACTACATGGTAAAACTAACCATTGCTCTGCGCATGTTACTTCAAACCACAGCTGCGTTTAGGTCCATCTGTTTATAGCAGTTCTGAAATGGCCAAGAGGTAAGTATAGGACAGTGGGGTTTTTTGTTCATACCAACTCCTCAGTTTACGTTGGCATCTGTTACATTCTCTCTAATTAAAAAACAAAGGAGGTACCATAAATCAGGACAGCAAGCTTTTTCCCCTAATTTGTCAGTGGAAGTGAATCAAAGCTAAATCCTATGCTGAAGTACTTGTATACTGAATTTTAGAGGAGGGTCTTTCTCAAGATACAAAGGATTAGAAATAAAAACATATACCTAATTAAGAGTCTGTTCCTGAAGGGACTTCAGGTGCCCAACAGGGCCATCTCCACAAACCTCAAAATCTGTCACATCAAATACAGACCATATTTCATTCAGTACCCTTCACATTTATAGATGAGGGTCCACTTTTTGGTAGGTATTTATACAGTGCTTGGCATAGTGCTTCAGATCTGTGACTGACTTTCCTAAACATTAGCCCACTAGAAATAGTATGTAAAAGTTTCCACAGTGTCCATATTTATTTAATCAAGAAAATATTTTGTCAGTATGTTTTGGTGAACAACTTCTCATTCTGGGGGCTTTTGAAAGGCATGCTGTGATACTTTGGGAGCTAGCAAATCTGTTTGCACAGCCGAGTAGCACTTTCAGCCCCATATTATTAAGCTGAGCATCACAGTCCCTGATTTTCCAATCCACCTGTTTGAACACACCAAGTGTGACACTCTTTGATTGAAAAATCTATTAAAAAAGATTTAATCTAGAAACTGTGTTTCTAGAAATTACAAGATTGCAGTAATCTGAACAGAGTAGCCTCTGAATACTTCATGTGACAGTTTAAAATACATGTGAGTGCAGTTTCCAGTACTAAAGTAGAATGCCTGTATTTTGAAATTATCTTGGCCAAAAGGAAGGGCCTTTCTGCTCTTTTGTGATGCTAATAGTGTTACTGCTAAACCTGCTTTCTTGGGTCCGCTCAGACATTGAAGTGAGCAATTTGTTGGTCTGGCAGTCAGACCTCTACGCCAGAAGTGATTGTGCCAACATCTTACAGACATCAGAGGAGAAATGGAAACTGGATACCAAGTTAAGCCACTCTTCTGGCCATATTTTGTAACTTTTTAGCAAATGAAGTCTATGCATCTGTCTTTTGCCTTAGCGTTTTTTGGTACTGTAGGAATTAAAAGAAGTTTTTCTTTTGAAGATGTGCCACTTAAAAGGATTTAAGTCTTCCAGGTCTGCGTACTGGTCTGCACTTCCAATTACTAACACATGTGTTTTTCTTGCTATGCTTCTTATGAAGAGATGGAAAATAGGGTCTGTTCTGTACAGCTTGTTGCTTTGGTTTATAAACTCCTTTCAGCAATTTTTGCTGGGAAGTGTACAAAAGGCACTTGTAAACATTCTATCAAAAGCACAGAGTGTGACTAAGTGATACCAAATCATAGCATGTCTATGCTTGTGACATAAAGAAACATGTAGCGAAAGTTGACTGAAATTAGTAGACATACCTTACAAAATCTGCTGTATTTTTCTATCTTTTTTCTCTACTGTGGTTTTATGTTGTCTATTTATGAGCTACACATACCAGTTTTCTGATAATGTCAGCAGTGTTAGTTTTCTCACTAACATTTAAAGCATTGCTTTTTAAATGTTACGTAACAAAGGCATCTGAAGATATTTCTTCCTTTGATGCATCTTGTTAAATTTACAGAAAACTAATACATGCTAGGCAGGGTTCTATGCTCACTTACACACCACCACTAAATTTAGTGAAGTTTCATGAATGAAAAGGGAAATTTGTCCCAGAGATTGAAAGCATATTGTTGCAGGTTAGCATATATTCAGACTTGCTCAGTCTGCTTTTTCTAAATATTTTACCTTTGTTGTTCTCCTAAGACAACTGTAGATGGATATACTAAGAAAAGGACAACATTAACAGGAATCTTTTAACTACATATTTTGTTGTTGGAATGCAACAGGGAAAATGATCAGCCTCTGACTGAAGACAACCAGAAACACTGTATTTGTTGCATCTTCATTAAGTGCTTTGTAAATCCCATTTACTTTGGTGCTGAATCTGCACATGTATTTGTTTCAGAATGGGCAGAAAACAGTCTTTTTCAGCTGATCGATAAATTATTAACTATCTATTGCCAGTCAGCTCCATTATTGTGGTATTTGTACACCCTTATTTTAGGCATCTAACCTAGGTCCCTGAATTAGGACACCAAGCTCCATGGACTTCCTGTGAATGAAGGGAAGGAGAGAGCTGCTGCAGTGCACGTAAGCTAATGGTCAATCTACTGCCTGACTTAAATGACTAAATTGTTCTCTGGAAGTGCCTAAGTCCAAGCTAGGGAAGCTGTTCTGCCTTAATGGCAGTCACCAGTGTAAGAAGATTGTGGAGTATGTTTTTTGGCTATGTGTAGCAAGATTTAGAGGAAAAAATTAGATCCTTATAAAAGTTTCTTTTGCAACAATTTTTAATTAAATGCTGCTTGTTTTGTAGCCTTTCTCTATTCTACATTATGCAACGCTCAAAACCATTGTTATTTTCATCCTGCTTCCTTCGAACTGTTTTAAAGAGATTTCTTTTGTGATTGTACTCTTCATCCAGTTGGTGAGCACAATCTGGTCTTCATTTAAATGTTTTTCAAGTTTAACAGATTGCAACTTATTTTGACATAAAATAATAAAATCCTCTGATAGTATTTATGTTCTCTATATAATTTAGCTTGAATTTATATGCACAAGTTCCTTAAAAAGCTCTTGCGAAAAGACCAGATTCTATCTGCAAAACACCCTCAGATGACCTTCTGTGCAAAGTGGCGTACATCAAGGTACAGTCAGTTGTAGAATTTAGGCCTTAGCAGCAAACACCGGTGGCAGACTGCAAGGCCCAGTTACTCTGGGTCCTGCAGGAGTGACTAAGCTGCGTGTTAAGTAATGCCCAGAGTTTGGTGGTTTGAGAGCTTTGGGTACTCTGCCACTCTGTAAAGTGCCTTTGAGTTTAGTTGGGCATGGATAGGGGCTTTCAGTTTATCTAACTAGAAACTGTGGCTTTCAATTTATCTAGCTAGAAACTGATTAAAATGTGTGTTTGGTCTAACCAAACTCACCAAAGTCCAACCAGGCTGGGTGTCCCTGATGCTCCTTAGTGCCTGGCTACCACGGTCATCTTTGCCTCTGTCGTCACAGTGGACAGTCCAGCATCAACAATAACAGAAAGGCATACCTGATTTTACCACTTTGCATTTTCCACTGCTGGTACACAAGAGAACTTGTGTGACTCACCAGTCTTTGCGTAGAGATGTGGTTGATGGGTGGAAAGGCTTTGAAAAGCTGCAGTCATGGATGAGCTGGCTGTCAGGGAAGAAGTGATGAGGAGTGAAGCAAAGAGACGAGCAGAGCTGTATTTGTGTCGATCCCTTATGCATTAGAGCTGAGCCATCTTCTCTTACCCTGTCTGTTTTTCCCCTCATAATCTTATATTTTCCATGTAAGTTTGGACGAGATGATCTTTCAAGGTCCCTTCCAACCTGGGCTGTTCTATGATGATGGTTGATAACTTGATAATTTCGTAACTTGTAAAGTATGATGTTAGTGCATAGTGTCTATTGGCCCAGTTAATCTTGCCTTCAGAAAACTTACCCAGATCACCCTTAATTCTGTACATAATACCTCATAACTATATGTTCTCTCAGGTTCTGTCAAGATGAATTCAATAATATGTATATTTGCAGGAAAAAAAGATCATAAAGATGCTTAATGTTATAATTGCTGAGGTTTCCCGTGTTCCAGTACTCTGTCTATGTCTGGAGCAGATTGTTTTAATTTATCTCTGCGTTGCTGGGTTTTTACCAGTTATCTGCTAGTGGCACCCTCAAAGAGGTATTACAACAAACTGTAAACTCATTCAGATACAATGAATTGAGAGACAGCTGCTAGAAGGTAAGTAATAATGTTAGGAGCTTGCAAAGGTAAGGATGCCTATTCTGAGGTAAGGAAGGAAGCTAGATGAGTTTCCACACATGGCTGAGGGTTGGGGCCTTGCAAAATTTAAGGTTGTAGCCATAATGGAATAATTCAAGTGGGAAGGGTCCTTGGGAGGTCTGTAACCCAACCTCCTGCTCAGAGCAGAGTCAGCTATAAGATCAGACCAGGTTGCTCAGAGCTTCATGCAGTCAGGTCTTGAAAACCTGTCATAGAATCATCGAATCGTTGAGGTTGGAAAAGACCTTTAAGATCATCCAGTCCAACCATTAACCTAACACTGCCAAGTCCACATTAAACCAATTAAGGGGAGAGTCATAATTTCATGTTTCCTGGCTTGTGACAGATTGGAGGGTCCTGGTGCAATTGTCATGCTTTCATCAGGTAGGAGACTGGCGCTGTAAAGAAAATGGGTGTTGTATCATCAACACTAGGTAGTGGAGTTTCAGAACGTGTAATACACGCTTAAGGATGGAGAACAATTTCTGGCAGAGGGAGAAGGGTGCTACATATACTTTTGTTTACACTTGACACCTGCGCTGTCACCTGATCAGATCCTGTGTAAATATAGAGTATAAGAAAAATAAAACATCATGGCACATCTGTGGTAGAAGCTGGTAATATTTAGCTCCATTTTATAGATCAAGCAGTTTAGGCATAAAACAGTGGAAAGCCCAATGTTAATTTGTTTAGGCTCAGTGTATGCATTCATCCTGAGAGTTCAACCATATTAGCTTATTGTGTCAAACTCCAGATGAAGAACTATTTGATTTTTACTTTTTTTCCCCTACCGAAGAAGAGAAGGCTCCTTACCTTAGAAGTTTATTCTTACCAAGATCCACCAGCAGGCATGACCCAAGTGATATGAGCAGGATAGTTTTAACTATTAAATACACTGGTTCTCTAAGGTGAAAGACATAGAATCGTTTAGGTTGGAAAAGACCTTTAAGATCATCCAGTCCAACCATTAACCTACACTACCAAGTCTACTCTAAGCCAATCAAGGGTAGACTGGACTAAACCATGTCCCAAAGTGCCACATCTACCCGTTCTACCCGTTTTTTGAACACGAATTATATGTATTACACAATAGAATTTAACATGGAGAGCCTCTTACACTGACAACTCTTTGTGTTACAGAAATTCATCCATGAATCTAAAAAGTTTAGCTTTCAGCTGTATTGCTAATGGTAATTTAATTGGGTCTGGGTACAACTGGGGGTTATGGCACTTTGCCTCTGCTTTCTTTTTCTTTAATCAGCTGGGAAATCCAACCAATAAAACAATGCAATAATCCTGTCTAAGAGCAATAAACACATGAACCAAAGTTTCCATATCCTGCCATGATAAAAGAGGTGTAGCTACTATTGTTTGAGGATGATAAAATGCAGTTTTGGTTACTGTGTCAAAGTGAGTGTCTGGAGATAAGAACGCAGAAACTCCCGAAGTGTTTAAAAACAGGTGGTGTGTATTGTAGTGATAACTAACATACGTGACATGGTTAGATTTTGCAAGGCTCGGTTTGCACTAGCTGGAAATTTGGCTACAAATGTGTAACACTGAGAGGAACATGTTTTTCCCTTGGTGTAGCCCGTACCCTCACACCACCTGCACAGTGGAATGGCTTCCTGTTCCAGGTCATTTTTAACTACTGGATATCCTGAAAGAAGCGGACACAATTCAGTTGTGGTCAGTGTGGATAATTTTGGCACCTGCTTCTGGTTAATGAAATAATACAGGAGAGCTGAAAGCATTGTAGAGGACTCGCACAGTTCTGTGGGAATGAGAGTTTTATGACACAGCTCTGGAAAAGAATGTTTTTGGGGGGGGGGGGTGTTATTTGCAATCAAAACCTCTAAAAAGTAATTTATCAGGCAGATTTCAAATGGAGTATTTTATTTATGTTTTAAGGACAGTGGCTAACAGTTCCAGAGACTTAACAGGAATTAACTTCAGTGTCAGGTAAATTAAATCCACATATCTCAAAGGGCACACACCTTTAAACCAGCAACTGACTGTCTAGTAAATCTGAAGTTTTAAAAGTTGATGTGTTCAAAAGAGATGTTGGTATTGTTTCAAACTCTAGTAGTTTTTAATTTTGACACAAAGACATTCCTGTTGGTGTAAGCATTTCCCTTCAAGGTTAGTAATCCAAACATGTGCCAGTGCAAGAGTGGAGTGTCATTTTCATAGTTTCAAAGTGAATGAAATGCAAAAGCTGAAGATCGCATGAAACAAAAGTAAAAATAATTTAATAAATATTTTAAATAACTGGTCATCAGTAATTGGTCATTAGCATTAAAGCTGTCTCTCCAATCAAGCAGCCCCCATCATTATTTGTTGTTACTGATTTATTGTTAAAAGTGCTTACAGAGTAAATCTCTAATCTTTTAAATAACTTCCTGCTAAATCATAGCTTTGATGCTGCACCTGCAGGTTGTTCATCTGGGGGTTTTTCTAAGCTTGAATCATTGAAGAGAGGAAAGATTAGTTAGATATGAATATCGCAGAACTTAACAGTTGAAACTGCTGAGAAATTTCTGTATAGCTATTTTCAGCCCAGAAATCTGAATAAAGGCGTCTCTGTGCACTGGGATAGTACAACTTTTTGGTTTAATACTTTACAGATTTTTGGAACAAAATGCACCAGAACTGAAAAGCAGCATTTTTTGCTGACCTTGTTGGAAGGCTAATGCTGTTTCTGGGAAATAAGTGAAACAAGCAGTTCTTTGTTGGCAGAAGCAGAGAGAGAAAAGGAGGAGAGCCTAGTCTTTTTTTCTTCACAATGTCGTGACTAAGTCAAAACTGTAATATGGCTGGGTTCATTCTTTTTTTTTTTTTTTTTTTTTTTTAACCTCCGTAGACATTTGGTTTTCATCAGACTGTGTTGCGTGACACCTGACGCTGGCCAGTTCATATGAATTAGGCTCTGGGCTGCCTATAAACAGAGTAGAGAAAAAGATCCACTGTTGCATCCAGACACTTCTGACACTAAAATAATAAAAGTTGGTACAATCGGTTCAATACATATGTCAGAAACACTTTACACGTGCATGTTTTGGCTTCTGCAACTTGCAGAGTCTCTTGCCCACAAAATAATTCTTGCTTACGACATATCCATCAAAGTCATCAACAGAAAGGTCTCCTACAATGTCAGAAAACCTAATTCACTAGAATATCATTATTAATTTAAAAGCAAACAAAAGCAATAAAAGAATTGTTTCATTTTTCATCTAACTGGAAAAAGAAAATTACATACGTCTAACTTGAGATGTGAACTAAGTAGTTGTAATTCCATGGGCTGCAATGAAACTGTGGCCACATACTCCAAGTTTGGAACTTAGATCCACATTTTTACTCGCTTTCATTTGAGCTGGAAAATTGTGTAATGGCTGTTTATTGAAGAGACTTAGTTCATTTTGCACAATAAATTTGTTTTTCCCCAAGAGAACTGAATTCAAGGCCACCCTGAGTCTGTCTGCTAGAATGGTGAATACTTTTCACCTGCTGTGTTATATCCAATCTCCTTTACCATAGAGTGGTAGATTTGAGCTTTTTCTATTTTTCCTTTGTTTGAAGAACCTTAGAAATATTACACTGGGAGTGCCAAACCCTGCCTAGTGAATTTAAACTTACTGAAGACCAGCTGATTTTCCTTGGTTACCTTTCGACCTCTCAAAAACAGTCCAGAGGTCCTAAGGCTCCCCACACCACAGGCTGAAAAGAGTTGTTGAAGTGTTGTCACCGATTTATTAGATTGTACTGAAATCAGTATTCATACTGGGTAGTCCAGTTGGAGCATGAACTGCAGGTTTTTCTTTTTTTAACCCAAACTCCATTATGTTCCTCACAGCATTCAAATAGAAATTCAGAATTCAAATATAAACAATAGCAGGCCTTAATAAAATTGCGTAAATGGCACAACAGATGTGCCATATGATTATATCCTAAGGAACAGGGATTTGTAGAATGTCACTGTACTGTTAAGTTGCTCACTGGAGTTGACACAAGACTTTCCTTTGACTTCACTGGGTTCGTTCAAACATGTAGTGACAAAGAGTTATCAGCTATATTCAAATCCAGCGTTACTGAACTGTTCAGTACAGGAGTTCAGCTCCGGTTCAGTTGACTAGTTCTGGAAAAGCAGTTAGGTGGAAGACTTTGGTCAAACTAAGCTTATGTATATACCACAGGGGTAAGTTTTGCATTGCTGGGATTCTTTTCATTCCAGCTAGTGTATTTAAACATTCACTATTAATTGAAATCTAGACAATATCAGATATATCAAACATACTTAAAGGTATTCCAGGTACTATATTTTTCAGTTTTTCCCATGCATATTGTTGTAGCTCTACCGTTAAGAAAAGCAACTTACTGTTTATTCAGGTTTTTTTCTTGTTGTTTGAAGAAGTCACACAGTGGAAGATGCAAAAGCAGTGAGAAGTCTTGGTCCTGTAATAACTATATCATCGTACTTTTCCACACTTCTTTTGAGGAGACTGGAGTTCTGCCTGGAGGCCAGTTTTTGCCCAAGTACATAGCGTTGCAGGATAAAACTTACCTGATGTTACATATAGCGTTGTGCATAGAAAATAGGGGGGAGAAGGGAGATAGAGAAAAAAGAGGGAAATTGTTTTAAGAGATCGTAAGTGTTGGCACAATTATATGGGAGACAGATGTGACCACAGGTTTTAATAGTGTTGATTCTGTAAAGAAAATGTCTGGAAAGATGCAGGTAATTACATGTCAAAGCACACTTCATTATCAATTGATGCATAAACTAGAGGTTGATAATAGCAAGAATCAGATACTCTATTTAGACTTACTTCTGGAATTGTCCTGTCAAGGGCAGTGTTTTCATTTGTACAGATTTGTAAACTTCAGTGTCATTTTTGCAATCATAGATTAGGTAAAAATATGTAATGATTTTCAACAAAAAACAGGTCACAAAAAAGGTTTCCAGCAAATGTGAACCTTGGTTTTAATTTATTTTGTGAAAGGTCCGGTCATATTAATTGTATCATTCCAGGACTACATACATTGGAAACTTCCATATTTTTTGCCACAGTGAAAGGAAACAATCATATTTTCTGTCATGAAATGTGGAGAAGCACACACAGGACCAACATAAGCAGATCCTTCGACTTTACAATGTGTAAAGATGTTTTCTGTAGTGAGTGATACGGGATGGAATTATTTTTCATACGTAGCAAAACACAAATCACTCGCTAGTGTATTTTGGTTTATACCCAGATGTACCTTGCCATAGTCTTCCTGTGCAGTCAGAACATTTGAGACATTAGAAAACATCTGCAATCTGCTCTCCAGCAGAGAAGCCAGCTTAGTGCAGCTACAGCATGTCCAGTTGCCTCCATATGTGGTTTCCCTTTTTACTCAGACTTGAATTCAGGTAGAGCTTAAGGATTTTTTTAATACTGGTTTTGAATTACTGGTTTCCAGCATCCTGACTGAAAGGTACTGGAGAGTACATCAGATCAGTTGTACTGCATCTGAGCAGAAAGTCCAGTATTTTGCAGAAGCATTTAGTTTACTCTACAGGTGCTATGCACTCACCCTGCATTTGTACTGGGTTTGGCTGGGATGGAGTTAATTTCATAGCAGCCCCTGTGGTGCTGTGTTTTGGATTTGTGACTAAACCCAGTGTTGATAACCCACCAGTGTTTTGGCTGTGCCTGAGCAGTGCTTGCAGAGCGTTGAGGCTTTCTGGTTTTTCCCACTGTTTCCCCTCCACACTACAAGTAGGCTGGGGGTTCGCAAGAAACTGGGAGATGACGCTGCCAAGACAACTGATCTGAATTACCTCAGGGGATATTCCATACCATATGATGCCATGCTCAGCAATAAAAGGTCACGGAAAGGAGGAGGAAGGGGAGACGTTCATGGTTACAGCATTTGTCTTCCCAAGTAGCCCTCAGCTGTGCTGAGTACCTGCTTTCCAGGAAGTGGCTAAACATCTGCCTGCTGATGGGAGCTTGTGAATAAATTATTTTGCTTTGCTTGTGTGTGCAGCTTTGCCTCACTAAATTGTCTTTATCTCAGCCCACAAGTTTTTCTCGCTTTTGCTCTTCCAGTTCTCTCCCACATCCTGCTGGCCGGGGAGGAATTGAGTGGCTGCCTGCGTGGGGACTTAGTTGCTGGCTGATGGGGGTCCCACTCCACCACAGCAGGACAAGTGCAATTTTCAAAAACTATGGATGGACTTACTGCACATTTGCACTGCATTGAACCACCTGTGCCCAGTAAGCCCCATTGCTGGGTTTGCTTTGTGTACTCACACGCTGTACGGCACATGCAGATTTCTGCCAAACATCTCAAAGCCTTGTAGCCAACTACATTCCTAGTGGAATTATCCAGTTCACCAAGAAGTCTTTCCCCCATCTGTCAGAACTGCAATGGCAAATGCTTTTGGTTGCAGCTTGTGCAGCACTACTGCATTAGGTTTTCTGAAGCATCATTCAGTAGCTTTCACTGCTCAGCCAAACTGCAGGATTTCTGGACCAGTAGTTCATTTAGGAGGATTATGAGTGCTGCAGGTTTCACATTAGTACTGCCAGCGCCTGTCTCTGCCTCTGGCTTCGTGTGTAACATCACCGCATTTCCTTTCTGTGCATCATTTGTCTCAAGTGTTCCAGCTGCCACTAGATTTGCAGGGAACACGGAAAGATCATTTATCACTGGTAGACTTTCTTTATGTCTTTGACCTGGACATTTCTTTAGGTCTTCTGATTTTCTTGGGTCAGAATTTCTCAGAGATTATAGCTGTTGATGTAGGAAGCTGCAGTTTTCAGTGTAAGCCTGTCTGCATTCACGTAGTGTAGTCATCTTTCTTTATCTTGAGAGCATCATGCAGAGAATCCCAGATGTGAAATTGTATGAAGATCTAGCCCAGGTCTGATATGATCCTCTCAAAGCTGGTGATAATATACTTCCACAAAATGAAGTGGGTGCCTCTGCACTGCAGTCTGTGGGTTCCAGGAGACTTAACTTGGGGATCCAATGACACCTACATGCCTCTGGAGAAGTCATGTTGGACGACACGCTGGCATCTCTATGCTGATTCTGGAAGCGTGTTGCAAAGATGCTTTAGCTATGCCTACATGCTTTCCACAAGGTCCAGAAGGATTTATTAGCGTGGGCTTTGCACCACCTACAGGTAATAAAGCTGTCTCTAGACCCAGACTAGCCCTGGGTGTAGCACAGGACTCATCCACACTGTTAGATGCAGGTAGTACTGATCTGCATAAGCAGTTAAACTACCCTGCACTCTGAACAAATCGTGTAGGTAATACTTGGAAAATTCACTGTATTTCACTCCTGGCTTATCTGGAGGATATCAGTGCTTGATGCTATTCTTAGCACCATGAACAGGAAGAACTTTTGTCTTGGGTAAATCAGGAGCCCATACAGTGTCTTTGGATTGCTTAATATCAGAAGTACTGGACTTGCTTGTGCAATTGCAAACTTCTTCACTGAAAATGACTGATACCAACAATCACTGCATTTACACAAAAAGGTATCTCTGGCACGAAAAATTTTAAAGTGTTTCTGTTCCTCGCAGTCTTTTGACTGTTGTGTACAATCTGGGAATTTTCACCACTGTCTTTCTGTGCTTACCAGACTATGTTGTCAGTCAGCCCATCTCTTTCTTAATTCACAGCTCCTTTAGCTGGAGCCAATATACTTGTTAAGCACTACTGGTTGTTACTGTTTTCTTCATTTTCCTCGATGTTTCAGTTAGGTTTTCCCTGGTACTTGAAGACATTTTGCCATCACTTACATTGTTTTCTTGAGAGCCACAGTCATGCTTTCTATGAATGTTTCCTGTCTTGAATCAGGGACTCTTCATGTATGTGAGATTACACACATGAAGGGTTTATCTGCTGCCTGTGGGTATTTGCTAGTGCACAAACTGCATGGAGTTTTTTAGTGCCCACATCACCTAACATTGGTCAAGAACTGCTGAGGATAGTGGCAGCGGCTGCAGGGTGGCTGCTGACTGAGGGGAAAAGGAGCAAGCACTTCATCTCCTGATGTCTTTGGCCTCATGATTTATCCTCTGGGAGTGTTTCAAACCGGAGCTGATACGCTGCTTTCCGTATGGCCCAGGCTTCAGTAGCCCCCAGGAAGGTGATGGGCAGCGCTTGTCAAGTCTGGAGGACCATTTGGCCAGGCTGCTTGTGCATGCCTTCACATGCAAACTGCTGGTATAGAAAAGCCCTAAAACTTAATACATTAACTGAAGGCTTGCTCATAATAATTTCAGTGCCTTTCAGTGGAACCAGTGCAAGAGTACTTGCAAATCTGCTGTGATTTAATTACTCTTCAGCTAGTTCCCAGAGTCAGCTGTTTTATTACTGTGCATGTAACATTTTGACCCTTAGGATGTATTTTTAGACCAGCTGAATGCAGCAGTTGTTGTGGGAAGTGCTGCAGAATGCCCCAGTTTTTGGTTTCATTTTGTTTTCTGTAATAGATATAAAAAAAGAACCGCCTAATAATCTCATGTTTTATACTGGTTTTATTTCCAGTTAATATTTGTTTGAGCTAGGTTAGATTAACTTAATGTGCATTATATGTGTGCATGCACACACCCAAAAACTAGATTTGACTTCGCAGAAGCAGATCACATAAGGCCTAAATTTGCTTATGGGACATTATCGTGATTGCACTCAAGAACAATTCAAGTGGGATTACGCTGTTAAGCAGTTGGTAGGATGAAAACCTGGGCCTTAGCATCTGTATACTTATAAACTGGTTTTGAATTATATTAAAACAAGAAAATTGATTTTATCACCATATCAATTGAATGCTCCGTTTTAAGTTAGTCTTTATCATAAACATACTCTATCCAGATACCTTGACAAAACTGTCTACTTGTTTCAAAGCACAGATACATGACTCCTCTGTACTTCATATTTCTGAGTCTATCCAGTTTGGGCTGCTATGAAAGTAGGTGTCTGGTATTCAAACTGACTGGAGAGTTACTTGAATCCCATTTTCTCTTGAAGCAGCGTACGCTGGAGTAAAATGTGGTGTCAGCGTGTTCAAATGACCTTCAGTAAGTTTGTCTCCATGACCCAAATCAATGGTTCTTTAAAAGCCACTCCAATTAGCTGTAGTTTTGAACAGATCTGTTTTTCTGTGGACCTGTGTCCAGAGATTTAGACCTACAGACATCTGAGGAGAAAGGCACTGGTTGAAAGAGGAGCAGAGCCAAATAATGCAGGTGGTGGAATTGGCTGAGAATGGCTCCAACCTACTCCTTTGCTTTCTGTGCACCTCCTGCACTGAAACTTGTAAAACTTTGCTGTAGCTATAGCTTTATCAGACCCCGATGATGTAAATAACTTTTTTGGGAAGTAGAATGGATTTTTCTTGTTTCTTAGAAATATCATCACATACTTTATGGCATACTTGACTTGTAGGAGATTCAGTGTGATGTAATTTCTATATTCCTAATGTCAAGGTGTGGGAATGCTTGCTTTACTCATTGTACTGAGTTTCCTGTAGTTCTTTGATGGTATGTAACAATGGATAGCATTGCTTGAAATAAAAATAATTTACTCCAAGGTATAGAGTTCATTGGACCAAAATATTCTGTCTGTCCCCATGAGAAGAAATTACTTGGAGGGTTATTGGGGACCATAGCTCAGGGAGAAGTATTCCTCAGCATTTTCATATTGTCTTGTTCTTTGCCTTCTTGCATGTATAATTTCAGCTGTGATACAACATGGGTACAGATCAGCTGGTGAAGAAGGAGTATTTTATATAGCAAAGGCAACAAATAGCCATGATAAATAGTACTACAACTCATGCCCTAGCTCTGAGTGTATCCCAGACACACCATACAAGCTACTAATCTTTACTTAACTTTGCCTGGTTCTATCATTTGAATGTGCTGCTTAGATTAAAGCAATTTTCTTATGGAGAATTTACTATATTGTGATAATCCTTCAGCCAGCCTGGATTCTTAGCATGGTTGTTCTACTCACTCGACCATTGAGATGCCAAAAATTTAAGCACATGCTTATGCATATGAGAAGAGTTAAATTCCTGCCTAAGTGCTTATGGTCCTGGCAATTTAACAGCAGATTTACACTGATACAATTTATATAATTGTACTTAAAATATTTCTTACTTATTTTAATATGAGTAAGAGTAGATTCACTACATCTTAAAATGTGGTCCCATATATTGTTTTTCGGCTATGAAAGTGGTTTTATTTCTGCACCCAGCTCTCATTCCTACCTTTCGCCTCTCAGCACTACAGCTTGCTAACCTTTCTGGGTTTTTTTTACTACTGAACAGTTACTGATCGGTGCTGCCTTTGGTCCGTCTTCCCCGCAGCCAGCTTATTTTTCCCACCTGGCCTCCTACATTGGTTACACATAAGCATTTTCATGGCTACCCAGTTGTTCTTGCTGGGAACTGATCTAGCCAGAAAATACCTTCTTTTTATCCCCAGGCAATTTTTAGTTTGCTGTGTGGCCACAAAAATGCTTTTGCCAGCTCAGTAAAGGGGGTGGCATGTGGGCAGGAAGAAGCAGCTGGGTGTGGAAGAGGTGATAAACGGCGAGGCTCTGGTTTCATGTGGAAGCATGATGCCATTTGTGTGGATACAGCTGCTTGTGGGCCACACGTAAACTGAGTCCCTCAAAAGGTTATATTACTGCAGCGCTGCTCTTAACTTGGATTAGTTCTTGAGCTGGATTTGCTGCTGTAGCTGCACTCTCAAATGGTTCCATAGTCCTTACATGCTGGACCTGTGTGATACTGGATCACCCAGAAGGGAATATTTGATTCAGATCTGATGTGGGCACGTGTAAATATTTCTGTCAAACGAAGCAGGGCAAAGTTTATGCTGGCCTAAGGCCTGTGTACCTGCCTTACTCCAGTTGCAGAAAGACAAGACAGTACCTGATTTGGCAGAAAGCTGGCTAGCGTAAAGTCAACCTTTCTAAAAAATTTTTAACTTGGAACTGGCAGAGTGAGTTAAGTTCAGCATTTTGCAATGTATGGGCATCATACGTTTGATCCAGGCTGTGAAATCATCAACCCATTCCTTTCAATGCACACTTCTCATAGTGCTTGCTGTACTGTATGCACACAGCATAAATATGTTCAGGTCTGAGAAGCACAGAACTGAGTTGAGATTTCAGTTCTCATATGGTAAGAACAATGAGTGAAAGATAAAGAGGGAGATACAAGTCTTAGTCCTTTGGACAGAAAAATATGCTGTCTCTTCTAAAGCGTATTTTAGTATCTGGGGTGTTCTTGTTCAAAGATAAAAGCTTTGTTAATTATGCTGTTGCCCCATTAGTGAAAGAATCCTTGCAAAAATGTCAGTGAATGTTTAAAGCAGTACTTGCCTACCACTTGTAATCCCGACTGGCTTTAGGTACTGTATGTGTTTTTTACTGGAAATGTGAAGGTGGGAAGGAAAAGAAGGAACTGTCGCAAAAGGTATTAGGTCGCCTTGCTGGGAACTGATAGATTTTACTCAAAAGGAGGTACAAGCAGAGGCTATGCAGTTTCCCCTCTGTCTCATGTTCCTCCTGGTTTTTTGCAAGCCTATTACTAAGAGGGAAACATTTCTAGAGAGAAGGGGTGGTTCTGTTTCCGTGGCCAAGTGAATCCTGCTGTCGAAGGTGCCAAATTATTATTTTAGCTTTGTGGCACGTTACCAGAGTGACTGTGGATCTACACAAAGACTTGCAATTGCCTTCATAACAGTTCTCTCAGTAAAAATGCCCATCCAACAGAGAATTCTGCTCTGACTTATAGCTTCTGAATTTGGCCAGAAAAGATTATGTTCATTTAAGTAACATTAACAATCTAAGCAACATTAACTGTCCGAGCAGCAGTCTTCTGTCTGCAAGTGAAAGGGTTTAGCTGGTTTACATGGGTACAAATCAGGTTTGCTTAAAAAAGGTCCCCTTTCTCACCTGCCATCTATGCAGTTATTCCCCAGATGAACCTTTTGAATATTCTACCAAAGATGGGGAATTAATGGTTCATTTCCAAATCTGAATACCCCAACAGATAAGGTTTCAGATGTTAATCAAATCTGCAAAAGACTATTTTGGTTTTCTTTGTAAGACATTAACTATACAATATGGTGCTTGCGTATCCAGAATTCACGAGAGAGTTACAAATCCCTCTGTTGTGTTAAATCAGGTCTAAAATCAGATACCTTAATCTCTAATTTATTAGATCTTTTTCGTTTGCGAATGAAGCCATGAATTGTAAATTCAGCCTTACCTGACTTATGTAACTCCTGTTAGGAGTTACACCAGGCCAGAACTTGGCATCTTTTTTGGATTAATTTTATACAGGCTTGCATTTAAGAACTCATTCAGCTCGATTCTTGCCTGATGTAACTGTTTAAAGCTGCAGTGAATTTGGGCAGTTCTTTTAGTACAAGATTGATAAAGATTTTTGCTGAGTTCGATAATGAAACTGGTATGATTCTATTAATAACTTGCAATTACACTGGTTTGCTATTGATAGTAATGCTCATACTATGAACTCAGATAGCTAACTTTACACTGACTGCACCCTGAAACATGGAATGGCTGAGGCCATTCGGAAAAAAGGGCAGTGTTTGTTCAAAAGCGACAAAGACATCTATCAAGAAAAGTTAGCAGTGGTTCTCACTACTCTGCTTTTTTATTTATCAATGTGGTACAGATTAATTTTAATTATCTTTTTCTTGCATTTCACCTGCTTTGAAAAAGTAAGTGAAAGTATGTTAAGGATATTATGGAAAGATGTAGCTTTTGATAGTTTCTGGTTTCTTTTTGTTGCGCTGCTTTTGTAACGTGTGACAGTCCAGCTTGTTGCTGGTTTTCATTAGATGCACTTTTTTCTTCAGTTACAGTTCTCAAGCTGCTTTTCATTACTGTAATGTGTGAGTGCCTGTGAGGTAACGAGTGCTTAAAACACTTCTGCGACATATAAGAATAATATTAACCCTCATTTATAGGTAAGTACACAGAGATTGTGACTCGTCCATGATAATACAGGAAGGCTACAGCCTGACAGGGAACAGGACCTCCTACGAGGTTTGCTTCTTAACTGGAACTGGAACATCTCTCATCTGCATGTCATTGAAAAAAGTGTGTATCTCCTTCATAGTCGTGGAAAACACACACAGTGCTCATTATTTGTGCTGGTAATTATTCTTACAATAATTAATTTAGATCTATCAATAAAGAAAATGTTAGGATTGAAAACATTTTTACTAGCTTACTGCATATTATAGGTACACATTTGTAGGGGAATTTTCAATTAAAAACACTTGCATGTCATTTACTACACATCATTAGGTAAATATTTGAACATACCAGGATGAATATAAATACTTGCTTTCTTATAAGTATTCATGTTTTAGACACATATGAAATATTAAAAATAATTTACTAAGCAATTACTAGGACCAGATCTCGCCAGATGGAGCAGTTACCTCAGTCATTTGAAATACATTAATTCTAATAACTCTGTATTCATGGTAAATCATAGAATCATCGAATCGTTTAGGTTGGAAAAGACCTTTAAGATCATCCAGTCCAACCATTAACCTACACTACCAAGTCTACTCTAAGCCAATCAAGGGTAGAGCAACATGTGTCCTAGGTCCTCTGTTACCTTGAAGTACAATTCTACTTAACCAGCTGTGATTTATTTTCTTTTCCAGTCATGAATCACCAGCACCAAATAACACCCAGCACAGCCATGTCACAGCAGAGTCGTCCTCCCCAGACTCCGCAGCCAGGGCTGTTGAACTTGCCGAGCGCACTGACCACACAGCAACAGCAGCAGCAGAAGTTAAGGCTCCAGAGAATCCAGATGGAGAGGGAGCGAATTAGGATGCGTCAGGAGGAGTTGCTGCGGCAGGTAACGCCAAGGATACTCTTTCATTTTGTTCAAGAGCCTCTAGTTCAATGCATCCAAATTTTTACCAGGTACAATTAGTAGCTCTGTTATTTATGTCAGATTAACCATTGTTTTAGCTAAAGGTAACCAAAAAGATAATAGAAATAGAACTTTTTTTTTCTCTAAACTAGCACTGAACAGAACACAAAAGAGCCATCTGTCAGGAGTTACAGACCTGGTGTCTTTCTTACCAGCTATAATGGTAGTATAAGGACCAAATTCTGTTCTGCGTCTGTTTATAAATCCAGAGCAACTATCGCTGATTAATTCTCAGTTTAACTTGGTTTGCATGGTAGACCATGTTCATGCTTCACTGAAGATAACATAAGGAGTTGTTCTTGACTGACCCCAACTCTATAACTTGCACCCTTTGCCTTTGAATTAAAATAAATCACGTTCACATCTTACATGAATACCTCTGATTTGAAGACTTTCCAGAGATGGTTCTTTGTGGATGTTTTGTTTATTGTTCTATTTCTTAAGTTTCAGCTCCATATAATGACTCATATTGTACAAAATAGATACATAACTTCCTTTACACTACCTTAAGGAAATAAAAAGTTTTAACAATTGTGTTTCTTCTGTTACGGATAACGCCACTGATGATGATGTGTTTTGCATGGCATATTAATCAGCTTCCTTAGAGAAAGTAAATAAGCTATTTCTCTCAGGAACATTGTGAACAAAGTACCAAGTATCAAGAATAACACCATTATTGGTGGCCTTTTAAATGCTGCAGTTACAGTTCTAAGTACCTTTAAAAATGGTAACTTCCACAAAATCACAGAATCACAGACTGGTTGAAGTTGGAAGGGCCCTCTGGAGGTCATCGTCTCCAGCCCCCTGCTCAAGCAGGGTCACCCGGAGCCGGTTGCTCCGGACCATGCCCAGATGGCTTTTGGATATCTCCAAGGATGGAGACTCCACCACCTCCCTGGGCAGCCTGTGCCAGTGCTCGGTCACCCTCACAGTGGCAAAGTGTTTCCTGATGTTCAGAGGGAGCCTCCTGTGTGTCAGCTTGTGCCCATTGCCTCTGGTCCTGTCCCTGGGCACCGCTGGGAAGAGCCGAGCTCCATCTTCTTTATGCCCTCCCTGCAGGTACATTGATAAGATCCCCCTGAGCCTTCTGATCCGCAGGCTGAGCAGTGCCAGCTCTCTCAGCCTTTCCTCATAGAAAAAGCAATGGGCCCACATTTTCCCTAGCCTTCCTATTGTCTTTATACTAATACAGACTTCTAACAACAAGAATATGATTGTACTTTTCTTCCCATGTACAAACTACATGTAAGTCGAATTTCTCTCCAGTTACACCATTGAAACCTTAGTAACTTCATCTTGTGCAGACAGAAAGACCAAGTGTAGGATGATGTACATACTATCACGTAGTAGGCTTTTGCAAAAGAGAAATTGATAACAAAATGAAAATGGACATCTGACAAGAGAATCGCAAAAAGATTAGTGAGAATATTTGTAAAAACACTTCACAACAATTTATTTGCTTCGTTTATATTTTTTATTCTTTTACCTCCTTCCTCTACATATATGTATAAGAACTTAAAAAAAAAGTAATTAACAAAAATTCATTAATATGTTTTGAAACTGTACAGCACCATCTAGCTGCATTTTAAGAAAAAAGCATTAAAATTATGTGCTTTTATAGCTCCTGCAGCAACACTTGGCTATCTTTGCATGTGATATTCCCGTCGTGTTTGGTGAATATAAGTTAAGGAAGTGCTCAGTGCTCTTGCTGAACAGGGCTGAAAGACAGATATGATTCCACTAAAGTTTCTGGATTTTTTTACCTGCTCATGGCAGGGCTGAATTTGACTTCTATGGTTCAGACCTGAGTCCGGAAACTGTAGAGACACCAATATCTTGTGCCCATGTTCAGTTTCCATTACCCTTAAGTATGGTTGAATGTTGACTAGAATAAATAATCCACAGCAGGTCCACTTGTGGACATTTTGCTCTGAAATAGTCTTTGCTTACAGCACAGAGTGGGTTGGGGGTTTTTTTGAGAATGAAATAATTTTTATTCCAGAATAATGGTACACTTCCTGTGTGTGCAGAACTGTGTTCAAGGTGGTGGCCTCTGACCTGATCAGTGATCTCAAGTCTTTTGCATACTTTCTGTACTATCAAGAGCTCAGAACATAATACAGATGGGTGTGGGAAAAGGGGATATCTGGTATGAGCTTAGTCATAATTGTCATTGTGCTAATAATGTGCTTAGCTATTTTTACTCTCTTTGGCTCTGTTCTTGCTTCAGGACAAGAGCAAATTAAGCTTCAAAACAGTTGTGCCATTAACACAAGGGCTAGTTTCGCTGCTCTGCCGACTCTGTTTTACTTTGAAACTAATACACGCACAACACCCTGCAGCTGTGCTGTACTTGTGAAGCCTCCAACTTACTATGCCCAGTACCGCCCTGCACCTATGCTGCTTGAGCTCCACATTGTATAAAGCAGGACAGAATCACTCTGCATTACTGAAGTTTTAAGAACTGGTGTAGCTCTTAGGGAGCAACATATTTCCCACCCAAGGAAAGCAAGATGCAAAATCCATCCTTCTTAACAAAACTTTGTGAACTTCCTGCCAGTAACCTGAGCACTCCTGAACCCTGGCAGCTGAGAAGAATGCAACAAATCCCTCCGGAGTCACCAGTGTTGAAGTACAGTTACTCCTGCCCTGACCCTTCACCGCTGCTTTTGCTTTTCTAGTGTAACCTATCTAAGGGGAAAACGCTGAGTAAGTGTGCACACTGCTGCTAGCAACTGTGAGGAGGCGCAGAGTTTCAGCGAGAGGGGAGGAATTCTTTTGGTGGGTCACAAACCTCCTTTCAGCCTGGCAGCAGCTGCTGGCTCCCCGCAGCCATTCCTGGCTGCAGCTGCTCGGGTGGAGCAGCACACCCAGCCGGGAGGAATACACAGTTCTGGAAGATCTCTGCTTAGGGAATTTGTTTCCTCCTTTGTCCTCTTCATCTAGTTGGTAAAGCCTCTAGAACTGCAGACTGAGTACATGCAAGAAGGGCAGCATTTCAGAAAAACAGTATGACAGCTTCTATTTAAATGTTTCCTTACTCAGTTTTGTCATTCTGGAAAGAGTTAATTTTCTTACTTACTGATTTGTTTCTGTCAGCTTTCCAGAGGAAAAGGGAGAATCTGCTTGCTGCTCAAGAGCTACTTGGAAATGGAAGTAGTTAGAGGTGATGTCAGTAAGAAATCGCTGAAGGGGTCCTACAGGGAAGGTGTCCCAGCACTTCTCTGTGTGCGCAAGTGCCATCTTGCACCTTGTTTGGAAGGGCAGGGATAGTCACAAAAAAAATCCTGTACAGAAAGATGTATGTATGCACACGGTCATTCTCAGATTCATAGAGTCACAGGATAGTTGAGGTTGGAAGGGACCTCTAGAGATTGTCTAGTCCAACCCCCCTGCTCGAAGCAAGGTCAGCTGCAGCAGGTTGCTCAGGGCAGTATCCAGTCAGGTTTTGAATATCACCAAGGATGGAGACTCCACAACCTCTTGGGGAAACCTGTTCCAACATTCGATCACCCTTACAGTAAAAAAGGGTGGTATCGGGGCAGTATTTTCAGTGCACTAACACATGTGCAAAGTAGTGAAGAGAAATAATTTTCATCAAATTAGGGCTTGGTCACAGTATTCTGAAAGAGGCAAATACTTGGGTCTTGAACAGGGGGTTCTCAGTTATTTTATTTTTGGTAATAGCATTTGATTCTTAGAAATTAACAGCAACCAGAATGATAACCAACATGTATTTTACATGTTGGGAACCTAGGGGAAAGGCTTTTTTTTTTTTTTTGGCACTTTTTTTTCCTGTTCTGATCTTATCTTTATTAGTGTGGAACAATGTCCAGTGAGATTTGAAGATGCACTGTCCAAGTATCAAAAACAGGAACTTCATTGCTGGATTGGACTTTAAAAAAAAAAAATCCTAGCTAAGTATATCCTGCCTCATTTTATCTGTCTTTCTTTTCTTCTCCCTTTCTCTTTCTGTATTTCTTTCTTTCTGGCTCTTTTCTCTTTTTCTTTCTGGCTGTCTTTCTAGTATTAACCTTGCTTGTGTTGCTGCCGTTGCTATTCTTACATTTAAAAAAATACTTTCAGTACCTTCATGTAGGGAGCTAAAAAGCCAGTCTGCCCATTTTCTGAGGTTTGTATGTTTTCACAGACTCCAGCTGATTTAATTACAAATAGAAACATCACCATTAGAATTGTCACTTGACATATGTAATGACATACATAAGCTATTAAGAATCTTCACACTATTTAATCTTAACACTTACTAAATAATGACACCATCTAATGTAAGTTATTATTTATTAGTGAATATATTGGTAATTTGATCATAAAGGAAACGTTGCATTAATGGGCACCAATACATATTAATTCCCAATGAATAATTTTTACATTATTCACGAAGAGACAAGACCGGTCCTCCTCAATGAAGAAATCAATTGAAAACATAGTAAAACATCATATTCTAGCCTCAAAAACACGTTAATCTTTTCTGTACCTGGGAGAATGAATGAATGATTCGGTGGAGAAAAGTTTTCTACTAGGATTCAAATGAAACAGTTCCTTTGCTTACTTCATTAAAAAAAAAAAAAGGTTGAGTAAACTAGGTAAAAAAAAGATACAGCTTTATTATTTTAAGGTCTTAGGACATCTGTTTGGAACATCCCCGTGGAGCCAACCTTTGTATAGACCTCTGTACCACTAGATGTCATGGTTGTTTCACAGAGATAATGCTAGAAGAATCCATCGTTCAGGAAGAGCTCTGAAACAAGTTTCCTTTGGCTCTCGTTGCTCGTTTGTCATCCTAAAGACAGTGTTGTGTACATGAGACATGTCATTAGGCAGATGCTAATTATTAGGCAGAGGGTTCATTCTAAAGATTATTGGGTCAAAGTCTTGGTTCCAGTGGTTTTCTTCTAACATGTTAAGTACTTTATGGTTGCAAGTGATATTCTTCTGCTTTGGTATATAACAAATTATGTCATCTAGCAGCGACTCGCATAGTTTTAGTGCCTGATTTTGCTCTCTTTTGCACCAGTTTAAACTGAGAGCAATTTCATTTAAGGTAAGCTGTTAGATACATGGGAGATTGAATTTGAGTCTGTAGGTTTTAAACTGCTTTATTATTGCTACTCCAGCTCTCAGAGAACTTGGCCTCACTGAACAGTGAATTGAAATTGTAATTTGAGTGTTACACAGCTCTAGTATGTGTGTGAAAACCCTCAACTGGAGTTAGCTGGCCCATGAAGTGTGGACAGGCTGTCAATAATCAGCTGTAGTGTGCAGGTCTATCAGTGTTTTATGATGAGGTGACACACAAGTTGTCCTAAGTTATAACATAGGTGATTTGATTTTGTAGGGATTATCTCTCTGGCCAGCAAGGCTATAGAGGTGCAGTCATTCTGCAGGTGCTTGTGCTTGTTCCAGGTTTGACTTTCTCCTGGCTGTCTGCCACTACCCCTCACTAGGGGTTGCCAATGTGACAGCTCTGCCAGTAAAGCCATTTATATGAGTGTTTCGTGATCTGCATCACGCAAAAAGAGTGAGGCTAGTTCAAACAGGCAAACAGGCTCTCTGGTTTAATGTGAAGCCAATTAGAAGGTCCTCAAACACATCTGCGTGCTGGCTGAACCGTGGGACTGGCTTCCAGCCGTGGTAGTACCAGAAAGGTAGATTCTGCGGTATTTTAAGCCAGCACAGGTGGGTATAAAAGATGCTCTCTGTCTACATTATGATTTTCTTCACACCAGTGTAAATAAATAGTCATCAGTTACACCTTTAGAATTACTTTCCTAAATAAGAAGATGTGTACGTATTACAAGTTCGCTTGTTACAAGACTGCAGCACTTCTGAGCTGTTGGAATAACCCTTCCCTTATATTTATTTGCCTTTTTAGGAAGCTGCTCTATGCAGACAACTTCCCATGGACTCAGAAAACATGGCCCCAGTTCAGACAGCTGTGAATACACCTGCCATGACACAAGACATGAGGCCTATTACAAATAATGGATCCGATCCTTTCTTGAACAGGCAAGTTCATGTCCTCGTCGTTAGGCAATTGGTTCTGTTGCCTTCTCTACACTTTTAAAGCTGTTTCTCTAAAGTAGTTCCCTACATCATCTTCTTTTGTACTTACTGTGAACAGGGGGTACGGCCGAGTGGCTGACCTGAAATCTTTCAGTTTATACTTTGAGAAGAAATCTTAGAAAAATCAAACAGATGGTAACAAGTGGTTTTAATTGTACTGTAGGTGTATGTAGAAGACTCTAGGTAGAATAGGTATATTACCTAAGTATAAATAAACTCCGTTTTTTTAGGCTATCAGAACTGTTTTTGTCTAGAGAGTTATATATACATGTGTGTATTTCAAAATTTAAGAGTGGCCTCACTTCAGTTGCTTTATATTTGAGTTGGTGTAACATGATCACATTAGTGGCCAGCAGTTGCGAATGAGGCTTACTGGCTCAGTGTTTATCTTTAATATCTAACCTACTGTGATGTCTTTTTTCAAACACCACAACTATATCTAACAGAACATCTTTACTGAGGCTTTTTCATGTTTCGATTTATAGTGGGCCATACCATTCCAGGGAACAGAGTACAGACAGTGGCTTGGGATTAGGATGCTACAGTATACCAACGACACCTGAAGATTTCCTCAGCAACGTAGATGAGATGGATACAGGTAGAATACTCTGATTTAACTTAAAGTATAATGATATTAATAACTTTGTGTTAAAACCAGGAATGTTTTATAATTGCATAACTGAACGATAATCTCTCGCTTTCCTGTGCAAGAGACTGGGGGAAAATGCCTAGAAGGTACTTAGTGCCTAGAAGGCTCTGAGCTTTAACTTAGGTCCAGATTCTACCCTTCTACCTTAGACTGATGTTAAACAAAACAAGTAGAAGTTGGAAAACGTCAGCTTTAATTTGTGTTTTTGTACCATAGTCCAAGGTAGGAGGAGTAAAAATCTGGTCTTGGGTTATATTCTTGGTAGATCACTGCATTTTCTAACTCTGGGAAATGAGTCTCATTAATTAGTCTCTTACAATGGCAAAGTTGGATTTGCCTTCAAACAGAACATATTTAGCTAATTTAGGTTTTGGTATGTATTTGTTTTTATATCAGTGTCCTTGTGGTATTTAAAATACTGAAATAAATTACTAGGAAACCAACAAGCTTTTTCCTAGATAGTGAAACTCTTGGCACTTCCTCACCTAAACTTCCTTTTGAAGTCATCAGACATTCTAGATGATGCAAACAGTGAAAGGTTTCTCTATTGAAGATTTTCATGTTTGTTGTTAATAATTGATGGAAAAAGTAACATAATATTGCAGAGCTAAATTGGCGTAAGCCGCTTTTTTCAGTTGTGCCCCATGGCCAGCATTCACCCTTGTGCAGAGAGCAGGACGGAGGGTTTACGTAAGACTCAATTGCATTGCTCCCTGTGCGGACTAGTGAACTTTGAACAATCATGCTTCCCGAGTGGAAGGTCAGAGGCTGATTACGTTGAACACTGCTGGAAAGGGCCTTTTGTGCTTTTGAGAGCAAAGCAAGGATATGAAATTAACTCTTACAAGAATACGCATTCTGCAAGCAAATATGGTTTTGATGTAACGTTTGTGGAGGATAGGAATGCTCACAGGTGCTTATGGGAAAGGGGGAGTCTCATTTTTATGTCAAATGTGTTGTTTTAAGCTACCCGCAAGAAGAGTTTGGTATTTCAAAAGTTCTTCTTTACTTTTCCTAGGAGAATCTATAGCACAGACAACAATGAACATAAATCCGCAACAAACACGTTTCCCTGATTTCCTCGACTGTCTTCCAGGAACAAATGTTGATCTTGGGACTCTAGAGTCAGAAGACTTGATCCCTATTCTCAACGATGTGGAGTCCGTACTCAACAAAAATGAGCCCTTCCTTACCTGGCTGTAATCATTCAATGCTGATTGGGCCTACAATGCAATTCAACATTTCTTTTTCCTCTTGAGATAGAGGTAGAATATCTGAAAATCCTCAAGAGATACAACTTACTGCCTTAATGACTTTTGTTACATCATCTTTTTGGTCAGTTTGATCTCTGCCTGGATTTGATTGACACTAATTTAAATATAAAATACATATATATATATATATATAAAAAAAAATACATATATGCATATATATTTCTTCCTCTTTAAAAAAAAGCACACTACTTTACACATCTATATACTTCTTTAACTTTTCAGACCAGGTAGAAATGTTTCATTTTAAGGACAGAAAGTGGGTGGTGGTTGTGCATGTCCCTGACTGATCTCCTAGGTATTGATTAACGTCACAAACCCTTCGTGAATCACAAAAGCTAACTACTAGGTCACTTGGTTCAAAAAACATGCACAGCATCAGACCATGAGAGCAGTTTTATTACTACATTTATGACAATAGTATCAGAAGCTTTTTTTATCAACTACTTAAGCTTTAAAAATCTTTTTTTCTTTCTTAATAACTAACTGTGCTGTATGGAATACAGATTAAATCTGATCCATATCAGTCATAATAGTCCTTACTATATATTTCTAAAGGCACAAACAGTACTATTGCAGTTTCTTCTTTCAGTATATTACTGTAGTTTTTGGAAAATAAATACTTCCAACCTGAAAGTACCAGAATTGGTTAGCAACATTTTTACACTACAATATTGTTGCAGAATAAACCAGACTGGTACTGACTGCTGCCTTTTAAAAACAAAGCAATGTGTTATAAACAAGCATTTTTTTAAAAGATCTTAGATTTTGATGTTTATTATATTAAGCACTACAATTTTATAACTTGACACATGAACAAACAATTTTTTATATATATAAAATCTGTGGCAAATATGTTAAATGCAAAAACATGTTTTTAAAATCAGGTCTGAAAAATGTGGCACAACTAGTTAATGTCATATGTAGTGGGGAAAAAACCCTTGCTCATACTGTTTTCAGTAATGTTTTTAACTGACAATGTCAAAATACATGTAGTTGTATACATGAAAAAAGAGGGTAACTTTATCAGGGCAATGCTAAAGCAGTGTTGTGACTTGTCTGGTAAAGTTGCTTAGTTCTTAAGTCTTTCACTTACTGTAATCGTGTACAGGACACCGAGCGTGTTCTGTGTATTTCTACCTATTGTATATCCTACAGATACTTCTTTGTCAGAGGTTTGGGACTGAGAAAGCATCAAGGACATTAAGCTTGCAGTTCCCCTGAAATGCAAATGAAGTCCTAAAATTCTTAAATATTTTGAAATTATATTATTTATACTCTAGGAATTTAAGCTTTTTATATTGAAAAATATGTCTTTTTATGAAAGGCATTAAAACTTTTCTCTAAGCTTAATCCAGGCTATGTAGAGAGAGGAAAAGATGTAGCACTCGGTGTAAATGTGTGTTTGCCAGGTCTAGTAACCTTAACAAGATCTTACTGATGCACCACAATATTGATCACTACAGACTTTTTTCCATCTGGTTGGGTGAAAGTAGGTGAAAAGGTCCGAGATGAAGTGATGGGAATATGGAGTAGGTTTGGAAGACAAATCGTGATGTAACAAATGTAGATCCTTGCCCGGAGGGGTGGCTGCAGATAGGGATACACAGAAAACAAATCGCCAGTGTTCAGTAAAAAACAGAATAGAAGAAATTAATACAATAAACTACCTTGTCAGTGATGAACTGCTGGTTATACATGTTATCAGAAGATGGAAAATAAAAAGCACGCACACCAAAACTTTGAAAAAAGAGATGGAAGGCAAAGACCTACAGTCGTGAAGTTTTATTACATAGGGAAAAGTAGCTCTTTTTATGTTTTGGTTTGTTTTTTTTTTTTTTTAATAGAAAATGAGATGTGACAGCAGAGTTGTGTCTGCACAGAATTTAATTACTGAATGGGCATTGTGTTTCTTTTATTCTTTTGGAGGGGTTATTTGGGGTTTTTTTATTATTATTTTTGCTAGTGTTAACTGTTGAGATAGCAGAAATTTCTTTTCAACAAACAGGGGACCGGGCAGGGCTGACCAATGTTACTGTAACTATGATTAATCTCTCTCCTTTAAGGACTTCTTCAGGTTGTCAGCCTAAGTGAGAAACAGGTGGTCCTAAGGCTTTGTTCTTTAGTGACATGACTGACTTTGGTAAAAGAATTGGAGATTTTTGGGCGTCTTTTGGCATCTGATTGTGATGCCAACTTGTGAGGCCAGCTCACCAGCGCTGCGTGGTTGGCCTAACAAACTGAACGCCATTGGTGCTAGAACAATATACAGTAGCTGCAGATCTGAGCTCCGGAATGAGTCAGCCGATACTGCTCATTGTTAGATTATGTTTAGAAAATGCAGTTTGTTCATTTGCTAGTAGGTCTGTACTATTGTAAATTTAAGTTTTGCCATAATAAAAGATATTCCAAGCAGATCAGGTTCTCAGCTGGCATGAATTAGCTAGCCTGTGTTGACTTCTGTTTGGCTGCGCTGATTTTCATCAGCTGAAGGCCAGACTTCTTACAATGAAAACTGGTGCAGTTTTCTAGTAAAGTCACGTAAGACGTTTATCAGAATTGTGAAGCTACCAGCTTGATTCCTCTTTCATTGGCGTTTCAAGTGGCTAAGTGTCTTGGATCCAAGACCTTAAAGAGGTAAAAAAATCAGAAACTGTGTTTCCATATTACTTCCATAATAAACCAGCAGCAGATTTGGAAGAGGAGGGTGCTGTGTGAAACACTACTTCCAGTGTAAAAGAACTCCCAAAATCTTAGGTCAGATCTTTACTCAGTCATGAACCAAATCATGGGCAAATTAAAAGTGATTCCTTACACTGTAAGCTTTTCTTTTTTGTAATGGAGAGGATGTATCAGATCAAGTGCAGCGACAATAAAATCTATTTTTTAAAGTTCTCTTTTTTTAAAAGTTTCTGGCTTCAAACAGGCTTATGGCAGAACTTTTAAGTATTCAAGGCGTATGTAGTTCTTACAAAACTAAATTTATTGCTGACAATATTTCACTGTACTATTTCAGGTTTTGAACATTTACTTTACTAAATGTACACTGTCTACTTGTAGTATAAATACAATAAACGTGCCAGCTGGACAGTTTTACTGTTGACCATCGCTGAGGGTGGCATACATAAGTCTTGATGATACAGAAGTAATGGGACATTGTTAATTACAGTTTGTATTCTGGTAATACTGTTAGAATGTAACTGGGGAGGGACTGGGTTTCACTTTCTGAGAACAAATGCTGTTTTGGGGGAGGGAAGGGTTAAAATGTCTATTTTAAATACAGAAAAATATGGGTGTTCAAATAAACTTGTTTCCTAATATACTACATCCATGTACATGCTAGTGCTTTAACTTTTTTGTTTACTTTTTTTTCTTTTTGTTATATGACATGTGTGAGCATTTGTTTTTAATTTCGAGTACCTTGCAACAGATTGTATGTATCAAAAGCAGTCAGATCAAACTGTTGTATCCAGGCTTTGATTCTGGGTTTGTTTTTTTTTTTTTATTTCTTTAATCTTGTACATGAAAAACAAATATAAATGAGCTTAAAGATTTTGGATGCATATTGGTTTATTAAATTGTTTCTTTTTTTTTCTTTGGAGGATTTAGTATGTGCTTCCCAGGGAACTGTATAACACTGCTTGGAATAAAGGTACAGACATACTATTCTGTGCAAAAGGCATACATTTTGAATTAAATTACTAGCACTTAGCAAATGAAATGGGTTATTTTACCATTATGTTTCAGTTTGTTAGTAGTTGTTATGGCCGTTAGTGATGGTTACAGCTTTACTCATAATGCTTACAACATGCTCCCCAGTGCCACCATTACTTGTTTCTTTTCCTGGCGCCTTGTAATTCACAACTGACTAACACAAATGTTTTGTTACGAGGTAATACACTTATCTCTAAGCAGAAAAGTTCGCCCCAAGTCCATTTGCTGTTAAGTTCTGTTTTGGGGACTTAAATAGTGCGCTGTTTTCAGTCTGATCCTTAGTCAAGAAGTGTCTTAAATTCTGTGTAAAGAACATACCCGTCGTCTTTCCTAGGAACAAGGCATGAAACCGAAACCTCCTGGGCTTGTATTTGATATCTGTCACGGTACATGACACGGGTGATTTCAGATCCAGTGCAACTGTTAATTTTAATACTCTTCCTTGAATCATTCCCTTACATAATTTATTCTAATTAATTGTTAGAATGGTTCTAACAGTGTCTTGTGTTTACATACAAAAGCTCTGGAACCTCCACCAAACAGAAATGCAAAGTGTACTAGCTTCTGACCCTGTTTTGAGAAACATCTTTGTTAATTCATGGTGTATTTGCTCAGGAACATTAATTAAGTTTCTCTGGCAGAAACACTGGATGTGTGTTTGTTTATAGAGGTCATTCAGCTCGTTCCTAACGATGGCAGCTCACATCTTGGAAGGTATCCCGCTTTCCTTCCAGGCTGGTCAGCAGCACTCTGCGCAGCAGCGCTCTGTGCAGGTTGCTGCTCCCAGGTGCTCTTACCTAAGAGCTGTAATAAAGCCGTTCATCAGGGAGGGGTTTCCTGAGATTGTCATGTGCCCAAACCCCAGTCATTTCAGAGGAAGCATGTCAGTCCTCTGGCTTTCCCAGACAAGTTAATGTAACAGTCCGGCTGATGGGCCTTCTCATTTCTCTGCCAGAGTTAGAGAGCTGATGCGGGCTGCCCCGGCGATGGCACACCTGCAAAGGACTGCTTCCAGTGCCGGTGCCTTCTTCTGGGCGAGTGGTGCGCGCATCGCTCCCGGGAGCCTCGCCTCTCGCACCGGTTCCCATGGAGTTCTGCTGGGTGGCATCCCAACAATGTCATTTTCAGTCTGGTACTGCAGTTAAAATCTTTCTTACGCTTTTTTTTCTAACTGGTCCTCAAAGCTTACTCTTCCCCGTATCATCAGCCATACCTGTGCCCCCCGCCGGGTCTGTTTCAATTCTTCAGAATGCAGTGGCCGGAGGCACAGGCGGCTTCGCTGGGAAGGGCCCTGGAGAGCCCCCGCACCCCGCAGCGAGCAGGGCCGGCTGCAGCCGGGTCAGCTTGCTCAGAGCCCCGTCCTGCGGTACTCCAGAAAAATTAGGACCTGATGTTAGGGCGGGTGTGGGTGCCTGTGGCTTGGTCTCTTGTAAAAACAAGCTTTCTTGTAAGCTGCGGTTCCCAGAATTCCCCCAGGCAGAATTCCCCCAGGCAGAATTCCCGCAGGAGAGCGCGGCGCGGGCGAGGAGGGGCAGAGCGAGCGCGGCGGGGGGGCCCGGGCGGGAGCCGAGGGGGGACGGGGGACGGGACGGGGGACGGGCCCGACCGGCCCAGGCTCCGCCCGGGGGCTCCCCCCGCCGCCCCCTCCGGCGGCCGCTCCCGGGGCGCCTCTGGCCACGGCCCCCGGCGGGAGCCGGGCCGGGCCCCGGGGCCGCGCCGAGGCCGCAGCCGCCACCGTCCCCTCGGGAGCCCGGCCGGCCCGGCGCGGCGGGCGGGCAAGGCCGCGGCCTCCCGGGGCGCTGACCCGGCCTGCGGGGCCGGCCTGAGGCCGCGGGCTGCCGATCCGCATGCGGGAGCCGCCGCCGCCTTGGCCCGACCGGAACCCCCGGGGCTGCCCCGGCTCGGCCCTGCGGGGCCTCTGCCCCCCCCGGGGCTGCCCCGGCCGGGCTGCGGCCCTGCTGCCGGCTGCGCTGCGGGCTCGGCCGGGTGGGCTGCGGGAGGCGCCGCCGGGCCGGGAGGGAGCAGAGGGCCGGGAGGGAGCGGGGCGGGCCGGGGCTGCGGGCCGGGAGGGAGCAGAGGGCCGGGAGGGAGCGGGGCGGGCCGGGGCTGCGGGCCGGGAGGGAGCAGAGGGCCGGGAGGGAGCGGGGCGGGCCGGGGCTGCGGGCCGGGAGGGAGCAGAGGGCCGGGAGGGAGCGGGGCGGGCCGGGGCTGCGGGCCGGGGCTGCGGGCGGTGCCGCCGGTCCCGCACCAGGAGCCAGCCGCGAAATCCGAGCGCGGGCAGAACTTGCACACGCAAAGGCTGTGCACACCTCTCACTGGCGCTTTTTTCTGCACGTCAGTCTCCAAATAATGCCGTGAACGCCTCCTAAGTAGCACAATTCATTAATTGTATATTTTTCAGTGCCTGCTAATGATTTGTTTCGGTTTGGATTGTTCGGATCCACAGATGGGAGCAATGTGTATTTCAGCAAAGGGTCCTGCAGCAAATTAGCCGCAACTGGAGGATAATGAAGATGCTAATAAGAAAGTCCCATTGTATTGGCAGAGCTTTTGTAATTTCAGTTAAATTGCGTGTCCTCTCCCAGTGAAAAAGTAATTTGGCAAGACAAAACTTCAGAGGTGTTTTTTCTGGGTTTTTATTCATGTCTGTCAAGTCACTGTGATACCAGTGTCCGCCCTCCGGGGTGAAGACCCCACCCATATCAAGGTCACAGAACAAGTCAGCCTCCCATCCTCCGGCAGAAGGGCTTGTTCCAGAGTTTGCCGTCACTTGCCCTGCTGCTGGTTGCACTATGAGTAACGTAGAAGCCATCAAGGGGGAAGTAAAGTTGAACTGGGGGCAGGTGATGAACATGCAAGACTAGAATGATGTTAGAAAACATCCTTTGCTCTTGGCTGAGCAAATGTCTTTTAGCTTTGTGTATGTTACTTCCTAATTTTAGAAACGAACCTTTTGCAAAGAGTTGCCAGTTAAATAATGCATCACTCCCTGATAGGTGACGCTGTACTGTGGTTAATGCATCATTTTGTTGCAGTCTATTTATTGGAGACAATCAATAAAGAGAGCTCCGACTGTATATATTTTAGCCATGCAGGGGCACCAGTTTTGTCAGGCTGAAGTTGAAATGCGTGGGCTCAAGATCACATGCACCCACTCCCCATGTTGTAATCTGAGTTGTTAAATAACCCCTGTGTTTCTTTTTATGTAAACTCAGCTGAAAGAATGCCACGCAATGTCAGAATTGCCATGCTCTCAGTATCCTGGTCAACCAGTCACCGAGCAGCTAGTTTTTATGGGTCAATAATGAAGCTTCAGATAAACGTGCATCTCTCAGATTTTACAAATGATAACTAGTATTTTTCCTTTAGACTACTAGGGTTTCTACATCTGTGTAACAGTTGATGTTTGTACACGCTAAAACTGAGTGTGGTGTTCAAGTTGGTCAGGACTACTGAGGTCTGGGTAGGCCGACTGAGGTCTGTTTTAATACTTCCAGTTCTCCCTGTTCGTGGTTCCTCTCTTGCCATCATCGTTCTGTCCCTGTCTAGCACTGTGCTCTCTTTACCTGTGACTTCTCTCCCAGGAGTACCACTGGCTCATCGTACCTTTCTCTGTTACATCAATCTAGGATCAGTCTCTCTCCTTGATTTTACTGGACACTTTGCTCAGTAGAAACACAGAGAGCAATCTCCACTTACTGCAGAACTGACACTGGACATGTGTGATTCCCTTAAATTAAATGCTAGGGGAGAGCCTCAAACATTATCCATAACTGAACAGATTTTGGAATGCTGTTGTTGGCACTTTAAAATGCTAGATCAGCTGAGCTGCTGGTTCCAGTTCATTTACGCTTGTTCAATACACCCAAGGCCAAGGTGCAAATGCAGTCCAGATCACAAGGTGAAATGCGTGCGCCTGGTCTCAGTCTGCTATGTATTGGCTCACGTTAGAAAACCACCATGTAGTTGGGCATCTTAGAAGCATTGATTCATGAGGCACGCGTTGGTTTTGGTTTTAGGTATCATAGCTTCCTGTCTGTTATTTCTTACCCCAAGTCTCCCGCAAAGATTTATGTATTCTGTTTATTAATATATCAAAATCGTACACTATGCAGCTACCCGTCCCTTTGTTGAATGTTGATGAGAAACATTCCATGTTCCCAAAGGCTTCATATAAATAAACCAAGACAAATGTGAGATGAGGTGCGGGACAGCTGCTAACCACAGATGAAAGAATAGATGTAAGATGGTTGCATCAGTGGGTGGTGATATAAAGGGTGCTCTCAAATTCCCTAGCAATGCAGTAGAACAGGTGGGAGAGACAGCTGTTTCTGAAGAGTTTTTTTTTATAATTTCTTTTATCATCTTGCACAATGTATCACTGAGGCCGCTTTGCTTTTATTAATGTAACTCTTAGTACCTAAATCTAGCTATTTAACATTTTTTGCATATTGCTCACCAGCTTTTAGCGCTTCTGAATACTTCAAGTTCTTCAGATATCTCTAGTGTAGATACAGAGTACATGAAATACATTTTCTGAACACACAGGCCGTGGAATCATTATTTCAAGAGAAATATTTTAGGTAAGAGATGTGGCAAATACATTGATGAACTAGAAGCCTTGAGACATCCAGCCTGGCCAGCTGGTTTGTGAAAATTTGTTTTAGGAATTTATGAAGCATATCAGTTGATCTGAATCCCTCAAACTTCTCCAGTCCCTATTATTTCCTCCTTGATTTCTTTGGGAAATAGTTTTTTCTTTTTAAGTTTTAAAAGACTAGTTCTTTCTAAAAAGTGGGTTTGCCTTTCAACTCTCTTTTCCCTTTAATATCTCTTTCATAGCACTGTGCCAAAGACAGCCAAATTGAACTTCTGCAAAAAGATGAATAAACAGCATTTGTAGTCATGTATAGATTGGAAGCTTTAAGAACAGGACTTACGAGCTACTCAAGTCGACTGCATAGAAATTGTAACCTGTGTTGAAGTCACAAGTCCGGTGTTCGTTGTACCAGGGGGGTGCATGATTACATATTAAGAAAGTCTTTCTAACTTTCAGAACAGTTAACGGTGTTACAAAATGCTGAAGATGTTGGATCTCTGAACTTAGAGATTTTTAAGACCAGGTTACACAGTTGTCTTACAAATTATTTAAGTGTTGTTTGCACTGCCTTTGCATACAAAGGTAGGCTCCAGAGATGCCTCCCAGACCTGTTTATCTGTGACTAAGTCACCGCATCACCTCTGTTAGACAAGAGATCACTGTTGGTTAGTTAGTGCCATGAACAGGGGGGTAAAAGCCCTTTTACTTCACAAGTGGAAACAGATTTGGTTACTTACTGCGTATATTTCTACATCATTAAATTATACAGGTTGGGCAGTTTTTGTACAAGAGAGATTAAAGGCAAGGATTACAGGTATAGGACATACTTCAGCATGTAAATAAATACATATGTTGAAGTTTTAATTGAGTTTTCTCATCACATACCTGGATTTAAATGGGGTGTGTCCCTCTCCTTTCCATGGGTACCAATTTTATATTGTATCAGAGATCTGGAAATTTATTTGATTTTCTAGAAATGAGGTTTCCTTTACCATTTGTTTGGAAGCCAGTGTGTGAAGATGATGTTCTGTATGAGGAATTGGCTTGCTCTCTAACAAGACCAGACCTGTGGGATTCACAGCAGTGGCTGATTAGGTTGTGGTTCATCCTTGCCTTTGCAGCTAATGAACTTCGCTGTTAGAATCAATGGCTAGGGCAGTGTGCCTGTACCTGGAACACTGCTGCTCTGTCCCTCCCATCTCAGAGTGTCGTGGGGAAAGTTGAAAAAGCTTCAAATAAAGGTGAAACAACTTCTGTATGAGGAATGGCGAAATATACTAATGCTCTTCAGGCTAAAAAAAGAGACAACTGAAAGAAGATATGAGAGAACCTAGGAAATGAGGCATCGTGGGGAAAAGGGGCTAGGACTGGCTGTGTACTCTTTCTTGCAGGCAAGAACTAGGAGGCATTGAACAAAAGGAGCAGGTGGCAGGGTCAGAACAAAGGAGGTTCTTCCCACAATGTGAAGTTAGACTATGGAAGGGGTATTGTGATCCAAGAAACAACTGGACAGCCTCATGGAGAAGGAATCCCTCAAGAAGAGTTAAATGCAGAGATGGAATCTTGTCTTATGAGGTCCCTGGAGTACAAAGAATTGTAGGCTGGGAAAGTCTCTCTACAAGCCTCCCGTATTCTTATACTTTCTGTTTTCAGTTCCATCTTCTACAGCCATACCGTGTTGTTACATTCCCGTTGGTGAGAGTGACTGGAGGAAGACTGATTAGGGATTAGTGAAGCAGCCAGATCCCCACTGTGCTGAGAAATGGCTGTGAATTGGCCTTTCTCACTGAATTCCTGGTGTGAAGCAGGGTATCTGAGACGGCTCGTAATGCCTCAGACTAGGGACCCTCGTCACTCTCGTTTGCCTGTTACTTTGACCCTACACTTACCTGTACAGCAGTGCTGCTGAATACACCCGTCTGTCAGACACAGTCAAGAAAAGAGACCTCACCATGAGATTCGTGAATCTCTTTTGTAACAGAGACTCTCTTTATAGGGAGCATTTTAATCATAGCAGGTCTGGAAGAGAGCAGTCCTCACTTTTCCACGTAACGTAAACATGTACTCAAAACCAGTTAGACTTGCGATATTTCCATCTGATAAACCTCAAATGAAAGTAGACTCAACTGCATTACAACTGAGCTTGTACCAGCAGCATTTGGTGATCCCCAGTTGGAAAGCTGACTCGGGAGAGAAAATATTTTGCCTGAGAATACCCTCTTTTTAAATGGAAGCTGGTTTACAAAAATAAATATGAATGTGAGAGTTGAATTTCACCTATTTTATTCCATGATGAGGGGTTTCAGGAAGGCTAGAAAGGGAGTCGGGGCTTCATAATATTAGTGGGAAGTGCCCTTCATTCTCATCTTCTTAGCCAGAGACGGTGCGTCTGAGGGCTGCTTTATGGAACGACTGCAGAAGGACCCTCCCAAGAGAAGGAGGGTTGCCTGCAATATTCATATTCTTTAGACAGTTCCATCTCCCTGGAAGAATGAAAACATGGAGGTAACTTAGTGGCTGCTATTCCTGTGACTTTCAAAGGTGTTTATTATTTCCCAATGGCTATGGGAAGCTGTCAGATAAACACCATAAATATCAACTGAGATCATATTTTCAGCACCTGGCAACACTGTAGGGTTTCAGCTGTACTTTAGAAAACATAATCATGGTGCTGAGTGAAGGCTAGTTTAGTTTTTCAGACTGTCAGCTTGTCAGGTGTATATATAACTATCATCGGTACACAACATAATGAAAGAAAACCATCAGTTGCTCACCCCACAACATCCGCAACATTTGCAGTCCCCACAGATTGTTCCAAGCAGGCCGTTCACCACCTGAATGCCACAGAGCACTGCCTGGATCCCACTCATGATGAGCAGCAAGGAGAAGAGGGTCAGGTTCCACGGGATGATGTTTTCAGGTGACAGACACGCATTCCACAATGTGTGGTTAGCGAGGTAATTCCTGGGGGAAGAAAAAACAGTGATGAAGACGACGGTTAGCTCACAGACAGGGGGTCTGTCACGGCTGACCAGTTGTCACTGTCGCGATGTTCTGTTAGCTTCAGCGCTTCGAGAAAGAATTCCCGTTATCGCACTGGTGCTACTTCCCTAGAACGCAATTTCGTTTGAGTTTCTAGATCAATTAAAGCAATTGATTTGGAAAGACAGGGCATCAGAAGGGAACAGTCAGAGACGAGAATATGTTAGATAAAATTGAACAGTTTCTGGTATCTTGCGAAGAAGAGAGCTTAGCCAAGCACGTGCCGAATGGGTGTTGGTGCCAGTGGCTTTTGTGGAAGGCGGTTTTGCTACCGCTGTGGTGATTCCCTGCTGGGTGGAGCGGAGCTGACAGCTGGCGGTACGCCACGCGCCCACCAAGCACACCCCTATGGATATGGGGCTCGCAGGGTCTCCGCGGGAGTGTGGCACCTTCCGTAACTCCTCCTTGGCAGACACCCTGGGGTGGCTGGGGTTGTCTACATCTAAATATTTGTCTTAATTTACTGTATTACATTGTAATAAAAACAAGTGAATTATCAAAACAATATGATAAATGATGACTAAACTCAGTTTTCCTAACAAAATATCAAATGCTACAAGACCAGTCGCCTCTTGCCCACTGAGCAGAAAAGAACAACCTTTGCTGTTCTACATGCCTCCTCTAAAGAACAGCAGTATTAGGTAAAAGTATTTTCCATAATTTTTACCTTCACATTTTGGTTTAACTGTGAACTGCTTAACCACTTACTATATCTCTGCATATTCTTAATGCTGTTTTGTTTCTTGTGTTCCTGTCAAGTGATTCCTTGACTGCAGCCGGTTTAGTGTGGACTTGGTAGTGTAGGTTAATGGTTAGACTGGATGATCTTAAAGGTCTTTTCCAACCTAAACGATTCTATGATTCTATGATTCTGTATTTTTCCAAATACTCCCTGAATTAGACCAAAGTCATTGGTTTCCAGCCCTCACTGGCCTGTGAACAAATAATGTGTAACGTACAACATTGTACTTCTTTTCTTTTTAACCGGAACTATACTTTTGTGGTGTATTGTGCAAGACATGCTGCTAGGTCACTCTTGACTGAGGAAGACCGCATTAAAGATTCTCAGGTGATGAGGGGCTACTGCACCCCTCATCGATCTGTCCTACTCTCCTTGGTGGCACATTGTACCCTGTTTTCCGTTGGACCTCTGCTGACTTCAGCCCTGAGCAATTGGATTGCTAGGGTTTCATGTTCCGCACACCACCTCTCTGAAAGTGATAAATATACGTGACAGCAAGCATGTTTGAGTTGCAGAGGGTGAGGAACAGACAACTTCCAAATTCCATAACCAAGATAAAATGACATATAGATACTAATTATTTGAATACCATCAAATTTCAATATAAGATGCCACTGCTATTCATCTAGGTGGAATTTATCCCCGTATACTGCTTATCATCCCAAGAATAACCTAGAAGGCTGTGCATTTCTCTTTATTGGCTCCTTTGAAACTCAGTAGTTTTGATTGTACTTGCTTGTCTTTACATCCATGCTCTTGAACCTTATTTAGTATTGCTGTGCATTGCTGGCTCTTCTGAGAGCTTCTGTGTTTTAGACAAACAGTATAATTCCCATTTTTATGCAACGGGTTTGGAAGTTAAATCATATCACAAACTTAAAACATGCATAACTTTTTTTTCTGATTATCTTGTCTTACCCATCCTGGAAAGGATAGGTCCACTCTGTTCCAGTGTAACATTTAGGGCCTCTGTTTAGGGCTACTGCTGACAAAGCAAAGGAGTATCCAGCTCCCAGAACTCCAACTGCAGCAAATATTATAGAAGAAAACATCTGATGAAGAGAAAAAGAATGTTAGTTTTGTCCTCATTCAAACAATGACATGTACCCTATTAATGTGAATGTACATTCCCTAAATTCAGCTCTTAACGGTCAAAATAGTCAACTCCTGAACAGCTAAAATATATTAGTTTGCAATTACATAGTAAATGTATAACACACGCCTGCACTGGTATTTAGAAGCTTTAAAAGAATTAGCACCATTTGGCTGAAAAGGAAAGGGGTGAATGCTGACACAGCAGATGGCACTCCTCCCCTTTAGACAGCGGTTATCCCGTAGACCTCGCTGATGTTCAGGGCCCTGTGTTTCACTGAGCGGATTTCTTTCTCAAGAGATTGTAAGCAAGACTGAAGTCTTGGACCACTCAAGGCATTAAAAAAAAATCTCCAGTACCCTTTAAGTGTTAGCTTTGGTATCTTGGTCATATTTGGATCAAGTAATTGTATTTTCCCTTTCTGAGTCTCCCCTTCAGGTTTCATATAAGTATACTTTATCTCCTCGCAGGTGCTTGTCATCATTAGCTTTAATAGTGCAATTGGAACGGATCGGAAAGGATGTCTTTATTTTTCTGGCTTTCCATTACAGCATTTTCATATATGCTAATATGTAAGTAAATCATGCAAAAACTAATGCCCTGCTTGAATTCTGAGGCGCTTGTAGCCATAACAGTTTGTAGGCAGAGGTAGCGTCTTTTATGGGATCAAAGTGATACAGGTGGAGGAAGAAAAGAAACACACTTTCAGGTCTGTGAGCTTTTACTCAGACCTCATCACGAGACTCTTGTTGATATGCATTTTTATGTTGATATATCTGATGGGGCTAACTTAAACATTATGTTTATGTAGTAGATATAGCAATAATGGTGTTTCTGCTAATGTACAAGAAGAAATTCAGTTCTCAGTCACGCTGTGGTAAGGCCACCAAGACTAGTCCAGCGTACTTAGTGCTTGTGACTCTATTAATATTCCCGGTCTGGCAGTCAGCTGCACTCTGACGTGAGTTGGCAACAAGGCACTGCGTGGCGGAGTGTAGGTTGCCTTACGGGCAGCACCACGCGTCCACGCTTTAGCTTACGCGCGACAGCAGGAGCACAGGCAGCGAGCGTCACCCCCGCGCGTAACCGCGCACCCAGTTCAGCTGCATGGCAGAGGTGCGAGGGGCAGCCTGGCAGCAAAGCATTAGTAGGTGGGTAGTCGCTGAGTTATGAGTGGTCTTCAAAGCTGAACTAAGATATGCTCACTGCTAGCAGAAAATTGATAGTACAGTATGGTGAAGAGAAATACGTGGCTCCACTCCCCCCACCCTTGAAGTTCCGCTTGCTTTGTTGGGATTGCATGAAGACAGCATCAAAGACAGGATTTAGGGAAGGCTCCTTGTTAACCTCACAGTCGTGATCCTCTTCCTATTTGTTTTTCCCCTTTTTTTCAATTGAAAACCTGTTCCTTTATAAAAAAGTGTAACGATCTAATTGAGCCAAACAATTTATTTTGAAAGGACGGTAGAAATCTCCTAGTAGAAATATATTTATTTTTTCTCTAATCTCATTTTTAAACTAAACTGCTTGAAATCTTTACTAATGTCTGAAGGTATCCATTTGAAACTTTTCACTTCTAGTGTGAAAGGAAGCTGTAACATCAAAGTGGAGCTTGGTCTACCTAGCTTTAAGCAGGAGGTTGGATTAAGTGACCCTCCGAGGTCTCTTCCAACCTGAAATTTCCTAGGAACCTAGTGAGATACTCGCAGCCCATTGTGTGGGTCTGCAATGAGTTGGGAGTGTAGTCCCCAGCTGTCAGAATAATTTTAAAAACTGCCACCAAAAAATGGCTAAAGAGAGAACTGTTAATGCTCTGCAAAACAAAGTGCAGATCTTTCAGAAATTAGTTTTAATTGTGATAGCAACTATAGTATCTTGTGATAGCAAAATACAACAAGGCAGTACAGTTGTGGTACCTGTGGCACGTCATCAAAGGCATAATACAATTTTTATTATTTTATTTCATTATTAATAGAACAGCCTGCTATTTCTACTTTCCAGCGCTCAGACAAATGGCAGGGCTCTGTGTCCTACACTGGACAGCATCTGTCTAGTCTCTCAATGACTGTGAGCAGAAGACACATATATCATATCGGTAACAATTTAGCTTTTACTTTTTTGCCATGTTTCCTCTCACTTACCGCAAACCTCTTTCCACAGCTCTCATTACCACAGCATCCACAGCAATCATTATTCTTAAGGCCCAAAAATACCAAGGCGGGAAAGATCATCTACCAATAACAGAAATACAGTTTGAATTGGGATGAATTCAAGTTACATTTGCTTTTAAATATAATTGTTCTATGTCTTTTTCTTATCACTAAATTAAGTTACTTATTGCAAAACTGTTGGATGACTTGTAACTTCTTTGCTTATCAAAGACAAATTTGCAGTGTTGGAACCTGCATGTGGGGTACTGAGGAAATTCAGCAATGCAAAGTCATGATGTGAGTGGGGGGGGAAAGGTGGGAATGCCTGAATTTATGTACTCACCGATACACCAGATCCCAAGATCCCTCCGAAGTACCAAACCTCATCTGTAATGTGTTGATTGTTTTCAACCACTTTTCCTCCAGGAAAAAACAACAAAATGTTAGCGAGGGTACATAGCACAGCCAGGGGAATAAGAGTGGTTCCCAGGCACTTAGCACAATCTCCTGTGCACATGCTTTTTTAAAGAAATGGCAAATACAATTAAAGGCAGAGGAAAAATCTCTCAGACGTTCTCAGAACTGTTTTCTAAAAAGGAGCTTCTCGGTGTACGTTACAAAATCCAGTTTCTGCTGTGCCCTTAGAGGAGCTGAGCCTGTAGAATGCTCCCTTCAGAGATGTTGCTGCCGTCGCTCAGAAATGCAGTGTGCTGATTATTTATATGTTCTCGCAGCCGTGATGTTGATTTTCTGAACGTCTGTAAATGAAATTACGTTCAGTGCAGCCTCTCATTTTACTATGACAACCAATAACCTCTGTTAATGTTTTACTAATGTGGATGAGACACTTCATTATCTGGGCTCAGGTCATGTGTAGATATCCTTCTTAGTTCTGGATCATCGTTTTTACAACACATGTCCCTTCTTCACACTACAAAATACTTCTTTGTAAAGACTGATATGAAAACACGTAACGAATCAGCTGACGTTAATAACAGCTGTGTGCAATGGAAAAGTTCTAGTGAATTGTCTTTTCTTTGGGAAAGTTGAGCTAGCAATTTGTTATTTTGAAGCATTCAGACAATTTATAGATTTGCAGTAGGTAGTGAATTATTATGGAGGCAGTGCGTTGCAGCTGGTATCTCTGAAGAAAGGCGAATGACCAAAAAAAGTTTCAGTGGACTTGCTCCGTATGTTGTGTCATTTTGTGTTCTCCAAGGATAATGTGTTCCTTCAAAGCCCAGCATTCCATCTGAGCTGAGGCAAAATTTCCACTTAAAATTATGATACATGTGGCAGGCAAACTCCTGAGCTCAAGTGGAACCTCACTTAGCACACAACATTTTATTCAAGCAAGCACCTCTTTTAAAGCAGGCTCTGCAGCTCTGCAACAGACACTAGATACCTTCTCTTTCATATTTAGACTTGGTGTATTGTCCTGTAGAACTTGATTTTCACACCAATCTTCATTCCTAGCAAATAGTGATAGATGCAATTCCATTGCTGTCCCTGTGTGGACATGAGAATTCCATGTATTTTCAGATGGACAACAGTTTCCACTTTGCTCAGAGGGTAAAGCTCAGGAAATTTTCATTCAAATTTGAAATAAGCCTTCTTTTAAAGATGTTTGAGGCTTTGTTTTGATCCATATAGCAGATCTCTGCTGAATCTTTCAGGCAGCCCAGAAACATCTAAAATTTTACCTTGTACAACCACAAAACCCCATGAAGTACGTGATACTGAACTGTCCAACGCTGTCTTGAACCGTCCAGAGCTATGGCTTCAGGTTAAGTGGCAACACTGAATAAGCTGGTTTTTGCAGCTGCCATCCTTACAGAAATGACACACCTGAAAGAAACCCAGGTCACTGTTCATCTAGACTAATTCCCTGATCTGGTTCATCACAAGCCACACCAACAATTGTGCAGATACAAGGAAGCTGGCAGAACAGGGACATCTTGAGCCATCACTGATGCTGAAGAAATGTAGTTGGAACCACAGCCTGGGCCTGTCAGCTTTAGGCTTCTTTGCAGAAACAGGAGGATATAAAGCAGTTTTATCAGACTGGAGAGCCAGACCTAATGTTTTTAGGCAAGTATCTTTTTAGGATGACGGTAGTAATACTAGAAATCCTATTTAAGTATATATGCAATTCTTGTGGGGTGCAACTGGAAGGGTTGTCAACTTGTGAGAGGGCTCTCAGATGCCTTTTTTCCTGAAGGTACCAATAAGATTGAACACAGACAGGTATTGTCTCTGGCAGAGTGTGTTTGGGGTTCTGTTGTAAAATATACATCAAACTTAAAGTAAGTTACTACTAATTTAGGTGTGGCACTGGCTATACTCCTATTGTTTTCAATAGCTAAATTCTGTCTAACTTCAGGCAAAAGGTCTTGGTTTTTCGATTAAAAGATGAAACTATGAAACCCATTTTCATGTCAGACTTAAGACTAGATTTTTGAGCTTCATGTTTACTTCAGGGAGCCTGCTCTCAGACTAAGAAAATTATCACAGTATGATTTAATCTTTGCAGGTAAAAAATCAGCTCACTTATTTACTATGCACTCACTGGGCCTTGAATGGAGCAATTTCTACAAAGAAATCTTACTTTTTCCAAAGTGTTCTTCTCAATATACTAGGAACCAGCTGGGCAAATGCTAAAGGCTGTCAGGTTCTTTGATGGGTACATCTTTCTGATATGTCTATTATTGCTTTAATTAAAATAAGCATTTGCATAGATCAAGGGAAGTAGGAAATACTCACTGGAAGTTTTCATTATTGAGAATTTATGGAACTCCCAATACCAGTCACTAAAACATCTTTTAATGGCTTGGGGAGTAAAAATGGTGCTTCATTTACAGAAGGACCACTAAGGAAAAATAACACTGTGATTCAGATGCCTGTACAATATGTGCCAACTTCTCTCCTAAGGAGTGTCTCTGGAGTATGTTTCTCAGAACAAGGCTGTGAGAAAAGATTATGTTGTGAGAAACAAACAAAAAAATAAATCTGGACTGAGGTCAAATTATGTAAAAGCAAAGGAAGTAATTTATTTTTGTGTGATGATACTGACTTTTTCAAATAAGCCCCAGATGCTCATAGAAAAGACAGGGGATGAAAAGCCAGGGGGCTGCCCAGCAATGTTGTTGATGTCCCCAAACCACCTCTGGTTGGAGATTCTATGTTGGGTAGATGAGATTTATTCACCAAAACAGTAAGTAGCACCAAATAAATAAATCTGTCTCACCATTTACCTTTATCTAACCTCGTCTGGGTATGAATACTTAAGGAACAGTATTTTGGTATGATTTGTGAATGATTTAAGATGGATGGAAGTAAGCGGGCTTGGTCTGAAGTATCAAGCTATCCAGACTGAGTGAAAATATGGGTAATGGATCTGGGTTATTTGGCTCCTGTTATCAGGAAGCCATGCTTTACAACAGAACGATAGCTATATTTAGCTTCTCTTCCTGTTCTATGCTCCGTAGAAGACTCTGTTTCCGTATTCTGAAAAAACAGCTGAAAAGCTACAGGGCAGTCAGTAAATACACTGCTGGTTGTCTTTGGCCTCAATATCTAAGAAAATTGTGGTGAAGCTAGTAAGCTGTTACTTAGAAGGTTTATACTCTGCATGACTTGTCAGCCTCTTCTCAGAGGTTAGTAATACTGCAATGATGTCACTCAGTGTCACTATTACTGATTCTGTTCCCTGATAACTGTGAAAATTGTTATGATGAGGTGGAAGTATCAGTATTGCTCAGAAGATGCAGAAACTGGGAGGCGGGGGCAGGTAACAGGAAAAAAAAGACTTACCTAAACTAGACATGAGTGTTTGGAGGTTTCCCCCCTTTTACCTGGTTTGGGATTTTGAATTCTTAAATTACAAAACACCAACAAAAATCTAAGACATTGAAAAAGCCTGGGAGGTGAGACAATATTTGTAAAAATAAGTGAAGCACCAGGTGGGGATTACAGTAAGTCCTAGAATCTGCAGAATCTAGATCTAAATCCCAGAACTGCAGAATGCTGCAATCGGCTCTTTGTCCTTTTGAAATGGGGGAGGGACGGGGCGGGGGGAACACGGGCGATGACAGTGATGGGGTGAAATCCGTCTCCTCAGGGCAGATCTGGCAGAACGGCCTGGACAGAGCCAGGGCCTGTTCCCAGGGGGCTGGACGATCCCTATCGAGCACCGTGCATTCGGTGCTGTTGGCGCAGGTGGTTTGAGGAGGAGCCTATAACCAATGATTCATTGAACAGTTTTGGGGAGTTGCGCTGTATTTGTTCTTCTTGTTGTGTCATTGTGATTCCTCTCTTCGCCATTTTGCTAGGGGTAGTGGAGCCTGTGAACAACATAAGCTGTTTGGTATACGTTTGGAAAGCATGGCCCTTCACGTCCCACTGCTCAGCTAGAGCAATCGGCTCCGTTGGGCTCTGGGAGCTTCCTGCTGCCAGCCGTGTGCTGCTTCTGCCCGTGCCACATCCAGCCTGGGGGCTGGCTGTACCTGCCCTCCTCCTCGTGGAACAGACGCCACTGGAGGCATTGCCACCGGTGCTCAGCTGGGCCCTAAAGGAGAGGAGCGCCTGGTCCTGCGTGTGTAAAGGCAACGCGTACATGACCACTGAGGAGCGTTTTAAAAGGCTCATGCTCATAAATTTAACATTTCGTTCCAAGAAGGACAGCTGTCACGCAACAGAAAAGCAGACAGAAACAATTGAACACGTCTGGACTGACAGCACAGTCTACGTGTGGTGTTCAGTAGCGTGTCAGACTGAAGGCAGCGTAAGGAGTTGTCATGGCTTTCTACAGCCTGCTATTGCTTCTGCGGCAAAGATTCAGAACTTGAAAACTCTCCATACTTCACCTGATGTGTTAAATAGGCTATCATGACGTTCCCAGTGGGTAGGGAGCATCTGTAATTTGGCTCCCAGTCACAGCATAGTGACTCAGTAACAGGCACAGGGAAAATACTTGCTGTAGCTGGAACAGAAACCTGACTTCTTTTTTTTTCCCCCCTTTCCTATCAGACTAGAATGTGGCTTTTCTGCAGTTGTGAACCCTGGCTTGCAGTAAGGGGGAAAGGTTTAAGCTGTGTTGCATCCGGCACCCAGCCATCCTGGTGTACTGCGAGTGGCTCAAAGGCAGACACTTCTGCCAGGCTCTTGCCGGGCATTCAAGCTGCGCTTCACAACGTTCCTGCTCTCTCCCTCTTACCCCACTCACCGACGCTGTCAGTGCCACAGAAGGCTAGCCAGAGTCCTCTGCGCAGCTATCTTCTTATTTATGCATGGCCTGCTTAAACTACTGCCAACCTTTATTTTATGTGAGGGTTGAAGTTACATTCACTTGTCAGCTGGTTGGCTTAGGGGGAAGGGGCATCTACCTGAGCTGGAAAACAAAACTCAGACTGGCTTAAGTCTTTTTCCAGGGAAAAACTGAGTGACTTGCACACGGAGTTCCTCTCAAAGGGGTTCTTCCCTTCCGTTCTAGCCCACATTTTCCAGCGCTGGCCATCTATCTGGGAGGAGGAGGAGTGAGCCCATTGTCAAGCATTAGCCACAACTGCTTGTCCTGGAATAAATACTCCATTGTGAGACTCTGAGGGCTGGTAACTGGGGTGGAGCCGGTCTTTCAATGTTGTGTCATCCTGTCCTGTTCAACAGCATTTTCCTAGCGATTATGGAGTCACGATAGAAGGTGCTCCTTTCTGGCATGCTATGAGAGGGTGTTTCCTCCTCTCTTCACCTCCTAAGTCATACAGAGTCCATGCTGTGCAGAGAAAGGTGAAATGACATATTTTCCTATGGAAAAATAATAGGAATGGAAGGCCACTCAGTTTTGGTAGTTTCAGGAGGACGTAAGCAGTGATGATACCTTACTAATTCTTTGCCTGGTTTCTTAAAACACAGACAGGCAATGATCTGCAAACTATGTGGAGGCTGAGAAATGGCAGGAACAGATAATTTGATAGATATAAAGGCTAAATATAAATACAGCTATATGCGCTGTGGCTACATATAAACCTGCAGAGTGCATGGTAGCTGCAAATGAGAAAGTTCAATAATCGGAAGTAGTGATCCTGAAACAGAACCAGATGTAGCATAGATGGTAACCTGAAAAGTAGACTATCCTGGATGCAGCATGCACCAGTTAACTGTCCTTTTCTGAGTATCTGGGCTAGCCCCCTGAGATACCACCGGTACTATTACCACAAGAAGTTCCTTTTTCTTGTTGCCATGGATTTCTTGCTAATCTTGGTAATCAGATTTTGATTTTGTTCAGATAGGTGAACATGGCTTAACATGTATTTTGATGTGTCTGTTAATTTTTTATTGTAGATAGGTGTGTATTGATCAGTTCTTGTGTCAATGACTGAACTCATTAGACAGTTATGATCCAAGATCATGAGTTCTTGCTCTTGTGATTTGTGTAGCTGCTTCCATATTCTAAATGTAGTGTGGATAAGCTTTTGTGGCAGGTACTGATCCTGCCTCCAACTCAGCCAGGGAGGATTTTGCTACGAATTTATGTGTAGGATTGGATTAACAGTAGCAGAGCTGAAACCAGGTCTGTTCAAGCCTCTGCTGCAAGTAAATTTGTGTGTATGTGTGCCTATATATATCTTATATATATGGTGACACACTGATCTCAAGCAAGAAATACAGAAGGGAGTTCCTGCATAAAACCACTCTGAACCCACTTAACACGGTGTTGTATTTCCTTTTGTGTTGTGCCATCCCATTGAGGAACAGAGAGAGGCTGGTAAACTGTGGACCAATTTCCTTTTCTTTGGAGAGACAACAAAGAAGAATGAGCTGAAAAATGTCTCCCTTCATGTTACCCCAATCTCCATGGCAGTGAAGGATCACATTAGTACAAGCTCTCCTTTGGAGGACACAGGAGAACACAACACTGATACCAGCGTAATGAACCCAGGTAGACACACGGGGGGACAGACCCTGCTCCTCTTTGCTAGTGATTCGCACTCCTCCTCTGTGCAATGCATGGATATGGAATGCATAAGGGCGAGATGCTAAGAGTGGGGCTGCGTAAGCGGGGCTGTGTATGTGCAAAGTAAAAGCCATCATCACACCCTTATCCACAGCTTTGACACAGGAGAAGTTCATTCCCTTTCCATCAACAGACTTCTCCATCAAACCTGGGGGCTAGCTGTATGGTGAGGCACGCGAAAGCAGAGAGGGGAAAAATGTCAAAGAGAAAAGTAGGTATCGTGGGCTTCCCTGCGACGGTGTTTTCCTATCCCAGCCCCCGCTGCCGGACTTCCCCCTGGGTGCTGCGGACAGGCTGGTAACATGCACAGGTTCCCTAGGATCTTCTTTGACCTTTGTTCTCTTCCTGACATTTCTGCTCCGATAAGAGCTTGTGACAGATGTAGCTTGGCCTAGGTTGTATTTTTTAAGTTGCACGTTGATATCATCGTGAATACGGAAAAGCAACGTATGCTAATGAAGAGTATTTAAGAGCAGTGGGATGGAAGGCATGTTAGAACTAAAACAAGCCTGGATTCATGTCCTGTGTGGGCAGTTCTGCTATCAAGAGTCAGGATTGAGATATGATTTCAGCTTCCAAGAAAGATCAAATTAATTAGGTCCTAGACTGAGTATCTACTGTAGGTAGATAATTGCTGGCTTAAAATGGGAGATTCCTCTGCCTCTCTTGAGAATGGAAATCAGGTCAGATGAGGAAGCCTGAATTTTAATGTCCTATTCCAAGGAAAGTTTTTATTCCATGACATCACTCTGATATCTGATAGCCTAGTCCTTTCTTATTAGAGAAAAATGTTTGAAAAGAAGTTTCAGTTTCCATTGGTGTCAGATATCTGTTTAAGTTACCAACATTTTCATGTAAAGTGAAATTACACAGGAATTTATTTTGCTAACTGGACTTTTACAGCTTTACTGTAACTCAACTTTATATTTCCTTGCTGTTTTACTATTCTGTAGTCATGTTCTGTTACTTTCCATTTTACCTGCCCCCACTGCCCATTCACCAGCTTTCCCACAAATGCCCTTTTCTACGTGGAACATCTGCTGTTAAGGTTTTAACAATCCCATTTTTCCTTCTCCTCAAGGCACACTCTAAACATGAGGCCAAAAGTAACTGTCAACCAGTAGCAAATAGCTGTGTGGCCCCTAAGCAATTGCTGACGCTTCTCTGATTTATACTGCTTTTAAGCAAGTAAAAATTATGTAACTGTGTATGTAATGCCTCTTTTTACTATTGTTATATTTGTTCCGTCTTGTGATATTTATTTTTGTTTCTTTGCAGAAAAGGTGTTTTGTTACGTATTAATCAAAATCACTTTTTTGTAAACCACAATGCCTGTGGCAGAAAACAAAGGAATTTCAATACTGCTGTGGGCCATCTAAGCACCACTGAAATACTTTTAATAATTAGTACTGAGAACTAAAATTCCACCTGAGGTATTTTCCAAAATGGGAGAAAAAAGGAACTGTTTCCTGTAGGGTAACCTGTTAATCATTTTGGGGGTGGGGTGAGTGTAGTTTATAGTTTGGCTATGATTTTTTGTCAAGTCCCACAAATGAAAAAGCTCAGAATTATCTACAGACGTTATGCAGAGTTCACAGTTACATATTCTTCCTGTCACCATGAGTGCTGAAGTGCACAACTGGCTACCAGGCACTGTCATTCTCTTGCTGAGTATAATTGAGGTTTTCTTCTTCCTCTTGACCTTACAGAAGTAGGCAAACAGGCAAGAGATGCCCGGGAAACCATGCCAGTTTCTTCAGGTCTGAGAAACAGATGAATCTGCCTCGTGTTTTTACCAGATGCTTTTGTTCTTCCAGTGGATGAGCTGGTTCTTCTGCCCTGCAGGGGAAGCATCACTGGGTGCTATCACTGCTCTTGGTTTTCTGTAAGCTCTTTCTCAGCATGACCATTTGTCACTCACTCACCACATGTCTTCACAGCCAGGTCGTGTCCACCCTGACTCGGTATGTTTCTGAAGAATGCAGTGACATACAGCGTGCCTCCGTGTGTATTATCCCTGCCAAAAGCAGTGGTTTTCATGCTTTGCTCTGCTTCTGGTTTCTTTTTCTAGCAGTCAGGGCACCTGACGTTTCACAAGAAAACTGCAGTTGTAAGTAACATTTGTACAAGTTCTGTAAAGGTTTGAAAACCTGAGAAATTGAAATTACTGATCTTAAAGGTCTTTTCCAACCTAAACGATTCTATGATTCTGCTGTTCCTTGAGTGAAATCTTGGCTACAACTTGAAGTACATAGTTCCCACCAAGTTCAGTGAAGGCAGATTTTAGTCCTTGTATTGTTGTTTCTGACAGGTTTTTTATGTCTGTCTTTTTAAATTATCGTCTTTCTGTGTCTTCTCCAACAAAAATATCTTTAAACTAAGACGTTTTCACATCTTACATCTCTGAACCTGGAATTTCCTTCTTTGCATCTGTAAGCACTCAGATCCTTATTATCTGGTCATGTAGTGGCTGGACAATTTTGCTGGGGTTTTTTTTTTTTTTTTTCCTCTCCTACTCTCCTTTCAAGGGGACTTTCAGACTGCCCAGATTTTGATCAGCCTCTCTGGTGCAGCTACCTGAAAGAACAGTACCGATGCTGCTCTGGCTGCTGCCCTCAGTGTCACTGAACCTGTCAGTGCTGGCGTAGGTGGAGATTGCTTCTGTCTTTGCTGGGAGGCAAACATGGAGAGCATGCATGGTCTTGAGGGAAGGTAGGTTCCAGGGATAAAGCCTGGGCTTTCTTATCGCTCGCTAGATAGTGCAATTGAGAGGAAAATCCTCCTGTGAATTCATTAACTCACCTTACCTAGGAAGAAATTGTGGCCTAAGTGGCCCCAAATGTAAAGCAGGAATAATGCTGCAAATTTATATGGAGTTGCTTTGCTTTTACCATGGAAGAGAATACCTGTCTCTTTCTCATCTTTCTTTCTAGACTTGGAGGAGACAGCAGCAAAGGAGAACTAGCTCTTAATTTCTGCTGCTTGTTTGTGTTGCTGATGAACAACATTCCCCATATGCTAGCTCTTCAACACCATGTGGGCTCCTGTGGTAGTGAGATGTGAGCTGCGCATCAGTTGAACTGAATCTCTCTCTCTCCAGTTGCATCCCTGCTGCTTGGCTTCATATCCTCCACTTGTGTAGTCCAGGTGAATTATTCACATGCTCCACGGAAACGACACGATTGTGGCCCATTGGCTCTTCTGCTTCTCCCACCCATCTTTCTGTAAGGGATGTGTCTGCCTTGAAGACATCTTTGCTCTAAAATCCCTTATGTTGAAATGGTTCATGTGTCACAGAGGAAAATAATGGACCCTGGTTTGCAGGAAAGAATTCCTATGGTGTAAACGGTGTTAATCTTATGTTATGATGTTGATACTTGGAATATCTGGATGGTATAGGTAGGTTCAGTTTTACTTCTGGATCACCTGTCCAAAATGAGGGCACTTCTCATTACAGATCATAAATTGCTGATTGTGTAGGGAGGCAGACTGAAGAAAGACAGGAAGGCTGTCTTTTCTATGGAAGTGGAACTGGGTCATTCCTATTTCCATTTTGGATCAAATTTGAAAGACTGCTATGGTTTTGAATTTGTTCAAATGTAAGAATTGCTATGGATCATATTTTCCAAGCTGTATGTCTCATGTACTTAGATACAATTCTGTACAGCGTTTGATTGACTTAAGAATGCTGTTATGTACTGCATTCATTTTAGTCCATTTGGTGTGAGACTGGGATGCTTAATGCCTCATATTTATCTTACAACTACAAACATGCTTCCAGCTGGCCAGTCCATCTCCCATGCTGATTTCACTGGGGACGTTTGTTAAGAATGGGGTCAGAGTCCATGTTTACACATTTCCTCTTCAGTTGTTTGTTTAACTATCCTCTGCATTAATTCTGTTCAAAAGAGAGATTTTCATGACCGAACAGTATTTTCTTCCATGCTGAGCTCCTCTGATAGCAAGAATCAGGAAGTTCTAAAGGAAGCAGCCAGCTGGGTTTTTAGCTTTGGGATGCCTAGAACTCACAATTGTGACTTTTTTCTTTGTTTTTTTCAGAATAAATAAGATGTTTAATTTTTAGTTATACATTAAGGATCTAGTTACGTACCCTGTACGTATGCATGGTTCCCACTGACTTCTGTGGGAAGCTTTGTTGGAGAAGAAATGCAGAATTGAGTTGTCTTACCAAAATCTTTCTTCATCCACAATTAAGACGGTGCATTATTTTGCCCACCGTATCTCAAGCTGCTGGTGGCTTGACCTTGAAGTCTCTGTGCTTCCTGTTGTCAGCATTAGGCTCCACGGACTCTGGGAGTGCTCATCCTTACGGGCAACTCGTGACTACGTGTTTGTGGCCTTACCTGCAGTGGATTTATTCCCTTGTCACTGCTGTAGTGCAGAACAGAATCTGAGCGGCTTGCCTTTGCACTGTTGTAGTTGTTCATCGATTTCTCAGTTAACAAATACATTTAAAAATGAGACAGATCACGCAATGGTAAGTGTAATTTCTCAGAAGTTCTGTGAAAGCTTGTATTCTTCTTTTTATGAACCAGTTGAAAATGGACAAAAGCTTGAGCATTTTGTGAATTGTATGCTGTTTGTTGACAGCCCTGTACTATCCAAAGAAAAGCCCATGGAGGCAAGAACGTGACCTGCTATTGCTGTTACCAGATTATTACTGCTTTTTTTTAGCTTGGATTTCTTGGCTAGAGTTTTGGAGGGAGGACGGGACACCCCCCACACCTTCTCCCAACCTCTTTGCCCCTTCAGTTCTTCCTTTGCTGTTGTAGCTCTGAGGAGCGTACCCGGTTCCTTTTTTCAGAGCATTCACATGAGGGGTGGTGCATTTTTCACATTCCTCTCTCACCCTCCACCAAATCACCTTGCAATCACGAAATTTGCATTAGATACAGCAACAAATTGGTTACTCTGTAAACAGACATCCAGATGGCCTAAGGCATATGAACTGGTTTGTATTACATATTGCTTGTGGCTGGTAATTATTGATTTGTTGTTACGAAATTTGCCAGGCCAGGAGTAGAATTATACTGCTGGTAACAGCATCCACATTAAAAGTCAAATGATCCTTGGCACTGGAAATCTTGCCTCTGGGTATGCTCTGTCCCTCCTTACAACACAGTTCTTGTCATTGTCACTGTGCAGCGTCTTTAGACAGGGCTCTGTTGCTGAATCCTTACTAAACAGAAGGATATTCTAGCTCTTCCTTCATTTAGTTACACCTTCCTTTTTTTTTTGCAAATTTGTCCCAGCTTGAAACTGAATTAGCTGCTACTCCTCATTGAAAGCCCACATGGTTTTCGGGCATAGTGTACTAGTTTCCTGTCAAGAGCAGAGTTGGAATATGTTAACTATTTCACAGCCTTGTCTTTTACTATACTCTAAAGATTCTTTTACTTCCTGAGATTTGACATGGACCGTTTCGTTTTGTCCACATAGTTACTGAAAACATTCATGATACGTTTTTCTAAAAGAATTTGACAGTCTGGATTTCGGAAGGGAAAACAAATTTTAAACTTATATTCTACATCAGATCTTTTTGCTTCAAAACAAGCAAGAAAAATCTTTATTGCTTTTTCCAGGAGCAAGTCATATTCACTTTTATAGATGGACCTTCACTTGTGTGCTCAAAGTTGACACAAATTGTGAATTCCTTTTCACCACTTCAGTTTAAACTCTATTATGAAGTATTAAAAAAAAAGGTGCAAGACTGTGTGCTGATGCATTTCTCACTGAAGCGCAGAATATACAAGAAGTGAAGAGCAGCTGTATTTTTCTTGTGTCATTGAAATGATACCAAGTACATTAATGAGAGGAGAAATGGTTTTACCATAAATACATTAATTTATGGAGGTTTTGCAGCAGCCTCTGTTAAATTGGTTTTATTTCCATGGCAACTCTTTCTGGTTCCTGGATAACTTTGTTTCAGTAAATGTAAGACCAAAGGGAGCGGAAGATAGGCCTTGCTGTGTAGTAATAAGTGGGCAACTAGAATAAATTTCCATATCATGAACAGATAAATATAGGCACTTAACCTTGTTGTGTAGGGAATGTAATGTTACAGGTTGCTGAGAACCAAATGTCAGCAAAAATAAACAGGTAATTGAGAGTGAGAGCCTATTGATAGTGCCAGTTCATCCATGCTAAAAGCACATACAGCATCTCAGCTGCAGGAAACATAATACCTTGCTTTTTTTTTTTCTTTCTTTCTGCTGTGAAATTTTATTGTGTTTACTCATGTGACTAGAGCTAGGTACTGTTAACCTATTCTATAAAAAACCCTCTTGCTCCTGTTTCTGCTTCAAATTTGAAGTTGGCTACCGTGCAATTAGAAAGCCGAGAGACAAGTTTACCAGGACACCGTTTATTTCAGAGACACATCGTGTACGGGTTTAGGAGGTTGTTTTGTTTTTCTGAAGACATGGAAGTAGTCCGGTTTGAATGCAAAAGACTGGGTTGTTCCATAAAACTGTAAGAACCGCAAGCTCAGGGTTGATAACAAAACTTTTTTTTCCCCCGAATCAGTAAAATAAAATTCCAATCTTTTTCACATATGCCTTTCCTCTCAAAACTATAATGTAGCATCTTACAATAATTTGTGTGCTTAGACTTGACTTGATAAACGTCTTTTTTTTTGTAAATGGTTAAAACTGTGGCCAGAGTTGACTCACCTTGAGTAAATTAGTTATCGCTTGTGTTAATATTTAATGGCAAGGTACCAGGCTGTACCCTGTTACTTTCAGAACACTCCCATATTGTTTTGAGAGATAATGCATCTCCTGCCTTAATACCAGGTACGTGGGATAGAGCGTGCTCTGTGGCCTCCAAGGGCCGGTGCTTCTGTTGCATTTGTCTCTGTGTAAAGGCTGTGATGGATCCTAACAGTGCAAACGTTAAGATTCCGAGAGCCCAATTCTGGTCTTGCTCATAGTGATTAGAAAAAAGCTAGCTATAAATTAGATCAGAAAAAAATAGAAATAAATTAGAAATAATTCTAGGTAGTTATCTGTATCTCATTGTGAAAAATATGCTGACCCTTCTGAAGCTGGCTTGAGGTCCAGGGACTAGCACAGCCCTTAGATTTCATATTTCACTTTTTTCATGTCTGTCTTTTAAACTGCCTTTTTCTGACATCTTCTGATGTCATCCTGCGACCAGCTGCGCCTCTGAGGTGGGCTGCTTTCTGCTGCTGCTTCCCCAGCCCTGGCCGCTGCTCTGCCTCACCTGCTGCTTCCCTGGCCACCACCGGTGTCCGTGCTGGCTCAACACACTATAATCTTTCTGCGAGCGAGACATTGCTAAGAGAAATACTTTAGAAGGCACCTCTGTGCTGCAGAAACAGGGATCTGAAAAAACACCACAGTAATTTGTAGACTCATACTCTTTGGCATTTAGCTAAGCTTCTTTGATTTCTCCCCCGCCTCCCTTTGTTATGTTGTTAATACTTCAACAAGAGGACAGAAAGTGCATTCTCTGTAGAGGGGAGCACCATGGCTGCTGACCTCCACCACCGCTGGGTGCCAGCCTCCAGCGCTGACATTTCCATGGCCAGGGCAGCATTGCTCAGCCTCCTCGCTGTGACCGGGAACGCAGCTTGGCGCCCGGCTTGTGTCCCTCTGTGCTCCCACCACCCCTGAGAGCAGGAGGCATGGCGTGGGCTTGTTGGCAGCGATGCTCACTCATCTGTGCAGAGGATCAGGGGACTGATCTGGCTGAAAACTAGTTATTTGTTCACTGTTTTTTAATTTCCACCACTGGGCTAGTTTTCATCCATGTTAGTTCTCTGATCCGGTCCAGGCAAGGCCACAGGAATGCCAGGACCAATATCAGGGAAGAAGCAGGAATATGTAGCTGCAAGTAGAGAACGGGACTGAATCTCCAGCAATAAGGTGCAGTTAGATCAGTTTAAGTCAACTGTAAAATTGCACCTTGAGACTGCGAAGCTAACTGCCGTGGTATGGGGCCTCCATGCAGTAACATCAGTCAGTAGTCAGTAACATTAAAGCTTTATGGATGGCTCTTTTCGTTAAGATAACTTTTCCCAATCATATTCAATTAGTCTCTGTGAGTTTAAGATAAAACGAGGCAATGCTGCCTGCAGCTTGTTCTGCACAGGAGGTCTGAATCTGGCCTAATTAACAAGATGCTTCCTCAGGAAGACGTTGCTGGCCTTGGTGGAATTCAACTCCTTTAAAATGAGTGTGAATGAGAGCCAGGTGGGTGCAGGGACTTTACTGTTGGGAGTTGGTATGTTGAGGTGCTCCCAGCTCTTGCTTACAGGAGAAATCCCTGGACACGTTCACTGCAAGTTGTTCCCGCTGCTATTCTGGAAGGTAGGAGCAAAACCCAGCATTTCTGCTGGTGGTGGAAATGTGTAAGTTGTGGTGTTCTCAAGGTGCTCTTTCTATTCCTCTGCTGTTCTGGTTGTCCCTGTATGCTGTGCAGTGTGCCCTGGTAGCATCCATGAGCCAGCCCCTCTGCCTGCCCTCCCTCTTGCCCCATTGGTAGGCGATCACAGAGCAAATAAGGCCAAGGTGGGCTTTTTCATTTGTTCTTGCCAAAGGAATGGCAGTGGCTGTGCAGTGTGGTGGCTGCCTACCCTGGAAGTGGGGAAGTTGTCCGATGTTCCCTGCCCTGGGAAGGGGCAGCCTCAACACACAGCTCTGGTGGGTTGTACCTCAGCTTGGGTTCCATAATCAGATTTGCTCATGGTCAAAACATGTATTGGCATTGGGTTTAACGAAATTCATGTGAGAGGTGAGTTAGCAGCAGGATACTGCTTTGGAAACTGCCAAAAACTTAACTGTGGTGGGGTGTCCTGCCTTGGTTTGCCTCATGTAGAGGTGGCTTTTTGTTTTAATTCTTTTTGAGGTATCTCTCTATTTTCCCTTTCGGACTACTAGCAGTCTGGGGTGATTTTGGGAACCAAGAATGGACTTACATATATGGTACTAAGGGTTATTTTTAATAGTTTCAAGTTCAATTGTGTGAATCAATTTTATTGCTGTATGTTTGTTAGCTTGTTGGTAGCTAATCCTTACATCATTTAGAGCAGCTGGGAATAACTGTTTTCAAATTTAGTCAGGCATCTTCCTCTTCTTTTCATTGGGGGAGATTAAAATTTTTTTAAATGGTGAATATATTTCAAAACTTCAGTAAACCTTATAGCTTGGTTGTGACAAAGGAGGTTCTTCTAGATCATCACCAGTATGTGTCATAATGCCATGCCAGGTTGTGCTTAATTGACCTGACAGGGGATTCTCCTCGGCTCCTCTGACTGTCATTACTGTATGACCTCATGCGAGTGCTTCAGCTGCTGTCACACCCTTGCCTTTTTGAGTAAAAGTATTATATACGCTTGCAATGTAATTATCTATAATAACTCAAAGCTACCTGACCTGCTACTTGAAGTGTCATCTTAATACAATGAGGTCTCTATACCCAGCTTCATCTTCGTATTCTGCTGTTCACTGACTTGCCAGTCTCTGTAATTCGAGTGTAGAGCTCATCCTTTAAATTTGACAACAGCATTGAAATGTGCTAAGCCATTTTAGATGTGCATGTACGGGGGATAAAATCGCCATTTTTCCAGAATTCAAGAGCAGGAGGAGGTCTGGTTGCATAGCTGTTTCGTCTTTTGCTCACATGCTCAGAGCGACACTTACGCTCGCAGGTTGAACCAGGTGCTCCCAGGCACAGCAGGTCTGCACTTTGACTTTGTTAGAACTCCTGGTTTTTAACGGCATGCTTTTCTTAGGTTTTTTTTGTCTGTCTTTAAATGGAAGTCACTGATGTGCATGATTTTTTCCTTAGTGTTTTAATAAACCATTCCACTTCATAGAATGCTACTTGTCAAAGCATCACAAACTAGTGCAAACATTAAATCTTCCCACCTTTCTGTGATATAGGCTGCATTCCTTCTTTATAACTGGGTACAACTTAAGGACAGTGCTGTCAAACTTGGATTTCTAAAATTAGTCACCTATAATTTTTATTTAGGCAACAAAGTAAGTGACCTAAATTTCAAGGTGCTGAATATCCCAATATGCTAAATGAAACTTTGGGGGTTTAGTATGTGAACTGCAACCAACTTTCAGTATGAACAGCAACTGGAGTAGTTAAATGTTTTTCAAGAAACGCTTGCAGCCCTCAAGCAGAAATCTTTCATCCCCACTACCTCTGCAGTTAGTTATGTTAGTAACTTCTTGGTACCTAGTCTGGCTCCATATTCTTGCACTGTTTCTGTGCAGTCGCTATGCTGTGCTGCTCGCACAAGAGCATTCTGTTTCTTTCTGAACACACTGCTGTTTTCGCCGATGGTAAAGAGCCACCTTCCTCAAAGCTAAGGGAGAAATTACATGCAGCTCATCCAGTTCTGAGGAAGCCTTCCTCTTCAGAACAAGCTCAGGTGATGACTTTCTGTTTAAAGCCTGAACTTGCCAGATGACATTGCACATCTGCTCTGACTTTTGCATTGTGGATGCCACGGAATTCACCGAGGGATTCCTGTGCTTGTTCAGCCATGTTATGCTGACAGGAGTCACTAGGAATGCACTGGGTTTTGCTTTATAGATTCAAATGGTGAGAAATCTGCTGCCAGTCTTGATGGTCTGTACTCAGGGGCTATTTTCCCCCTGTTCTGCTTGAAAACGAGATCTTTTTAATACTGCTGATAGACCAGAGAAACAATGCTTCCTTAGTGGTGGCACATTCTGGTGATATCTGTAAAGATGTGCAGACAGATGTCTTCAGAACTGTTGTTAGTCTTTAAAAAGTAACAAATATGGAAGATTTAAGGGAAGGACTTTTAAAAAAGCAATCTGTTTTCTTGATTGTCCCAACTGTTATCCCCAAGAACATGCACTTCTGTCATATATACAGCAATCATTACAATGTAGTAACAATAATGGGGGAAAAAAAACCCAAAAATAAGACAATAGTATGTTTAGTTCTGCATGATGTTCTAGGGCATATCATACAAAGGGTTTGCTCCTAAGTTATTTTTCAGTTGGAGTGCTTCTACTCAAAAGGTATAGATATGATCGTATGTATAGGTATACCTCGTAAGTATTATGCATAGAAAAGCAAAATTACATTTTTAATTTCTTGCTGATTAGATATTTTAGCTTTGCTCAATTATACTTCCTAATACTCCTCATACTTCCAAAAACTTGTGTAGCTCTGTTTTATATTGAGGCTATACAATAAAATGAGAGTTGGGTTGCAAAACGTGTGGAAGAAGGGAAGGTTTGTATTCTTGCCATAGAAGAAGTTACTACTTGAGTTGTCTCAGCAGGCAGGTCAGCATACTCTGCACCCACCTGTTAGACACAGTATCCTCTAATACCATAATACCTCTTACTCCCAAGAGTCAAGCATTCCTTCTAATCCAGGGCTTACAGGAAAAAGTTATTAGTCATTCATTGTGGCACACCCATTGCCTATTGAGAAATATTTTTAGAAAGAAGCAGAAGTCCACAGCATGGCTCACAAGAGACTGTTTTGAAATACCTGGCTATATGCACACCCATGCCTGCAGCCTTTACTAGAGGAAACTTTTTAATTACATCAATGGGAGTTGTGCAAAGTTGGGCAACAGAGGATAGCCTCTTAAGGACTAATGGGCTGCCTGTTGGGCTAGTGAATTTCCTATTTTCAAAGCAGGAAAATTCATGTGCTGAGTAATACTGAAACCAAAACATCAAGATACATAGCAGCTTTGGAAGCAGACATAAAACTTTACAAGATTTTTGTAGACTTAGCAAGATAATTTGGGATAGCTCAGTGTTAAAGGAGGTGTTTGCTTTAATGCTCAGCAGGTGTGTGTGGCACCTGAAACATTGGACATGTTTGTACATGCACTCTGTGGAGCCGGAGCATGGCTTGCCGGGATGGTGTATGCTGGAAGAGGAATGGGAAGTGCCTCAACTGGCTTGATATGGTCTATGGCTGTACCTGCAAAGGGGCCCCAGAACTGGCACTGACTTCCAGTGGGTGTTGGGATGCCTGCACTGGAGCCGTGGCCACCTTGGGGTGCAGGGAGAGGGAATTCCTCCCATGGGGGTGGATTTCAGAGTAGCAGGTGGCTGCGAAGCTGGCTGCTGGAATATGTTGTTGGCCAGGATGAGGAGTGGGTCGTGCCTTGATCCTGTCAAAAAGGAAGAGGGAATTTTGGAGGTTGTAGTAAATCAGCGTGCAGAGGCACATTTTAAAAGCGGAGCAAACGTGACTGCTTTTGGACCATAGCCATAGAAGAAGCTGGGGTGTCCAGTTCTTAACAACAGGTCATTAAAATGCCTCCCCAACATGAGGAAAGTCACAGGCCGTCCTCAGCCTGAGGGCATTTTAAACCACAACTCTCACTCCATGTGAACCCCCTTATCAGTAGGCTGATCGTGCTGGAAGCGCTGCCTTGGCTTATGTGCGACTTCGAGTAACAGAAGGGTTTGAGAAGTGCAAGGCGGCAGCAGAGCAGCAGCTAGCCCAGGATGCTGTACCCTGCTGATCAGGGCTATGGTAGCAATTGAAACCTATTCTGTGTGAAGGCTCGAGACTTCCCCCATGTAGCAATATGATAGTAACAGCATTTTCTTACCCTGGACTGGACAGCGGATTGGGTTACTGCTGCAGAACACTGCTAAGCCATAATGCTTGTATCTTACTCTAAAAGATTGAGTTGGAGAAGCAGGGAAAGCCACTACCTTGCTGTTGCGAGTTTGTGTTATGAAGAAATACCTTCACTCTGTGCTGGTTGTAATATAAACTTCTAATAATGCTCTTTTTGTTGTTTAAAGCAGGGGAGAAAAGCTTTTTTCTCCCTGTAGTGTGTGAGTGTTTGGGAAGTACCTCTAAGTGGAGAAGGAATCACAGCTTTGACCCTAAACATTTTGGAGAATTATAATGTTAAAGGCATGTTTTTTATATCCAGTAAGAGATTTGAGAGGCATGTTTGTTTTTCAAGTTTGGCCAACTCCACAAGTATGATTCAGACACAGAAGAGTGAATCTGTAAAAAAAACTTAATCCATTTACTGTTCAAGAAAAGTCTTCATTGAAGTCCCATCAGAAGGCATTACTTTAATTAAACTGTACAATGAGTAGTTTTCTACTACTAAATAAAATGTGATTTCATTGGAGAGAGGTTCTTAGTATGAAACTGTTTTCATTTTTATGTTGAAAATACTGTTTTGCAAGCTACAATATAAACTTCAAAGAAAATCTCCAGCATGATTTAACTGATTTTTAGAAACAACTTTATACCATTTCAGAATTCCTCATAGCTAACTACTACACAATGCTGCAAACAATATGATTAAATTAATACCTTAAGTTATGTGAATAATGTCTGGATACACAGTGCTCTTTGTGCAGTAACACTGGATGTTTTAAAATGTGTGGTAAACCTAATGCAATTGTACTTTTGTTGTTGCTGCTTTCAGACATGGGCCATAATACAGCTGACGCTCTGTGTGTGCTGACTGAGGCCGTGAAGCTGCTGCGCTCTTTGCTGATGCGTTCTCAGTCAGTGCTGACCCTGACAAAGTTCTGGCACCTAGGAAAAACAGCCTGTCCAGATCTGATGTGAAGGAGCGTTCTCAACTAATTAACTTAAAGTATTTTCTCTCCTCTTCCGTTTATGGATTAGGCATGCAGGTACACTGTGTAGTACGAGGAGAAACTCTTGCTGGAGATTTTAATCTGCTTCTGTACATAGACTTCCCTGAGAATTGTTTAGTTTGAAGTATGTCTGTCTCTGTTAACTAATTTGGCTCAAAAGTTGTTTGTTTTTATAACACTAGTTCATGTATACTGTTATACGACTTAAAAAATGAAAGGCAGTAGAAAAAGAGCAAATAACAATTGATAAATTGCAGTAAAGACTTATTCAAAACCATTAGTCTGCAGACTTTAAATAAACTAAAAAGTATAGAAATGGAAGAGGTGCACTGATGTCTTAACCTAATTTTAAACAAAATGCTTTAAGGTGTTCAATTTCAAAAATTACTCCATAATGACTACATGTTATTTTCCTCTTGCCGAAGAATGACACTAAAAATTTGTCTTGCACAGTTAGGGAACAGAAAAAAATGAGGAAAAATTTGGCTCAAACTTTTAAATCTCAGTCAGCATGGTGAGAGAATCAGACGGGTGCTGTGGCACACCCCAGAGTTATTAAATCTTTGTGCATCTGTAGGTGTCTGTGCCTCTTGAACTGGTCTCTTCAGTCCTGATTTCTATCGCACAGGGGCAGTAAATGCAGTATCAGCAGCGTCCTTCCCTTATGCAGAGGGGAGAGGAGAGGACCTACCTTCAGTCAAAGATGACTGCGGCTCTCCTAAGAGCTCTGCTGCTTTCTGTGGCAAATGATCCGGCCCTGAATTTCTGTCCCCAACAGAGAGTTCAGCATGGCAGAGTTTGGGTATGAATGCGCAGAGTAGAAAGTAGAAGGTGAACCCAGGAATGGGTGAGCTCTGCGGTGAAGCTCTCCGAATGCTCCACATGGCTCTGCTTCCCCGCCAGCCAGCCTCCAGCACTATTCTTTGTGTTTAATGATTTTATTTCATTACTGTGTTTGAAAGGCAGAAATGAAATACTGGAGGCTGATGGGGTTTGCAGTCTGGTCAAATTCAGTAAGGTCTGTGCTTAGCAAGACGTTGCAGCTAAAAGTCATCTTAATGTTTTGTACAATGGCAAAGGGAAATGAAGAGAGTCCTATGAGCACAGCGATTACTCATGCACGGGTAGGAATTCCCATGTGTTTAAGTACCAGGCTGTGTTAGTCTGGTTTTGTGTACTTTAGATATGTGTGTTTACTTCAATTTATTGGCAGGATTGTTTTTGGACTTAACCAAATATTAGTTATATAGTTATATATTAGTTTATAGTTATAAAGTTGAAATGCCTTATTGATGTAGGCAGTACGTGGTTATAAGAGGACTTCGGCTCCATCCAGTACTTTGTCTTTTGTATGATAACACCTGTAATTTCACAGTGTCCAGCTGAAACTTGGTGTGTCATGTTTGTTTCAGATTATGGTTTATACTACCAATTTGGAGTTACTCTCCCTAAATTTTCTCCAGTTCTCTACTAGTGTGAGGAGTCTAGACTAATCCAGCCCTTTGCTTTAATAAAGCAATGTCCTGGTTTCGGCTGGGATAGAGTTAATTTTCTTCCTAGCAGCAGGCATAGTGCTGTGTTTTGGATTTAGTAGGAGAAGAATGTTGATAACATGCTGATGTTTTTAGTTGTTGCTGAGTACTGCTTATGCTAGTCAAGGACTTTTTCAGCTTCCCATGCTCTGCCAGGCGCACAAGAAACTGGGAGGGGGCACAGCCAGAATAGTTGATCCAAACTGACCAAAGGGCTATTCCATACCATATGACGTCATGCTCAGTATATAAACTCGGGGGGGTTGGCCGGGGAGCAGCGACCGCTGCTCGGGAACTGTCTGGGTATCGGTTGTCGGGTGGTGAGCAATTGCATTGTGCATCACTTGCTTTGTATATTATTATTACTGTTATTATTATTATATTGTTGTTATAATTATTTTACTTTATTTTATTTTAATTATTAAACTATTCTTATCTCAACCCAGGAGTGTTTCTCACTCTTACTCCTCCGATTCTCTCCCCCATCCCATCGGGGTAGGGGGAGTGAGCGAGCGGCTGCGTGGTACTGAGTTGCTGGCTGGGACTAAACCACGACAGTCCTTTTTGGCGCCCAACGTGGGGCACTAAGGGTTTGAGATAAGAACAGATTAACTAGAGTGTATTAAGGAGTCTGTTAACAGTTGCCGGTCATGATATTAGTTCATCTGATCTGTACCATGTTCTTTTCTTGGCTGTGCATGTTAAAGCTTGGTGTTGGTCTGTGCATTGCGCTATGCTCTGTAGTGATTAAGGATGTTTTGATTGGGAGGTTCCTTATCAAAATCCTGACCTTGAGCATGGTTTTGTATCTGGGTTTTATACACAAGTCATTACTGTACTTCGGGTACCACCTCATGGAGAGAGTTAGCAATTATACCTTTCCCTCGGAGACGTCTGTTGTGGAGGAACTACAGAATGGCACCTTCATTACCTTATTCTATAATGCTTCCTCCCTCATTACAGAAAGTTTTCAGTATTTTGAACATCCCTGGGCAGTTAAGATACTTCTATTGATACTTCTTGGGAATATTGTTTTGGTTTTGACAAAGGTTAGTAAGCAATTTAAGAATATCATCCAGAGATCTGCCCCAAGGCTGGAGAGTTATGAGTGGCAGGGTGTGTGGGATCGTATGCGCAAGTACCTAGGGCAGTGGGGACCTCCAGTGTTTTGGAACTTCACCCCTGAACAAGTGCAGAATCCTGAAGAACTAGTAAAGTATTTGGAAGAAGTATGTTCTCACCCTGGCAACTCCAAAGAGACACAACTCATTGCAACATGCTGGGGACTGGCTCATGCTTATAGAGCCCTGTTCAACACTATTCAGTACCCTCAAGGGAAAGAGAGGGTCTCTGGATCTGATGACAAAACAACAGGCACTGTGGCTACTCCAACCACAGCCATGAGCACTGTGGCTACTCCAACCACAGCCACAAGCACTGCAGCTACTCCAACACCCACCACAGGCACTGCGGCTACTCCAACCCCAGTGGCAGGCACTGCAGCTAAACCAGAGAACCAACCTGCGCCGGTATCAGTTGCCCCTATACAGAAGAAAAAATACACAAGGAAATCAGTTCGTTTAGTAAGGGATGAAGATGAACCAGGGCCATCACGAGAACCAGAGGAGGAAGAACCCATAAATGAGATGGTGACCACCCGATCCCTATCCCTGAGTGAGCTGCGAGATATGCGAAAAGATTTTGGTCGTCATCCAGGCGAGCACATCATCACCTGGCTGCTCCGATGCTGGGATAACGGGGCCAGTAGCCTGGATTTAGAGGGTAGGGAAGCCAAGCAGCTGGGATCCCTTTCCAGGGAAGGGGGCATTGACAAAGCAATTGGAAAAGGGGCAAAACCGCTCAGCCTCTGGAGGCGACTTCTGTCAAGCGTGAAGGAAAGGTATCCCTTCAAGGAGGATGTTTTATACCGCCCAAGCAAATGGACCACCGTAGAGAAGGGTATCCAGTACCTGAGGGAATTAGGCGTGCTGGAGGTGATTTACAGTGACCTGAATGATGAGCAGTTAACCAAAGACCCAGATGAAGTCAGGTGCACACAATCCATGTGGCGGAAGGTGGTACGGAGCGCACCAGCATCGTATTCCAACTCGTTGGCAATACTAGCCTGGAAAGACGACGAGGCACCAACGGTGGATGAAGTGGCTAGACAACTCCGGGACTACGAAGAAAAGCTCTCTTCCTCCCTACGGGCCTGTGTCTCGGCTGTGGAAAAACTGTCTGAAAAAATATGCCAAGAGTTCCAACAACTCAGAGAGGATCTGTCCTACTCCCCACCTGCACGGACCAGTGTCTCAGCCATTAGGAGTCAACGTCCCTATGCTCAAGAGAGAGGATATAGAGGATACACACCACGGGGCACCCTGTGGTTTTACCTGCGTGATTATGGAGAGGACATGAGAAAGTGGGATGGAAAACCCACCTCAACCTTAGAGGCACGGGTGCGTGAGTTGCAAGGAAAAACTATTAGGAAAGGCGGTTCTCCCAGGAAGATTGCAGCTCCAGTTTCCAGTGAGCAGTTCCCCAGACAGAGTAAGAGGGCTAATTTTACTTCCGACCTTGATCAGGGGACTTTTGATTCACATTTACAGGAAGTGAACAGCGAATACTGTGACCAGTGTTAGAGGGGCCCTGCCTCCAGCCAGGTGGAGGAAAGGGACAACCGGGTTTACTGGACTGTGTGGATTCGATGGCCTGGAACGTCAGACCCACAGGAGTATAAGGCTCTAGTGGACACTGGTGCACAGTGCACGCTAATGCCATCAAACTATAGAGGGGCAGAACCCATTTGTATTTCTGGAGTGACAGGGGGATCCCAACAGCTAACTGTACTGGAAGCTGAAGTGAGCCTAACTGGGAATGAGTGGCAAAAGCACCCCATTGTGACTGGCCCAGATGCTCCGTGCATCCTTGGCATAGACTACCTCAGGAGAGGGTATTTCAAGGACCCAAAAGGGTACCGGTGGGCTTTTGGTATAGCTGCTTTGGAGACAGAGGAAATTAAACAGTTGTCCACCTTGCCCGGTCTCTCAGAGGACCCTTCGATTGTAGGGTTGCTGAAGGTTGAGGAACAACAGGTGCCAATTGCTACCACAACTGTGCACAGGCGGCAATATCGCACCAACCGAGACTCCCTGATTCCCATCCATAACCTGATTCGTCGACTGGAGAGCCAGGGAGTGATCAGCAAGACTCGCTCACCCTTTAACAGTCCCATATGGCCAGTGCGAAAGTCTAATGGGGAGTGGAGACTAACAGTGGACTATCGTGGCCTGAATGAAGTTACACCGCCGCTGAGTGCTGCCGTGCCAGACATGCTAGAACTTCAATATGAACTGGAGTCAAAGGCAGCTAAGTGGTATGCCACAATTGATATTGCTAATGCATTTTTCTCCATCCCTTTGGCAGCAGAGTGCAGACCCCAGTTTGCTTTTACCTGGAGGGGTGTTCAGTACACCTGGAACCGACTGCCCCAGGGGTGGAAGCACAGCCCCACCATTTGCCATGGACTGATCCAGACAGCACTGGAACAGGGTGAAGCTCCAGAACATCTGCAGTACATTGATGACATCATTGTGTGGGGCAACACAGCAGAAGACGTTTTTGAGAAGGGAAAGAAAATAGTCCAAATCCTTCTGAAGGCTGGTTTTGCCATAAAACAGAGTAAGGTCAAGGGGCCTGCACAAGAGATCCAGTTTTTAGGAATAAAATGGCAAGATGGACGTCGTCAGATCCCAATGGATGTGATCAACAAAATAACAGCTATGTCCCCACCAACTAGCAAAAAGGAAACACAAGCTTTCTTAGGCGTTGTGGGGTTTTGGAGAATGCATATTCCAAATTACAGCCAGATCGTAAGCCCTCTCTATCAAGTGACCCGGAAGAAGAACGAATTCAAATGGGGCCCTGAGCAACAACAAGCCTTTGAACAAATTAAACGTGAGATAGTTCATGCAGTAGCCCTTGGGCCAGTCCGGGCAGGGCAGGATATTAAAAATGTGCTCTACACTGCAGCCGGGGAGAATGGCCCTACCTGGAGCCTCTGGCAGAAAGCACCAGGGGAGACTCGAGGTCGACCCCTAGGGTTTTGGAGTCGGGGATACAGAGGATCCGAAGCCCGCTATACTCCAACTGAGAAAGAGATACTGGCAGCATATGAAGGGGTTCGAGCTGCTTCAGAAGTGGTTGGTACTGAAGCACAGCTCCTGCTGGCACCCCGACTGCCGGTGTTGGGCTGGATGTTCAAAGGGAGGGTCCCCTCTACACATCATGCAACTGATGCTACATGGAGTAAGTGGGTTGCATTGATTACACAACGGGCTCGAATAGGAAACCCCAGTCGCCCAGGAATCTTGGAAGTGATCATGGACTGGCCAGAAGGAAAAAACCTTAGAATATCACCAGAGGAGGAGGTGACACGTGCTGAAGAGGCCCCACTGTATAATAAATTGCCAGAAAATGAAAAGCAATATGCCCTGTTCACTGATGGGTCCTGTCGTCTTGTGGGAAAGCATCGGAGGTGGAAAGCTGCTGTATGGAGTCCCATACGACAAGTCGCAGAAACTGCTGAAGGAGAAGGGGAGTCGAGTCAGTTTGCAGAGGTGAAAGCCATTCAGCTGGCTTTAGATATTGCTGAAAGAGAAAAGTGGCCAGTCCTTTATCTCTATACTGACTCATGGATGGTGGCAAATGCCCTGTGGGGGTGGCTGCAGCAATGGAAGCAGAGCAACTGGCAGCGCAGAGGCAAACCAATCTGGGCTGCCGCATTGTGGCAAGATATTGCTGCCCGGGTAGAGAACCTGGTTGTAAAAGTTCGTCATGTAGATGCTCATGTACCTAAGAGTCGGGCCACTGAAGAACATCAAAACAACCAGCAAGTAGATCAGGCTGCTAAGATTGAAGTGGCTCAGGTGGATTTGGACTGGCAACATAAGGGTGAATTATTTATAGCTCGGTGGGCCCATGACGCCTCAGGCCATCAAGGAAGGGATGCAACGTATAAATGGGCTCGTGATCGAGGGGTGGACTTAACTATGGACAGTATTGCACAGGTTATTCATGAGTGTGAAACATGCGCTGCAATCAAGCAAGCCAAGCAGTTCAAGCCCCTTGGGTATAGTGAACGATGGCTGAAATATAAATATGGGGAGGCCTGGCAGATTGATTACATCACGCTCCCACAGACCCGCCAGGGCAAGCGCTATGTGCTCACCATGGTGGAAGCAACCACTGGGTGGTTGGAAACATATCCCGTGCCCCATGCCACCGCCCGGAACACCATCCTGGGCCTTGAAAAGCAAGTCCTGTGGCGACATGGCACCCCAGAAAGAATTGAGTCAGACAACGGGACTCATTTCCGAAACAACCTCATAGACACCTGGGCCAAAGAGCACGGCATTGAGTGGGTGTATCACATCCCTTACCATGCACCAGCCTCCGGGAAGATTGAGCGATACAATGGATTGTTAAAGACTACCCTGAGAGCAATGGGTGGTGGGACGTTTAAACATTGGGATACGCATTTAGCAAAAGCCACCTGGTTAGTCAACACCAGGGGATCTGCCAATCGAGCTGGCCCTGCCCAATCAAAACTTTTACGTACTGTAGAAGGAGATAAAGTTCCTGTAGTGCACATGAAAAATATGCTGGGGAAGACAGTCTGGATTACGTCCCCCTCTGGCAAAGGCAAACCCATTCGTGGGATTGCTTTTGCTCAAGGACCTGGGTGCACTTGGTGGGTGATGCGAAAGGATGGGGAAGCCCAATGTGTACCTCAAGGGAATTTGATTTTGGGTGAAAATAGCTAATGAACTGAATTGTATAATATTAATTGCTTTATAATACTGTATGTTATCTCTTAACTATATGTTATCTCTTAACTGCATGTTAATATAATAATATAGTAGGTTAATATTAAGTATATAATACTGTATATTATGATTGCTATATGCCGCATCAATGGTATTGCAGTAAGAATTGCCCAGCTTAATGAAAATGAACTTTGATGAAACCATTTTGGAATGAGAACTGACTTCAGCATGCAACAGTCCAACACTGCACACCACCTCTCCTGCTCTGAAAGACTGTGATGACAGATGGAACCCAAAGTCATGGGCTAAATGAACTCAATGGACATTTTAGAGGGATGGGCCATAGACGAAGGGAATGATATCTGTGTGTATATCAAGATAGGGAAAGTGGTGGTGATTAATTGGAACACATTGGAAAGGGGAGGGCCTGTGCATGACTTAGATGGTATAGAATAAGGGGTGGATACTGTCCTGGTTTCGGCTGGGATAGAGTTAATTTTCTTCCTAGCAGCAGGCATAGTGCTGTGTTTTGGATTTAGTAGGAGAAGAATGTTGATAACATGCTGATGTTTTTAGTTGTTGCTGAGTACTGCTTATGCTAGTCAAGGACTTTTTCAGCTTCCCATGCTCTGCCAGGCGCACAAGAAACTGGGAGGGGGCACAGCCAGAATAGTTGATCCAAACTGACCAAAGGGCTATTCCATACCATATGACGTCATGCTCAGTATATAAACTCGGGGGGGTTGGCCGGGGAGCAGCGACCGCTGCTCGGGAACTGTCTGGGTATCGGTTGTCGGGTGGTGAGCAATTGCATTGTGCATCACTTGCTTTGTATATTATTATTACTGTTATTATTATTATATTGTTGTTATAATTATTTTACTTTATTTTATTTTAATTATTAAACTATTCTTATCTCAACCCAGGAGTGTTTCTCACTCTTACTCCTCCGATTCTCTCCCCCATCCCATCGGGGTAGGGGGAGTGAGCGAGCGGCTGCGTGGTACTGAGTTGCTGGCTGGGACTAAACCACGACAAGCAAGTATGGATTAGGATTGTATTTTTGTCATTTGCCTGCATGAATATATCCTCTGGTTCCAGCAGGACAGTTCACAAGATGGGGTGAGTTATGTCTTGTAGGTATACAGTAATTTATTTTTAACTGAGCCAGAATTTTTGTGTGCTAAACTTGATTATTTTCTGCATTTCAGAGCAGTAAGAAATCTAGTTCTGAAAATGCCTTGCTGTTAGAACTGAGACAGTTTACTTCCCTGTGGTGGATCCTCAAGGCAATGCCTGCTTTTTCATCAAGTGCAACTGCATGGGCTTTGGCGCAGGACTGGTTCCAGATGGCTGAGGATTTATACTACAAGTGAGAAAATATTTCCCAATATAACATGTTCTAGTATGTGTGAAGACTCTTTGAGAAGATGATCAGAGAGTCCAAGCTGTACTAATCTTGCAGGATAGGATAGTTAATTTTCAGATTTTTTAAATACATATTTCCTGTTCTTGTTAAGCTCTATCTGACTAAAGGAACTCATTTTTATTTTATGCAAAGCCTCCTCTGTGTAACAGGAGAACAAGAGTGGAGCTCCAGCCTCTTCTGCCTGTGTCCTCATGCTTGTAGCAGATGTGGGATTCCAGGAGAGGACTGACTGACGTGTGCGTTGGCCAAGCCCAGGAGGTGAGGTTGTCGCACACCTTCACCAGCCTCAGCAGATCAGCCTCGTGTCTGCAGAACCATGCAAATACAGTGTTGGTGAAGTTACATTTGGGGCGCTGTGGCCGTAGCTGAGCCGTTTTTCTTTCAGGCAAGGAAAGGTAGAAATGTCTTCCATGACTTCTAAGACACTTAACCTTGCGCTGCTGAAGGAGTCACTTTTACATTGCCCTGACAACTGTATACCCTGCAGCCTGTATGTATAGAACTCTTGTGCGTAACCAGCAGTGGTAACTTCTCATTTTGCTCTTTGTAAACGTAACTTACAATGTTAAGGAAATTCTTTGAGTTCTTTGAAAGATGTGCTTGTAAATTCTAGATCTTCATTTTATTTTGAGAGAAAAGTAGAAATGTATTCTGCTTCTTGGATTACTGTTTTATAATCTTTGCACCAGTTAAGCATCCACACAGGAATAGGATTTTCTCTCTTACTTGTTTTTCACAATAGGGAAATTGTCCTCTCTGTTTCTGTACTCATCTCTTTGGAAGGATTCTGTTGCTCTATATCTTTTCTCCTCTTTTCTTTCCTTGTTTGCTCCCCGTTAACACAGCTAAAGGGGTGGCCCGAAAGCTTTATGCATAGCAGGTGGTATGGTTCTCTTTTCATCAAATATGATTAATAGTAGGGTTTATTTTTAAATATGAAATGCAGCATGAATTGCTGCATTTAAATATGAAACGCAGCAGAAATTTAATCATTGTTAAAGATTACTATTAATGTAGGTTTGGCACAGACAGGAAGTTCTCAAACTTTGTACTTGGGGGGGGGAGGGGGGGGAATCCAAATTCTGCTTTGCCAACATTTATTCATTCAGAATCCTGAAATATCAAGACCGAGTTACTAATGATAAACTTTAATAGCATCTTATTGTGTATGTTACTTAGCAATGTACTGTTTAGGCACTTTAGTTTGCATCAATGTAATTTTTTAAACTTAATTAGTTGGACTTATTCCGTGAAGAAATTGTGTCTTTTTGTAAAGAAAATTACTTCCTGCCAAAAGGAAAATGGCAATATATATTTCTCTGTATTTGTCTATTAGCTAGCTAATTCCTGTTGATACTTGTAAAAGCCAACATATCTTGTGGGCCGTACAGTTCTTATTTCCCAAAGAATTTCTGCACAGTTTAAGTGAAAATGTATGTGTAAAATATAAACTCTGATATTTACTAATCACAAATATGCACATCTGTATTTGGGAGACTTAACACTGTTTGAAGCAGGCCTGCAATTTTTTTAACTCGTAGAGTTAAATAGTACTAAGTGTTTGGGGTTTTTAAATAGCTGAAATTGCTTTCATCACTCAGTAAATATAATGTAGCTGATGTTGTGTAGGAGGGAGCATAAAGGAGAGCAATCCACAAGGATGTTTGCAAGTATACCTACTATCCAGTTGCAGGATAGTTCATTATAGCTTTATGGAGACTGTAGTATTTATGTTGTGTAATTTTGGGAAGGAGCACAAAGTGTCAGCTTTTGATTCTCCGTGAAAAATTTGACTTGTGACTCGGCCAAAGAAATTAGAGGTGCTATACATCTGAAAGTCACGGTTTATTATATGATGAAGAAAATTTGAGGCAGTTTGTTTAGCAGCTTGCAAGACAGATTCTATGAATGTGTTTACACTGGTAGCCTATGGCAGGTAAAAAAGATAGGCATACCTATACAGACTGCAAGACTGGAAGTAACAACTGTAAAGAATTCCTCTGTGCTTATTGGATTGCTAGAATTGTGGCTTCCTCATCAGATCAAGAAAATGTTTGAGTCTTGACTGCTGCACTGAAGTTGAGGTACCTAGACTCTAGTGCGCACGACGTTGCCTTGGCGTAGGTCTGCCATGTTTTGTGCATGCAGCAGTTGTCACGCTCACTGACAAGATATTTTTCTGTCTGTATGTCTGAGCTCAGGCAGCAGCTGGGAGAAATAAACTCCTGAATACACATTTCGGCAATGCCACAATTGGCTGCAAGTAGCAGGCTTAGACCCGCAGCATGCAGTTACAGTGAAGGGCTGGTGCATTCCTGATGCTCACTCTGCTGAGCAGATGGGCTGGCTGCTCCACTCACAAACATTTTGTAGGTGTTGAAATGGCAATATACATCTTACAGGAAATCCCGTGGTGGGGCCATTTGCTTTTCATTGTTTTCCCCCTTCCATCTTCAGTTGAATAAGTACGCTACTGTTACGAGGGCAGAAGTGACAGCATATGATGTGAAGTTTAGATGTCTTAACATCAGTTAATTTACGGTGGCCACATCTCTATTTTATGTAGGTGTTTGCTCTGCGTGTTGCTTTGTAGAAACAATCTATAAATACTGTGAGTGTGACTTCATTTTCTGGGATTTCTTTTTCCTCCTGATTTTAGGAGACAGCAGCTGAAAATGGACTCCTTCAGAGACACAAGTGGCCACAGTTAGTCATGGGCATGTCTGCCTTGACAGACCCCTTTTAACCATTGGTCTCTACTGGTGTGTATGCTGAGCATCCTCCAGCGAACGTTCCACAGGCTGCTGCCAATCCTGCCCACTTCTCAGCACAGGCAGGGTCACCGTGTACCATTGCAGATGTTGCAGTCACAGACTAGCTGATCAGGTCAGTCTCGCTGGCTGTCATGCACGATTACTGTAAGCTGGTTTTCCTTTCAACAACATTGTCAAATAGAATTTGTCTCATCAGTTTGGTTATATAAAGTATATTATGTTTATGCCTTTTCAGAGTAGGGAAGGTAACCTCTCCCTCTCTAACAGCTACCGAAAATGCCTTGGACTGGGGAAAGAAACATCCGTATCGCACTATCAGTCCCACCCTAGCGACTGCTGCAGACAGTGAGGAACTTCTGTGCTCCTTCAGAGTGATGGGAGAATTCATGCAACCACAAGAACAGGTGCAGGTAACGTTTGCTTTTTGGCAGTGTACTGGCAGATGGAAGGTTTCACTGCTTTTTGCTCCGGAGAGTGTTTTAACTCTCCGGGCAGGATGTAGGAACCTGCAGTCACGCCAAGCCCTCCTACCTTGATCCTTGTGTATTATCACTTAGCCCGCTGACCTGTGTTTGTGGGTATGTTTACTTATTTTCTGGTGTTAAAAAAGAGCCTCTAAATCTCCTAATTGGCAAATACTACAAAAAAGTTGCAAAATACTTGTGAAAGCAAATTTTGCATCCAGAGCTCTAAGGGCTGTGCTCTCCCAAAGGGAAATTTGAGGAGGAAAGCCCTTTCTAGTGATCTGTGCATGTTTTTTACTCTGTTGGGTTACTGCTGTGGAATGTGGTAGTGATAAATAGTAAGTGTAAGTGAGAGGGATGAGAAGATGATGAGCTGGAGCTGTCTGAAGAACTGTGTTCCTTCCTCAGCTAGACTGTCTATAACCACTTCTGTCACTGTTTTTGCGCTTTCCTTAGATGTCACACATCTTTTTTAGTTTAGTATGCCTGTTGGTAGTCCCTGCTGATAGAAGATGAGAGCTAACACAGGCTTGCAAACAGTTTAAAAAAAAATAAATAAAAAAAACGTAGTCACAACTGATATGGTGAAGAGTTGGGTTAAGCTTAGACTGCTTTTTGTACATCCGTTTTATACACTACAGTAATCCTCTTCCTGTTTCCTTCCCTTTGTGATGCTCTTAAGGTCTGCAGGAACACCCTTTTTCTTCTGCAGCTTTTGTTGTGTCATACACGAGCACATGCTTTTCCTGTAGAGTCCAGAGATGTGTTTTCATTAGAACACAGAGGCTCAAGAATAGGACAATATAGGACACACAAGCACATTTCAGCCTCTTCAGCCTCTGTTTTCAGTAACTGACAAGCCCTTGACTTTGCTAGCATCAAGGTGTCTGCATTAAACTTCTACAAAGAAAAATAGTTAGGCCTCTGAAGTTGAATTTAAAATAATTTCCACAAAGACAGCTTATGTGCAAAACAGCAGTCTTCCTATGAAGTGTCAGAAAATGTTTTGTGAGATTTGTTGTATTACATACACTCTACCTCATTGTAGAACTTTGCTTATTCTTTTTAAAGGTGCTACTAAATATGTTGGCGTTTGGGACGAATCCTCAATAAGCCTTAGCTGCAGCCTGGCTTTGCTTGAACTCTTCCAAGAGAGGTATAATCTTAATTTAATGCTTGAGAAGTAAATGGTTAGGCCAGGACACAGTAGTAGAAGTGACCATGAGGGTCATGTAACCAGCAGTTCTCGGCATTACCTGTGTGTAGCAGAGAAGTGGTGGTCCTGTACTGTTTTACTTGCCTGCTGTTCTCAGGCCCGTTGGTAAAGGAGCTTTGGCTTGCTTAGTGCGTAATCTGAATTAAAGTACATTTACTATGAGGTGGTGTGGAAACTCATTCCTGTTGTGATAGTCTTTTTATATTCATTGCTGGTTAATCATAGGCTGGATTAATCAGCAACCCACTTACAAAGTCTGCATATGAAGAACTGTATAATGGCTTTATAATTGTACTGCTTCTGCAGGACACAGTCTGATTTTTCCTTCAGCCTTTTGTATGCCCCTGAGTAGCGGTCAATTAGTCAGCCCTATGACTTCAACTTAGGGCAGAATGTAATTGATCAAAATCTTGGGAGTTGATGGAGAGTAACACAAAAAAACCCCCAAGGATTTTGCCTGACAGGCAAGTGCTACTGTTGACGTGGCTGAATTTCCTCAAGGACAGTGCCTGCCTTTTGGGGGAAGGTGTCACCTGAGTCAGCTCAGATCCCAGCGAAGGGCTGTGGCGCACACCCCCTCTTGGAGGAAACTTGTAGTGGGTTTGTTTCCTGTGGTTTTGTTTCCTTTGTTCTTTGTGCTTGTGGAGAGCAAAGAGTGGGACCACTTCTCTGCTGTGAAGATCTGCAAATGAAGCAAGCTGTTTTACTCCCTTTTTTAACTTGCCATGTAGTAGCGCTCTTTCTGGAAGAGCTCTCGTTTGGAACTAGCACCTGAACCAAACCCAGTCCCAGGAAACCGTCAGGGTTTGCCTCGGTGGGTGGGATGCCTTAGTGCGGTTCCTCTTGTCGCAGGGTGCGTCGTGGCTGTCCCCGAGCACCGTCCTCGTGGGCAGAGGCAGGTGGTGCCTCTCGCCTGAGGACGGTGTTGGGTGGCCCCTGGTAGGGGATGTGAGAGCCAGTGGTCTCGGGGCTGGTGGCCCCTGCGTGGGCACCACGGAGCCTGGCTGGTCATGGCCTGGTTATCACTAGAGGGAGCTGGTGGGAATCTCGGGGGTCTTTGTCTTGCAGGCACTTGCAGAGAGTCGCGTGGGCAGGATCTGACCCCTGAGGAGATGGCTGTGCAATAATATTCCTCTGGAATGAACGTGCGTCTAAATCCGCAGCATCAGCTTCCATGTTTAGGTGCACTGGTGACATGAATACTTTTAGCTGTAATTATAGTTCAAAGGAGTATAAAACTCCTAATTCAGAAACGTAGCCTTTCCCCACCCTCCAAACCAAACTGCAGCTCGTTAGAATGGCACCGCACACCTGAGTTAGACGCACCTTGTGAAAGGAGCGGCCACAGCAAAGCACTGTGTGTAGCACAGGCACCATGTGGCAGACGGGCATTTTGTCTATCTACACAGAATACAGTCTCAGCTGTATTGTTCCAGTATGTTTCCTTAAAAAAGACTAAGAATTAATTAAAACGTAATCAGTGTTAATGTTATTTTCTTCTGCTTTTGTCCTTTAAATGTTGTTCAGATTAAAAGGGATCTTCTGTAGTCTGATTTATTCTTTAACTGTAGTTTTTAATTGGTTGTTCTTTTAATTAACATTCTGCTATTAAAAATGTGTGCTACATCTTTATGGCATTTTTGAGGTCTTGATGTGCCTGGAGGAGGAACGTGACCATGAAGTAGCTGGCTATATGAGTGACAGCTGTTTTAAGGACCAGCTGGTAGCAAAGGTGCAGTGCACTGACTGTATATTGTTGAATGAACTTCAGAGTTCCAATTTAAATGATGATAGCAAAGGTTGATGGAAGGGTGGGAGTGCAGTTTAGGAAATCGTATTTCAAGAGTTGTGGTCACGTCTGACTTTCTCTTCTGATTGTGATGTATGTGATCCAATTACTACTGATGTGGGAAGATTTGCAAGCAAACACAGCATGCTGCAATATCAGTCATGATGACATGAAAGACATGTTAATTTTGAACACTAAATTTCACATTTTACTGCTATGGAATCAATACGTAGACTGTTCTAGCCAAGCAGTAGTTGTGGGGTCATTCAGCAAGAATAATTTTAAAAGTTTTTAACTGGCGTGCACTTACTGATGGCTAATTCCAGAGGCAAGACTGCATGAACAGTACGTGAAGCATATGCTAATGAAACAAAATGGGCAATGAAATTTGCTGCTTTTCTTTTTTTATTTCCTTTTTTTGAGGCTACAGATCTAAAATATATGGTATGATAAAGGTGATCTTTTTTTGCTAGGTTAGAGGTAAGTAGAAAACTAGTCACAAGGTCATTATATGAGAAACACAAAGATGCTTAATGATTGACTTCTGCACTACAAGAGCCAAAGACATAACTATGTATTTTTTGTTCCATGTTCTCTGAAGTGTCAGAATTGGATGTCTTTTACTGGATGTCTGTTTTATGCATATTGCTACAGGGGAGGGGAGCCACAAAAGTGGCACACTTCAAGCCTGAAGTCAGTTGGTTCACGCTGTGCTACGCAGAGGTGTGCTTGTTAAGCTAATCCCAGTTTGCCTATTCATACAGCCATTACATACACACGGTATAGAACAGAGTATGCTTATAGTACAGTGGTGATAATGCTTCATGCTTGTTTAACCTTTGCAAGAATGTCACCATTTTAGGGATAGACTAAATATAGAATGCAAACCTGTGTCTAAATACTACAGTCCAAGGGAAACAAACTTTTATTGGTCATTTTGTATGGCCAAGGTTTCATCCACAGGCTGTGGCAGAAATAGAAGTAGAATTCGTCTTATGTCCTACTTTTTATCATAATAACATTGTTGCAAGAAGTAATGAACGCAGGCTACATCATGGTTTTTTATATGTCACCAGAAAACAGTTTTTTGAAGTGGTTTATTTGATTGTGCATTGCAAGTCTAGGGTCAGTAATAGTTGTTCTTAAGTAAGGTTTATGGACTCTTCTTTAGAGAGAGGAATTTCTATACACCCATTTAGTGGTAGCTCTGCCCTGATTTTAAGCTTTTGAATCTCCAAGCTGGTTGGTTGTCAAAACTACTTTTGTTGCATCATTGCTGACTCCTCCTTAGGTCACAATTATTACCAATAAATTAAATCTTCTCTATATGTGTCAGTGTGTGCTGCTGCATAAAAGTGTGAGGGCTTGCTTCAAGCTGACTTCTTCTATGGTCAGATGAGTTTTCTGTCTCAAAGTGATGGCAGAGATAGCAAGCATATGCATATGTGTTATAGCTGTGTAAGGAGTGATGGATTTTTTGTTCAGTGATCTGTCTCATGGCAGTGGGTGGTTGCTCCTCCTCAGAAGTAGCTCATTAGTACATCCAAGCAGCTGTCATGTAATTAATAAAGGTAATCTGGAAACTTTCTTCTGGCTGTGGCCAGGAGACCACAGACACCAAGGACTTCAGGGGAGCTGTTTCCTCTCATGGCTGTCCAGGTGGAGTTTGCTGATCGACATGCACTCGTGAGGTGGCGTGCCTGAGGACAATTATAGCTACAGTATAATGTTTTTGTGGACGATGGCTGGAAAACATGAGCAATGCATCACTTGAACATTGAGGAATGGATGGTAGCGTGGGCAGGTGTTTCTCCATTTGATTAAAGGGAGGTCATGGGTGTTCCTAAGGTCACTGGGAGCTCTGTCTGAACAGCTGGCCGGGAGGCTTCCCTTAGTTTAGCTAACAGGTGACTGTTCATCGTACATTCCCAGAGTTGTCTGAGCTAGTATTTGGCTCTGTGAGCAGTAACTTACTAAACAGTAAGAGAAGAGCAAATGAGAATAGTTTATAAGGGAATACAAGTGTGGGTTCATAACCTGTGTCAATCCACATGCGTTGTGTTGCCCAATCTTTCCAAATGCATCTGTGCAGCCCATGCTATTATTTCCCAGGTTGTGTCTCATCTCATGTCATGCAGTCACCACACCCTGCCAGTGTGTCCACAAGAGGTACTTCCCTCCCATTAACCTTTTGCCAATGGTGGGTGGGACCAGAAGTTTTGCAAGAAAAGTTATAATGAGAAACTCTCTGGTAGAAGTTGTAGCGTAGGCTGTCCGAATGGCAATGATATTAGTAAAGCCCCCTTGATTCACATCTGACCAGTTTTTATAATGTAAAAAAAAATGTTCATTTGCTTCAAAGCTTTTTGGTTTTTTTTTTCTTTAGATTGTTTTCAAGATAATTGGAAGACATTTGTCATGTGTCTGTTTCAGCTGTGTCTCTTGATCACTATTGTGTCTTTTAGCAAACCACGTCTAGGGTTGGCTATAAGTCAGTGTAAAGCAGTAGGACTGACCGTTTGGAGGCTTAGAAGAAATCACTGGGAAGAAACACATTATGCTTTTCAGTAAAGCAACATCTCTTTCTTTCTGGCATCTTTAATTTAATCAGGAGATTGCCTATATTTGCTCAGAAAACACTAATGGTAGAAATGGTTATTGCAAATGTTTTATCCTTTGCCTGGTTGGTTGTAAGGAATGAGAACATCTTTAGGTGCTGAAATAGTTTAAGAGTGACCAACATTCAATTTAGGATGGATTGGCAAGATTAATGCTAGGGATTTGGGATAGTTGAGCTATAAAAATCTCATTTCCATGAAGGGAATAGCAGCCAGACTGTCCTGACTGTGTGCCAGAGAGCAAAGGAAAGAGGGTGCTGCAGCATCCTCAGAGCACAGTAGCTTTACAGCATACACGTGCAACAAGTTCAAATATGGTACCATGCCTGGTGCCCAGTCAGGGAAACTGAGCATAGCCTGCGTGATCCTGTTCGACAGCATGCTGACTCTGACTTGATGGGTCTGGGTCTGTCTGGCCACTTCTCTATTTATTTTGCAGACATCCTTCCCCCTCTGTCCACCTTGATTTCCTCTTTAGTAGAGGGATATGGGTGTTTCCAGGATTACTGTGGGCATTAAAATATATTAGTGGAGTCAGAGTTCTCCTTTTTTGTATGGCACTTTTCTTTGCTGTTGCATCTCAGTTTTTGTTGATTACAATGAATTTGGCTTAGGTGGAGGTGCTAGATGTGGTTGTAGTTGAAGTAATTTGCTTTTGTAGGATGTGATACTTCCGTTTTTTCTTTCTTGATAAAATTCTGTGGGTTTGTGGTTTTGGGGGTGGGGGATTTGCCCTCTCTGCAAGCATTTGGTAACTTTGCAAGTTATGGTAACTTTGATGGTCTTTGATAAATGGCTCCTCTTTACAATAGGTAAACTTAGGACTTGTCCAAAAATATAGGAAGGGTTCCCAGTACACCACTGAGCTGGAGAAAGTAATTTCTGTTACTCCTGTCATGCTGGTTGAGGCGCAGGTACAGAAAGCTGGAGAATGCTTAGGTTTTTCAGAGCTTGAATGTAGAGAGCTCTTCTATTATTTATGAGATCTCCCACTTTTTGGCATCAGGAAACACTAGTCTCTTTCTAACATCTTTATTTTGTGAAAGAAGCGGGCTTCTGTCCTCCTGCTGCAATAGAGGGGCTGCTGGATCCTTGGACCCTGTGTGAAATTAGGCTCGGTATTAGGTGCCTTGTCCAATTACTGAAGTTTCTAATTTTAGCCACTTCTCTGGCATGAAGGGTCAGTGTCCTGCTCCTTGTAGCACTGTTCTGCTGACAAACTTATCCTGCAGGATTGGGGATTTGTGGATACAAGCCAGTTGCTCTCATTGTTTATAAACCACCCCCCTTCTGCCAGGAGAGGATATGGAAGTCTTTCACAATGGCGCAATGGTTCTACCTGCTGGACCTTAGAGTATGCTATCAAAATTGCTTCACTGCCCCTTTGATTGTCTTGTCCTGTGCCACACTGCACTAGTGCTTCTCAGCCAGAGCTGAGGACTAGAGCTACAGTCTAAAGTTAGGCTTCAGCCTGGAATTAGACTTTTGTTGTATCTAATAACACTGGGTGATTGACTGCCTTCTAATATGTGTTCTTTGCCCAGGGCAGCCATCAGAGCTACAGGAATAGTCCTGTGAGAGAGAAATGATGGAGTTTCCCACGGGTTGTGGGGAAGCACCTGTGAGTGAGTAAGCAACTGCCTTACCTCTTTAAGTGCAAACACTGGTTCTTGTATAAAAGACTCAAAACCCGATTCTAGTTTTGTTTATGCTAGTGTAAACTCCCCCGTCTCATGGTGCTGGAGCATGTCACAAGCTGCAGTTTGGGCCCTACTGTTCCTCAGGTTGATGAGAAGCTCATGTTTGGCTACTGCTTGTGTATGGGTCAGTTTTATCATTTAAAACTCAACATGCCTACGATGCATTCCAAAAATCCACCACTGCTTGCTTTGCCAAGCAGTAAAATTAGGATTTATGAAGCAAACAGGCATGAGAAGTAAACAAGCAGAAGGTTTTTGTAACCTCTATGATTATATAGGAGAGTGATCTGAACTAATATTGTATCGGGGCAGGGCGGGGGGGCTTGGTAGTAACTGCAGACTGACTGCAAAGCCTGTGCAATGTCCTGCATGTATGATGATGTACAGAATTGATTTTGAAGAGAGGAGGTTCTTGATTATGTGAAATTTTATTTCAAGTCAGGTGTTTATAACCTGTATAATTGTTTTCTAAATAGAATATATTTTAAACCTACTTCCCAGTGGACATATGTATGGTGTGGTGATTGGGCAGGGGGGACAGTGTTGGGTGGTGTTTTGGGGGGGGGGGGGGGGGGAGTGGTTTGGGTTTTTTAGTGTAACACAATAAAGGGAGTTTTCAGTTGAGCAGCCATCTCCTTCTGCAGAGGAAACTTGCAGGATGATGTTTGTTTGGTTTAGTCATCAGAGGTGAAGTGAACAATAATGGTAAGCCTATGTTTCTACAATTGGAGGATATTTCTCATAATGAAGGAAGTCTCCAAGGTCAACAGCTACAATACCCGGAGAAGTTACATCACAGGACCACATCTGCACAAGACTGCTCTCTTCTCCCCTCCTTTTCTTTTTGTGTGCACTCTCTCTCTCAGCTTAAGTGTTGCTCACATCACTTGGAAGAATATCATGGATTTGATTTGGACTTCTGTTTACAGTGTTATTTAGCTGCTTACAAAAAAAAAATACACACCCCACACTCCACCAACTAAAAAACCTGAATAAGTATTTTTTCCCCCCTAAATAACTTAAAGTCTCACTACAGTCTTCCAATAGCCTGTACGTTCCCAAACTCAGTTTGTCTAGCTACTGTTTTTGCAATGAGAATGACACTGTCTTATGATGACAGCAGCAGCAACACCTGCCAAATCTAGTCTGGACCTGTGCATTTCTTAGTTATCTTCTGTCATGTGATAGTAGTGGGCATGGCAGATCATGCCTCTGTGTTGACCTGTATGTATGTGAAGAAGGAAGCTTTTGGCTATTTTAGCAGAATTAGCATGAGAGGAAAAAAGAGGTGGCTAGATCTTAATTTTTCCAGGTCACTTTTTATTTCCATTTACTATGCAAATAAATGTCACCGGTACATGTAACATAGTTTGGAAACCCCTGATATAATATGTTTCTCAGAGGGGGTAGGGGGGTTCTCTACATAAAATACAGTCCTTGGACTGAAATTTCATAATCCTCTTCTTGAAGCAGTATTTTTCACCAGTGATTCTTTGGTTTAGCTTTAACAAATGGCTGTTAATCTAAATTCAGTTTGTCTTATATGGTGAGAACAAGGACACTCCTTAGAAGCCTACCTGTCCATTTTATTTGTTTTCCAACCTCCTGATGAGGTTTGCTCTTATTCCATCAACAGGATAGCAAAGTGAGAGGTTGCTCTACATACTCCTCACTGCTGTAGACCTTATTCTATTTATACCCAAAACTCTGACTCAATGCTGTTGAAGTCAGCTGAGTCTTTCCCTGGCTTCAGGTAGTTCTGAATCAGTCTATAAACGTAAAAGTCAAAGCTACTTCTAACAAAGAAAACAAAATCTTTTTCCTTCAGTTCCTAACAGAACTTGTGTTGTGGTTTAAGCCTGTTGTTCATGTCTGATCATGTTCACTGGTGATCATTCCAAGCATCATATATTAGAGTGAAACTACCTAGTATTCAGTATTTCCTTGATTGCATTTGGTTTGACAACAATTATTGCATTTAAAAAGGGTGGTGGCATTCTGCCATCCCTGTTCCCTCACTCTGCAATTGGTAATGGTAGTTATGAAGAGGTGTAAACATCATCCAGGTAGCTAGGTAACCCTGAGTATTTAAGGAGGTGAATAAGGGCTGATCTTCTTTTAGGCGTGGACAGGTATGAGAGAGGTTGGATTGGACTAGTGAAAGAAGGATTTGTAAAGCTGAAGACATGTGTTTTGGAAGGTGTGCTAGATGTATTGGGTTTAAGTTGCTCATCCTTGCCGTGCTCAGCATTGTGGCCAATATTTTACTTTATTTTCCCAATGGCGAAACAAGATTTGCTTCAGACCATCATCTCGGCAAATATGTGGAGTGCCTTCATGGCATTCTAGGTGGAGGCGTTTTGGTAAGTAACCAGCTAGTGGTTTCTTTCAAGTTTATTTTGGAGCTACTTGGTATTACTCTTTCTTTACCAGTTACATTAATTTATTGACCAAATATCTCATCAGCAGGGATCTCTGGAGTTGTACCAAAATAAATTAGCTATATTACCCCATAGGTATTATTAGTTACTATTGGTTATCTTATCTGCAACATTTTCTCAGCTCTAAAGTGAGAGTCATAGGGTCTAAGTTGCAGAATCCAAACGCAAAACTGGAACCAAGCTTCTCAGCAGGTCATGGTTTGCGTAAAGGGTTAAATCTTACGTTTTTGTTATATTATTGAACTATTCTCCTTTTAAATGTCCCTAGATAACTAGCATTTAGTTACAATTCTATAATCTGTTATCTAAGATGTTGACGGTTATTTCTCTGCCTTAGCTCTTTATTCAGAGGGATTGAGTGGCAGTTACCAAAACTTTGCATTCGAGTAACAGCAAAGGATGAAGAATCGAGTGTGTTCATTGTAGGACATTGTTAATCTGAAGCTATTATTTTCTACTTTTTCAATTTTGTAGACCACATTGTAACATATTTAAGTTCCCTGGCTCCAGGCTTCCTTTTTCATTTGCTTTTAAAAGTCCTCTTAGAAATAGGCTACAGATCTCAAGGTGTCTGCAAATCATGGGTTGAAAACAATTGCATGGTAAGGCCCTCCATCTTGTGAGAGGTGCTTACAGCTGTGTTACAGTCCCATTGGAACCTAGACTGGGATTTGCAAAGACTGGGCTTTACACACAGAATAATACAAGTGAAATCAATGGAACTGCTCCTGGAACACACTTGTACAACCTCTTCTGGACCTGCAGTGTTGGGGCTCAGCAATAGGTTTGAGTAAGGGCTGAAAAGTATGTGACTGTTCAGCTGGATAGTTTTTATTTTAGTGTCTTGTTAAGTAAATCTGTGTAGTTTGAATATAACACTCTGCTCTTTCTTTATGGTTTTCTGAGGTACTCCTGGGTGTAGAGGCTTTCTAAGTGTAAACTATTATTAAGTCCTGTTAGTGCTGGTGGGGACGATATTCTCTTTAATCAACTCTCCTCCTTCTTGACTTTATGCTAAAAGCTCTGGAGTATGGATGATTTATGTTTCTTACAGACAGCTTCTGCTTCGTTACTTTGCATTTCTGTCACTGGAAACTGGTTGTGACAACCTGGAAAAAGCTAGATGTCTAACAAGATGTTTGCCTGGATTGGGCAAAATATTCCTAGACCTTCTACTCTTGCTAGACTGGTTTGTCACACAGGCAGTGATGACTATTCTTCAGTAACTAATATGTTGGTGGTAGTTGTTTTTTAACAAAATGACTGAGACACTCGTTTTGTAGTCCTCATTTGGCAGAAAGTGAATGCTTTTTTTTTTTTTTTAGAGCATCCTATTCATAGGATACAGCCTTTAATGTCAACAAAAACTTTTAAAGTTGAAGTACTTTAAAATGCAGCAATACCACAGCAGGCTTTTTATCAACAGGCTCTTTATGCACTTAAGCGCTGTGTATACACAAAGCGGAAATAGAAATATACCTATTCTGGTGTTGGTGCTACTGTGTTAAATAGAAGTAAAACTGAATAATCTATACAGGCTGCTCCCCCACCCCGCTGCCAAGAAGCAATATAAATGAATGCAATGTGAGGACTGTGTTTTATCTACCCTGTCTGTGCAACAAACTAGAACAGTGTGGTTTGTTTGCTCCGTACCTAGGTACTCATTCCAGCTGTAGTATTCATTGGGCTTCACAATGACGACTGCTGTGGGTGCTTTGGCCATGAGCACTGTGGGAAAAGCTGTGCGGTAAGTGAGCCTTTACACTCCAGCCCCAGATAATCCCAAAGACAAGGTGACAGCTGTGTTGAAAGCTCATGTCTGTTTGCTGTGCAGATGTTGTCCTCGGTTCTGGCAGCCTTTGTTGGGATCCTTGGTTCTGGATACTGTATAATCATTTCAGCACTGGGCTTGTCTCATGGACCATATTGTTTTACTCGCCTAGAAAGAAGCTGGATCTATCCTTTCGCTGAATCCACTGGAGGGTAAGTTGTCTGTTCATGAGGATGTTGTATCTTCCCCCATGTACACATGGTCTTTATTCCAGTACCTTTCAGCAATATCCAGTAGCCATATACCAAGATCCTTTCATAAGTTAATGCTTCTTGCTCACTAAGAACTAAACGGTTGGTGTCCATTACCCACACTGCTATACTTTAAAACCAAAGCAATGTAAGTCTTCTGTCCTACAAAAAGGGATCTGAACACATATATATATGTAATAATACCTATACACCACATGAGATGTTCATGGATGTGAACATCTCTAACATAAGGTGTAAAGTTTTAGGACTTTGAGGGATTTACGAACTATAAATAGCGGTTGTTATGACATTTGTCTTATCATTTGTGTAAGAATCTGTTTTGTGAAGCTTGCTTCTGAAGTTGCTTTGCATCAGTGTAAACTGGCGTCATACCTTCATTAGTGACAATGGCATAGAACCTTCCTAAATGAAACCAGAAAAGGTTTATAAGAATCTTTGTACACTGCAGGCCCGGGAGGACCAGAAGCTCTTAATTATCCCTAATCAGGGTTCTCCAGCAAACCAAGCCTATGTAGCTGAGTTGTATGGTATTCCCCATCAATCCCCACAAATCCTGCAGGTTGGGAGAGGATTTGGTTTGGATCATGATACGCTTTTACAGTGTCTGTATGGTTGGCAACCTTGAGGCCGTTTCTAGTGACAGTTTATGGCTGCTGCCAGACTAGAGACAGTTTGAGTACTAAAAGCCACATAAAGATCCTTTGCAGCAGAGAGTTTGAATTTTACATTTCAGCTGCACCTCTCCCAAGAGGGGGCATTCCTCCCCTCCTATCCCCCCAACTATGACTGAGTACAGAAGAACTCAGGTAAGTCCTTGCTGAAGGCTTATCTGTGCTGATGTTCTGAAGGTGTGGGTGAGGGGTAGCGGCTGGAATACTGCAGTACCTCTCTAAATGTGTTCTGTGTTTGGCTCTTTCAGAGTAGGCATGTGAGGGCCCAAAGACAGCAGCACGAGAGAGGAAGTGACCTGTTTGATTCAGATCAGTAATTGCTGTCTTTAGAATAAAGGTCCAGTCCTGAAAAGCTCTGTGGTTGTTTTGAGAAATAGCTTTGCTCTTTCAGCTTTCTTGAGCTTGTGTCTTGCTTTAATCAGTAGTAGAAGATCTGGCCTTTATAGCTTTAGATTTAAAAAAAAAAAAAAAAAAAAAAAACAATTAAGACTTAACAAAAATGTATGTTGATAGTTCAACACGTTCTTAAACAGAGCAAACTTTGCATGGAATAAACCACTGCATTTTCTATTCCTGCTTAGAGTGATGATTCTTGATGGAGTTACAGACTAGACATAATGTGGTTCTAGTGTATGGTAAGCATCCCGCTCTGTCACAATGTTAATATACTTTTAATTGCTGTGTACAGGTACTTGTTTGAGTACAGCAGGTGGTCTGAATGTCAAGAACCTCAAAACATTGTGCAGTGGAACGTCACCCTCTTTTCCATCCTCCTTGTCTTGGGAGGAATAGAGTTCATTCTGTGCTTCATACAGATAATCAATGGCATTCTTGGAGGACTGTGTGGGTTGTGCTGCAGTCATGAGGAGGTAAGCCATTTGTAGTTATAACCATGATTCTCAGATGAACATGAAATTCTGTTGTTACTGGTGCTACTGTGGAGTCTTACTCAGCAGCTATTCTTTAAGGTATTCTTGAGCAACAATTCAGTGTACAACTCTTTTTATAGCCCTCTTGTGTTCAGCATTTTCATGTAGTATTTAACCACATGCTTTCAGCCGGTTCCTCAGCTGTCGCAGTGATGTTAGCATGCATAGGAGCTGGAGGGCTTTTTTTTCCTCCTCCCCTATGGCATATGTGGTCATCAGCACTATATAGGTGGTATAACTGAAATACAAATCTCCTGGTGGTGGTGGTCTTTGCCATAGCCTAAACCATAGTGTGGTGCAGTTTTGTGGTAGGCTGCTTGTTCTAACTATATTGCTCTTACTTTCTCACAGCAGCTGATAGACTACTGAGAATATGCTGTATGTATTAAACTGCAGCATCCTGGCCTTGCTTAGTGAAAGATAAGAGAAGGAAATAAATTGCACATAGCTAACAAAACCTTCAGACAGATCTGAAGGGTTTTTTGAAGGTGGGGCGCTTTTTTTGAGTGAGGAAGGGGACTTTTCCTCCAAATTTCCTTAGAGTCCTGTTAAACAGTTTGAGCATGTTGTTAAAAATCAGTATCGTAGTGTTGGAATTGCAATGGCTTGAGGTATGAAACAGATATGATTTTTATCACACACGCATTACGGCTAAGAAAATGTTTCACATTATAATTGACATAGTTGAATGTTGGGGCTCTTTCAAAGCTATTACTGTCTTCTCACTCCTGTCTTCCATGCTGTAACTGCAGTATGAAAGAGCCATGCTCTGGTTGTCTAAATGTGGTCAGGTTAATTTTAGCTCTTATAGTTGGATACGATATTAGCATTCTTCCCCTTAACATGTATTTCTTTTTGTTCCCTCCCACAGACATACGCTTGCTAGAAACCTGACAATGCATTGGCGTCAGTGCACGTGTGTGGTGTGTTGAGTATGCTGTGGGGTTTTTCATATTCCATGTATGCTAAAATGCACATTGTTTGTTGTCAAACTGTGATGTTGCCATCAGTTTAACTGACTTGGGCCAGCCTTTGTTGTTGGAGTCATGCAGGTTTTCCACTAACCTGTCTGTACCTAAAGGAAAAATGTATCCTGAATTTCTTTGGTTCATTTCATCTTAGTACAGGCAACTGCCTGAACACATCACTAAAGATGTGCTTTTTTCCCCTTTCTACTGACACAACAGCTCTGTACTTTATGCTGCTTTCCCAATAAAGTTGGACTTCCATTCTGATGTTGGAATGAACACAAACCCAGTCTAGTCTGGATGTAAATGAATACTCAGCTGGAGCAAAAACAAAGCGGCAGTAAAATGTGGATGATCAAGGGCAGATACATGCACTTCACCTTTTCAGGATTTTTCTGAACTTCTCCTGTATTTCACAAATAAAGATTTGTATTAAAAATACCCAGCAGGTGTCAGTGATTCTTTCCCTGCCCAAGCTGACACACTGTTTTCCTGGTCTACGAGTAAAGGACAGGGGTGGCATGAGAACATGGATATAAAGCAGTCAGGTTATAACCTACTTTTCCTTTCCCACTCTACCAGAGTGGGAACTGCTTCACCATTTGGTTTAGATCATTTAGCTGAGCCAGGCAGACTGCACATCAACAAGACTATGATCGTTCAATGACAGGTCTGTGACAGATACAACTGTGTATGTGGAGTCTGAGTCCTGGGTCTGTGCTAGGAGTTCATTGCTGATGGCTGTTCCAAGGACTGGAGGGACGTTCCTGTGCACTTGAGCTGCAGCTCTGTGTCCCTTCTGCAGCTCTCGCTGCTTAGTCAGAGTCTTGAGACAAAACAAAATGTGAGTCTGCATCCTTCATTTCACCCCACTCAACAGACCCCTAGGCATAGCAGTGTTCAGAAAATATAGTGCAAATTCAGGTCAGCAGTGATAGATTAATCTGAAATATTTGACTTTGCCAGTAAGCAGCCTGGAGGCAGTATTCTAAGATCCTGTGCAAGAACCTCTGAAGTGAATCTAAAAGTAAATCTGAATGATGTACTGCCAACAGCATCGCTGGCAAGGTCATTATGCTACTGGCAAAGGCATTTTTCAAGTGAAAAACAAAATGTGACATGCCATTTATTTCAAAGAAATGTGGCTGAATTACCATTATTTCTCAATTTTGGAATCTAGCAGTTAATGTTGTCTTTGAAAACAGGGAAGTTAGTTTCTGTTTATGGGAGAAAAAGAATTTCCCATGGATGTCAGTGTGTGCTTAGTACTATTTGTAACTAGGAGGGTGGTTTTTAAAGGTAGCCAGAAACCTGAGGTGTAGCTCAGACTGTCCTCACAGCCAAGTCTGCCCAGTACAAATACATATCTGAAAAAAAGAAATTAACTGTGAAAACAAAATTGCACACACATCCACAGCAACAAAAGAACTCGCAGATGGGAGAAGTTTGTGTTTAGAATCTCAGGATATCTGCACTTATTCATGCATAAATACGTAGAAGTAGTTGAGGGCAGTCTTTAATGCTGTTTCTGTTTGTTGTGTTTATCTCTGTCTTGCCCTGCTATGGGAGGGAGGAGAACATGTGCATGCACATGTGTATACACACACAGAATTCCTTGTTGCTGTGCAGTATGGTGTCTTTGTATGAGAAGAAGCACTGTTTGAAAAAGGATCTGCAAGCTTAATTTAAGTGTGGAGAGGAGGAGCAAACGAGGGTCTTGAGGGAATAGGGTATAATTCCCATGCAACTTACAGGGTTTTTTTGCCTTTATGCTTGCATAATTGTTACTTGTCTTTCTGGTACACGCAACTAAAGAACTGAAACAATTTTAGGAATGCCAATGGACAGAATGCTTAGGCTAGAGTTTAGAATTAAAACTTTATCTCAGACCCATGTAGCACTAATGCACAGCATTACTACTCACTGTTTATGTTGTCATTTAAAAAAAAGCCAGTTGAATTCCTTTTTTGCCTGATGCATAAGACGAGTTTTGGGAGTTTTATCAGTTACATCATGGAGAAGCAGTTGGTTTAGGTTAAACTCATTTCAGATAGCAGAGAAGTCACTCATCTAACGTAAACATGGCTTTTTGGTAATGGACTTGGCACCAACTCATGGATATTGACAGCAAGAGGAAAGCAGTTCTTGCAGCACTTGGTAAGGCATTTGAGAAACTGGTTGCCAGGTTTGTTTAATACTTGGTATAAAATGGTGGCTTCCTATCCTAACAGTATAGTGTGCCAGCAAAAAAACACACCTTAATTTGGTATTTGCAGACCCCAGCTTAAATACAAAATAAGTCATGATGCGGACTACTGTACTGCAGAGTGAATGCTGTTTCAGATATCATTTTCCAAGAAAGTTTTTTCTAATTGGAACATATTACTATGGGAAGTAGCAGAAAATCTGATTATAAACTGAGCTGCTCACTAGTAATTTTGGCCTTTGCTTTTAGAAAAAAAGATTTCAGCCTATTACATGATCTCTGAGTTTTGTAATTAAAAAAATTAGTCCTGGCGTTGTGATTTGCCTGCTGTTTTCTCTGATCTGTAAGGTACAGTGTTGATAATGAGTTCTGTCCATGCCAGTGAGCCTGTAAAGGGAGGTTTGCCACTAATTTTGATTAGAGGGAGGCCTGAAAAAAGTGTCCGTAAGTGATTAGGGAATAAAACAGGAAAAATGGGAAGATCCTCAGAGTAAAGTCTGAGGACTTCAAAATGCAACCTCCTAGACGGCGAGAGGGACACGGGAGAGTCACAGCAGAGAACAGGTAGAAAAATGGTGTAACTGCATAAGTACCACCATACCCATTTCCTTGGGTGATCTCATTCAAAGCAATAGGAAGGAATTAGTTACAACATGCAACCCAAACAGCTTCTATGAGATCATGAGAGAAGCCTCATCTGTGCAGAGCCTAAAACAGCTTATGAGGAAACAGAAGAAAAATATGCCATGACATCATTGCTTCTAAAATCAGCCTTCTCACTTTCAATAGAGCCCCAACTTTTTTTGTTCTCTGACTGTGATTTTCCTATGGAGTAAACCCTAAGCTCATTTTCGAGTTCCTTTTCTGGTGACTCACAGGGGCATGGAAAGGCGGCTTGGGTCATGATGTGAGTGTTCACACAGCTCTGGCTCTGTTTTACTGGGATGGATGTTTGGTTGCTTAGGGAATGACGATACATGAAAATGGGGAAACTGTCTGGCTTTGGCTTTGCACAGTGCAAAACAGCAGGCATCTCAACAAACAGCCACACCTTTTGTCCTCTACAAGAAGTCACGTGTACTTAGGTCAGATCTATAGCTATGCATACTCAGCTATAAGCGCAGAGTGAAACAGCTGGAGAAATAGCAGGATTTAAATCATGAAACAGTTCAGCTGCATAACGCTGTGGAAAAGATTAATAAATTAAAGTGTGACAATAAGTCTGCCTGCCAGTTTCTAACCAGTGTTATTTGGGCTTCTGTACTCTCTGCAAAGTGGCTGAGACTCAGCTTGGTGCTTTTGTGAGGCTGCCCCAAGTTAGCAGCAAGTGTTAGTTCACCCTTAGGGCCATACCTGCCATGCTCTGGTATTAATTCTCTGTAGTGTGAGGCAATGCGTGGCCTTCTGTACAGAGGCTGGACATATTTATCATTTGACAGCCCCTTTGCCCATGTAAGGTAGAAAAAATTTTGAGGTGCAGGAAGGCTGAGCAGCCTGCCTCGTGTCACAGAATATCTGCATCGTAATCCATGTTCTCGGGAGGAGTGTGTTTCTAAGCAGTCACTAGGAAATGAGATTTTTGAAGTTCCTTCCTGAGTCTGACTTCTAGACATATTTCATTTGGAAGATCACAAAGGAGGATCTTTTAGAAGGGAAACTGCTACTTAAAGACATATGCTTAGAAAGGACAACGAGTTTAGACAGCAACATTCATCTATTGCTCTGCTAACTGTTAAGCACTTCTCTATCTCTGGAATCATACCCCAGTCACCCGGTTCCTGTCATGAAATGACTGAATCAAACTGAGGAGGTCAAAACGCTTTTCATATCTAAAATCTTGCAATCTTTTGTTAGCTTAGAAGAGCAAAACTTCTAAAGTTCTTGAGAGATGGCTTTAGAGTCATGTGGAAGCTGTTTGAGTTATCTGCTGATACCTCTTGCACTTTGGAGTATTGTTGTTAACATCCTATTATACTTCCCTAATGGGAAAGCTTCACATGCTGCCAGTCACCAGCTTTCCAGCTACGTGTGGTATTTCGAAGGGATCTGTTTCTCAGGTGTGATGGTAAGTGTTGACTCTGTGGATTTTTAATTAATTCCATTCTTCTGCAATTAATACTGGATTACTGTGCAGCAATGTAATTGTGTTTTTAAAGAGAATATGGATTACTTTGGAAAAAAACACCGCAGGCAGAAAAACTTGATCAAACTGTAAAAAATGTGAATATACTGAATGACATGCTGTGTATACTATTAATTTCATGTAAGTGATTTTAAAGAGTTGATTGGGGTTTTTTCCTGCTGGCTTTTTGTTTATGTGTAGTTTACACTTGTATTACAGAGGCAGGCACTATGTTGATCTAATCCTCTATGGAGGTAGTTAGCACTCTTTTACCAAAACAAAATGAAACAAAAACTAAAAAAAGCTTCTCATAACTCTTCAGATGTTTTTAAGTGCTGTATGCAGTCCAGTATTTAGAGGACTGGATACAGTTCACAATACATCAAGTGCCACTGTTGTTAGGCTACATACAAAAGATTGTCTCACTGTGATTGGCAGAGTGGGATTTTCTCTGTTACATTTGTAATAAGCTCATCTGCAGTAATAAACTAACACAGAGTTGCCCACTGCTCATACTGTTCACTATGTTCATAAAGAACTGTAGTCTCAGGGACAGAAAGCACTTATGTAATAAAAGTGCATGCACACAATCAGTATTTAAAAAGGTCTCATCTGCATAATTAAGGTGTGTTTATGAAGGTGCTGAACTGGGAGAGTTATTAAAACATAAGATATTCTTTTGAAATTGTGTATTCTCCCTAAAGCAGAAGAAAAACCTAATGTTTTCTAATGGAGGAAAAAACTTTCAGGCAGAGAATTTGAACAGAAAAGCATAGCTGAAAATTTGGGAGAAAGTGAACTGCAACAGTGACATTCATATTTTGAAGCATTTTTAGCCTTAGGATCATTACCAATTTACTAAAACTGTGTATATTATCCTGTTACAAAAAGGGCAGCAGCACATGAGAAGATAGTGCTGTGATTCAGAAACATTCCCTTTGCATATTTCCCCTTTCAAATCAATGCCTCTCTGAGTGGCAGTTTGTGGTTCTGGAGTCCAAATCTTATTTATTGAAATGATCCTAGTATCAGGTTTAAATAAGCCAATATTCTGAGAAAAACAGTACGAATGCTTGACAGAGAAAGCAAATGAAAGTCCAGGTGAATTTCATGAAAAGCTCATACCACTGACTTTTTCTAGCATAACTGTGTTGGTAAGGAAGGTGATACCATGATCTGTGCAACCGTGTCAGCAAGAAGCTGTTGAACTGATGTGGTTGTATCAATAAAATATCCTTCCTTTCATTGGTATTAATCTTTTATGTGTGAGCTTGGTTTTATTCTTTCAGCTTCACTGGTAGAGCTGTGTCCATGCTAGTAACACTTTGCTGTGATAGGAGACACTGTACTCTTGTTGTTCGAGTACAAGAAACAAGTACGGTGACAGCCTAATAAAAACAGTCCAGTTCCATGGTGCACCTTGGGCAATTGTGCTTGCCTACTGAGCAGCTTTAAAAAATCTCAACAGAGCATAACAGATGCAGTCCCTGCCTTCCAGAGGCGAAGACTTTGGCTTACAATCTGCAGTCATTTCACTGACCTTATAATGTCCCCTTATAGATCCTTCTGCTGGCAGTAATTCTAATAACACTGGAGTGTAACACGTTCTATCGGTGCTGCCAGAGTGAGAGCTGTAACAAAACCTACAGGGTGAGTCTGTGTTCTATTTTTGTGCATCTCTGTAGCATTTGTTCTGAGCGCCTTCCTGCTCCCAAATTTCCAGCACATCCTTCTGCCCTCTCCGCTGCTGTGTTTCTGCTTCCTTTCACAGAGAAGGATTCTAAGTTGGCTTGAGAGGTCACAGAAAGTGTAGCTCCTTCCTTCTGAAGCATAAGCAGGATGAAAGAAAAGTAAACAAACAAACAAAAAAACCTCACAAAAAAATCCTTGTAAAAATAAAATAAGAACATAGAAGGCCTGAGAGTTTAGAATCATAGAATCGTCTAGGTTGGAGAAGACCTTTAAGATCATCCAGTCCAACCATTAACCTACACTACCAAGCCCACCTAAACCAATCAAGGGCATACTAGACTAAACCATATCCCGAAGTGCCACATCTACCCGTTTCAATGAAGTGCCCCAACTAAATGGCTTCATCCCCTTGCTTGTATTATTTGGAAGTTATTTTTCCCAGTAATGACTCAATATACACTATCTGAGACGCAAACATGTTTAATGCATGGTTGTGTTCCTCTGGCATTTTGGGAAACAATTTTGCAAAAATGCAGTTCTTAAAAGAAAAATCCCCAAATGATATTTAACTGAGAGTTGTGAAACTGTGTTGAACTCTGTCTTAATCTTTATTTTGTATGTGTATGCTTGCTATTCTTTACCTGGTATATTTCTTTCTGAATATTGAAAATTGGGACAATCAAATGTGAAATTCGAACCCAAGGACGTAGCTAGGCAGGCTGAATGACTGTATGTGCTGTGGACACTCTCCCCACACAGTAATATTTTTCTCTCTTTACTTCAGAGTTTCATTTCAATTGTGCTAGCCCTGCTTGGAGTTGCTTTCTCTGGGTACAGTTGCATCATTTTTACCTTGTGGTTGATCCAAGGCCCCTTCTGCAATTCATCAGGTGGATGGGATTATATCTTCAAGGCCACTGCTGGAGGGTAAGAAAGACCAGTGTAACTCTTCTGGAAGAAACTGTTCATCACAACAATAGTCAGACAAATTCTCTCAGTTTTACACAAAATGGCACAGTCTCTTGAACACAAGACCTGTATTGGCGAGTGAGGTTTTTCAACTTCTTGAATGAGCACCAGAATCCTCAAAGAAAGGTAGTTGCCTCCTTGTAAGGAAAGATTAAATGTAAGAATCTTTGTACTGATCAGACCCGGTGGTCCATCTAGCTAAGTGTCCTTCATCTGGTGGTGGTTGCAATCATATGTGTAGTAAAGAATATAAATTTAGAGTGAATGTAGATGGATACTTTCTCAGAATATCCTCTCAAATTCCTCAAGTTAGATGGCATTTTTATATTTATTTTTTATATTTAATAACTCCATGGGTTTCTCTTTAACTCCTAAAGCTCAGTGAAGTCTGTGGTTTGATCACTGGTAGTTTTTGCATACAGCTGCTGTATCTCATAAAACACTGAAGGGAGATAGACAAAGTGTTGTCCAGCCTCCTAGAGGCGTGAAAGGTTTTATTCAGATCGGTAACCTGAGGCTGCTTTCACAAGATTTCACATTCTCCCTTTAAAAGATCAAAGTTGTATAACACTTATTTCAAGTCATATAATGCTCTTCCAGCTGCATTTGACTGCACTGAGGATTACATTTGTCAGAAGATCACAAACAAGTTTATTCAGCATCCAGCAGGAATACTTCCTGAACAGTGACTTTAACAGTGACTTTAAGTCAGCTTTATTTTAAAACGCTGAAGTGTATCCTGCAATCTCTGCTTCCTATCACCAGCATTACCATCCCATTTGGAAATACAGAAATGAGAGTCTGAGTTCAACGTAAAGGGCCAGATGCTGAATAAGGCACTCCAGATGTGGCTCAAAGCATTTCAGTTATGAATGTTTAGAAAAAAAGCAACTGACACTAAGCAAGGGAGTCTAACAAAGGTTCTTGCAATTAACCGCCAGGCTATAGCATGTCTCACAGTTAAAAGGGCACAGCTGGCACGTGTCGGTTGTGCACATTATGATCCTCAAGGATGCAAAGCACGGCTCTAGGACAACTGGAAATTGCAAGCGGTGACACCTACCTCAGTTCTGCCATTGAGGCTGCATGCACTGGTTAGAATGATGGCATGGGGGTGTTCCTGCTCTCTGCACGGTACGGATGTCAGCTGGACTTAACCTAAAGCTGAAATTGAATCAATAAAAGGAAAATTCCCATTTTAAACTTGGCTTCTGCAATTTGAAAAAATGGCAGTGTCTTTCTAACACTTGGGTATCTAAGAGGGAAACCAATGAAGCAGACGTATTTGAGGAAGATAAGCCTTTTCACTCAGCTAAGTTTGACAAAGCTATGCAGGAGTTATGCTGGTGTAATGCAAGACTAGAGTCTGGCTCCTAAACTTGAAGCATATAAAGCCCAATATGTTTTTTCTATATATTATAGGTAACATAATGTGTATTTAAATTGAATTGCACCCACCACATTTAATTTACTTCACATTGCTGTTTCTCTGATAGGTACCTCACAGATTACCCTGCTTGGTCTCGGTGCACTGAACCTGCTAACATAGTGGAGTGGAACATCATTTTACTCTCTATTCTGATAGCTCTTAGTGGACTGCAGGTGATCATCTGTTTTCTCAAAGTGGCTGCTGAGTTGAAACGGACGCTCTGTGGGACCTATTCTGTTTTTGTCCAGGTAACAAAATATCTGAGATAATTTCTTCAGCAGCTCCAAGTCAGTTTAGCTTCAGCAATTTCTCTCAGTTGAGGACCTACCCTTTTGGTTTATGCATTCTCTATGCTACTGCATTTTTATTACCAGAGGATATGTGCTGATAATAAAACTATCGTGTTTGATTCATCCACTAATTCCTTGTTGCATACAGGGATTGGTCACTTCTCACTCTGACCTTTAAGGCTAGGATTGTGAACAAAAAAATGTGGCTGGGAATTCAGCACCGATGCTGAGTCCATTACCAGCAGAGGTTTCTGAGCACCTTTCGTCTAGCATTCAATTTAAAGTCATTCTTATCAATGTGTGAGTTTCACAGCAAACAGAAGAAGATGCAAGAGGTAATATTTAGTCAGTCAATATTTAGGCATCAGTTTTTACTATGACTATACTACTGAAATGCTTTTTCAGTAGGTTATTGAATCAGTAACTGAGAGAGCTCTGCTTTGGGCAGCAGAATTAGTTGGAACCCCAGAGCTCAAGTGACTGATGCTGCTCACCTGCATGCTGGTGTGAAGTCTTGTGGTTTAGTGTGGCATTCAGTTTCCCCAGCTTTGGAGGTAGGGTGAAATTAGACATGCTTACCCCTCCCTGTCCATCTGAGTGGGGATCAAGGAGCCCTCCGGCTTTTTATGTAGCCAACAATCTCGGAGGTGACAGCACGTTCGAGAAAGATTTCTAATTCGGAAAAACAGCAACCCCCAAAAGCATGCATGCGCACCCACGCGCACATATGTATATGTACACGTGCACACACACGCAGAGCCAGAGTAAGGTTAGTTCTGTCACGTAAGCGGGAAACGCTGGGAGGGCAGCGCAGGTGGGATGGCAGTGCCTCTGCAGCATGAAGTGTCCTGAGCAGTGCTGGTCAGCCAGGGCAGGGGAGCTGCAGGTGCCACAGAGCGCCTTGGGCAAGCAGGCAAGGAAGCGCTTCTTGTAGGAATTTACTGTAACAGCAACCTACGATAAGGCCAAGGCCTGCGGCAATTTCTCTCAAAACATTCCACTTGCCAGTGAAAGAGCCTCATCAGCCTGGGACCCAGCCCATCTTCCCGTGAAGTTAAAAGCGATAGTCAGCTTGTCGCTGGGCACAGAGCAGGGTCACCTCTGGAGCCCTGAGCGCCCGTTGGGTTTAGATTGGATGTGGTTGTTGAATAGTCGAACAACTTCCATATAACTTGAGTTGAAAAGAAGAGGACAATTACTTCCTTCCTTTTTTATTTGCAGGCCAGGATTCTCTGAAAATGGCAAGGAAATCTTCACTGCTTCTCCCCCACCCCCCAGAAAAAGAGAGAAATGGCTTCTCCAACATTTACGACGGTAGATATAAGTGCTGTAAAGGCAAATGAAACCCTTGTCTTAAATCTTGGTCTCTCTAGCCTCTCTGTTTTGGATGAAGTCATTTGAACTGTTTGACACCTACATTTTTCTAGCTGTTTTCTAACATGTCCAGCTGTACTTGGCAGTGACTCTTCGGTTTTTTACCGTCCAGCTTGTTCTGACAATAGAGAGGTCTGAATACCATGGAACTGCTTTTGTATTGAAATCACCTTTTCTGAATAAACTGCTCTAAAACTGCTATAGAACTGCTTTTATAGTCCCCTCTCTTTCTTTAGAACATAGGAATATTTATTGTTCCAAAAGGGCCTGATTCAAAGCTCCATATGTCAGGAGGTGTTGTTCCCTTGAGAATTAGCTCACTGGATGAAGCCATGATTTCTAAATGAATAAACTTTAGTTACAGACAGACCATGGTGGCACGAAAGACAGCAGCCTATCCTGCTCATTCCATCTTGGACGTTCTTAACTGCACAAAACAATTGCTGAAAAAAGTCTATCAAGTCTTCCTGTGGTAAGGCCTTTAGAAAGGCATCCAGGCCTGATTGAAAGATTAGACACACAGCTCTGAAGGCAGCCATGCTAATTAGTGCACATTAATAGCTACACTGGGTTTCTTTTTATTTTATACTCAGAGGCAAACTACTGGGTTTTTTGGTCAAGTATTATGTGACTTGAGGGAATATATCAGGTAACCTTGTGAGCACCCAGTGCGAGCTTATTAATGCTCTTCTAAATTCCCTGACCTTGCTGCAATGGAAGGCTAACATTCTTGACAATAATAATCAGACAAAAAAGAATAATTTGTTTTAAATTAGCAGCTAAAAAGTCTTTTTAATTTATCAAAGAATTATTATTTCATTCCCAGTGGAAATTCAGGGATTTACAATAAAGCGGACATATGGCTCATTTGCAGCTGCATGGGCAACATTTGGCTGTATTCAGCACTCTGCTTTTGAGAGCATGAACACCCAGAGGAAAGCAAAATACGTACTTCAGACTTGCAGTAACACATCTATCCCTATTACATCAGAACTAGTGGGATTCAGCTGTATCAACACCTAATATTAAATATTGTTAGAACCGCAAACCATACAATAAGTGGCTGCTGTGGGTAAGATATTTAGAAAAAATAGAGTGTATCAGTCATTTAATTCTGTTTCAATACAACATTGAGATTTTTGCCTTGATATTCCTTTATCAGATTGTTTTGAAAAGCTGATTTCTTCCTGTAGGATTTGAAGAATGCATCTAAAGTTTTAATTGTCTAGTTTCTATTAAGTTGCAAGAAGTAATAAAGAAATTAATGATGTTTAAGAACGGGGCTAGTCTTCTGGAAGATGGTTCAAGGTGGCATGGATGTTCAGAGATGAATGATAAAAAGGCATGATTGCAAAATGGGGACAAGTTTGCAACTGCACACTTGTTTTTCCCTAGGCTTAAATATACATCATATTGTATATCTACTTAAATGATAATCCCACATTCTTATGGATTTATGGATATTGTCTGCAGACAGAAGGAAAAGAAAGAAAACTTAACAATCAACCATAGTCCTACCAAACTTCTTGGAGAATCTTGCTGATTTCATGCCTGCAAACCATGGAACTGTTTATTCTGAAAATGTTAGAAATATTTGAAAAAAGGTTTTGGTTATTTGGATGAAAAATAGTATGTGTGGGGTAGACTTTCAAAGCAGAAAGACTCCTAGAACTGCTAAATATTCCTAAAGTGAATGGTGCCATTTCACTGAGGAAAGCAAACAAACAGGATATTCTATTCAGACTCCAGCTCAGCCATGGGGAAAATACAGGCTTATCCTTAGGCAAACAGGGTCTATTGAGATAGATTTTGCTATGCTGGATAAGAGCAATGAAATGCCTTAAAGTTACACCTGGAAACTCTTAACCCTTTATCTTGCTCCTGTATGTGTCCTTTCCACTTTTCAATAACTTCTGTCCCTGATCATGGAAATTCTTGAGCTTGGCAGACAGGAGACACAAAGAATAGTATCTAGTTTGACAAATTTTTCCATAGTAGTATTATTAGTGGCTGTACCTAACCACTGGCAAAGCTTGGCTGTCTTTAATTAATCCTTTTTTTTGGTGATTGTGTCTTGTGAATTTACACTTCTGCTCTACCACAGGCTGGTATCTCCTATTTTAGTGGCTTAAATCAAAGACAGACATTTAGTGTAATTTAGTTCTTGTTGGACATTTAGACTCTGCAACCCTCTTTATCCGTAATCCAGATATTGGCATCTCCATTGCCACAGCCAGACTCAACTGTGACTTGTCGGCTCAGCTTTTAAATAGGCCGTTTATTAATTTGAAATTGGTGGCAAGAATACTAAAGGCTAACAGTGAGTTGCATTTACAAATTTAACAATTTGTTTCACACAGGGCTTTTGGATGTAAAGCTAAGTTAAACTTGATCTAATCAATTTAAGTCCTGATTCAATCCTAAATATGGTGTCTCTAACAAGAAGTGCTGTGAACTGTGCCTGGCAGCAAACCCAAGATTCCTGTAAGGAATATTAACTGACTTGAAATCTAAACATAAGCGGTGCCTCGGCTGGTGGTGTTTGAGGCAGTGTGACCACCTGGCTCTCCAGCTGCAGAACACAGACCTCACCCCAACAACAGCAGAGAGAAGTGGGCCACAGAGCCAGGACAAAGTTCACGCCATGCTGGCATACGAGAAACCTTTTTTTTGAAGAAGTGTTACTGAACCTGAAGTGCGTGCGCTGCCTGTTGAAATCTGTACATAAAATACCCCAGGCACACCCGGAAGAAAGCTGCAGCTCTGAGTTTATAAACTTCTGTAAGTGAAGAGTTAATGCTGAAGTCTGGAAATAAGAGTTCCAGCTTTATTTGTTCCTCACAGCCAATGCATTTTGCCAGAGGATTATGACACTGTGTCTGGAACAGAAATGTCATTCATTTAAAACACTGCGACTAGAAATAGCTGTAGAGACTCGGTTTTGACCACAAATAATTGTGGGCAGAGATTTGCAGTAAAATACTGTGGAGCCCCATCCACCTTTGCATTTTGGGGCATATTATTCCTCATGTAGGTAAAAATGAGTCTCACTGAAGCATGGTTTCCTGATTGCTAATTCTTCACACGTTGGATGGAGGTTTTTTCCCCCACTTTGAAAAGGAATAGGGCAGCAGAGGATAAATGAAGCTCCCCAGAACTTTAAAGGGTGTTTACCTGCAAAGGTTTGCAGGAGGTCAGAACAGCAGCATCAGCAGCAGACTATAAACACATGATTCCAATTAGGTAATTACGAAATTGTGTTTCGATCCAGTCTCACTAGGAGCTTTTGTTGAGACTTTTTTGTCAGAATGTTCCATTTTTGGTTCGGGTTTGTTTTTGTTTTTTTTTTTTCCCCTCACGGAAGATTTTTGGACTAAAAGATCAGCTTCATATTTTCAATGCAGTTTTGAGGACTTTCAGAACAGTCATAGCATTTCAGCATCCTCAGTATGAGAAATGAGGTATTGTGGTTTAAAACAATAAGGGGATATTCATGACCAAACTGCAGGCTCATAATTTAACCAAATAAATTAGGTGCTCAGTCTTTTTAGGCACTGTCCACCAGAGGAGAGAGGTTCCTGCTCTTCAAACACCCTCTGAAGATAATAATACAGGCTCGGGAAGCTCAGTCACCTCTGTCAGGTTTTTTGAGTTCCTTAAGAGAAAGATAATAGGAGTGTGCTCAGGCACCCGAATATCTTAAAGTTTGGGGGAGATGCAATTAAAAGCAGTAATGGAAAAATCTTGCCTGTCAGAGGTTTTTGTTTTATCTTTAAATAAAAACAACATGCAGCTCTTTTGCAAATGAAGAAAGAGTAATTTAGAGGTGTCAAGGGACTAAGGCAAAGAAATGCTCGTGGGTTTACCCTCAAATAAATATGGAGATTTCAAGGATGCTGCTTGTGTGTTTTTTTTCTCTTCCTCAGTCCAATGGAAATATGAAGAAAAATAAACCAAATAGTCCACATATATATGAACAACTCTGTTAGCTGAGTAGTAAGGAATGACTTTGAATTTAAGTAGTATAAGAGGAGGTAAATATTTTCTCATTTTTACCTCAGTTAATTTACAGAATGGGGCATATGCAACTTGTACAAGCTGATCTTTCCACTGAACCACTGACCTTCATCCGTGGCAAAGAAAAAAAATCCCTACAGGAATCATTCTGAGCATGTGACACCAATCTGGGAAACTCCAGAATTTCATCATAGATTCAGTCAGATTTCGAAAACTTGGCTTCAGCCACAGTCATTCAGACAGAAGTAGAATACTCCATTTAATGTAGGTGTGTAGGAGGTTCTAAAAGGTAACATTATGAACTTCAGTATTCTGATACTGCCTGAATTTTTTTGTGTGAATAGTGATTAAAACTGGTAATTCACCTGTATACCACAGCCCTGGTAAATAAGGTTTAGATTTGTATGTCATTAAAGGAAACCTGTTGTACTTTATTTACGTTCTGAATCTTAGTCTTCTATCCAAAATAATACTAATTTTTCTGACCATTAAGAAAATAGCTTCAAAGAAGATTGTGGTTATTACAGATATTTTTAAGTTGCCGTACAATGAAAAATGTCATTTAGAATGAGTGTGACTGTGTCAGTGCTCACAGTGCAGAAGAGATTTTTTTTTAAGAATTCCTAAGTGACCGAAGATATATAATTTTTAATAGAAGTCTTTACAATTTGCAAGTTTACAGGTGGCTTTGTATGCCTAAAGCTTCAGACACAACCATGGTGTAATGGATATATGCTTGGAAAAAAAACCGCAATTGCAAACTTTAGTTAGGCATTTTTTTAAAGTCCCATGTTTAAGATCCTATTTTGTTCTTATTTTTCAATGAGACTAACAGATACAAAGCGTTTACAGAACTTGAATAAAGCAAAAGTGTAGCCTTCTGCACCTGGTAGTACATTTAGATAATGGTAACAGTTAAGATTATCTGGAGCTTTATACATCTATTATGCTTTTAATCATTGAAGAATGTGGCTTATCCTGTCTGGTGATAGACTAGGAGGAAGACAACATAGGGAGTTCATTTTGAGGAATTTCTGAGCCTCATTTCCATTTGGGCAATACTGAAACTGCTTGGAAATGAGATGCAAACATCTCCTCCCCCCTCCACCTGTGAACAGCCGGTCCTTTTCGTCTCTAGCTACGTATGCCCCACGTTGTGCTAAAATTACATTTCCAGGGGAACTGCAGTAGGTTAGCAGAGCTTATCCACGTATACATCAGTGTGTAAGCTCTGCTCTGATGCCAGCGACCTCAGCCCTCCCTTACCTGTGTCACATGAGTTTAGTGATTGCTATGCAGAGGGGAGGAAGCAGCGATCTGTAGATTGGGAACGAGCAAGGGAAATAGGGAGCAGAAAGGCTGCACCTACAGGGCCTGCCTTGCGTTCAGTTCCGTCAGCACAGAAGCAGATACCCCAGAGAAAGCGGCTGTCATTTAGAGCTTTCCACAGTGCACTTAAGAAGTTGTATTCTTCTGCCGCACATCACAGAAATGATTCTCTCAGTTGTATACAAGCTATAGAGTGATAAAGATAGTGAAGAATGTAATTAAGTCTGTAAATCCATTTAAATCTACAGTACTTTCAATTCAGCTACAAGATTTACAATCCGATAACAGGCTAAATGGTAATTTGCGTGATAGTAGGTTGGCAGAAATTGAAAAAATTTCTTTGAAGATTATCTGAACTGACGAGGTTACCAGAATGTTTTGTTTACTCTTGACACACAGACACATTGTGCAACATTTTATTGTGTTCACCAAAGCAAACAGGAGTGGGGATGGGGGGAGGTAAGGAGGGCAGGGGGTGGGAGAGACAAGAACATATAAAGGGAAATTGCATGTGCCCGTCCTGTGTTTTTATTTCACATTTTCCACAAGGTTCATGAATGCAAAATGAAGCTATTCTTCCTAAGCTGCTTGCTGTTTTCTTGCTGTTGCCAAGCTGGGGCAGTGAACAGGGAGTACTACATTGGCATTACAGAGACCGTGTGGAACTACGCACCTGGCAATACCAATATCGTATCGGGACAGCTTTTTGCAGAAGAAGAGTAAGTAAATGGTTTATGCTGGTCGAGTTTGATTTTACAGTGTTGTCTGCTTTAGACACTGGGCCCAGGCTGAAAACTTGGTGAAGGCAGTGAAATGAATCATGTTGGTGTCAGTGGATTTTTCTGTCAGACATATAAGGGAATTTTGGTTTTTTTCCTGGCTTGCTTGAGAATTGCATTCCAAAGCTCTGCTAATTAAAAGCATTGGAATATGTAGGTTTGTTGTGAATTTGTTGCAATGAAATGTTTACTAAGCAGTAGAAAAAGCCCCTGAATGTCTAATGACATTTAATTTTGAATGGCTAAGGTGCCAGTGGTGCCAGTGCTGAAGAGAAGACTTTTGCTGTTATGTTTTTAAACACAGAAGTGTGACAAATGTAAAACTTTCCTACTGGGCACAGGTTTCCTTTTTAGATATTCATTGTTGGCAGTGCTCGCTTTCACTGGTGCAGCAGCACAGCTGGGTCCTTCCATCCGCAGTGGCGGAGCTGGGTGGCTTGTGAGAAGGCAAGGAGGGTCCTGTGCAGAGTGAGAGCAATAAGTAGGCTGAGGATAAGTATGGTGAGGAGGAGGGGAGCACCCTGAAGATATAAATAATCAATAAAGAAAACTCAGATATAAAAGGCATCAGAGAAATATTTGAAAGACAAAAAATATTCCTTCCTTCTGTTTTTTACAGTGCCTTTAAAACAAAGTAGGACTGTACTAAAATAAAACCAATGAGGAAAGAAGCCAGAAGTTAGAAGAATCTCAAAAACAGTTCTCATTTAGTCTGTGGGTGAGGGATTACAAGATTTCCTGTGGTTTGTTTTCTCTAGTGAGAGCCAACAATATCTCAGCCATAATCTGCCATTTCATCAGGCATGAGATGAAGCAGTCAACTTTTTTATTTTTAACCATAAACTGAGTGACGTGTAAGACACTGCCAGTGATTCAGCAGGCTAGTAATTCTGACAAATGGTGGAAGCAGGGCATCTTAGTCTGAAAATTGCAGAGCAGTGTTGTAATACAACAAGCCACCACCTTCACTTTCACAAAGCACTTTCACTGCTTTTCTCTGTTCTGTGACAACCTGCAGCATGCAAAATTAATTCCAGTTTTTCAGTGGTTGTATGCCTGTAATGGAGCTGGTCCCTTTTACCACACTTTTCATTTTCACCACCTCCAATTCTTCGCCTCCTCCTGAACCCTTCAGCTATGAAGCTGTGCTTGTATGGAGATTGATATTTATAGAAGCAGGGGAAGGGAAGAGCGCAGTCTACTTGCTAGAAGGAATACTCTACAATTAAATGGTAGCTGTTTAAACATCAAAAAGAACATGTTTATTTGATTTAATTTGTGGCTAAAAAGCTTCATGCACTTAGACTTCCAGTAACTGAGCCTTTGCAACTAGGTTTACACTCTCCAAGTTTCATGGAGCTCTGAATTGGCGTTTTAATTACACTTCAGATCTGTGCTTACCAAAGTACAAACAATTCCTTCCCCACATGCTCAAACAATGCTCAACCTTGTGAGAAATACTTTGCATTTTTGGGCAGCTTTAACTTGCTTCACAATATGGCTTGCTGGGAATATGAAACAAATTTGGCTTGGTTTCTCATCATGATAAGATGAGAAATCAGGAGGCTGCTGAACTTCAGGCAACGTTGCCCTGTCTCCCGGGATTGCCTCCTCCTGGAGTAGGTTTACTTCCACAGCTAGTCCTGAAATGGGCAGGGAAATGTGCAGGAGGATTTGTTGTTAAAGAGACTCTAGAGTCTGGGCTAACAGCATCAGCCAGCAGTAGCACTACTGGTTTGAACAGCTACACAGTTCAGAGGTATTGACACCACGTGTAGGAAATACCATCTTCATCAGTCTCATTTTAGCTCATGGGTTAGGCTGTTTTCTTGCTAACCGAGCTCTCATTTTTAATGTAAGTGTTTCATTAACTGAGAGGAGCAATGGTCCAGTAGTTAAGGCACTTGGTGATTGAAGGGGTCATTGCTAATTCCCTGCTCTCATGTAACCTGTTTGTATATTCTTGGGCTGAATCTGTGAAAAGGATGAGACTTTATTAGCATAAATCCATATCAAGCTCTGGGGCTGCGATTCTTCTTCATCTATGACTGGTGAGCAAGCTGAGGGCTTGTCTCACTGATTTCAGCACAATGCATGCCCCTCCACACACACACAACACATATGTCCAAACATCTTAAATGTATTTTACAGCTGAAAAGTCTGCTCCTCATTGCAATGGAGCAAGGACTATGCAGTCAACATAATAGCATGATGATGGAAATTACTATTTTTAACAGGCCATGGAAAATTATACAGCAATTTAAGCATGCAAGTACAAAAGTTTCCAGCAGTAAGAACTATTATTTACCTCATCCACATGGTCTCAAATTTGCCCAAAATTGTATCAAATACCCTTGTTTTCAGTCTTCCAAATAAGTATAAAAAAAAATTCAGGTTGGTGCGTAATACTTTATCTCTATATGGGTGCCTAACTCTTTATGATGAGAGACATATTTGCTCCTAAACACAGATACAGTTGTGCACAATGCTACGGAGGCTGGTCTTTATTTGACACCCTACTAATTAACACCATTGAAATAGAAAATTAGTATCTGACACTACAGATGTGTTTGTGCATTTTCGTTACAGGCAGGCTGGAGTCTTTCTCAAAAGAGGACCACATAGGATAGGAAGCACTTACAAGAAGGCTGTCTACACTCAGTACACCAATCATTTATATGATGTGATAGTTGACAAACCTTCCTGGCTGGGCTTTTTAGGCCCTATCATTAAGGGAGAAGTTGGAGATTCCATTATCATTCACTTGAAAAACTTTGCTTCCAGAAACTACACGTTGCATCCACATGGTGTAAGATACACAAAGGAAAATGAAGGTAAGCTTGAGTCTGTTCTGGGCCAGAATTTATCAAAAGTCAATCATTCCTCTGACTGTAAGTGATATTCCCTCATCAAAAAGAAGACTGGTCAAGTAAATAAAGATTTTTAAACAGGACATTATAAATTTAAAATAGCAGCCAAGAAGTTTGGTGACTTTTTCAAGAGCAAAATACAAAGACAAAAGTGGAATTCATAAAGAAGGTGATTTTAGGTCAACATTTCACCTGAAATAAGAATATTTATATTTCACCTGAAATCAGGGTATAAAGGTATATAAGAGATACAGATATTGAGGATATCTAAAGGAAAAATTGATGCTGTTGTGAAGAAGATATTGTTAACACTGATAACTTACAGTTCCAAATTCTTAACACTGAATTTGTATATATTGTATATAAGATACACAAGAATTTCTTAAAATGGAGAAATAGCTACTGCTTAGTAATCAGTTAATGAGATGAAAGTCTGACACACTTTAAGATATATTGTAGGGGTGCTATTGGGATTAGTGATGATTTGCCCTTGCAATAGCTGGTCTTGCCACACTCAGGCGATGGGGGATTTTCTGCACCAGACGGCACCAGAATATGGCTGTTGAAAGTTTTATTAGTGGGCCTTAAAAATAGTGATGTTTTTCATTACAACTAGTATGTGGCTTGATGCAGTCGCATTCTGTGGGAGCATAAGAGCGTGTTGTGTAGCAGTACATGCACTTTTTGAAACAATGTTTAAATTTTTTTCTGTTGCTCTCATTCCAGCAACACTTTATTCCTTGAGGACATATGCAATATTTTAGAACCATTTCCAAGATTAATAGTTAACAAATGTTTTACAAATATTTGAATTGTTATCTTTTTAGCAGAAGTACATGGTGCCCGCCTAATAAATTAAGGACTAAATTTAATGTGCCATTAATTGAAGCACTCCCATAAAATTCAAAGACAAATGAAGAGACTCCTAAAGAGAAGGAAAAGATCTACTCACCTGATTTTAGAGATTTTTTTTTTTTAACCTGTATTCAGATGTTCAGTCCACGTTACTGCATCATGCAGTCAACTTTAAAGCATGGCAGGCGCTAACCTGACACCATCTTGTGAACGTGCTGTGTTAATGGCGGCTGTGTGGCATTCTTCAGGTGCTTTTTATCCTGATAACACCAAAGATTTTCAAAAGAGAGACGATGCTGTGGAGCCTGGAGGCCAGTACACTTATACATGGGACATGACAGAAGATCAAGGTCCAGCTAAGGGCGATGCAGACTGCATAACCAGGGTTTACCACTCCCACGTAGATGCTCCAAGAGATGTTGCCTCAGGGCTTGTTGGGCCTTTAATAATTTGCAGGAAAGGTAAACCATAAATAAATAAGTAAATAAATACATATGCAACGTGATTGATAATGGTTATTGATAAATATCAGTGAAATAATTTACTGGAAGAGGAGAAGATTACAGTTAATTTTGAAATAGCAGCTTTTTGTCTTCTCAATTAGCTATCTTTCAATGGTATAGGAAGTTCTTTGATTTTGTGTGTGACAGCGAATATAATTTGCAGAGTACTTTGTCCACAAATCCATATATGTGAGATGTGTTCATACTAGCAATGCAAAAGGATGTGTAAATACTGATATGAGAAACAGATTTACTGTAATCCTATCACATGCAATATTTATTCTTAGTAAGGTTATTTTATGGTATCTATCAAAAAGATTTTTGTTTTGCCTGTAAGTTTATGTGTACACTCACACTCAAGAAAAGTGGCAAAATACAAAGTAAGCAGTGGCCAGCCCTACTGATAATACACTTAAAACTGGTGAAAATATGTCAGTTGCCAAAGACTTTGAATATACTGCTTTCTTTTTCAGATACAATGAATAAGAGCAGTGATAAACACTTTGATGATGAATTTATCCTTATGTTTTCTGTGATGGATGAAAATCTCAGTTGGTATCTAGAGGATAATATCCGGACATACTGTTCGGAGCCTTCTGAAGTTGACAAAGACAATGAGGACTTCCAGGAAAGCAATAAAATGCACTGTAAGAAAATGTTATATTAACATTGCTTGTCATTGAAATGGTGAAGTAATGTTTTTATGTGTTGTCTCTTTTAAAGATGAACGTAGATAATTTCTTTTTTTTAAGCAGGGTTTTTTCTTGGAGGATTAAGAAAGATCCTTTTAAATTTAAAAAAAAAAACCAAAACTAAAAAGTGATGGCAAGTATGGATCAAACCTTTGGAGTTGTGATATGAAATTCCTAGGGGCCAAGAACCTCTTTGCCAGTATAATTTCCCAGGCACTCTTAACAGACTTGTGTTACTTTGTTCTGTTTCTTAGTCCTGAACTCTGTACTATAATATCGCAGTTTAGAAAAAGAGGTTTTAATGTTATGTCAACAAAGAAAATACCTTTGGCTCTGATGGATTCCAGAATCATAGCAGGAACTGCTGGTCGTGGAGATAGTGTGCAGATGAAGTCAGTGTCTGGTATTTGCTCACTTTCAAAGGCATAGAGTTTTGTTTTGAGCTTCTTTCTCTCTTTGAAGAACAGAGCAATGGTTGTATGACACCTTCTTTCGAATTAAAAATTCTAAGATCTGTGAAGGTAACTGTAACAAATAACATTTCTTTTAGCAATCAATGGATACATGTATGGATACCTCCCAAACCTCACGATGTGTGTGGAAGATAAGGTAAAATGGCATCTTTTTGGCATGGGTAATGAAGCTGATATCCATTCAGCCTACTTTCATGGACAGACCTTAATAGAAAGGCATCATCGAGTGGACACCATCAACCTCTTCCCAGCCACATTTATTGATGCTGTCATGATACCAAGGAGAGCTGGGGAATGGCTGCTCAGCTGCCAAGTGAATGACCATATCGAAGGTACAGATAAGCTCCAGTGACCAGAATTTTTTTTAGCTAGAGCTAACAGCTTTCTGAGTCACTTTAGCAGTACTCCTGACCTGGTTATATGCCAGACAACATTCTCCTCTAGGTAACAAAACTCTCAGAGTAATTGAAATGCCTAGAAGTGTATTAGATGGGCTTGAGCATGTAGCCACAGAAATCAAGGAACTTCTTGTCTGTAATGGAAATTAGTATCAGTTGGCAGCAATTGGCACAGATGCACTTTTGCAAGCCTCAATGTTAGGCAAACAATAGCATGATGTTTGCCTCTTACTGAAGGTAATTAATCACAATTTGCTGTTTGCCAACAAAAAAGTTCGGGCTCGTTCCATGTTTGGGCAAGCGGCACGGGACAGGCAGGCTAACTTGCCTGCTGACAAAGACAGGTTCTGGAAAGTGCATTGGCTAATAAGCAAAGATGATCTGCATTTCTCCTCCCTGTATCTTCCTGTATTTCCAGCGTTTGTTAACCATATGAAATATTTAGAAGCTAATTCCACACTTTTGCATTATCTATATCCCTATAAGTGAGTTAGAGAAGTAACAAAAGTGGGAAGGAACACAGAACTCAAAATCATTCTCCAAGGTTTGAAAATTCTGATATGAAAAGGAGTATGTTTAACCTACAGATTTGACTACACAGAGGTTGTAAGTTTTGAAATAGCTATCACGTCAAGCAGCATCCTGATGTGGTTGAAGCATCCTGGGCAAGACCTGGATCCTCCAAACTAGCCTAATCCACAGCTGTAAAAGGACTCTATTATATTATTGGTATCTCCAGCAAGCAGATTTGCTAACAGACCTTTCCTCTAGGGTGCAGAGACCTAGGAGTTTCACAAGTAAGCTGTTGATTAGATTTAGAGGGAAGACGGTCAGTCTGGTAGCACCTGGCCTTGGCTGAAGTGCTAACTGACCGTGCCGTTTCCACTCCACCCTAATCTTCTCTGTAACTACCACGTCAGCTGCAGCTTTACAAGCAGAACGCACTTTACCATGCCTGGCCGCCTGCTGTAAATACCATGGTTGTGTTTCTACATCCTAGCTCAGCTGGTGTGCATTCTTTTGTATCTTTCATCTTCCTTTTCATTTGTGATTTGCATATCAATCAATGGTACAGGAATTCTCCAGGGAAGAGAAGAGCTATTGGAAGCAGGGAAAGAGAAAACAAAGTGCGGTTCCTTCTCCCTAATTTTGTCTACCTCCTCATTTTTTTTTTTTTCCAGGTGGTATGCAGGCTCTTTTTAAAGTAAAAGATTGTAGGAAATCTACAACAGCTCACAATGAGAGTACAAAGATAAGACAGTACTTCATTGCTGCTGAAGAGATCATCTGGAATTACGGCCCATCTGCAATGAACCATTTTACAGGACAAGAATTAATCACTGACAGGTAAATGTTTCTAATTAAAGAAGTTTTACTTTCCAAGCAGAATTGATATAAATACGCTAAATAAGGTAAGGCATACAGTAGAGCTGACTTTTAAGCAGAATTTCTCATTGTCCTCACCTCTGCTTAATTATTAATGCCAGGATAAACATCAGACCAAATTAGGTCTATTGTCTTCCTTGCAATCTTACTATAGATTTTGCTGTACATCAGTAATTTCACTGGGATGAAGATGAATTGTAATGTCATATGTAGGCAGTGACCTCTGATGATTCAAAGCTAGGAATTCATGATCATCTCCTTAGCTGACAAAAATCAGGCTAACGGCATCTCAGCTAGCAAACAACTTGCACGAGGTAGCTTTGCCCTTTGCTCTGTGTTTACAAATTTAAGACCTGGATCAATTCACTGAATACATTGATTCCTCAGATTTTTCATCTGTGAGTTAAAGAATACTTATCTGCTCCACAAGGGATGAGGCACAGTTCATTGTCTGAACAGTGCTTGTAAGACACTGAAAGGTCCTTTTTTGAAGAGTAAAAGCGTAGACTAAATCTTCTCACTTTCTATTTAGATGTTACATATTCTTGGTGTTTGTATCTACTGTTGTTGAACTCTTTGTAACTTTTAATAAAAAGAAGAGTAAACTTCAGATTATGAAATGTTGACTAGAAATCATTGCTGATGAGTTTCTAAGCATGCTGGCTTTATAACGGCAACACAGCACAGTGTCTTTTTCTTAAAGAGAAGCTAGTGGAGGATAATGGATTCCTGCACATCCTTATATGGGACTGCACACAAGTGTGTGGCCAGATCACTGAAAGGAGACCCAAAAGACAAACTCAGCATGTCGTACCTCAGAAAATAGGGTTGAGGTCCTGACTGCCTTTGTAAAGCTGAGCATTATTACTTGAACTGTTTGTATCTATTGCTATTTCTTTTACACAGTGAATCTCGCATATTTTTTGAACAAAGCGAGACAAGAATTGGTGGGTCTTATAAAAAAGCCATTTACAAAGAATACACAGATGGTTCTTTCACTGAACATAAAAAAAGGCTCACAGAGGAAGCACATCTTGGACTCTTAGGTAAGATATCTAAAATTATTTCATGTCAAAGATTTATAAGAGTAAACTATCGCTTCCACTAGCTGGCCAACAGTGCCCCTCCGCCTCCAAGGGAGGGGCCCTTAGCTCTCCCTGCCTCCTGCAGATGCCGGTGCCTCCAAGAGACACCCCAGGCTGTAAGAAAGCTCTTGAAGGCAGTGGCGAGCAACTTGCCTGTGGGAATATGCCACGGTCTCCAAAGGTCAGGCTCTGAATTACAAGGCCAGGCTGGGCAGGTCTAGCCCTATTTGTAACTTGGCTGCTTCTGGCATGGCTCTGGACTGAGTTTGAGGTTGGCGCTAATGTCTGTGGGTCCCTTTTCAAAGGGAGGAACTGTCCTGCATGTCACTGGGCCTCCATAAGGAATTGGGAATGGAGCAGTCCAGCTGCTGCTGGGCTGCCATGTGATTCAGGTTGTGTGCCACGGACCTGGTCTGTGGCCACACAGGCCCAGGGGCAGTTCCCCATGCAACGGGAAAAGCAGCCAGCCATGGAATTGACTGCTATAAGCTCGTGGTGATCTGTACATCACTTGATAGAAACACCTTGTAATTAGACCATGTGGTCTTCTCTAGGACCTGTTATCAAGGCTGAAGTGGGTGAGACCATCAGGGTGACCTTCCGAAACAATGCCAGCCGCTCGTTTAGCATTCAGCCCCACGGCGTGAGTTACCACAAGAGCGACGAGGGGGCACTGTATGGCGCCGCCTCCAGAGGTGCGTCTCCAGACGGGGATCCTGCGAGCACCAGAGAACAGGCCGTCGTACATAGTGACGTATAAAAGGTAACAAAATAAACAATGCTCATTAAGCATAATTCCTAATGTTGATTTCTGTAATAGGTACTGAATCTCCAGCCTCTCTTGTGAGTCCTGGTGCTACATTTACATATGAGTGGAATGTGCCAGAAGATGTGGGCCCCACAGACCAAGATCCGGACTGTTTAACCTGGCTTTATTACTCAGCTGTGGATGCAGTCAGAGACACCAGTTCTGGCCTTGTGGGTCCTCTCTTGGTGTGCAGGAAAGGAGCTCTGCTTCCTTCTGGGAAACAGGTCAGTCAAAGAATGAAAATGGAGGAATTTGCATCATTGTAGCTGAATCTGCTTTCTCGTCCTGAATTGTGCCCCCAGGGCCTGCCGCACTCAGCACCACCTCCTCTCCACATCAGTCTCACCCATGCGCTGTGGGGAATACATAAAATGAAGAAAGTGTGTTTGCTGGTTGTTTTTTTTTAAAAAAAAAGCAAAATCTGTCTGGCTCAGAGACTGTATTGTGAAACCACCATCACAGCGAGCAACCACTGGCATTCAGGTATCAGCTAGGATGAGAGTGACTAGAAAAATGTAGACACTTTAAAAAAGACCAAAACACACATTCATTTCCAGAGGTGGTTCCTGCTGGTAGAAAGAGCATTAGCAGCAGATATCTAGTCACCAGATACAGCAATTAGAGAGCTTTGAGATTATCAGAATGAAGTGTCAATGTATGCATCTATCCTACTTTGTGAATTATACTCATAAATTATTACGCACATCGAATTTTTTCCCTGACATTTTCTGTTCACTCATTTCTGTTTTCCTTTGTGCTGTTTCTTCTCAACAGAAAAAGGTGAACAGGGAATTTTTTCTACTTGCCACAGTATTTGATGAGAATCTGAGCTGGTACTTGGATGACAATATTTTGATGTTTACACTAAATCCTGATAAAATTGACAAAGATGATGAGGACTTCCAAGAGTCTAACAAAATGCACTGTAAGAAAATTATCAGCTAGCCAAATATTCGTTTCTACAATAAGGTTTTTACTTTTGTGATCTCTTGTTGGAGACTGGGAAAACTGTATAGTGCCAGAGATTTAATTCCTTTCCATTGGAAAGAAAACCATGCTTGAATGCAACTCAATTTCAGCTAAATGTGGCAGTTCAAAATACAATGCCAGCTGTTCAGTGTCTTGCACAGCAGTTGCACATTTAGAAGTTATGTACCACTTTGAGCAGACAGAAGGAGGAATTAGGTCTGTAGTCTATGTGCAACCCCTATGAATGCAACCAGGCAGATAGAGAAAACCGACCTGTGCCCTACAGATGATGTAGCTGAAAGGAGGATTTTCACAGAATCACAGACTGGTTGAGGCTGGAAGGGCCCTCTGGAGGTCATCGTCTCCAGCCCCCTGCTCAAGCCAGGTCACCCAGAGCCGGTTGCTCCGGACCGTGCCCAGATGGCTTTTGGATATCTCCAAGGATGGAGACTCCACCACCTCCCTGGGCAGCCTGTGCCAGTGCTCGGTCACCCTCACAGTGGCAAAGTGTTTCCTGGTGTTCAGAGGGAGCCTCCTGTGTGTCAGCTTGTGCCCATTGCCTCTGGTCCTGTCCCTGGGCACCGCTGGGAAGAGCCTGGCTCCATCTTCTTTATGCCCTCCCTGCAGGTACATTGATAAGATCCCCCTGAGCCTTGTGATCCGCAGGCTGAGCAGTGCCAGCTCTCTCAGCCTTTCCTCATAGCAGAGATGCTTTCTTGTCCCTTCTTCATCCTTGTGGCCCTTTGTTGGACGCTCTCCAGCATGTCCGTGTCTCTCTGTACTGGGGAGCCCAGCACTGGACACAGTCCTCCAGGTGTGGCCTCACCAGTGCTGAGCAGAGGGAAGGATCTCCTCCCTCGACCTGCTGGCAATGCTTTGCCTAACGCAGCCCAGGGTACCATTCGCCTTCTTTGCAGCAAGGGCACATTGTTGGCTCATGTTCAACTCGGTGTCTACCAGGACCCTCAGGTCCTTTTCTGCTTTCCAGCTCAACTTGTCTGAAGCATTTCTACAATAGCAGCTGCAATGTGACCTTCATAATCTGACCTGCTGGCAACGCTCATCCTAACGCAGCCCAAGATACCATTAGCCTTTTTTTGTGGCAAGGGCACATTGCTGGCTCATTTTGTGTCCATGGCTGAGTCTGATTCAGGCTGTGGACGGCACTGTGGCCCCCTTAGAATGAAAATCTTTGCTTCTTTATTTAGGGCAGAGCCAAGTTTCACTGATTGTACTCTGGTACTGTAGAAACGTCTTTCAAGTTTCATGTGAAAGAACATTTTTATCTTCAGTACCTAGTCCTGTAGTAAGTCCTAATCTTTAAACATATTTGCTTGTGCTCATTCTTAGATTTTGCCCTCGGGGGGGCATTCCTACTATTTACAGAACCTTGATACTGAGCATTCAGTTGTACCTGTGAGGATCAGGCTTTGAAAGTTTTGAACAGGAGTAGCTAGAAAGGATTAGTAACACAAACTAAAAAACACTTCAGATTGTCTCCACTGTGTGGCTGGGGGGTGTTGCAGGGTATAAAGAAGTATGCTTTATGCATCCTGCGTACTTGATGGGTATAAAGCAGTGGAATTTCCAGCTGGCCAAGTCAGCTACCTGTGCTTTAGACATTGAGAAGGAGAACAGTTAGAAATTGTTTTTAAACACCGGGTTTTAAAAGTTGTTTTGCTTGAAATCATTCTCTTGTTTCGCTGATGTGATGAAGTATTTTATTATTGATATTTCTGTCAGTCTAAGGCATCACATTACATCCAAAGTGTGTATTAATCTGTATTGCAGAATTAAGTAATGTGTTAATCAAAGTGGGTTTTGCTTCCTCAAATCTTCTACAGCCATTAATGGTTATATGTATGGAAATCAACCTGGTCTTGAAATGTGTAAAGGAAGTGTGGTCTCCTGGCACTTGATGGGCTTGGGGTCAGAAGCCGATGTCCATGGGATATACTTTGCAGAAAACACATTCATAACTAAAGGAACAAGAAGGGATACAGCAAATCTGTTTCCACATACATTTCTTACAGCTATTATGAACCCTGATTCTGAAGGTAAATGTCTTTTTTAAAAATCCTGTTACTAGTTTAGAAACTGTTTACCTATGAACGTTTTACACTTAGAGACAAACTTTAAATAGCTGATAGTTTGATCCTTTGGGTGCTAAAACTGTGTACAGCTGTGTTTGAAGGGCAGCAAGCTTGTGTTCATAAGATGTTAGCTCTTAATGCTAAAGCCTTGATTTTGTCTAGCTTCTATGTATGCTAGCTACAAGTAGCCATACTACACAAAGAATTTGGATCTTATATGAGCAATAGCCTGTGCCTCAGTCTCTAAACACTAAATCAACATGGGTAATACAATCTCAAGATCTACTAGTAACAGATTCTTGTCCTCAAGTCTTTGTTTCTTGTACGACCTCTAGGAGTTTTTGAAGTGTCCTGCCTGACAACAGATCACTATACAGGGGGCATGAAACAGAATTACAAAGTGAAACAATGCCATTGGTGGAATGTGGATCTATCCATGTATTTGCATGAAAAGACTTACTATATTGCTGCAGTGGAAGTTGAATGGGACTATTCTCCTAACAGGACATGGGAATTTGAGCGGCATCAATACCATGAGGAAAGGTACTTCGAAATATACACAAGGGCAAAAATGCAAAAAAGCAAAGGAGCAACCCACTTCTCTGAACCTTTTCCTCCTCCAGGCATTTCTAGACACACTTTCTTTGCATATGTATTTTTAGGGATGACTTGAATTTGTGGTCCTTCTCCACTAATGTTGCTATGTAATTGTGAGCCAGACAGCATGATGTTCATGAAATAGTCCAGCATAAATGTTCTGTGGGGCAGCTGCAGATTTTCATGAATCCTGGATAGTGCATGTGCATTTATTATTTACTGACGTTGGTACAGTCCTTGATGGGGAATGCTTAAAATGTTCATTAAGTTGTAGATATGATGACTACTTTGTCCCGATATTTGATTACTTACAATATGTAACATGTCTTTGTCTCATGTTTATCTGTACTCTGAGTAAGGTTCATTTTTACTCCTCTCAATTTCATTAGCTTACACAAGGTAAGTCCATGACCGAATTAGTTCACTATGAAGCTTGTCACCTTGGTGTTTTATTCACAGTATTTGAATCTCAATGAGAGGGAACTGATTGGATCAAATAATTCATGCCAATTAGCATAAGAGGCTAAACAATGAAGTAATTTCTGTGTTCCACCTGTATAACTTCATTTGAGGTTAAAGTAGTAGATTGTAACTGCCTATATTTTTTAATTGACTTCATTATATTTTCTTCTTTTTCCTCAGCTTGATAGCACATTTCCTTGCCCTGCATACCACAGTGGACTCTGTCGTAGTTCTAAGCACAAGTAATATGGACTATGCTGTTATCAGACTTTTTTTCCCCACTGTCTCCGGCCCCCATGATCTCAGCAGAGAATCAGTCCCTCACATTTCATTTCAGCAAGACACTTAAGCTTTACAAGTTTTAGGCTTCATTTCAGATCTGCAGAAGTCACTCGGGGCTCTATTTTTTGGTATGCAAGTTGCTGGATAACTTCTTGCAATTTGAAATACCTGCCAGGCTGAGCACTCAGCCTTCTCTCAAATACTATATAGACTTGGTCTTTTTTTTTTCTTTTTTTAACCTTCCAGGTTAAGAGAAACCTCCTAGCTTAACAAGAATCTTTTCATGTTGAAGACACCAGTGGTCTGTGAGATTACTGTTTCACTGAGCTGGATTTTTGTTTGATGGTTAATTGACATACCTGCAAAAGGTGTTTTAAAATACATGAAGAAATGTACAACATGTTCTTATCTCTATTTTCTTTTTTTTTTTTTTTTTTTCCCCAGCCCTGGCAGTCCATTTTTAAATAAAGATGACAAATTCATTGGCTCAAAATACAGAAAGGTAGTATATCGCGAGTACACTGATCATACATTCAGTACTCCCAAAAACAGAGCAGCGGAGCAGCAGCACCTGGGAATTCAAGGTATAGTCATCATGAAGTTCAGTTTTGAAACTGGGAAAAATGCAGTGAAACAAAACAAGAAGATACTATTTGAATAATACTGAGCATAGTTCTACCCACACAAAGTGCCTAAACCTGCATGGAATTGCTACTTTTGTTATGGTGCTTTCCTTGCAAGATTACATTGCTTGCTTTCCAAGAAAAAACCCCCCCTGGTTTGCTGCCTGATTACAGGTCAGTATTTTCAAAGTCAGCGTAACACTGAGCAACAACATCCAAACTGACTTCAAATACACAGTAGGTGCTCAGAGCTTTTGAAACCTAGGCCTCTACTCAGATGCCTAACTTCAGCTACTCAAGTTGGCATATCCTAGTGAATTACATTATCCATGTATAGTTTTTAGTTGAATTATAAGCCAGTGTTGTTGTGTATTTGAACACAACAAACTGTCTGTAAAACCAAGTTAATCTTTCTTTTCAACCCAACAGGGCCACTGCTTATGTCAAATACTGGAGATAAAATTATAATAGTTTTTAAGAACCTGGCATCAAGACCTTATTCTATACATGCCCATGGAGTGAAAACAGACAGTTCTGTTGTTGCTGTAACTAACCCAGGTACCAAAACATCCTTGTTTATTTCTAGCAAGTAACATCAAGCTTTCTAGTAAGGTTTAGCAAGCTTTCATTTTAAGATAGCAGGAAAGACTTCATTTTTGTTTGTTTGCTTTTACCTCAGGTTCTTAAATTTTTGATGCTGACTATGACAAATATTTCTACAATTAAGAAGGCCCTGCTAACTATTGCTATGTATCCTAGCCCTTGACAGATCAGTAATTTTTTGATGCAGTGTGGCTGCACCTTTCATGAAAGCAAACAGATTTGGCTACACAGGGAGAGCATAGCTTATGCTAGCTATTATTTCAGAAGTTCCTATGTGATCTTTACAAAAGACACAATTGTTTTTATTAAGTATGGTAAACTAGACAGTGCAGCCACACACACACACACACGCACACACACAAATGTTGGCAAGAAGAGCCAGGGACCTGCAGAAGGGAAATAACAGTAAGCTAGCCAGCGCAGTAATTGGGAAGAGGAAGTTCAAGACAAATACAAGCTGTAAATGGAGATAACATCTATTTCAGGATGACCTCTTACAGGTCAGCACACAGAAAACTTCTAAAATTCATCAATATTTATTTAATTCAGGTGAAACAAAAATGTATGTCTGGAAAATCCCAGAGAGATCTAGTTCTGAGAGAGGAGATCCACATTGTATTGCATGGGCATACCATTCAACGGTGGACATCATTAAGGTATATTATCAGTATCAATCTAAAGGGTTTTGTTCATGACTTCAACACAGATATACTTATAGCAAAAGGGAGATGAGTATGAAATTCTTCCTGCTTTCTCTGTCAAGTCATTCCCCCTATTATCATACCTTTGAATTTAAATGTCTCTTGAATAATGCAAGAAAGTCGGGGCAGAATTTGAGTCACAGCCCTTCATGTTCTTGCTTCCTGGTTCTTCTGCTATTGCTATAGATCACCTCACTCAGCTTTCATTCTTAAAGCTAACACTTTATAGCTTGCTCAGTATCTATTCAGTCATGTGTGGGAAAACTAATGTGCAACTGTGGCACATAAAATCTGTCATTTTTGTACAAGCACACATTAACTTAACATGACTAGTAATTTTTAATGGAAATTAATGTATTCTTTCATTCATGTCTCGGCAAACACAAAGCATCAAGAAATATATTTTGAATGGAAACCACGCTCAAAATCCTAAAACCTAAAAAGAATTTTGGGGGAAAAAAAAAAAAAAGAGAAAGCAATTAAAATTAAACAAATGTTTATTTCTAGCAAGAGCTGAAAAAGAGGCAGTTACTCGCTCTTCATAATCCATTGAACTTGATCCATGAGTAGCATATAACAGTGAAGAAACAACCTTGTTTGTCTGATACTGGCTACCTTTATTCCCAGATACTGACAGCTGTAAAAATAGTAAGAGGATTCATGTCTGGCATTACAAGTGCTTCTGCCTAGTCACATCTTGTAATTAGATGATTTTTTTCATTTGTAATTTCAGGACACTTACAGTGGATTAATAGGCACACTTGTTGTGTGTCACAATCATTATCTGCCATCATTTCATACCGAAAAGAAAGTTCAATTTGCTCTTCTTTTTATGGTTTTTGATGAAAATGAATCATGGTACTTGGATGAAAACATTGAAACCTATTCTGCCAACCCGCACCTTGTTGACAAAGAGGATGAGGAATTCCTTGAAAGCAATAAAATGCATGGTAAGTTTCCCAATTTAATGTAACTCTGGAAACTATAAAATTACATATTTGAAAGTACTGCATATAAATTTGACTTGCTCATCCCCTGTGAATTTCCAGTTCCAGGGTGGAAGGCCTGACAAATATCACTCAAACTATTTGAAAACACTGTTAATGCCACTGAATTACTTTTTTTCTTTTTCAAACCTATGAAAAAATGGTCCCACGCTGAACTTTTGAGGAGAGAAGGAGTAAAAATTAAATTTGAGATTTTTATTTGATGTCAGCAACCAACTGTTCTGGCTAAATTGGAAAGACAATGTGCATCCTGAAAGCATGTCCTGGTAAAGCTTACCCTTTAGAAAGAGCTGCAGGAAACGCAGATCTTTAAGAACTACAATATTAGCAATGGTGTACAGTAAAGAACTTTTAACTATGTCTTACTTTCTAGTTAAATATGGAATATAATCAGATGCATTCAAAATATGCTGTCCAATTGTTTTGGTTTTATATACCATTCAAAGCCGTCACTTTTGCCCAGCATTGGCTTTCCAATCTTGTATTCTATTAAAGTTTAGAGAATAACAATACACAAAATCTTACTTGTTTTCTCTGTCTTGCTCTTTCCCTATTTTTAGCCATTAATGGAAAGGTGTTTGGAAATTTACACGGTCTGACTATGCATGTTGGAGATAAAGTAAGCTGGTATTTGATGGGAATGGGCAATGAAATAGACATTCACACAGCACACTTCCACGGCCACAGCTTTGATTACAAGGTAACAGGTCCTTGCCACTCATTTCTTGCTGTGTTAAGAATGAGAGGTAGATCAAATACCAAGGGCTGTAATCTCTGGCGGAAAGTCACATTACAATATTAAGCAGGACTTGTAATTTGACCGTAAAGTTTTTATGCCCCAAACCTGTATTTGATCAACATATAGGAGAGGGAGAGTATCTGCCAGTAGCATTTGCTGACTGGTAACCTCGCAAGTTGCTTTGACATGGTAGTTGTGAACTTTCATGGCTGTGGTAAGACAACAGCTGTAGTTTTCCTTCATTTCCACTTGCTTGTTTATTGTTCTTTTAAGCATGAAGTGAATGTACAAAGTGATGCTTCTGTAGAGATGACATACATCACTCAACTGTGATGAAGAAGTTTGGTGGGAATATGCATAAAAGTTAGCTTAAATTACTGCCATCTGGTCATGCCACACTGCTTAACCATGGTCTCTTTTTGTCCTGAAGCAAACCGCGGTTTACCGGGCAGATGTCTTTGATCTGTTCCCTGGGACATTTCAAACTGTGGAAATGACCCCGCAGAACCCTGGAACCTGGCTACTACACTGTCACGTTACTGACCACATCCACGGAGGCATGGAAGCAACCTACACCGTGCTCCCAAAGGAAGGTAGGAGCTTATCTATTTCAGTAATGTTCAAGATACAGAATGGGGCTCACAGACAGGCCAGCGTACTCGGAACAGTTCAGGCATCCAGCAATATTTCATGGCTTAACACTGATGTCTGGAAGGCAGAATGTTGCAAGCCACCTGATCATACTTGCCTCAGCACTGCTGATCAGAAAACAAGTAGCTAAAGGATTGGCTGTTAACTGAGTATTGCTTCAGCTTCCCATCAATGAAATTAAAATGACAGATTTTTATTTAAAAAGAATTCTTCATAAGACAGAGTATTTCTGTACCCAAGAAGTGCTCTCAATCTTCATTTAAAACAAAAAGAACAGCTGTTAAATAAAGCTGAAGTCATCATCCCTAACAGAGTACTGAAAAATTAAAATAGTGCTTCCTTTCTAAAGGAGATGTTTTAGCTTTACAGGCACTATTAGCTTGCTTTAGAAATATTACTTGAGAAAAAACTTGAATCTTGATGAATTTTTAAAGTTCTTGTTTTTACAAAGTTAATACAATTTTAAAAGCAATGCTTTCCTGTACTCAGAAGACAGAGCATAATAGGTGTGCATTATAGTTAATTGACAGAGAACAGTAGGAAGAGTTAAGAATGTGTGTATGTATATGTAGACATACAACTATATAATGTACATGTGTATCTATACTAAAAACACAGATTTACAGAATACATTGCGCCAAACTTGCACAGAAAATAAAAAAGTTGACTTAAGAGTACACAGAAAGAGATGCAGAAACAGACTTTAACTTGTAGAAGTAGTATGTTGGATTTTTTCATAATCAGCCATTTAAAGTGCATTAAAATGTATCCTTCAGTGCATTTTAAAGCTGTTTTTAAATCTAACTCACAATGTCTAGAAGGTACTGGGATCCATTGCTCTCATTTTGGACTCTGTCCATATGCATAGACTATTCTTTTGATGAAATGCATGTAACAAAAGCTGTTTTCCCCCTTACAGACAAACAGTCTTTGTTCTCAAGATTATTCAATCAGTACAAGTGTAAACACTAGTGCAAGTGTAAGCAGGCACACTAGAACGATGAAAACACTTTACCACAGTGATTCACCAAGGTCTACCTTCAGTGAAGCATTTCCTAAGAAATACTATCATCTCCTGGACAATTCATCTCCACGTGTGTTTTGAAGACTTTGTTTGGTGGCCCACGGCTAATGAAAAGGCCATAGACTATGACAGCTGAATGGATATAACAGCTTATCAATAACTTTTTCTCTAAATAAAAATAGTATCTTGTAAGCAAAACATATTCTAGGTGATGCCTAATGCATGTTATTTAACTGCTGAGGAACATGGAGGAGCCAAATGAAATGTGCTTTCCCTTTTTTTTTTTTAAAGTTTGTAAATAACGCTATGTAACAGCAAATTTTGTTTTAGGTATCTGCTGGCACATTTTACTGGTCAGATATGTTAGTAGTTATTGCTTGGAAAACAGGAATTTGGCTATCACTTTATCCATCGGTTAACACTTCAATTATATGAGAGTATATATATTTTAACAGCTAACACAATAGTTCTATTATTTCTGTTGAATTATTTTACCATTTTATCCAGTAACATCTTTCAAGATAGTGAATTTAAAAGATGCAATAGCTGAGGGATCATGGTTGCACAAGATGTTTTCGGTCTTCTGTTATGAAAATAATTACAAGACAAAGTTATGCTGAAATAAACCTGATGAAATTCAGACAGTGAAGGACAAAATTTGGTGACTACTACACTTAAGAGCTTTGTTCTGATGACTTTTAAACAACTCAGGCAGTGGGATCATTTTGCTGTTATTTATGTAGTGCAGACCCAGGCAAATTAAGCATTTCTTGACAGATGGAAGCAGCAGTATTAGTGCATGACTGATGCTGGTCAGAAATGAAAGCAGTAAGAGCAGGTATCATCATGCCATCCAGTTGTATTTTAATAGCCCAACGCCATGTATGTTAGAGCTGTGTCAAACAGAAGGGAAGGATGTATGGGACAGGCAGGCAAAGCAAAACATTTGGGCTTTACAGCTACCAGAAGAAAGGAAGTTGCTTCTCTATAACAAGTCTAAATCGCTTTGGCCTTTTTTAAGGTAGAAAGATTCTACTGAAAGCAGATAACCCCTACTAGTAAATTAGATCATTGATTTTGGGTGTAGCAGGAATGCTACATAGGGGAGTTAACTATTTTTTTCTTTCTTTTTTTTTTTTAAAGATATTTTATTTGCAGTGTAGATGATCTCTTCTGACTGACTTTTACAGGTTTAAGTAACATTACAGCTTCGGTGAAAATGGATTTGGTAAGAGTCAGTGTCAGCTAATTAGGCCTTTAGATGGTTATGGGCTCATGGAGTCATTGTTTTATTTGTGGTAGATTCTCAAAAAACCAAACTGCATTCATAAGAAGGCCATAAACATTGTGACAGTTTATTAGGACTGAATTCCAGCTGAAGGAACAGAAGGATGTTTTCTGCCCAAGAGACAAACATCAGTACATACATGCACAAGTACCTGAGACACCAAAAAAACCTAGAAGAAATATGAGTTTTCAGCTGGATATGTGACCTAGCAATACTTCAAATACTTGTTTACTGGCTACTTCCACTGGGAAGAGTAAGGCACTTACTTTTACTCATACAGTTAGACAAATGCCTGAGCTTAAACTCCTCCCTAGGTCAGTGATCCAACTAACAAACATACCATTAAGACTGACTCCCTGCTTTACTTTCAGTCAATATTGTACACTCAATTGTACTGTACAGTCTGTATTTTCTAGCCGCTTTGGCCATAAGATCACCCTCATTGAGAAAATGAGTGATCCTGCCTAACAGCTGAATAGCTATGTTTTTACCAGTCCAACCACCATTCAGTTCTACCTGGCAGAAATTCTGGTTTGCTGACCTTTGTCAGAGTGTAATAGTATTAGCTTCAAAACAGATGGTTTGCCTCAGACAATAGCTGTCATTTGATAGCTGTCAGAAGGTATCAACTGAGAAATGACGTGATTTATGTGAGGGGAGTCCCACGGTACTCTATATGTAGTTATACTGTTTGCTTCATTTACTTTTTTTATTCCAGCACATTCTTCATATTTGAGAGCATAGTAGACTTTCACTGTTTTAGGTCAGCAGCTTCCTCTGGCTGCAGTGAAGAAGATGTGGCAGGAAAAATGCTGCAGTTCCATCCTCTGGTACAAGACTGAGGAAATCCCTTAATTCCAGTTCCATTGCAACAACTGATAACGTTTCTGCTCAGAGCAGGGGAGAAAATCTTGTTTAGGTATTTTGGTTTTAGAACAAAGAAATAAAAAAAACATTAACAATGTAATTACTAATTGAAGTCATCAAATTATCTAAATATTGCAACTGGAATGAAATTTGAGACACACCCATTTGGGAGCAGATACAACTATAGGAAATCTCAAAAGTAAACTGAAATTATGTCTTAGATTAAAACCATACCTCTATCTTGACTCACCAGGTCTACATGTGGCACTAATGCTTATGGAAGTCTGCTCTAGTACTTCACATCTTTTGTAGCAAATGCAAAGGAAGCCCTAGAGATCTATACTAGTACCCTAACTCAGCACTATCTATAAAATGTGATGTTTTGCAAGCAGCTTCTCAGACCAAGCTGTTTAACATTATGTTCTTAAGCTATTACAGCAGTTCCTGCATGAAAACAGTTTTTCAAAAGAAGAACCGCTAGCACTAGAAACTAGAACTTTATGATAGAGCACGGCAACCTGTGCTGCACAATGCAACGCCATGATGCTGTTTTTCTGCCCTCAGACATTACACTGGCACCATTTTTTAGCTACATGTGCTTTATTCAATCTTATTCTGTCAAAACAAATACACTGGCCCTTCACCTATACCTAATGTTACTGACTTCCTCCAAACATGTAACAATAGGACTACATCAACTACCAGGGTTGGTTTCTCTACTTCTAGTAGTAACACATTGTGGTTTTTTAGTCTACGACCTAATTATCAATACACACTTAAATGCCCACTGGGTTATCTCAACAGTAGCCTATTAGCTGTCATTGCTGAGAACCATAAAGTCACTTAGCCTAGAAAAAAAACCCAATAACTATCTATTAGTTCTATTTAGTAAGTTTGTTTAATGGTGTCTATTCTTGACCTATATAGAAACAATACGGTTCCCGCAATTTAACTGTTTTCGATACAAAAATGAATGCCATGATTTTTATATGTTGCAGAATCCTGTGCTAATGACTAAAAAGCCTGCTGAGCTGTATTAGCTTTAACCATAGAAAAAGGTCCCCTTTTTTTGGTAAATTATCACATCAGTAGTCCTTACCCTGAGGTAAGGTATTTAGAATGTCAGATGACATACAAAGGCTTCTGGAGTTGAGTTGCAATCAATTGATTTACCTTTCAGTGATGAAATAAGAACAGGGCAGTCATTGCCAGTAACTCTGGTTCTCTTGCAAAGTTCAGGAAGCAGCTTGTTCCACCATACAGCCTAATCCACAAAAACCCACAGCAAATGTGTAAATTAACAAGGATTGCAGTTAAGAGTATGAAAGACCTGCTAGAAATACACTGAACTTAGCTCAGATGTGTACAAATACAGGTAGGTTATGATGAACTCAGTAATTAATTTATATAATGCTTTGAAATGCAGTGATTTTGTATATGTTGTATTTTCAGTTTTCAGTGTGATCTTTTTAGACTTGAAACTTTTTACACAGTGCCCCCTAGTGCCTCTCTGGATAAAAGTTTATAAGAGAAAAGTTACATATTAGCAAGACTGATGCAGTCGGAAAATTGCGGGTTTTCCCTCCAAACAGCTCCACGCAAAGTGGTGAGCAGCATTACTATAACAACACTGCTCTGTCTCCTGACCTAATCCATCTACTTCCAACAGCTGTAGTAGTGAGTTATGTTTTGTATATAATTTTGTTGATAAGAATGGAGAGAGGGGAAGGGATTTCTTTCCTTCTTTTTTAAACGTGGTAACTCTTTTCTTCCACCTGTGTTCAGATTCAGTACTGCAGCCTCACATTGAGCCCTATAACTAACGTGGAAACAATCAAAGAAACTATTTTCAGATCTGAATAAAAAACACAAATCTGGTTTTGAACAGAGTTCTAGTATATCCATCTGGTAGAGGATCACCGTTGCTGACTCTGGCCAGCAAAACTGTGTACAATAAATTGAGTAGCTGTGATGGGCAATGGAAGTAAACTCCTGTACTCCTGGAACACTGGAATAAAATCAGTTCCAGAATTAACACTGTACAGAGGCCTAAGGGGAAAAATGGGACATAAAGAACATAATCTTTCCACTAGTGCACCAGTACCATTCTGATGTTGTAAAGCCATAACATGTTACTAGAACACAGGAAGAACATATTTAAGTGTGATTTTATTTGAAGGACCATGATCTCTTTAACAGTTAGCTTACCACTAAAATTTCACGTTATGCAACACTGCCAAACAATTCAGAACACTGATTAGTGAGAAACTAGCTAGTTTTTCATTTACAGTGGAAAAAGAACATACTCTCCCTTTTCTGAGGCACTCTGCCATCTGAAAAGACTATGCCTTAAATTTACTAGAATGAATACAAGAAGTCACAGAAGAAACTGGGAAAAAAATATTCCATTAAAATTAGTGGGGACTGAGTTCTGGAATTTAAATGCCAAGCAAGAGGTTCAAAGCAAGCTAACCAATTTACTTGGTCTGAAAGCTAGGCTATTTGATCCATCCAGAGTCCATCTGTACAAAATAGCATTTTAGTTAGGAAAAAACCAAAACAAAAAAAACTGAACAACTTTAACAAAAGTAGCTCACCCGATTGTCATCTTTCAGCTCGTGCTGAGCATATAATACAGCTGCACCAGGACACCTTTCAAGAAGCTCGTCAATGGCTTCCTCGTACTTGCCTAGACGGGTATTGCAGAGAACGTGCATGGCGAGGCCAACGTTGCCAGCCTCTGTCAGAGGCTCCAAGACAGGCAGAGCTGAAACTATATTGATTGACTGACTACAGAAAAGAGACTGAAGACAAGAAGAAAAAGTATTGTTTGGATTTAAGACAAACTTTCCAAAAAAATGCTAACCATAACCTTAGAACAGAAGCCCTTACTTATCGGAATAATTTTGAAATAGTATTTCCTTTAATAAATGTTACTAAAACCTGAGGAAGCAAGTTTATAGAGTAGACTGCAAATGTAAATATCATTGTTATCGACATATCTCTTCAGTATTTTTTTTCCCCATCATTTCAATGGGCCTTTTAGTTCAACTTGGATAACTGGGCGGGGGGGGGGGGGGGTGTGTGTGTGTGAGTCTGCCAGAGAAAGTTGTTCATACATACACGAAGATTTGCAGAATGCATCTAAGCTGTAAACAGTAAGATTTAAGGGTTTCATACCTGTAGTTTTGAGATATCTTCATGGTAATCTTTATCAGATGGAGATCCCACTGACATTATGGTAGTTACCCAAGGGAAAATCAACCCAAAATGATTACAGGAGTTTATCTATACAAGAAAGAATCAAGTTACAATAAAAGAAATGTTTCTGTTAATGACAGTTCCATGTGAAACACACCACAAGTGAAGAAAATTTTACTCTGAAATAGTGTAATTTAGAATAGCAGCTACTTTTTCCTTCTAGTTCATACAATTTAGTAACAAATAAACTGGAAACTTCTATTTAATTCTGTATTTCAGATTTCCCATTGAGAATCCTTTAAAATTCATCACTAACACATTTTTCTCATTTAGTTAGCTTTGTAAAATTGTGAACACTCCACCTGACAAACTCTCATTGCTTCATTTTAGCCTTTATTTCTGTCCCGAGCTGAGATTCCTGTTGGAAACAGATTCGCAAAGGTCCCCAAAGAGCAGGCTCCCCAGAGCCAGCAATACCTCTTTCGTAACTGCACACTACCTTATTTGCTTTCAGTCTTGCTCCTTTTCAGAGATAAACTGTCCAGAATTAAAATACTAAGGACAGTATTTGGATAGCTTTTGGAGGCACAATGCAGTCATAAACCTTCCTCCGAGTGGTATACTTACCAGATCCTCTGTTGTTTTCAATGGCTTAGTCTCAGGAAGTTGCTTCTTTGCTATTCTCCAAACATACTGAGAAGTAACCCTCAATAAAAGATCTTGAAGTATTTCTTCCTGAGAGCACACTACAAGAAGAGCTTCCCAGAAATCCACCAAGAGCTGAGGAATAGTGTTTTCACTGCTACCACACAACATCTAAGAACAAAACCGTCAGAAGACAGCAAGTTAGCACAGACTGTGGTACTTAATAGTGGCAGAAGTTAGAAGAGACAGAAGGAAGTTTTTCACTTCTACCAGAAGCAGAATTTCGGTTCCTTTTTTGTCTTGATGTTTTTCTAATGGATGCCATTCTACATAATACAGTGCTATGCAAAGTAAAAAGTTCATGGAATGATTTTAAGGTAGTCAATTCTAAACGATAGATTGTTTCTTCTTCAAGATTTACTCCACTGCCAGAAATATCAGCACACTGTCAGCAAGTGTTTACAGACTGCTAATTTGGAGGATTTTATATATATATACCAATAGCCAAGCAGGTGTCTTTGAAAGAATATAAAGGCCATGATAAGAGATGCTGTGTAGCTCAGCTGGGTATAACGGTAGGACCCACAAGGGAGATACTTTAAGGTGTGGTGTGTCAGCAAAAAGGACTTTTACTTGGTTTCCAACTGGCTTTAAACACCACCGCTTGTTCTAATTTGAGTTTCGTGACTTTGTATTTCTGATACGGGTCTTTCACAGTAACAGATAAAAGACTGCAACATACCTACATTGAAGAATACATGGGTTTAATCCAAACAATGCTATTCATTGTAGAGAAAAGAAAAAAGGTTTGTCTATTCCCAATCTAAATAAAGAAAACTTCAGTGACACCAGAAAAATTATATTTATCTTTCTTCTCATAAACTGCAGAGACCCGTTCTTCTTTCAGAAATTTATACAGAGTATCAGAACATTATATACCTTCATACTTAAGTCTGATTTTTTAGAAGTATGTTTCAATCCTAATGATTGCTTCAAAAGGAGCTTATGGAAGTGATTTATCTAAATTCTGTTAAATTTCAGTAGCCTTAGAAAGCCAAATTACTAGGAAGCCACTGAAAGATCTCTGAGATCAGGGTATTCTCCATTCAAATGACAGGGTCAAACCAAAGAAGTTAATGGAATTTGGTTTTTTATTGATTTATCAGTATTTCTTTCCAGAAGGTCCAGTTTCTGACTCTGTAGTCATCTATCATGACTGGAATATATCCAACCCTCATTTCCCTCTTTCTGAAGAAATGCTGAAATGTGAGTGAAGGAGCAACCAAGGCTGCTTTGCTTACCTGTAACAACATCACTATGAGAAAAACAGACGCAAAAAATGATCACAGACCAACCTTGAAAAAGATATCTGCTTCTTCCAGTTCAATCTTACTGTTCTCATGTAAGGCCACAGTGGCAGCCACCAGTAAACCAGGCTGCATCTCCTTCAGGTGAACAGCAAACTCAGTTGGAATAACAATTCCTTCCTTATGCTGTCTCAAGAGTTTTGGTTGTCCAATGAAGCCACAAGCCAGTATTGTCTACAAACACAGTCAGATATAAATCAGGTGAAGAATTCAATCCACATATGATTCAACTCAGCAAACTCAGTATTTCCTCAGGCAGTGAAGTTTAGACAGATGAAATGAAGGAAAGTCAGGGGAAGGAAATAAATCCTTTCTACTCTTTATAGAACAGCTCTCCAGAGACCAAGCTCCAAACCATGTGCCAGAGCAGTGACTCCTGAGCAACAGGCCATTTGCCTTAACACTGAAAGTAACATGCTGTTGTAATCTGGAGTTACTGTGCATGTCAGAAAGATAGATTTCACTATGAAGTCCACGACATTCAACACACATGGTGTTTTAAAAAAACACTGGCTGAAATTTCAATAGACTACTTTGCTAAATTTCAGTAGACTGCTTTGCTAAAGTATGATTTTTATTTTGAAAATACCCCTGAAACAACGATCAAAATGTGCTGCACTACGTGCAACGGTAAGTTGTTTCTGGATATCTGAGTGCTTTTGAAGGTAAGCATGACAAAATACTATTTCCACTTCAAAGACAGTGGGGAAATGATGCCTAAGCAGATTAAATTAATTACACAGGAAATATAAGGCAGACCTAGGAGGAAAATTCAGATTTCACCCCACTATGCATACAAACTATATCTTTCTGAAAGTGTTATTTTTTCTACTTTGCAACAAAATGCTTTTTAAAGGTGAGGTGCAATAGAACATTTTTTAATAGGTCAGATAAAAAAGAAAAAAAAAACCCAAAACCCCAACACCCAAATCCCACCCACCTTATTCTCTAAATAACATCCATGCAGTGGAATGTGTATGTTTGCTCAAAACACGGCAATTTCACTTGATAATGCTGCAAATGGTTAAAGCAGGTGGGGCTGAATATCATTGTTGAAAGCTCTCCACAGTTCCCACCTTGCAATTCAAAAACTGCTAACTTTGAAAGCTCTCCAGGACTTCTCCTACCAAAGTACGATATCTAACTTTGGAACAGCTATCGGTTTATTTTAAAAGTTTTTAGACCTCCAATATCTCGCTTTCAGAAAGAGTCTGTATTTCAAGCTCTGTACCTTTGAATATTCAACAGTCTTGATCAACCTTAAGAAGTAATTTACAGACTGGTCTCAGTCTAAAACCACATGTGAACATCTAGAGACTGCTTCACTAACATTTTTCCCCCACTGATGTGGAATTCTTACTTTGGCAGAAATACATTCTGATCTGATCTTAATAAGGGTTAAGTGCTTTGATTCCACATAAGAAAGATGGGAAATTATATACAGAAACTTTAGTTTGTGTGCACCAGGGACATTCTGCTTCAAGAGCAATTCAGTAAGGGCTGTTTGCATACAGGTGGTGTTTTCATGGGCATATAACATGTTAATGACAGGTGGAGGGGTGTAAAAATGCTCCTATACAACCCTGCCATACTGCTGAAGAGCACTGGCTCTGCAGAACTTATTACACCCCAGTAAACGGCATTTAATTTATCAAGAATGAACAGCTTCAAAGCTTTTGCTTATTTGGTAAGGCTTTGCCAAGATACGACTACAGGGTAAAGTGATGCCAGCCCGCGACTCTACTGTTATTGCAGACACTCAGCGTAGCCTATACAGCATATCAGGAGGAAGAGGAGTGACTGGAAGTTTCCTTTACTGTAAAACACAACTACAAGCCAAACCTACCGACTTGGGCTTTGCAAAGCGTGGATAGCTCATGCTTTCAGCATACTTTACCTCCGTATAGGAGTCCATCTCACGTTCATACATTGTCAGGTCTCCCATTTTCAGAGCCATGAAAGCCTTAGTAAGTGTCAGGACCACTGATGGCATAATCTTTTCTACTTTCTGAAGATACTTCACAGCTGTCAAAGGACATACATTTCTCATGCAAGGGCTGCAGAGGATATGAGGCAGCTGCACAGGGTCAGCAAGACAGAATATTTGGAGAACTTTATTTGCTGATTCCTATTAAAATAAAAGCCATTTGACAGTTTAGACCTTTCCAGATATACAGTCTTCTATTGCATATGACAGTATTGTGGGTTTTTGTGGGTTTTGGTTTGTTGGGTTTTTTTTGTTTGTTTGTTTTTTTTTTTATAAAACAGACAAGTACAGCTTAACTATTAAATCATAGTGCCTTTCCTGCATCTTTCCTCCCTACTGGTAAAAGTGAAGGATCTCTAACCAGCAGTGATTCAACCCATATTCTGGGGTGCTAGAAGAATATCCACTGCCACAGTGAATTAGTTTCACCAACCTGTACAATTTGGCAATGTTCAAAGAAACAGTTTGTTTTGTTGTAGAAATGGGAGATGAAAGAAAATTGAGACAAAGCTTTCTTAAAAAATTGTTTCTACCTTACTTAATTCTTCATTTACGTCTTCATTAAGAGAGTGAGTTAAGTAAAATATAAATCCTCTTTCATATGCCTGTATTTCATCACGTTCTGAAACTAGTCTCTTTAAAACTTCAGTCATGGATAAACCTGACATTCTGTAGTATGGCAAAGCAAGGTGGTAATCCCTTGTGTCAAACCTAGAGGCAAGAGAGAGGAAGAGAAAAAAGAACAAAACAACTAAGGGCAACACTTCTGCCATCACTGTTTGTAAGAACCAAAATAATACATCCAGCAAAGTATTTTTGCATCTGCAAATACATAGCTCATATTCAACGTAATGCTGTATTCTGTGTTCAATGACAATAAAGACAATCAGATACTGAAGAGATGACTAGATTAAGCTGTTTTCATAGAATGCAAAGATTTATATTATATATGCAATACCAACATAAAACAGCAAAGAATGATGGATTTTCATTTTAAGGTTACATTATTGGAAACTAAAGCTCGCCTACATCACTTTGACATCTAAAACATACCTGCTGTAGCAGTCTCCTAAGAAGGCACAACTTTCTCTGAATGCTTTTAGAAGTTCTTCTTTCTCATCTGATTTAAGGAAACTAGGGTCCATCATGGCTGCTCGGACCAGTAAGTGAGCCTCACTTAGAAGATGGATGCAACTCTCAGTTCTTATATTTTCGTAAGTTCTACTATAATCTACCTAGAACAGACACACAATATACTTAGGCTGCTGGCAAAAATAGAGGAACAATTCTAATGAGGGCAGCAGCCATTTGAGTTAGCATTATGGGCTATTCATGAGAAATATATTACACTATATTCATCAATGACGTGCATCAGAGATTAATTAACAGTACTTATTTTTAGTCACCAAACAACAAAAGCAGGAGTTGGGTAATACCATTTCTCTGTAAAGTTGAATGGTTGAAACAGTGTTTATAATATATAAATTCCAACCAGGCTCTGACTCAGAATTTGTTCTGGATTTGATGCTGTCAGCCTTTCTGGAACTAGAGAGAAGGAAAAGAGTTGAGTTGTCAGTGTCCAAATAAACACTACACAGCCAAAAAAACCGCACTCGATAATTTAAATGCATAAATAAGTATGCTTGCAGGCCAGTAAATGCTTGAGATTTAAGTTGTGAATTTAAGTCATAGTGGCTAATAACAGAATGGGGATAGGCATGTTCATACACCAAGAACATCATCAGAACTATCTACTACATCTTCTCCCAGGCTTAAGACCAGGTAGTATCAGATACTTACATCAAGTTAAGTAATTTAAATTAGCTAAGATGTTTACTTACTTTCTGTAAGGACTTACCGCATGTTTGCCCATGCAGCTCTATTAAAGTGTTTGCCAAGACACAGCATTAAAAAGTATTTGAATGCTTTTACTCTTACACATTGGCTAGGTCTGTAATGCCCTAAGGTTAAAACACTGTAGGAAAACACAGACTCTTTTTGTTGTTTTTTCTGGTTTTTTGTTTCAACTGTTCTGGGATATTTACATCTTTATTTTCAAATGATGGCCTTAAGTAGACTAGTATTTGTTCAACTTACGTTCTTAACAGAAGGTAAAGAGTATCTTCCTCAAACGCCAACTATAATCTTTGAAACAACATAACTGGCAGAAGAAACTGTGCTTTATACAGAGAAAACTACAGTATTTTGAATTACCATTCTCCTTGATGGGCTTATCCTCATCTTCTGAATAATGTCTGTTCTAGGCTTTAAGAAATACTGGTTCAAGTAACTCTTCAACTAACTATAGCTGTACCACTTTTGTTAATGAACTTGAACTGACTTCAATAAATGTGCTTTCTGAATAGCTGTTTTAGAATAGCTGTTTAGCTGTTTTATGAAAAGCCCTCGAAAAAGAATGGGAACAGCAGTTCTCGCAGAAATAGGTAAAAAGTCACAAATGCCTCTGGCTACCTACACGCTACAAGAGCATCTTGGGCCAAAGTCCGATCCTTCTTTTGTCATGGATTACTATAGTGATGTTCATAACTTTTCTTGGAAAGAACTCTTAACCAAATGTAAGACATTTTCATTTTGTCCTACAACACATTTTGTTAGCCTGTAGTTTCGGTACTCCTACATATTTTTGTTTCTCAGGATAAACATTTTTTCTTCTCAGTAGCACATAGGTTCTTAGTAATGTTATTTTAACATTACTTACGGAAGTTAAGTTTTTTACAATCTTAAGTAACTTATTTTGTTGATTTTAAGCATTTGTGACCCTACCCTCACATATGCTATGTCAGTTAATACAGTAGAATTGAAAAAAAAAATGCTTGATTTCTGTTCTCATGCACTAAGGAATTAATTCGACAGTTTTTCCACAGAGGAACCTCTCTTCAACTCCAACACCCACAAATTCAGCACTGTACACAGAGCTATAAATACCATCTTCCTAAAAGACACAAATCCTTACAGCATCCTTCTTGTAGGCTTCCTTCTTTCAGTAATGTCTTCCGTGTCCGCCTTAGTCAAAAGAATTATATGGTTTTTGAAATGACAGATAGCCCTTGGTCCTATAAAAAGCTGCATTCTTAATGTGCAGACATCCAGTGCGACAGGTGGACAAGCCTACAAAGGAAAATGATTGTTCTGTAATTTCAGTTAGTGTGTACTTTGAATCTCTAAATAAAAAAAAAAAAAGAAAAAATTTAACCTCTGTCCAATGATCTGACACTAAAAACATTCAACTGGCTTTCCTAACTTTGAGTGCTTCACTTAAGCAAGAATAAAAATACTCATAAAACTGTGACATAAATAATTTAAAAATGGGTAAAGCAACTACACAGTTTTAGCTGTGTGTCTCAAAACAACTGAGCCTGAGTGAGATGCCTAACGTGGAAAACTTAACCCCACTTAGTTTGAATTTGGCCAAGTTGTAAAAGATTGCTTGACATGGTTAAAACAGTTTGATTTCAGTTGCTTACAAAAAGCATTTTTAGATAGAAGTATTATATTTGCTTGCCTATTGTTACATTACATACCCAGTAGTACCTCCCTGATTTGTTCAATATGCACCTTTCAGGTAAAACTTACCATATCGTCTATACTGGACTAAAAATGGAAAAATGCAACCTCATTTGCCCAGAAATATTCTAAATTTACAGCTTTAAGAAGATAAAATACCATATTTACAAATTAACATACACAGTGAAGCAAGACAACACAGCATCATACATGTACCCTACTTTTTGAAGAAACCTCAAAATTTCTTGTAAAGAGGCAGAGGGCTGCAGCGGTGACCAGGAGGCTCTGAACTGCCCTGGGCTAGTCAGAACGAGAACCAGCCAGCTCGGAAGTGATGTGAAAAACCAGCAGGAAAAATAATAACAATAATATATAAATAATAATAATAACCATCATCATCACCACACTTCAAATGCCGCACTGGGGCAGGAACGCCCCTGAGGGAATGTAGCCTGTGGGCAGCCCACACCAGAGCAGGGGCACCCCTGAGGGACTGCAGCCCATGGATGACCCGTACCAGAGCAGGGCCACCCCAGAGGAACTGCGGCCCATGGATGACCCGTACCAGGGCAGGGCCACCCCAGAGGGACTGCAGCCCATGGATGACCCGTACCAGAGCAGGGCCACCCCAGAGGAACTGCGGCCCATGGATGACCCGTACCAGGGCAGGGCCACCCCAGAGGGACTGCGGCCCATGGATGACCCGTACCAGGGCAGGGCCACCCCAGAGGGACTGCGGCCCACGGATGACCCGTACCAGGGCAGGGCCACCCCTGAGGGAATGCGGCCCATGGATGACCCGTACCAGGGCAGGGACACCCCTGAGGGAATGTGGCCCATGGAGAACTCACACCAGGGCAGGGATGCCCCCGAGGGACCGCGGCCTATGGGAGGACCCATGCCAGAGCAGGTCTGCTGCCCGTGGAGGGCAAGCTGCAGTATGGACATCCATAAGGGACTGCAGCCTGCAGACCACCATTAAATGCACACCTCCTCAAACCTCCCGCTGAGGCAGAAGGCAGCCTGTTGCCTGACTGGAGGAACTGCGATGGACTGAACGTAACCCACAGCAAAAACACAGAAAGCTGAGACTAGAGAAGGGACAGGATAGATTGTGTCACATGTTTGTATTCTTTATCTCAGTGCCTCTATGGAGAGCAGAGAATACATGTTTGGCTCTTGAAAGTTTTATACTACCTCTACTGTCCTATGGTGTCTTTATGTCTGCTGTCTACATGTGCAGAAGAAGTCCTTAAATGCTAACTTAAAATACACTTCAGTCTACCTTTCCTGCTATTTTTATTAACGTATATCCCAATCTGTGCAATTCAATGTATTTTTATTGATAAGCAATTTAAGGAAGGGGAGAAGTCTAGACCTCCAAGGATAAAAAGCCCTCCTCCTGAAAAAACATGCACTAAGCATCTGGTAGCAGACTTGTTCAAGTGCCTACAATCCTCTTACAAAAACTGGTTTTTCAAGGACACCTGAGAGAGAGAAACATCATCAGCTGCAATAAGGGAAAACTCTGCACCCTTCATTCAGATTTATACAGGAAAGCATGGAATTCAGTTTAAAATGTAAGTGATTTTATAGCTTTTGATGTTTTTGAAAACATTTTACTAATGGTCTAGAATCTTGAATGGCAATAATAGATTGTTTCATTGAGGTAGTTGTAGACCATTAAAATACAATATGCTATAGACTGAAGTAAAATACTCATTTTGAATGCCATTTTACCGGTCCAGCCAGTATAATCTCACAGGATTTCAAAAGGAAACTAAGTGCCATACTACTACCCCCATTCTTTTAGCAAGATAACGAGAGGTGCACCTTCATGGTTGTATCAATATATGGATCCTCATCACGAGCTGCTGCTGCACTGCACCGCACTGTGAAACACTGCAGGTTCTCACTAGAGGGAAAGAAGAAACCACAACGATGAAGGAAAAAAATGAAGACTTGCAAAAATCAAGTAGCCAAGACTACAGAGAATCAGGTCTTTTTCCTTCATAGAAACTGGCCTTGAAGCCTAAGCAGAAGGGCATGCTGCACTATCACATGAGCCTACCCAGAGAGTTCCAGGAGGCTATGAAGGACATGGGGGGGTGGTGGGGCAGGAGGCAGCAGCATAGAGAAATGTAGTAATACTATCAGCAAAATCATAAACATAGTACCTTGTAATGACGTGCAGGAACTGTGGAGTGAGAACTGCCTGCTCTGACTTCTCTGAATATTGGTAAGTAGAAATCAGTTCTACTAACTTCCCAACAGAGTAGAGATATCCAACATGAGGTAAAGAGAAAAAGCAAAAGAGACTCAGTAGTTCTCTCTTGTTCTCAGTTTCCTCATGGGCTGTCACAGAACTTCCTAGATGTAACAATAAGAAACGCATTTTATATACCTCATAAATTAAAACCTGGCAATTCCTTTGCAAGCCTGATGTCTGAAAGATACTACCAAACCTGCCCAGGTTGCAGACTGGTTTTGTTACTAGCTAGCAAAGACAAAAAGAACTATATGAAGATCAGTGCACAGGTCAAAAATTTGCATGTCATGTTACCTCATTTGGAGGCATTTTTAACAAAAATGTGGATGGACCGCCAAGTGAAGAACTTCTATAGATGTAACAGCATCTGAGAGTCCTGGAAGATTCATCACAACTAAGCATCCATGGACTGAATGATCAGCCCAATCTTAGACAACTATTTGTGAACTGGGACGAATGCTCATCCAGAACTGCAGCTGCAGCGCACCAAAATACAGGTCCTCACTTAAGGGAAAGAAAGGCTGGGTATAGCAGAATTTATTTATAAAGCCACTTTGGCAGGTAAAGGCTGTGTTCAGATTCTACAGACCCTCTTGTCAAAGACTGTAAATCACAAGAGAACGTAAGATAGCTGGAGTTAAATGGCAAGTAACTCATTCTCTTGAGTCAACTGCAACTTAAATGAGGCTTTGCTACTTCGCAGAGAGACAACCACAAACTGCGTGAGCAGTCAGTAAAGCTGATTGATAACATACAGCATTAAATTTTTCCATGGGTCTGTTGGGGCTCGAGCTAGTATGTATTGGTGAACCCCCAAAATCTGCATTCATCCCTTGCGGTTTTAATTAAAGCCTGGCAGAAAGGTAACCTGTATCTTAATGGTTATTAAGGTTCACTACTCTGATTTCCGCTGTTGACTAATGAGAGGCAGCTCAGTATCTTATAACACAGAGGATAATTTTATTAATACAGAGTGTTAAAAAGAGTGGCTGTTTTGTGATGTAAAATTAATCAGCAGATAACTGATAAAAGCTGATTTGAGTCTTCCTCTTTTGGTGTAGTGAACTGGTATTTTAGTTCAAGGTCTATGCAGAACTCGGAGAAACTTAAAGACTTCCTTGTTAGTAGAAGCTCAGTTTAAATCGTTGAAAAGGGAGGAAAGACCTTAATTTAAAAACAAATCATTCAGAAACAGGGTACAAAACAGAATATACAAAGAAGCTCTTTCCTTTTTTCTGTGACATAGGCCATAATGCATCCATGCATATCCATATACCTGTCTGGTATACAGGAAGCAGTTGAACAGAGTGCAACTTCGTCTCTTCACAAAACCCAAAAGGCGACTGGTCGGGTGTAAAACGTCTAGAGAAAAAAATACAAAACAACATAGGACCTCAGTGAGAAATTATTATGAGCTATTTTGGACAAGTAAACAGCACCAGCTGTAACAGGCATAGCTGATGTTTTAATACTCAACAACAATGTGCACTCTCCTACTACTAATTCAGTTATCATGGCAATGCCAAGAAGCATGTGGCACAGATAGAGACAATTATCTTGAGTTCTTGCAACCAAAAATCCTCTTTCTTTGCTGGTCTACAAGACGTGTCAAAGTCTGGGATCACTGGAAGACACACTGCAATTGATTTGAACCTGACTTTAACCTTTTTTTTCCCCTCTCTTTTTATTCAACTGAGCTATATGTAACATGGTGCCATCTCCAATCCTACTCTTCTTTCCTATTATGTGTCATCCTTTTTCCTGCTTTGCTTTGGAATTCACTGCTGGACTGTGACATCCATTCTTCCTTGGTTTGGATAAAAGTTTAATGGCTTTGATCACTAACAAAATAACAGAATTTGGCACAAGCTGCTTCAGAATAAGGTATGTAAAATTTGGTTTTGCCAGTTCAGCTTCAAAGTATAAAAACTGTGGGTGGTCAGAGACTGTAACAGGTTGCCCAGAGAGTTTGTGGAGCCTGCATCTGTGGACATACTCAAAACCTGACTAGACAGGGTCCTGGAAAACCTGTTCTAGCTGACCCTGCTTGAGAAGGGAGGGGGTGGGGTATTGGACTAGATGGTCTCAGGAGATCCCTTTCAACATAAATGATTCTGTCATTTGGTATGCTGAGAAAAGACCATCCCTTCTGATACATCACAAGAGAAGCTGCCATGACTGCTCTTCACAGCATACAAGGATGTATGATGAAAGCAGACACTAAACATCACTAGATTTGCAAAACCACCAAAGCTCTATTCTAGTTTAATTGTACCAACCAGTCACGTTCCCCAAATAAAATGAAACTTAGGATTTGCGAGGCCAAAAGCTGTCCAACTGCGAGACGAGCAGGTTCACGGTGTGCTGGGTGAAGAACTGGCTACACGGCAGAGCCGAAAGGGTTGTAGTGAATGGGGCTACATCTGGCTGGCGACCCGTCACCAGCGGTGTTCCTAAGGGCTCAATCCTAGGGCTAGTGCTGTTCAAGATTGTGATCAATGATCCGGATGCAGGAGTTGAATGCACCATTAGCAAGTTCGCTGACGATACCAAACTGGGAGGTGCTGCTGACTCTCTTGAGGGACAAGATGCCTCGCAGAGGGACCTAGATAGATTGGAGCACTGGGCAATCATCAACAGCATGAAATGGAACAAGTCCAAGTGCCAACTCTTGCACCTAGGACACAGTAATGCCAGGCACAAGTATAAACTGGGAAAGAAGTGGCTGGCGAGCAGCCCTGCAGAAAGGGAGCCGGGGGTGCTGGTGGGCAGCAGGCTCAGCGTGAGCCAGCAGTGTGCCCTGGCAGCCAGGAGGGCAAACCGCATCCTCGAGGGGCATCAAGCACGGCATGGCCTGCCAGCCAAGACAGGGGATTATCCTGCTGTATTCAGTGTTGGTGCGGCCTCACCTTCAGTACCGTGTGCAGTTCTGGGCCCCACCGTTTGAGAAGGACGGGAAGGTACTCAAATCCATCCAGAGGAGGGCAACAAAGCTGGTGACGGGGCTGGAAGGCATGTCCTCTGAGGAGCGGCTGAGGACTCTGGGTTTGTCCAGTTTGGAGAGGAGGAGACTAAGGGGCAACCTCATCGCTCTCTGCAGCTTCCCGAGGAGGGGATGTGGAGAGGGAGGTGCTGAGCTCTTCTCCCTGGAATCCTGGGATGCCTGGGAATGGTTCAAAGCTGCGTCATCCGTCAGGGGAGGTTCACACTTGACATTAGGAAGCTTTTCTTTACCAAGAGGGCGGTCAGACGCTGGAACAGGCTTCCTGGAGAGGTGGTCGATGCCGCGTGCCTGTCTGTTTAAGAGGCATTTGGACAATGCCCTTAATAACATACTTTAACTTTTGGTCAGCCCTGAAGTGGTCAGGCAGTTGGACTAGATCATCATTGCAGGTCCCTTCCAACTGAAATATTCTACTCTATTCAAAAATGGGCTTTCTTTGGTATCACATTATTTCCTCAGTGAAAAAAAAACCAAACCCTTATAAATACCCCAGAAGTCAAAATACCAGGATTTTTCTTTCAACAAGACATAAGCCACAGCTGATTTTAGTTTCTTGTAGTAAGTTACCACATAAAGGGGAAAATACATTTGTAATACCTGAAAAGCAGATACCGCACTTGGAAGTGCTTTGTGTCTTCTGTAGGTAACTCTGTGGATTCCAGTGTGATGGGTATCTCACACAGCTTACTTTCTTCCCCACGCAGTTCCACTGGCTTCTGACATACGATGAACTCATCTAATTCAAGCTGCAAAGTATGTGTTGAAGGGCCTTCATCTCCTAAACCTTAACAATGAAAATGCTGTATTAATCGTTCAAACCATTCCATTTAGCAGTAACAAAATGATATGACACACTATCAATTAAATACTCCAATTGCAGCTCTCTAGCTAGCATTGGCTTCCTCAAACCATGAGATTTTGAAAACAGCTATGCTGAAAGATGAGAACAATCCTTCATTTAAGCCTCAACAGTCCGAATATCTAACAGTCAAGATTCTGAAAGAACAGGTAAACTGTTCATTATAAGGCAAATCCAAGACAACCTGTGCTGCAAATGGCTGGCTGTCAAAAAATGTTGTCATTTGGTTGGAGAGGCTTTAAGAAGGAAAACGCAGCTATGATAGAAAGTTGCGTTATCTTAAATTCACTTAAGTTCTGGAAAGCAAATCCTAACAACACTCAGAAAGTAATTTGAACTTTTCTATTTAGTTTTTCATAATAAAAACAACTAAGAGCAGGAAGCCATTATCTCCATCTTCACTCAGTGAAGAACATTCCAGTTTATATTTTCCCTATCTGACAAGTCTTATTTACCTTTAGATTTTTTCCAGGTACAGTTTCCATTTCTAAAAGACCATTCTTTTCTGTTTTAAGTTTCTTCAATTATAAATGAAGGATTTTCCTAAGGTCTGTTGGTGTTCATCTGATACTTTTGGAAAGGTGGGAACTGATTACTTACGGATTGATTTCTTGCAATCCATGTGAATGAAACCTACCGAGTACCTCTATTTTTGGGATTTCTAGGATTCTAAGGCAAGTCCCTAAATAAGACAAAGGACTGAAAAAGGAGAATTTGCTGACACCTTGTTTATGCAGGTTCTGAGCCTACTAAGAGTGACAAAAGTGCATATGCATCGCCACAGATGCATTCTTAAATGTGTAAGCCAGTATGCATGGTCCATTTCAAGGTCCATGTGACGCTTCTTCCTTTTGGCCTCCCGCTTGTCCCACAGATGAGACACATTTATTTGGGCAGTGACACTGATGGAGTAATTTTTCTGAACATAGCACACTGAACTACTTACTGCTTTGATTTGGCCCATGGTGGCACCCCAAAACAGGGACCTAATTCTACATCTGTAGAGGTTGCGCTATCCTGAAAATGCCTGCAGAATGATGGCATATTTGTTTTAAGTGTTACCTCCAACTGCAGGTGGTACAACTTTTCATGTACTAGCTGACAGTCCCAAGATGATCTGGAAATATTTTCTGAAGGGCAAGGACCTTGTTTGAGCCTACTCTGAGAATAACAGGAATCAGTTAGCAAAATCTTGGAAACAAAAAAAATTAATTCCTGTACTTACCTCCATCCACAGGCTTTTCTAGTGTACTAGCTTTGTGCGCACATTGCTCTGTCCCATCTGCACTTTGCTGGAGCAGTTCCAGTTTCAGGATCAGAACATCCAGCTCTGTTGTGATGGCTATATGTCTGGCACAAAATGCAACTTCAGCAGGAATGAGGTTATCAATGTGTAAAATTAAGGAGCGTTCGAAGTCTAACACAGTCAAATTCTGTTTTATGACCAGATGTTTCAAACAGAACATGACTAGTTTATTTTTGCAGCCGACAAGAAGATCTCCATTTACAGGACAACATGAAATGCACAGCGGAGGATCTGAAAGTGGCATTTCCACAATTGACATCTGTTCTTTTAAGGTTTCACTGTACGACTCTTCCATCTTGTGACCAACCATCCGAACACAAACACGAGAACTCCCTGCAGACATGCATCTCCAGTTCATATACGCTCTTAGGAAAGTTGCTTTGCTTTTTTCTTCAATCGTCACCAGATAGTCTCCTTAAAAGAAGACAGAGGTACTGATATTAAAGAATAGATGACACGGTTTTTGAGCTCTCTACCTGCTGTAGTACATTACGAAGAACATGTTAAATTCTCAACCCTTACATAAAATTGCAAAAGCAGTTTTCACCAATTTTTCTCTAATGAAATCCAAAGTGCAAGTTTCTTTGCCGGGTGGAACACACTCCACACACCATTAAAAAAAAAAAAGGGACTTGCAGATCTACTTCCAGACTAACTCCTGAGTGAATCCACTTCATGAGTTGTGATTGCAGACAAGGTGTTTCGCCCCCCCCGAGCATCCATTAACGAGAAAATATTTTGCTCTCTAAAGATCAGGGAAAGTCACAGGCTCATGAAGAGCTGTAGGATTAGCCGGAGTGACCACCCGCCCCGTGCTCTGAAATTAAAAAAAAAAAAAAGCAAGGTCAGGAGCACAGACTCCAACCGGGGCGGAGGAAGACGGCAAAAACAGCCCCGTGCTGGCCGCGCACGGCCCACGAGCCCCAGCACCTCCGGCCCTCGCGCGGCTCAGACCAGTCCGCGCCTCAGCAGGCGCCGGCCCGCGGCAGCCGGCAGCGCCCGAGCCCCCCGGGCCCCCCCAGCGGGCAGCGCCCGAGCCCCCCGGGCCCCCCCAGCCGGCAGCGCCCGAGCCCCCCGGGCCCCCCCAGCGGGCAGCGCCCGAGCCCCCCGGGCCCGCCCCAGCGGGCAGCGCCCGAGCCCCCCGGGCCCCCCCAGCGGGCAGCGGCCCGGGCCAGGGGCGGGTGGGGCGCCGGCAGCGCGCGACGCGCCCCGGCGGAGCACGAGCGCCCCCGCTCGCCCCCTCCCCGCCCGGCGGAGCCCCGGGGCCTCCCCCCGCGCTGGAGTAGCCGAGCGCTCCCGGACCCCGCGGCGAACGACGCTGACCTGCCTGGCTGTGCGCCATGCGCAGCACCGGGCCCAGCGTGGCGAAGGAGCCCAGGGGCTCGCAGCGGCCCTGCTCGCGCACCGCGAACGCTTCTACCCTGCAGCTGGCCGCCGTGCTGGCCACGAACAGCACATCGCGGCCGCAGCAGAAGTGCGCCGGCTCCTGCCTGCACGGCACTACTCGCTGCGACCCGAACGGGTGCAAGTTGTAAAGCTGCACCATCGTCCCCGAAAGCCTCCACTGCTGCAGCGGAGAGAGCACCCCGAGGCCTCCTGGGGCTGCCGCCGACAACGCAGGCCGCCGCGCCGACCTGCACTTCCGCAGCGCGGCCGCCCGGCGCTCCCCGGGCCGCCTCCCGCCTGCGGGCGCGGGTGCGCGGCGGGGCCGGGCCGGGCGGGGCCGCGCCGGGCGGCTCCCTCGGCGGCGGAGCGCGGGGGCGATCCTGCGCACGGCGGGGTTCTCTTCGCCGCCAGGACGCGCCTCGTCCCGCTGCAGGCTGCGTCGTACGGCTTTCTGCGTAGCGTTAGCGTGACTTCATCGCTACGTGAGCGCTTGCAGGCAGCCTCTGCGGTCGCGGAGCGCCTGGCGCCGTCCGCGGCTGGCAGCTCCGCGCACCGGGCGAAGCTGGAAGCGAGCTTTGACGCGTGCGAGGCGGCACCGGGAACGCTGGCGTGGAAGGGAAAGTGGCTGCTGAGCGCTGCGGGGGGGTGCCGGTGCCCCCGGCCGGGTGCCGCGGCGGCTGGGAGCGCGGCTGAGCTGCAGCGGCTGCCGCAAGCAGCGTGTGCCTTAATTCGGGCTGCTGGGATCGTTCGGTCTCCCGGACGCAAAAACAAAGGCATTTTTGGTTTTAAATACAGCAGTTCTTTCTTTAGAACGCCATAAATTGTGCATACATCGCATGCTTTACAGATAATAGTTACAAGTACTTCTGAAAATAATTCACTTCCGGGTATCTCTAGCCTACGTAGCCCTTTTTCTCCCCCCTGGTTTTATAGAACACCTAGGGAAGGAAGAAACCAAAAGCAAGCCTACAAAAACCCAAAACAAAGCCCTAAAGTTTTCTTTCTCAGGATTCAGGACTAAAAAAAGTGTACACTGGTGGGTCAGCACTTTTTACCTGAGCTGTGTCCCCTACAATTCAACAGTTCCTAAATGTCTAGAAAGCTCTATTCATTTGAACATACTGTTAAAGGACAGGAGAATTTTTTTTTTTTACTAGGCCAATGTAGAAATGTAAAAAAATGACAATGCTCTTTTAAAGCAGGTAACAGACCTGCTCTTTTGTTTTCCTTTGGACTAAAAAGTGTTACAGTACTATAACAACCTGAAGTAGAAGCAGTTTCCTGCTTGTGAGAAACCAAAAATCAAAGAGGGTCTATCTCAGAACATGTTGCGATCACAGGGAAGTCCATAGAATTTCCCAATTTCTTCTATAATTTGCACATGACTAGATGCTACCGAAACCTGCAGTCTCAAATGGTCCTTACTTAGTGAGTATACACATAAATAGCAAAGGAGAAAAAAATAGAAGGTAGAACCTTTAAAACTTTATTTGAAAACAGTCAAACAAATGAACAGGGTTCTGCAATTCTTTTTTTTTTTTTTTTTCCCCTAATAAATTTTTCCATCTTCAGTTTTCTAAATACTCATCTCCTTCTTCAGCCTCTGCTTCTACTGAGTCTATGCCGACTTCTTCATAATCTTTTTCAAGGGCAGCCAGATCTTCCCGGGCTTCAGAAAATTCTCCTTCCTCCATTCCTTCCCCAACATACCAATGTACAAAGGCACGCTTAGCATACATGAGATCAAATTTGTGGTCGAGGCGAGCCCACGCTTCAGCAATAGCAGTTGTATTACTCAGCATACACACAGCCCGCTGCACCTTTGCAAGGTCACCACCTGGCACCACGGTTGGAGGCTGGTAGTTAATGCCCACCTTCAAGAAAACAAATGAAAACTTTACTCGTAAGTACTAAGGCTTAAAAGACTTATTTCTGTGAACAATTAAAAATCACCATGGTTACAAACAAATAAAATAGCTTGCAGTTATTTTTCACTTCATCAAAATATTTAAACAGGGACATTACAACATTGCAGAATGACTGTTACCTCTGACTACTACACAATTCCTAATAATTCAAACATCAAGCCCTTATAAAGCTATGTAAGTACCTTGAATCCAGTTGGGCACCAATCCACAAACTGAATGGTACGTTTAGTCTTGATAGTAGCAATAGCTGCATTGACGTCTTTAGGAACAACATCACCTCTATATAACATACAGCAGGCCATGTATTTGCCATGGCGAGGGTCGCATTTTACCATCTGGTTGGCTGGTTCGAAACAAGCATTGGTAATTTCTGCCACAGATAACTGCTCATGATACGCTTTTTCAGCAGAGATGACAGGGGCATATGTTACCAGGGGGAAATGGATTCGTGGGTATGGAACAAGGTTAGTTTGAAATTCTGTCAGATCTACATTGAGGGCTCCATCAAAACGCAGTGAAGCTGTGATGGATGAAACAATTTGCCCAATTAATCGGTTTAAATTGGTGTAAGTAGGACGTTCAATGTCAAGGTTACGACGACATATATCGTAAATGGCTTCATTATCTACCATGAAGGCACAGTCTGAATGCTCTAACGTTGTGTGGGTAGTTAGAATTGAGTTGTAAGGTTCCACTACAGCAGTGGAAACTTGTGGTGCTGGATAAATCGCAAACTCTAGTTTAGATTTTTTGCCATAGTCAACAGAGAGCCTTTCCATGAGCAGAGATGCAAACCCTGAACCAGTGCCTCCTCCAAAACTATGAAAGATAAGGAAACCTTGCAACCCTGTGCACAGATCAGCCTGTAATGGGGTGGAAAAAAAGTGGGAGAAAAAAAAGTTACTATGATTTTGGAGAAAGCAGTATTAAAATCATCATTCAAAAGCATTTATTTTTTAAGTTTTTTAGTTTTAGATTGTTATAATAAAAAGATCAGCATTCTTGAAAGGTAGTCCTCCTTTTTATTTGTGTGTCTTTTACTCAAAAGTACCAGCGCCTCTGCATAACTTTTTCTGAATAGGAGTATTTTAAAACTTAAAAGTCACTTTATTGTCTTTGATGCCATTTTAATACTACTGTAAGCAAGAGCAGCTGTGCACCACTATGACAAGTTACTATGAATTACAGCTAGGTTACAGCTTTAGAATCTGTTTATGTTCCCATCCTAGCTTTCAGCAAGTATCAATTAGATGTTGAAAACTTTTTTTTTTATTTTTTGTAATTTTATTAAATAGACAATCACTATTTCACTTTGAATCACATCATCTTATGACAATATGTATCTCACAATGCAATGTCAAGATAAAAAAAAAAAAAAAGAGAAGTAATTAAAATTGCTAAGCATTCAACCAAAACCCGAGGTTCAGGGTACTAGAAATATTTTGTGTGACACAATGGCATGATTCAAACTGAAAAAAAAAACCAAAGAAAAAAGTATAACAACATTTTTAACTTGTTTAAGGCTTTTATAATATGTTTCCAAGGTATCCTTAAAATACTTTAAAAATAATGGTATTTCAGAATCTAAAAAATTTTTAAGTTTTACTGACTGAATTTTTATTTAAGCAGGGGGCGCAGAGATAAATGTTTTGTTTTAAATAGTCAACTATGCACAAAATTGTTAGGGAAAAAACCATAGCAACCCATCGTATCATCAACTGATATATGTATCAATTCTTCTAAATACTGACTTGCAGCATGAATTCTTACCAGTTTGCGGATGCGGTCTAGTACTAGATCAACAATCTCTTTTCCAATGGTATAATGGCCTCTGGCGTAATTATTGGCTGCATCTTCTTTCCCAGTAATCAGCTGCTCAGGATGGAATAACTGCCTATATGTACCTGTACGTACTTCATCTACAAAGAAACAAAATACTACAACATAAGTTTGATCTGTTCAGTTCTCTGTGTGCTGCCTAGTGACTACGCACTAAGTGCACACATCAAAAGAGTGCAGACGGCATCCCTGGCTACAGGCAGCTTGTCTGACCAGCCTGAAAAGTTGGCACAACTTCAGCCCCTTTCTTTAGTGGAAAACATCAGGTACTCACAAAGCCCTATTTGTACCCAAAAACACAGAGGTCACTCAGAAAGCCACCATTACGGGTACAGACAAGATTCCGGATAGCAATGAAACACAACTCTGGATGCAGTGCAGCAGTCTAGAAAGATTATCCAGGCTGTAAAAAAGTTCTATTGTTTTCCAAATGTTGTTACCTGTAGACCATTATTTCATTTCTTTCAAATAACAATAACCTCAAATGTCAAAACGGCATCCAGACACACATCTTTTAAAACCTATAATGTTCTGAACAAACAAAAAAAGCCATAGGGAATCTGTAAGGGATCTTTAACGTTGGGTACCTACCAACTACAGTTGGCTCTAGGTCCACAAACACTGCTCTGGGAACATGTTTCCCAGCTCCTGTCTCACTGAAGAAAGTGTTAAACGAATCATCTCCACCTCCAATAGTTTTATCGCTAGGCATTTGACCATCAGGCTGGATCCCATGTTCAAGACAATACAATTCCCAACATGCATTGCCAATCTGTACACCAGCCTGACCAACATGGACGGATATGCATTCACGCTGCAAATTAAAAACAGAACAATGATAATGAGATATGGAGCTTCCTGTCTTCTAGATATTATCATAATAACTAGCTATCTCTGGGTTGTATCCTTCCATGCTCTTTCTCTGCTGCACTATTCCCTGGTTGCTCTTGAGTGACAATTTAACTGATCAAATTGTCTGTCGCCGGCAAGACCCTACTCACCTTAGTTGACCTAGGCTGACTGAGAATACTGAAAGACCTTAAAGACAACGTAGTCTCTGTGAACACATAGGGTGCATACAGATTCACCATCGCTTACCACGCTGCAGAGTAACTTTAATATTCTGCCTCGTCTCTTTTTTCACCTTCCTTTCGTTTCAGAAGACTTCTTTATATCATTTCCCCAAATTCCCTTGATTTGTTGCCAAATCATGTACTGGGTCACTGTTGCAACAATCTTTACTGCACAGGACCATTTGGTATGTTTTCCTTTATAATAAGCATAGAGATATCTAGCCTGTGGCAATTCACGCATGTTTGAGTTCCTCTGTGAAACCATCTGAGAGTCGCAGTTGCTTTGATTCTAAGCAACTGTGCCATGTATGTTTAATCTGCTTTTCTAGCTTACTCTTACAGTATATCTAGGAAAAAGCAGAGGTGGAAAAGAAGGAGGAGGGTGTCAGGGCTGCTCTTTCCCGTTTTCTTGACAGCTCCATCAAAACTTGTGTCCTTAATTCCACGTTTGAATTCTCACCCCCGTGGCTCTACCAGAAGTCTTTTGCCAGCGAGACTAACTCTGTGCCCATTTCCATTCGGCTGGCACCAAGTTTCCGCAGCTTTCGCGCCGCCCCAGCGCTCCCCGTTCCCCGCCGCGTGGTCCTCACGGCCGGCGCGAGGCGCCCGGCAACCACCGCCGCCCCCCCCCGCCTCGCTCTCGGGAGCACGCGCTGCCGCGCCGTTGGCTGCCGTTCGCACTCCTCTACTCTGATTGGCTGCGCGCAAGCCGCCACGGCCTCGCGCGCCCAGACAACCCCGAAGCGGCGGAAGGATCCGGCTGGTGGCCGCCGCGCTCTTTCCCGCCGTCTCCCCGCCGCCCGCGGCAGGTTTCGGGCTGCCCCTCGCCTCTCCGCGCGGGAGGCGCCCGCTACGAACAGACTTCCGTTGCTTTTCTACGCGTCTCGTCTTACTAGCCGCCGGCCAGTTTCTATGCCTCGCCTCTCCTGAACCACTAACTCTTCGACTAATTTCTCTCCTTCTCCCCAACCCTTCTGGCTTACTGCTACCGCCACGGACTTCACGCAGAGACCGCCTACAAGTCCTGCCGCAGCACATGCAGTCATAAACTCCCCAGACTGCCGCAGCAGAAGCGCTCCCAACCACCCTCCGCAGCCGCGAGGATCCCGTTCCCCACCATGATGCCTTGCTAAGCTGAGGAGCTCCGCGCCGCGCCCGCCGCCGCCTGCGAACAGCACCAACTGTCGAGGGCTAACCGCCTCGAGCCCCCGCCCTCGCGTGCTGGCTCCCCATTGGCTGCTAGCTGGGCGGCTCAGAGGCGAACGGAGACCGCTGATTAGCCGAGGGCGCCCTTCTCCCCACGTGGGGCGATGATTGCCACGTGCTCTCCTGTAAAGCGCGCGGCTCCAGGGGGTGGGGCTTGGGCTGCGCGGGGCGTGGGGGTGCGCGTGGGTCCGCTAGCTCGAGGCGGCGAGGGGGGCGCCGGGAAGCGCCTCAGGGCGGGCTGGGGCGGGGGCCGGGGGCTGCTCCAGGCCGCTCGGGGCCAGCGGCTGCAGGCAGGGACGGCTGCGAAGCGCTGGCCTGACGGGACCGCGTGTCTGTCACGGGCGTTTTGGAGGCCGCGAGAAGGCTGCCGCCTGCCAGGGGAAGGGCAGGAGTGCCTGCGCGCAGCTCCGGGCCGGAGGGCACCCCTGAGAGCCTGGAAATCCCGTGCCGCAGAGGAGGACCGGTAGCTGGATAGGGGAAGCTGGATGTCTGGAGTTTAAGTGAACACACTCGGTTGCGTTCTCGAGTAGCAGCCATGCCACGGGTGGGGGTTTTTCCCCCTCCCTTCCTTTCCTCTGCCTTCCTTTGCTCGCCCTCCCTTTCCTTTCTGTCAAAACTTACTTCTTTTCTAGTGGTCAACATACCCCTGTAATGCTCCCCATGTAGCATTCCTGCATGGAGGTTTTTCCTGGCGGGTACCTGAGGCTGGAATAGGAGATCAGATGGGTCCACGAAATGCAGCAAATGCTCTATGAATTTTTTGACTAGCAGCAGAGAAGATTATTTTTCTGTAACGTTAGTTCTGCCTAACAGGCCAACAGAAATCTCACAGAAAGCAAGCTAGCCAAAGTCTCCATTTATTTTAATGTACTTGTAGTCAAGATTGCACAGGAAGGCATTACAATCAAACAGTCCTTTTTTCTATCAAGACGACTATTTTTTTTTTTTAACTTGGGCACAGCTTATTAACAGCCTTGTACAATAGAAGGATTCAGTCTAGATTATTATCTGTGTGAGAGAGTGAATGAAAGTTGAAGAAGAAACTTTGTTTAGAGAGCTGCCTGTAAGTTGAAATGGGAAAAGAAATTCCATGTGGTGTTATAAATGTCAACCTATTCACGTTCTATTCCCATGAATTGTATCGTTGCTCTGTATTTAAAAAATGCTGTGCTGAGCAAAACATGTTCTCTGTTTCAGGGATCTGCCCACAAGGCTTGATTTCAGGTTACTGGGGGTAGTTAAGTTCTGTTTCTCTGCAAAATACAAGCTACGTATCTGCGATTCTAGGAGAAAATAAAACCTTTCAAAAGAAACTACAAAACTCTAGTGTTTTGTTGTTGGGTTTTTTTAAGATTGAAGCTAGAGTATTTTTATATGAGATCTCAGTTGTTCCAATGCAAGTTGGATGCAATCTATTATATGAGGTTTTCCATAATTTACAATCAATTGCATTTAAAGCTACATTTGAGGGAGCAATTTAAAACTGAGATTAATGCCTGGTTCCTGCTATTGTTTTGAATTTTTTTTTAGCAAAGCTTTTTAGAAAAGCAGTTTATATATGGGAACTGGTGCAAATAATGGCCATATTCTTACTAAACAGATTCTTCCCAGTTGTAGTCAAGAATCTAACAATAGGATTTTTACCAATTTAAATTTCTGTTAGTTTTATAGGGTCAATACTGCTATGGAATATTGAGCTGAAGGAGATCTATGGCATGACTTGCTTTCCTTTACACACGATATTTTGTACCTAATTTAAATACATGTATGTCTGTATCTCTGGTTAGGTTGTGGATTAGGCTGGTTTATTGCTAAATTCTTTAATACGTAGAGGACTAGGAGAGAGCAAATAAGATAACCCTCACACACATATAATCATAACCTACGTTTAGAATGGTGTTAGTGGTGAGGTTATATTTAAAGTCAGAGATACCAAAGGCTGAAGTACTTTATTATGGAGCCTTTCAAACCTGCTGCATAGAAAAGGCTTGCAAAGACAAATTAATTATGTACTAAGGATGACCGAGTTTATGGTCGAAATTGGACTTTGGCCTTACGGTTAGAGTTAATTTAAAGCCCAGGACAGGTCAGTTTTAAGAAGTAGGTGTACAGCTTGATTCTGAAAGTTGTAGGCCTATAATGAAGACTGCCATGATAAAATAGAATGTAATTCTATCAGTGGTGTTGGTGTTTCATCCATCCTGAAGCTATTCTTTAGCAATGTGACTAAGGAGTCTGTTAAAGATGCAGTTTTAGAAACACCAAAGTAATGTGAAAATAGGCCCATTTTTGGTTTTGGGTTTTTTTTAATTTATTGTCCTCCTTTTTAAAGGTGCCAGACACTTTATTGTGTCCAGTTCTTTATGCTGGTTTACATCCACGCAATCATTGCTTTCTATTGTGTGAGTTGTAACTCTATTTTGAAGTACAAAAGTTGGTAAAATTTCTCTTGAGAGTGAAAAAAAAAAAATCTGTGATTGAATTATTTTACATAAACATTGCATTAGAAGGGCCAGCTCTAAGTGTAGGCACTTTCTTGCATAAAATCCTAGCTTTAGTCATACAAAGCCTAGAAAACCAGACTGGGAACAATCAGATGTTGGTCAGAAGCCCTTTCTCAGACAAAGATGGCACCACTCGGCAGCAACAGCCTTTGCATCTTTGCTTTGAATCATCTTTCCTTCAGCACAGCTAGCCTGAGTCTCTTAGGCTTGTCACCAATGCTTTGTGTCCTTGCTCCATCCCTTTCCGTTTTCTGGAAGGGATGCAGGGAAAATGATACGTTGCCTGCAGTGCTGGCAAGTCTTGAAACAACCCTTGAACTGAATGCAATCCTGTATTTAGTTTGGAAAACAAAAAAGGATGGGAGACGCATATTTCCTTGTGAACAGTTTGTCCTTTTTACCTTTGGGGTTTTCTTTTTATGAATAACCTACTAAAATAAAGGTTTCTTTATGTTCTACTTTTAATATATTAATATCAAAATGTATCATCTTTATAAAATTGCACTGGATTATTTGAAAACAATCAACTATCATCTTATAGATCTTTCTGTGAGTAGCTTTTCTGAAGAAGTTATGGAGGTAACTGAATGATGGTGGTTTTCAGTATAAATGAGAGATACTTCAAAGGTATTAAAATAAGATAATACTTCAAAGGTCCCTTTTTCAACCGCCCCTCAGTGTATGCAGGACAGAAAACAAGCTTTGAAGGGACAATACCTTTAGTTTTGTTTAGACAACACTGTCTTAATGTAATAGAAATATACCAAGGCAATATGTATAAGTTTCTGAAAGTGATAGTGCCCTTAACCTCAGTGTTCCCGCTTTTCTTGTGCAACTTGCTAGAGACGTGCTCAGTTTGCATTTATGTCTGAATTGTATGCGTGCTTGTCTGAGTCCTGCAATACAATGCAGTAGTAAAGGCTGACAGACTTTATATTAGAGTAAAATTTTATGCCCTTATTATATTGGGTCTCTAAACCCATTGAGGGTCTTCAGATGTTTTGGCTAAGATTTTTTTTCTTTTTTTCCCTGCCCACTCCCTCTCCATTTCCACTTGCAAGTCCTTTCACATTTTTTTAAAACTTCTATTTATACATTTTCATTTTACTATTTTATCTGTAAATTAATCCTGTATTGGTGTAAACCATCAGCCAGTCACTTGGAGCCAATACTAAAGGCCTATTGTTTACTCTCCTGCAATAAAATGGGACTTTGTGTACAGGCCAAGATGGGATAGCGATTAAAATCGGAGAGGGCAAAAGTGGCCATGACATCATTTTTAGCACACCATCATTCCTGGGGTATCATTATTTCCAGTGACTTCCTAACTAGTGACAACATTTACATCATTCTTAACTTTTCATCAGTGTGTCTAATACATTTTAACATAACTTTAGGCAAGATGCTGATTGGGCCCTTCCTTATCAAAACTATTTAGTATCATTGGAATGCTGAGCATCTTGTTTGGAGAAAATAAAATTATTCACAAATAGAGTATGCCTTAATTGGCAGAGAGATTTCAAGAATTATTATAATTCACTAGTAAATATTAGAAATCTAGAGAATTTACAAACAGGAAGACAGTCTAAACATACTATAAACTAGCACATCTAGCAAAGAAGCAGCCACAAATGCAATTACTAAAGCAAGCATTTTTGAAGGTTACACTGGTTTGCAATGGGCAGGTTATACATCTTTCTTGTTAGGCTATAAAATGCAAGTAGATCTGATAGCACTGTGGAGTTCCATTAATCAGTACCTCTTGTTGATTCATCAGACTTTCTTACCATTATAGGCTATATTAATAAATAATTAATGACCCTTAAGTTCTAATACTTCTTGTCTATTCCTTTGTACTGTAGAAATTTTTATACGAAAATTGCTACTCCCATTTATTCTCAGCTGCATCAAGATGATAGAGTACAATATTAACTTACTTTTTTTAAAACATGTTCCCTTTTACAGTGTAAATTACAGTGATTAAAATAGTTAACATTACTAACATTTTTTACATTCATTTATTAATTTCTAGACCTTTCCTTGTATTACACTTCTGTAATTGGCCTGCAAAAGAAGGTATTCTGTGCAGTAATTAATGGTATTTCCTGTGTTAAGTATAGAACTGTAAAAAAAAAAAAAAACCCACAAACTTCCAAACAAACAAAAAAACCCAGACAAACAAAAAACCCCACCCTGTAATAATTTTAGGATATTTACAATGAAGATCATCAATTCATTTCTCCGTATATTTTGTGATGAACAATGTGATTGCCTTTTTCATTTTTACCAGAAAGAGTAGCTAAACAGTAGTGAAATTAGACTAAAACTGATGCTTTTCATATATTGTTCTTGTTAAACTGTATAAAATTACAGCATGATTTAGAATAAAACAGGCTGTGTAGAGAATATTTCAAATGAGGTTCCACCCAGAATAAATGTACCACGTATTTGTGAAGCGAAGCATCTGCTAACATCATCAGTTGCATCTTGTTCTTTTCACCAAAAGCAATATAGCAGTTTACCTTTTATTTTTCTCAAAAAACCACCAAAAACTCTACACCAACCAACCAAAAAAAAACCCCAAACCCCAAGGAAAAGCAAATGACAAATTTGCTGTTAACAATAAGAACTGGTAAAAATTAGGATGTAATTAATTGAAGCCAGTGGAGTGATGCTTAATTCATGTTAAGCATGAGCCTAACCGAAGCTGATGTGTTTCTCATTGCAGTGCTTTGGGCTATTCTAAGGTAAATGTAATGGAAAACATGCAAAGATGAACACTGCCACCTGTATAATTTCATAAAAGCAGATTAGCTTGTAAACTTGTTTGCTTTTAAGTCCCTCACAAGAAGATGATTTTTTTCATTCCTTAGGGATGCATGAATATATTAGGGTCAAATTACTGCTACACAAATCTGCTGTGTACTCCTCAAATTCCTCCCCAATGTGACAATAGTTCAAGCTGGTCTGAATCACAGCAGTGACAGAAGCCCTTGTCCATTCCATGTAACTTGCACTACTTACTGGAGCAGCTTATTTCATGAGCCAGTTGCTCTCGACTCCAGTGAGCGAAGGAGAGAAAAGCACTTCTGCAGGATGATTTAGACTCTTTGAGCTCTACCGTACTCCCAAGATGCCTACTGCTTTCTCTCATAGTGACCCATAGATCTATTTCACTCTCTCAAGATTCCAGGTATGTTCCTTCCTGTATCTTCAGCCCATTGGCTTGCGGAGACTACCAAATTATGAGGATTTACTAATTTTCTTACATTTACTGGTATGTCACTGATACTGACTGACTTAGTACAGTTCCCTGCTGACAGAGGCAGCTATGTCACAGAATTCCTATCAGAAACTGATCTCAAAGATAACCATTTATTTTGGTCTCATTCCTTCTGGAAGGGTTATGTAGAACCCAACTATTCATGTTAGTATCTTTTCTATTTATTTCTTGTCTAAATGTATGTATGAGTAGCTACAACCATTTGTGCTTGTGTGAAACAACTTTGGTTAGGTTAGATAATTCTTTTTCTCTCTCAGTGGTTTGCTCTGTTCATATGTGTGTAAAAATTAATCATATCCTATTTCTCAGTCTTTGTCTTAGTACACTAAGTAAGCCAAGCTCTTTTAGGCCTCTCACAGTGCAGATTTTTATTCCTTATCGCTGCCGAACTAAAGTTGATCAAACTTGCTTCTCATAAACTTTGGTGTTTAGAATTCTGCACAAAGCTATATTCTGTGTTTTACTGGCAGAACTTTTGTGGGGCCATTAATTCTGCTCTCTGCTGGAAAGAGTTGTGCAGATACATGCCATGATAGCATTTAAATTTAAACTATAAAATTACCCATTTATCACTGACTGACTTGACTGTGTTCAACTCTTCCTACTCTCCTTTTATACATGTCAAACTCCTTTATATACTCTTAGTTACAGAATTTATTGTACACCTTAACTGTTCGAGCCTGATAGGTCATGTGAGCTCAGGAAGATTTTTCACCTTGACTCTTCATGGACATAAATCTTTATTCAATGGCAGTTATCCTACACATATAGGAATGACTGTGGCACAGAAGAGAAAAGATAGGCCTATGCAGCATTGCCATCTTATGGTAAAGATGGAAAAAATGTTTAGCGTCAACAAAGTGAGAAATAAGAGGAGGCATCATTGTAGACCACTCCTTTCACTTCAGGAAATGAGTCTGAGAAAGTAAGTTCTCAAAAGTATTGGCTGTAGTATAGAGCCTCTAAGAGGGTCTCTGTATTCAGCCTTTTTCATGTATTTGTCAAGAGAAATTACAATTTTAAAAGTCCCTTAAAAAAAATCGGGAAGGACTTGATATTCCATCACTGCCAGGTATTTTGTCTGTAGATACTGAACTCCTGATGCAGAAAATACATCCCTTTTGAAAACACAGGCAGGACATAAGCTGCTGTACCTAACCTTTTATAGGATATGGTGTGTGCTGGTCTTTGCGGGCTCAGCCATGTTGATCATATCAGATTGCAAAATAACCAGACTGGAATACGCTATTATTTTACAGATTACTAAGTCTGTGTTTCTGGTATATTCAAGAGAAGATAACAAAAATTTTGCAAGCTTTGTATGAAAGAAGAAAAATTACGGGGGGAAGGGAGAATAAGGAAACAGTATGGGGATAACAGTATAAATGAATGAAGAAACGTATTTGTTTCCGAAAGGCTTTTGATATTTAAAAATTGTTCCTGGTCAAACGTGTAGCAATCTTAAATATCAAAGTTATATGTGAAAGGGAGAGAGCAGTGAACTGTGCAAGTCTTATTTCTGACTGCAAGACATCCTCTGTTGTAGGTTTTCATGGAACTGTGGATGTTGGAAGCTCAGTGTTAGACTCTACTTCCCAGGTCTCCTGGCTTGCCCAAGAATAGGATTCCCTTCCGTCTGCCACATGCACTGCTTAAGAGTTAGGAAGCAAATGGGAACCAGTCCACTTTGCAAAGAGCTGCTCTTGGAAAATAACTGTAAAAGAACTCTTTGTCACTTTTGGTTTTGATGAATGTGTTAGTCCTTATGGGAGAATGTTCTATCCTTTTTTTTCTCCAAACAAAATCTAATAAACAGTTTCCTAGAATCCTGTCATCTTATAGTTTTCCTTGTAAGTATATAGCTTTAACTCTAAAAGCTATAATAGCAGTTTTATTTTGGTATTTGTGACCTGCAAATTTGCACTGACCAAAATGGGTACCTGGACAGATTTTAAACACCATCTTGAACCACTGAATCTGTGAGAATGTGTCTGTAATTTAAAGAAAAACAGGGTCTTGCCTAGAAAACTACACTTCTGTTTGAAAGATCTCTGCAGACTGAAGTTAAAATTGGCTGCTAAAAGATGGAGTAAGTCAGTCTTAAAACTATCTAGGACCCTGGCAATACCTGTATAAATCTAAAGAGGAGAAATTATGTATTGATATAGAAGAAAATTCTGTCAAAAACCAATCTAACAATCTGGGTTTTCTTTTACTTAGTCTGGCAAATCTATTATAAGCCAATGAATTTATACATCAGATACATTAGATTTTAACGCTGGGACAGTTTGCCCTGATGATAATCCTTATACAAAATTTGTGGGCAAAGTTTTAAAGGTAAGTGATTGAAAAGCTGGGTTTGGCTGCTTTGTTGTTGTTCGTGCTTTTCTTTTTTACACTAACCTGCATCTTTAGATAAAACTATATAATTTTCTTTAATCTAGCATCCAGGTTTATCCAAGAAGACTGCTGCATAAATCGCTTTTTGACAAAACATTTCTTTCAATGGATAGCAGCGGCTGCCTCAGTGACTTCATGAAAGTATTTATTTTCAATTATTTAATGGAATGGAACAGAACCCTGGAATGGTGGGTGAAAGTATTCAGTATTTAGCAAAGGAAGCTTTTAAAATTCGTTGGGGTTTTTTTGTTTTTTTTTTTTAACAGCAGGCCAACAAAGAAGAAAAATTCTATTTTCCTCATCTGTTCTTGGTTACAGCAAGTATCTATATGACTTAAATTACAGCTCATTCGGTTAGTTTTGGGGAGAAGCTGTAGGAAACTTCAGAGTGGTTTCACCTAAGCGACATGAAAGTATTTTTCACAAGGCTCTATCCTGCAAGGATATAAATGTTTTTAATTACCACTGATCACGGCAAGGATTGACGAATTCACACGGATACTTCAGTGATTCTCAGCAACGTACTATTTCTGCGTAAGGCGTTGTACCATATGCTTTTATCTTTAGTGCATTAGAGATGCTACTTTCTAAATCAGAACATCACATTCTGACCACCTCATGCTTTGCCCTTTGCTTTCGCTTTCATTTTCTCGGCATCTTTGCAAACTGGACGTTCTCTTGCCTGTAACTGACGTTAATCGCACACGTTCTCTACCACTGTAAACAGACCCTCCTAACGCTACCCTGGCCTGATAACGTTTAGGTGGGGCGCTGGTAGGGCCGGGGCCGCGGAGAGCGGCGGCTGCGTGGCGCGGCCCGAGGCAGGCCCCTGCCCCCTCCCCCCGCCGGCGGGAGGCTGCTCGCGCGCGGCGCAGGCGGCGAGGGGTGGGCAAGGAGGCGTCCTCTTCCCGCGCGCAGCGTCTCCATTGGCCAGCGCCTCGGGGTCTCTGGCGGGGATTGGCCGTTGCCGTTGTCGGGCCTGGGGCGCGGGTTGGCGGCCGGGGAGCGGTGGTGGGGGGCCTGCGGCCGCCATGTCGTGGAGGCTGCCCAAGTGAGACGGGGCTGGGGGCGGCGGGCGCCGCGCCGCGCCTGTGCTGATCGGCGTGACGGCGGGTCCCGCCTGTGCTCGGCCGCTTCGCGCCGTGTCCTGCGAGCGGCGGCCGGGGCGGGGGGCGTCGCGGGCGGCGGGGCGAACGGAGGTGGCTAGCGTAGAAACTCCGAGCTTCCGCCGCCCGGGTCTTGTCCTTGCCGGTGCTGGGTGCCGAGGCCGTTTATGTGGCCTCTGCATTCGGGCAGGGCTCCCGGAGAGGTCTTCGGCAGGGCAGTGGCATAATGGCTTCTGCTTAACCCCTCGCGGGCTCGTCTGCGCTTAGCTCGGAGCAAAGCCTCTTAAACTGTTCCTTTTTTTTGTCGGAGAAAATTGAATGCCGATTGTACCGTTACTTTGGATATTGTTTGCAGCAGAAACCAAAATTTACTATGCCGAGTTCTGAATAACTAGTATATGGAAAGTAATTATTTTAATTGGCAGTACTCTTAAATTAATCCAGCAACACAGTAGGGTAGTTTTGGGATATACCAAAGGTCATGATTAAAATGTGTCGGTTGGAGCTTGTATTGAGATTTTATTGTTACATAGTACTGGATTAAAACAGTCGTTAGTGTGTCCATCTTCACTCAGACGTGCGTTAAATGCCTGCACAGAGATGCTTCCATCTCTTCGTGTGCAGTAACGTGAGTTGCTAGGTGTATGTCGTCACCAAAAGGGGAACCTGGCTGACGGAGGTTTATAGAGATACGTAATGTAATTATGTGGGTTAGGTTGGAGTAGTTGATTAAAGTTTATTATAAAGTAGTAATAATAGATGTCAAGATGTGAAGGTAAGCTTAACAAGTAAGTAGAGGACAGTTGTTTTAGCATTTCAACTTTTGTGGATATAGACATAAAAGTTATACAGCGTTAGTTACCAACAGCTTTTTTTTAACCTTTTCCTAAAATTAGAAAATTTGCATTAGGAAAATAACGTGGAGATTTTGCTGTGCGAGGTATAATTAGAGATGTACCTAAATCTGGAGAATTCTTAGTGGTGTTGACAAAGGTAATCCATGAGGGAAGGTAGGGCCGAATGCACAAATACTGTCATTTAGTCAGTTAAGTTGTCGGCTCTTTATTGTAATTGCCTTAAACTAATTTATTGGGAGATAAAAAATGCAACGTTTTCTCCTAATATAAAACTTTTTTTGAATGTTTCCAGGTAAATATTATCTGAATGAAGTTGTAAAACTGGGGTTTATAGATAGCCTTATATAAAGGAGTAAAGTAGATTACAAGGAAATAATTCTATTATTGTTATCATTAAAGTCATTGACAAATATTTCGCGCTTTGTCTTTCTGCAGAGATTCTGCAAGAGGATGCTCTCAGTATAACATCTGCAGAGGAGAGAGAAACTATTCCCGTTTTTCCTCTTCTGACTTTTACTCCAGTCTTAGGTTGGAAGACTTCCTCTCTGTAGGTGACACTTCTGGAACGGAGGAGGATACAGACTCAGCTATCTTATATGGAACTTTGCGAGGAAGTGTTGTTGGATTACGATACTACACAGGGATTGTAAGTGCGTGACAAATTATAAAGTAGAAAAAAAAGTTGTCAGTTTCAGAAAAAATACATTTAACTAAATTTCAGAAATTCCTAGAACTTTTGACCAAGTATAATTTAAATAGATTTTTTTTTTCCTGACTTGCTGTGTTCAGCATTCTTCACAGGAAGTACTTAGTCTAAAACTTTGAATTAAAGTTTAATTAAGGTAGCAAGCTTTCAAATCTGGTTTAGTTATTTGGTAGCTCTGCTCACCCACATAAGGCAAATGAAAGTGACTGAAAACAAGAAATTAGATAGGTCTTTGAGCTGTTTACATGGACAAAAAAGGATGTTTATTCCTTTACAAAATGTGTTAGCAGTTAAAGGTAGTTCTTGCTCTCACGAATACTTTTGAAATTGCTGGCATCTATCAGGTAGCTCGTCTGTAATGCTTTTGGTATTTTGAATAAGTAGTAGGTTATTTGAACAGAATGCTATACCAAATTAATCTTTAAGCTTCACAATATTTATGTAAATATATATTAGATATTTCTGCAAATGATTTGCAACTAAGTGAATGTATTCTGGGGTTTGTTTGTTTGCTTTGTTAGGTTAATAACAATGAAATGGTTGCACTTCAGAGGGAACCCAATAATCCTTATGATAAAAATGCAGTGAAAGTAAATAATGTGAATGGAGACCAGGTAGGCCATATAAAAAAAGAACTAGCAGCAGCATTGGCAGGCATTATGGACAACAAACTAGCATTAATTGAAGGGTAAGTGTGGAGATGGTGCTTTTGGTTCCATGAATATAAATAATGAAAACGTGTTTTGTTGCTACACTAGCAAATCCTGAAAACTATAAGTGTTCTGTTTTGACAGAAGTGACAGCTCATGGTCATATGATTAAAGCTTCATGTTTTCAAACTCTTCTTTCTTCTGTTGAACTACTTGCGTACCGTTCTTTTTTTCCCATATATGTTAAAATGCAGAGACGCTAGGGAGAGCAAGTTACTTAAGCATTGTTGTGGAACTCCTAAATTAACTGCATGTGGTGGTTTGTATAAAAGGTTTACACAGTACGAGTACTAATACTGCTCTGGAACATTCTGTGTTTTGATGAAAATAAGCACTTTGGAGTACCTCTTGCTGAACAAATAACAAGGTTTATTATAAAAAATTAAGTAATGAAAAGATTACTGCTGTGGGGTTTTTTCCTGCTTTTTATCAGGGTTGTCCCTTATGGAGCAAAAAATGCCTTTACCATGCCTGTGCAAATGAGCTTTTGGGGAAGAGAAGAAAACAAGGAAGCAGTGCTAGATCAGCTGAAAAGGCATGGATTTAAATTGGCTCCTCCTCTCAAAGGTAAGCCTTGAAGTTTTGGGGTGTTTTCCTTTTTAAAATATTCAGATTGAACTTGCAAGTGGTTGGAATAAATGTTTAAGGGCTTAATCCTTGTCATAGTCTTGTCATTCACAAAATTATTTTTTAACTTAGTTGGGGAATAATGCAGAGCCCACAGCTAGTAATTTTAAACTTGATAGGAAGTATACTTTTGTGTCCTATCTTTTGTTACTTGCCAGCAATTGAAGATGCATTTGAGCAACCTCAGAAATATGTTCAATTCCGTAAGTTCCTTAAAAATCCATAGTGATTCCCTGCATTTCTCCAGACTTGAAAATTTTTTTTTTTAAAGAAACAGGTTAGACCCTTTCGTAGGGTGAGGGTTTCAGGGACAGCGCTGCTTTTAGCAGAGTACTAGGATGTGTATCCTACTAGTGAGGTGTGAGCAAATAGTGATGAGATGTCTCTGAACAAATAAGCTTAGCAGACCTGATGCTTTGCAGAGCCAGCCTCGCGCAAAAAGCACCTGTGCTCCGGGAACTGGGCTTTGTGGAAGCAGTGGTAGTTAGGAGTGAGGATGTGTGCAGAAATAAACACTTGGCGAGGGATAGATCTGTTCTTTCATATAGCAAGATTTCAGTTTTTATCTTACAGGTTCTGTTGCACATAGTTAACAGAAAAAGAGTTTGAAGTGAAAAAGCATTTTGCGTTATCAGTCATTATACTGTTACCGAGTCAAATTTCATGTAACATAACAATTTTGAATAAACAGATTGCCATCTCGAAGGATCCCCAACCCATAGTTCATTGCCTGTGAGTCTTAGAAAGCTTTGTGGAAGGCCTTTGTGGCCCATTGAAACTAAAAGCTAAACTGAGACTAAAAGACCAGTGGTGAAAGATACTGTCTTACAGCCCATGTCTGATCAGTATTGTTACTCATGAGCCAGTGAAGGTTGAGATTGGGAAGTCATCATACCATTGTGTTTCAAAATACTATCTTTTTAATGGCAAGTAGGTTCAGAATGTGGTTTTGGATCAAAGTGGATTTCTGGGAGAGCTGGTCCAAGTTACAGCGCTCCAGTTCATGCTGCTGTGCAGTTGACAACTGAACAGGTTTGCATTTCATACTTAAACACCTGGAAGTTGGAATTTTAACAGTGGGGGCCTTTAACTTTTTCATTAATAAAACAGTGCTTGTGAAGTGGAAGTCTGTTGCTTTTTATTTTTGCTTGGCTTTGCCTTTTTTTTTCCTCCCCCTTCCCTTTTCTGAAGTCGTCTTGAACTTTTGAGCTTGAACTGTAAGCAGATATTTTAGCTGTGACAGCCTTGAGTCCCAAGTAATTTTGGGAGGTTTTGGTTGTTCACCACAACAATGTAAAAACGATAATTGTTGTGTTTTCTTTTCTCTGTCCTAATGCTTTACCAGATAACAAGTGTGCTAAGTTCTCAAGTGAAAATAAAATCAAAATTCCAGACATTTTATCGTCAGATTTGGCCCAGGGTAGTAGGTGAAGGGCTGGGTGGTGGTTTGGTTTTTGTTTTGCTTTTGGTTTGCTCTTTCAAATTAGAGTGAAGTAGTTAGTTACTGAGTGTTGTGCAAGGATGTGAATATATTTAGCCATCCCTTCTCAAGCTCTTGCTTGTATTGGCATGGGTTTGTCTTGGAAAAACTGAAGTTAATTTTTATATAGCAGTAGCTCACAAACATATTCCATCCAGCAAATCAGGTCTAAAGTGGTAGACCTATCTATACCGATTACCATATGACAGGTAATTGTAACTTAATAGAGACATTGGTTATTTAGTGAGGCTATTTTTATTTGCAATAATTTTAATTGCAATTTTTGTGTTCATTTATGCAGCTTAAAAGTGAATTTGACAAATTGTTTGAGGATCTGAAGGAAGATGATAAAACTTGTGAAATGGAAGGAGCAGAGGTATTTCTTAAGCTAGAAACCATTTTCTATAAAAATATAAATACTTAAACATCTAGATGCATATTTAGCTTTGTTGTCTGGATACAGGAGATACTTGAATCAGAAAAAAAATTGGTAGACACAAAAGACTTTATAAAAAATTTTCTTCCAAAAATGGAATGTCTTATTTAATATGTCAATAGTGCATAATGTATCTCTTTAATTTGCAGGCTGTTGGTACACTCTTGCTTCCCCATCAAAAGCAGGCTTTAGCTTGGATGGTTTCACATGAGAACAGTAATGATTTGCCACCATTTTGGGAAGAGAGAAGTAACGTCTATTACAATACACTTACAAATTTCGCAGAAAAGAAGCGACCTGAAAATGTTCTTGGAGGAATACTGGCTGATGATATGGGACTGGTAATAATACTTCTCAAGCTTGAATTTTTTTTATACAGGACATGTGTGCATGTTTCTTGATTAGCTGGTCATTTGGTTCAGTTTCATCTGTGGGAAATACAATGTTGTTTTCTTTTATGCAGGGTAAAACGCTTACTACTATTGCATTGATTCTCACAAATTTTCAAGATGGCAAGCCTCTTCCTGTTGAAAAGATCACAAGTGATAAGTTTTATGAGGTGAGATGAAAGAAAAAGATTGTTTTAACAGAGTTAATATTGCAGTTAATAAAAAAACCTGTGCCTAGTAACTTTCTGTATGGTGAACTTTGTGTACATTTTGTAGAAAAAGTTATTTAAGTACATCAAATAAGTGGAAGAATAGGATAGATTAGTTGAAGGTAGGTGGCCTGTGTTACTTCAGAGTGTATAATTGAGCTGTAGACCATGTTATCTTATGAGTGGAAGAATTTATGAATGCATAAACACTTTCAGTTGTTAAGTTTTGTAAATTCTTAAGTTTCTTACAAATTTCTCCTATAGGCAAGTTGTGACTGCACAAATAGAAGTGGTGTTTTTTTCTGGGGGTGTGCATGCGTAGTTCCTGTGTGGTTTGGAGGAAGTGCCTGAAACAATCAAAATAGCAAGCAGAAGGTCTTGGTATAAAGTACATAAATAAATAAATCTTGGTTTCTATTTTTGCCAAAGACTTGAAGAGAGGAAGCGAAACTACAGTTAGTGAACTAACACCAATATGCAAACTCTTCTTAGGTAGTGTAGCTCAAGTGCTTTTTGCTTTCATTATGATACAATTTTCAAGACGATGAAATGAACTAAATATTAGGAGTAGGTGATTTATTATGCAATATTCCCTGACAGTGTTAAGGTTGGGGGTTTTGTTCCATTTTATCATACGGGTTTTGTTCCATTTTATCATACTTGTCTAAATTTAACAAAATAATGCTTTGTGTTTGACCTCAGGATGTTAACTGGGAAATGTTACTAGTATGTTTTAACTGGGAAATGTTACTAGTATGTTTTAACTGGGAAATGTTACTAGTATGTTTTCTTTCTATGGCAGCTGTGTAGACTGAGTTTCTCTCCTCTGCCTCTCTACAGTTTAATTTGAACTCTGTATGGGGCTACTTTAAAAAAAAAAAAAAAAGCTTTTTCAGCACCTTTAAGTGACTGACTTGTCACTGAGCAAGTCTTTAATGTTTCAGAGCAGTAATTAATCACTGGTCAGCTTAGTGTAATAATGTGATTGGCATTTTTTCCAGTTGCTACATTAAAGAGTAAAAGTTTCCATTCCTCAATAGGAATCTGGTACTAACAGCATGAACAACGTTGGACGCAGACTATGTAAAGGTGACAGCAAATATCAAAAGTCCAGTAATGTTTGCATGACAAGTAATGTTATTACCTGGGGTACTTTGAGTCTGTGGTCAGTCCTAGTCTTCACAGAGTCTTGACAAGCCAAGTATCTCAGAGAAGTAGTTAAAACATAATGTTAAAGATGCTTCAGTTGACATATGAGAAGATTAAGTGCCTTGTGAGAAAGTTGCACCCTGCCAGGAAAGTTACACATCCAGGAAATGGATTCTGGGTTCCTGTTGCTTTCCTTTTTCCTTCCTTGTAGATAAAACAGGAGCACTTATGCATCTGCTAGAATCTTGTTTGTTTAAGCAGTAAACTTGAGTAGTTAAATTGTAATTAGGTTCTGTATTAGGTCACTTTTTTTGGAAGTATTTTTAAGTAATGAGCAACTGACAAGTATTTAGAAGGGTTTTGTCACACCTGTAGTTTTGGGGTTGGGAGAATTTATAGATGTATATGAGAAGTTATACTTGCTGTTAGTATGTTTTGTAACTGACCATGCTCTTGAAAATGACCAAAGAAACGTAAGGGGCTTGAAGTTTTCTTGCAGTAACTTTCCCTTGCTGTCCTCCCATGCAAGGAATTTTAATACAGACGGCCTAACTTATCAGTTAGAGAAATAAGAAATGAAAGAGGCTGATAAGGAGAGATAAGGCTGATAAGGAGAGAACACATTAGTATGAACTGCCTCTGGTGAAAGTTATTTTTATCAGTACTCTGGAAGGGAGGAAATGCAGACTTGCATGGGGGTCAATATGAGCGTCGCCAGAAAACCAGAACCTTTACCAAAGCTGAAATGCCTAGCAGCATCCAAGATACCTTTTTTCCCCCCAGAGCATCAAGCATTTTAACAAGATACTATTTACAGCAGTGAGGGGAGATCCTGTTTCTACTATTATTTAATCTGAAAAAGTGAAGATAATGTCTTTCAAACCCCTTACACCCCCCCGCCTGCATTTCTCATTCTGTTGTACGTTAAATTGATACCTATTTCTTGGGTCTCTGCAGGTTTTGTCATCTTCAGGATTGTATTGAACTTTTTTTAGAATTAAAAAAAAAATCTTTACTGAAGTTTTAATCTGGAATTCAAGCATGAATTTACTTACCTGAGTTATAGCAAAACTTTCTGCCAGTGCTGTTGCATTCAGTTTCCATATCAAACATGTCTTTTCTATTTTCTTTTTTGCATTTGCTTCTGATATGCTATTATTGGCAGAGCACAGAGGTCACGGTTTGTTCACTACCTGATAGAAGACCTTAAAAGAAAAAAAAAAAAAAAACAAAAACCAAACCACAACCACCACCACCCCTTGCCGTCGTGTTCCTCCCCCCTCCCCCCCCAAACCCTCACATGTGCATCTGTGATGTTACCACATTTTTTTCTGTTACTGTTGCTGTTACTCATTTCATTTTAGGCAACATAGAAATCATTAATTAGTAAGGTTTCACCTGTAAAAAAAACCTTTACTGTTTAGCATTATTTAAAACTTCTATAAAGAACTTTACCCTTACTGTTAACAGTACCATGCTTACATTTGGTTTTTCCTCTTTTCCTGACAGTTTGGTTTTGACCACCTGCAAACTCAGTACACATTTTATGACTTTGTTTTTAAGAGTATTTTTTTTTTCATTTGCGATTGCAGTATCAGTAGTACTTGTCCCATGCAGAACTAAGGTTGTTTTAAAGGAAGCTTGTATTTGTTCTTGATCAAGTTATGCTAAAGTTGGTTTGGAAACCAAGCTGAAGACTACGTATATTTTTCATAAATACCAATTTCTTTTTTATGAAGACTCTAGCAATGTGATGGATCCTGGTGTTTCTAACGTAAAAAAGTTTGAAACTACTCCGCTGAAATACTCAAGTTGTCTTCCAAAAAGGTAGATAGCTGGAATAATCTTTTTGTTGGTTTGCTACACAGATTTTGAGTAAAAATAAAGTGGTACTTCGCTGTGATTAACCTTAGCCTAAAACGTGTTCCTGCTCTCTCCTCACCTTTCAGTATGCTATACTTCTGCTTACATTTGTCATTAGCGTTCTGTGTCTGTGTTGCGCTTTGGAATATATTAAAAAAGCATTAACTCATTCTGTGTGGCTTGCGTGACTGCATGCTTGGATGTCTCCTTCAGTAGTAAAGGTGTCTAATAACATCAGTGTGTGGCATCTAAAAAACTGGCTGTGAAGTAATCTTCTAGTATCAGTTGGGTTTTTAAGTGGTTAAGAAATACTTTGCAGGCATGCTTCTGGCAGAGACAGCTTTGAGCTTATGAGGTTGTGAAGCTTACTAATGTGTTTGAACCTTCCCACCACACTAGCCTCTTCCTGTAATTGGTGTGAACTTCAGTGATAATCTGTACCAAGTTTTATGAGCATCATTCACCCTGCAGCTCTGTGTTCTGTGCCTTCCCTTTTTCTAACCCTTCTAAAGAGAAAATTTTCAAATCGCAGTGGTATCTTATTTGCAATATCAAGTTCATTTGCTTTATGCTCTTGAGATTTAATATGTAAATTCAAGCAGTAGTAGAATTGTGGGTTGGTTTTTTTTCTTTCTTTAATGATGATATCTTAGAGATAAAGCCAAGAAACCCAGATATTCAGGAACCAGTGATTTGGGAGAGTATGAAGAATGGCTACTGCAACAAACAGAAAGTAAGTTGCAACGAAATTATTTTTTGTAATTGGTTGCCGTAATACCTGGTGTCTTCCTTTCTGAAGCCAAACGGAATAGGATTTCTGATTAACTGAAAAGGAATTAACTAAACTACTTGGGTTGGTTTGGGGTTTTTTATTCAACCAAAACTTTAGGCAGAAAATTTTAGAAACTGCTGAACAGCAAAGCAGTGTTTTAGTCCTAAGTGTTGTAGTTTGTTTCCTTAGCTGAACGAGTGGTGGTGTAACAAGCTATGAGCGGGGTCAAACAGATGGTGAAAAACAGAATTGCTAAGATTTTTAGAATTTGACATGGACTTCTTGTCAGGGCACTAGGATTGGAAAAACAAAATTAAGTCCATCTTTTGTGGTAAATACCTGAAATGCGATCACGAAGAGGCAAGAACATGTGTCATTTGTTGAACTAAGTATCTTGCATGGAAAAAAAATGAAGGGCTACAGGTACCCTGGAGTAAGCAGTTAAGTTTAGGTTTAAAGTACTTGGAGTGAAACCTGTGATAATTTTTTTTAATGACTGGTAAACTGCATTCCTCTGAGGATTCATAACCTGAAATAGATATAAAGATAAGATAATATTCTGCACACACGCCTGTCAGAGTTTAAGGAGCGTCTGGACAATGCTCTTAGCTGCATGGTTTAGTTTTAGGTAGTCCTGTGAGGAGCAGGGAGTTGGACTCGATGATCCTTATGGGTCCCTTCCGACTCAAGATGTTCTACATTATTATATTGGAGAGGAGAAGTAATTTGGTTAACAGGTTTGACTTTTGTGAAGCATGACATAAAAATAAATGCATGCAGATGCTCTGCATGGTGTGAAAAATCTATGTTCGTCTGGCTTTTCGCAGCAACTTCCTGTGTTATCCAAGAAGATGCGGGCTTTGCATCTGTTGTTCTACCTTCATCTACTTGTTTAAAAAGACAAACAAAGAGAAAAGGTAATGAAGGGATAAACAGATAATATTAATTTAGGAGTTTTTTGAAAATGAGGTATTATACATATTTGACTTAATAAATGAAGCTTATGTCTTTGTAAATTGCTTTGAAGATGTTCAGGTGAAGAAATTTAGAAAGGACTTCAGGGAACTGTAAGTTTCTTGAACTTCTGCTTTGCTTTGACGTGAACTGTGATGCCACTGAATATGATTTCTGTTTTCTTAGGTGCCGCTAGCATTCAGTCAGTTGAGAAGAAATATTCCGATGATGGCCCCAGAGCAACACTGATTGTATGTCCACTGTCTGTCCTAAGCAACTGGATTGTAAGTGCTAAGCTGTTCTAAAGTGTAAATGTGATATATGTTGATTATGATGCTGTAGAAGTAGTACTCCCTGTAGTCTCATGCTGGTAAAAGGTCATGGTTTTCCTTTTCTATGAAACAGAGCTGCTTTCACAAGGGAGGTTTATTTGATAGAAATTTAAAAACTGGAGTAGTATTTTAATGAGAGTGCAGTTCCATGAGGAGCGAGCTCACCACTACCAGAAAGAGCGAGATCACTTTCCATTCCCTGCTTTTGACTAGGCAGATTCACTTTGGCAGTTCTGGAACTCGTGTGATTTAGCTCCTTAAACCAGATGAGGGATGTGGAGGAGACAGGTCCATCTTCTCGCATGCTCAGAATAAAATATTATTGTACTTTATTGATAATGCATGGGACATTTCATATACCAGAGGTGTTCAGTAACTTGGTGATCTCGTTGGTGATTTGTGGGAGTAGGTCTGCTACGGTGAACAGGCTGAAGGACCCTTCTAGCTCTGTCTATGCATTATTTCATGACATTCTGAATACAAATATTAAGGGGATATCTTTCTTTAACTTTCAAGTTATGTTTTATTGGGAAGGTTTTGCTGTCTGTGGTTAGAACATTAATAGGAAAAGGAAATAATTTAATCTTAGACTGTAGGTAAAATGTTGAAATCATATAATTAGGGAACATCAAATAGGGTAAAAAAAAAAGTACTCTTCATCAATTCAAAACCAAATTAAGTATTTAAAAAGAAAACTGGTGAGTCTGGTGCTTCAGAAATCAAATTGTTGATTTTTATTGGCTGTGGAGATTACTGTATGCTGAGTGCTTCACAGAAAAAATGTAGGGAATATAAACACTGGTTTTAAAATTAATAGTTTGACAATTGTGCTGTCATTTATGTTAAAATTTAGGTGGTTAACGCAGTAAGGGGAAGAAGCTGTAAATGAACAGTGAAAGAATAAACAAAGAGAAGATGAACGTAGAAAGTGAAAAAGAACTTAAAAGCTTTTCCGTTACAGCTTGGGAGGAACAGTGGATTTTGAAGCGCATATACCATCAGGATGCGAATTAATACTGTGCAAGAAGTACAGCTAGAGTTATCAAAATGTGATACTGTGTCTGTTAGTAATGACTGAGGTGACTACTTCTGGTCCCTCTTCTCACCTGGGTGGAGAGGTAAAAAGAAACCCAAATTCAAATTGCTTTTGTTATGTAAGTGGATGTAGAATGTCACAGAGCTAGAGGAAGTGTGTTTTAGTTAAGGCAGCTTACAAGAATTTTATTCTAACGATCATGTAGTAACACAGTATCCTTTGACAACTTTTCTTTCAGGACCAGTTTGAACAACATATCCACCAAGATTTTCATGTAAATATTTATGTTTATTATGGTTCTGACCGTAGCAAAGACCCATCAGTTCTTTCAGAACAAGACATTGTACTGACAACATACAACATCTTAGCTACTGATTACGGAGTAAGTAAATTAGAAAAAGTGTTCTTTGAAGACCACTTACTGTTCAAGACTCCCGGTGTTTGGGCTACTGATGGCAGTATATTCAGGTTCTATTCTGGTAGGCAATCAAAAGGTTGTAGCTGTAGTTCTGCTTTACATACTTCCTTACAGGTTTGACATGGTAACAAAGGGAGGGGTTTTTTATTGATTGTTCCTGTAGAGAAAATTATTTGGCTGCAATTATGGCAGCTTAAGGAAGAGACTTTTTAAAGATAGAAAAGGATGGCAAGTGTGTAAGTCTCCACAAATCTCAGTGGCATGAGGCTCCCATTTCTGCCTTCCCCTGTCAAATTCAAAGAATATGGAGTATATAAAAGCATAATTCCATAGTTCTTGTTGCACATGGGCTGCAACCAAGTAGCTCGTTGCATGAGATGTATTTGTAAAGCGATGTTTTCATAGAAATTCCAGCCATTTTAGAAGCCTGAAGATTACATCTTTAAATATAACACAAGCTTTTAATTTGCTCTCTGATCCGTTTTCCATATCTCTGTGTCTTTGAAGCCTTTCTTCTTTCAGGCTTAGCTTATTTTTGCTGTAGCTCATTCCTCATATTCAAGTATGAGAAGACTGGTAACATTTTCCAGGAATCGGTAAATCTAAAACAAGGAATGCCTCATTCTCTGATTTTGCTCTTCTGTGCTGATAAATAAACAAGATGTGAATAAATACTATCCATTATTAATTGTGGAACTGTTATATTAATAGCTTGCTTAATCCAAATTACAAAAAAGGATTTTAATTTGAGTCAAAGATTTAAAAAATACTGTGTTTCAGATCGGAGGTGACAGCCCTTTACACAAAGTCAAGTGGCTGAGAATTGTGTTGGATGAGGGGCACACTATACGAAATCCAAATGCTCAGCAAACTAAAGCTGCCTTAAATCTGGAGGGACACAGAAGATGGGTACTTACAGGTAAAATATTTGACACCAGAGGAAATGCAGTGCAAATCATCTTAGTATAACACCATCTTGTGTTTCCCACTTGGTGTTTCCACTTTGGCTTTTTCTGGGAGGTGGTTAATGCCTGTCTGCCTCAGATTCATTTGGAATGTTTTTAAACTTGCCTTTGAACAGTGATTTAGGTGTGTCATCTTTTAGTTGTTTTTGATTTTGTTTGCTTGGGTTTGTGGTTTGTTTGTTTGGGTTTGGTTTTTTTTTAGTGTTTGTTCAGTTCATAAACACAAATTTTAAAATAACTTTTGATACACAGGTTTGTTGGAAGTGCAAGTAAAAAGGGACCTATTTATGAACTGGCATGTTACGTCTGGTTAAAAGCTCACACGTTTACATACTTACCCAAACCTCAGTAGCTTTTTGAAATATAATAGTCATCCTAGAAAGCGTGCAAGCATACGATCCTTAAATGTAATTTTGAACATCATCACGATGTAACCACTGCTGGTGAAGCTGAAATGGGAAGATTAACATCCAAGTCTTCCTAGCTCTGGGAGCTGCAGTTTTCTCACTCATATATATTTAAGTATTTTGGCGTATTTTAATTAAGAAAATAATACGTGTTATACTTAATGACGTGTCAGCCTAGTTATGAGAGACCTTGTCCATGGTGTATGGTTTGGAGAAAGCACAGAACTTTCACTCTGACTAAAAATTTGTATTTTTTAGTTTCTATGAGGTTTTACAATCTTTTGTTTGTTTTCTGCTTAGGCACTCCTATTCAGAATTCTGTAAAGGATTTGTGGTCTCTTATTTCCTTCTTAAAACTGAAACCTTTTACTGATCGAGAGTGGTGGCACAGAACAATTCAACGACCGGTCACAACTGGAGCTCCAGGAGGACTTGGGTACGAAGTGTTCCCAAAGGGTTCGTGAACAAATGTGACCAGCAGTGCTTGGGCAATGTGACAAATTAGTGTTTCACATATAAAACACATTTGAAATGCATGTGTCATAAGTTCTTATTTCAATTTTTTAGTTCAAATTAAGAATATGAAATAATTCAAATTATTTAATGTTTCAGACTAATGAATTAGATTGTACTACTGGGCTTGGATTTTGTACAGAACATGTATTTATGCAATAAACTGAAAAAAAACCCCAACAAACCAACCCCAGCGGGTAATTTATTGTCTATACATGTATTTTTAGGCGTTTACAGTCTCTGATTAGGAGTATTACCCTTAGAAGAACTAAAACAAGTAAAGTTAAAGGAAAACCCATTTTGGAGTTACCAGAACGAAAAGTACTTATTCAGCATGTTACGCTTACAGAGGAAGAGAGACAAATCTATCAGTCTGTGAAGAAGGAGGGCAAAGCTGCTATTAGCAGGTAAGTAGGTGGCTTTCTTAATCCTGAAGGTTGAGGTTTGATATCACAAACGTGTGTTTCGGAAGTTTTGATTAACGTTAGCTCTGGTAGCCAAGTGTGTCAGCTTGTATGCTGGGAGCTAATAATTGCAAATTAGCATAGCATTTGTTCAGTTCTGAAGAACAAAGTAGAGACTGTTGCAGAACTATATATTAGAAGTTCTGCCTTGCAAGAAATGGGGATACCGGGTATGTAAAGAATGGCCTTAAAATTTTTGTCACTACGTGTTAGCATTCCTTCTAGTAGAACATGCTACTGGTAGCACTTAGTACCTTGTTTCAGAAGAGGATTTGAGAAAATGTATTCAAATAGGAAAGTGAAAAATCAGAACATCATTCTAACATCATTCTAACAGGTAAACTGGATCATTTGATGTCATCTGTTACTTTAGGCTGTAGCATTTCACACTAACGATAAAACTCTTGTTCAGGTTTTTCAGTGAAGGGACTGTACTAGCTCACTATGCTGACATCCTTGGTGTCCTGCTCAGATTGAGGCAGCTTTGTTGTCATCCTCATCTTTGTATAAATACATCTTCTAGTTTTTCAGCTGGTGAGTGAATGCTTTTGTTTCCTGTTTCTAAGAACAGGACTTGCACTTTGTATTCACAAACACACTTGTGTGTTTTCTAAGCTTTCTAGCTTCATCCTTCCTCTTTGCAGCTTGGATTATCGAACTTTTAGCTGTGTTACTTTTATTTTTTTCATCCGTAATGTGTTTGAATATGTTTGAGAAGTGAGTACTCGAGCACATGCTCAAATACGAACGAAAGCAATGAAGTATGAATAGTTACAAAGGCTAGAAGCAGGAGTTAATCAGCTTTGACAGCCCATACAGAAATGACCGAAGAGGACCTCTGCAGAGCCAAACGCAGAAGGCTTGTTAAAAAGCAGTGTATCTGTTGTTGTAATAATTTACAGAAGTGCTTTTACAGCAACTTTTTTTCTTTGCCTCAGGAGAGAAGATGTAGAGGAGCTTTGGGAAATGGCTTGTAGATTGGTAGCCATGTCAGCAGAACCATTGCCTCTTCAGCAGAATAGGAGACTGTTGACTTTGTTACAGCTGTAAGGAAGGGTGAACACAGAGGACTGAAAGGAGAGTGAAATTTTATTTTTGACAAGCCAGAACTGTACAGCTGCAAAGTGTTAAAAATTACATGCATTTCTTTCAAAGTATAGTCTGTTTGAAATACTCAAAATTTGAGAATTCTCAAATTTAATATTTTGAAAAATCCTATTTTGATATGCCATTGGTATAGGTGTGATTTTTCAGGAAACTGAAAGACCAATGAGATATGGTCAGAACCTTTTTTAGAAGGTTGTCATTCATCTTCCTGAAAACACAGGATGGAGAAATGATTGGATAATTGTTCAATAATTATTGAGAAATTAATTAGTAACTAGTAAGTGTGGTTTGAATTTCTTAAAAAATAAAGCAATCTTAAACTATAAATAGTGTCATCTCTGTAGTATTGTTACTACTTGAACAGCTGCCGTATGAAAATTGCCTTTTCCCATTGGGCGTTGTGTCGCACGTGTGCTTACCACTGAGCATGCAGTTGAGGTTCCTTGAATTCTAATTACCATTTTTTCCAAGTAAGATTACTCTTAATGTGTTTTGAAATAGTAGGTCAGAATTTTCTGTAGTATGTGGCAGCTTGTGTTTTTATACATTGTAGGCTATATCCTCCTTGTGTATAAACTGTCCTAATTGCATCTTGATCAACGGAGCTGTGGCAGTGTGTGCCAGCTCAGAGTGTTTCTTGTATGGAAATCTGTTTTTAAGTATCTTTATATATTTGCAGATAACAGAACTCCTGAAGAACTGTATGAGACATTAGTGAGTAAAATGAAGTTGGTTCTGAGCTCTGGTTCAGACGAAGAATGTGCAGTTTGCTTGGAATCACTCACTCATCCCGTGATAACACGCTGTGCGCATGTGTTTTGTAAGCCATGTATCTTTGAAGTCATCAGAAGTGAACAGGTTGGTTGTTCTGTGGTTACAGCTAATTGTAATAGTTATTCAAAAGCACTAAACTGGTATCACCAGAAGGCCATCTAGCTATGGGTTTTTTAAATCATAAATGGTGAACCGTGTAAACCTAGTTAGCAGCTGGGTTATAAAAGCTATTGGCCTGAAGTCAAACTAAGAGAGAATAGCTGTCGAACTGAACAGTGTTAAGGTGCATCAGTATTTTCAAAGACCTTTTCCCTAGTTCTCGCCTTACTTTGTCCCTAGGGTACAAGTGATGGTATCCAGTGCAGCGTTGTATACCTCCATATGGCTGGATGCCTCTTCACTGCTTGTATGTGATGTGATGCATGTATATGTTGTTGTGCTTAAAAGAGGCCAAAGCTGTGTATTGGAAGTTGACTGTCGAACTAAATTCACGTCTACTCTCCTTATTCCAAGCTCATCATCTTTTACAGTGAAATAGCTGCCTTGCTAGAGGGCCATGTTTACGACCCTTCTCTGGCCTCTCTCCAGAGTAAGCTTGTGGCTGAGCATCTTTTGATTGCTTTTCTGAAAAACATGGTATTTATTTTTCTTGTGTGCTTCTAAGCTATTCTCTTGTTTGCCCGTTACTTTCTAGGGCAATCTGATTAGTGTGGTAGTTTCACCATCTGTATGCAGTGCTGCTGCACTTCCTCTCTGGAATTGTTCTGCCTCCTCCTCAGCCACAGTAGGGCTGCAAGCACCAGGCGCCTTAGTGGTGTTCTTTATAGGAGGCAGCAGGGGACAAATTAGTCCCTGCTCGTGCATAGTCAGTCAACCTAACAAGACAAAGGTAGGAAGTGGTGTCTGTCTGGCCTGTAGGTTGGCAATGAAACAAAGTCAGACACTCAAGGTTCTGATGCAGATATCCCAGTCGAGAGTTTCTGAGAATTTAGAGTGAAACTAGTGATGTGAAATTATTCTCTAAGGAAAGAGCACTTGCAGAGGCCTTCTTCCAGTGCAGAGGTTCTTGATGTGTCTGTAGCAGAGTTGGTGCCCCTACTCAACCTTCAGGTGTATTTAGGCATGCAGAGAAATAAATCGGGTTATGACGTGATGGAACCTGTATTACTTGACTGTACAGTCAAGTTATTTACTATGCTTTGCCTAGAAGGGACCTTGGAATCTGCAGAACTAGGGCTTTTGTTCACATTGTTCCATAGATTGCTTTCATAGTAGTGAAGTCTGAACAGAGGTGACTGTAGGTTCTGCTCGGTTGAACTATCGTGAGTTTGTAAAGCAGTGAGTGAGCAAGCCTTTCTTACGTTCAAAATTATTCCCGATTTAAATCGATTCCCAAGGAAGTTTTTGCAGCTTCCAACCAAAACACTTGACAGACATCTAAATTCCAGAGTCAGGGAATTCACTGTTTTGCCATGATATGTATTTGTCCCAGCGCAGCATCTCAGTTGGGTAGCTCCTGTGCCTGAATGGTTACAATGCAACTCTCTCCTAGTAAATAGCTCGGGAAAGTACTTTACTTACCACCTTAAAAACAAAGCAAACCAACAAATGCATATCCCCCTCCCACAAAACAGCTTAGGTTCAAACAGGATTCTTCCAGGCAAGCTGCCTGTGGTTTCCTTTAGTAAAACAAATGAGAGCATTAAGCCATCGGTGAGGAATGGGATGTGAAGCTGCCAACACAAAACTGCTGAGTGAAAAGTTTGGCCTTTACAGACTTGGAGACCATTTTATCTTTCTAATGTTAACCTAAAAGTATTTACTGAAAGTGGAAAAACTTTCTAGTAATTAACAGTTTGAGAGTTAGCACCTTCTTCATTTCAGTCTTTCGTTAAGGCTAGCTTCAGAGTTGGGCACGTAAGTAAAGATCCTATGCAGAAGTCCCAACAAAGCTATAAAATCTCTGCAGTAATCTAATGCCTTTGTGTATTAACTGTGTTCTTGTAAAAGCTTGCCAGATATGGAATAAAACATTCTTCTTGTTCTTGTAGTTAATGGCGAGACACCTTTTTGTCACTTTCATGTGCTCTCACTGCAATTCTTCCATATCCATGTTGGCATTGTTCAGCTGTGTTTTGGGTTTTCTGTTGTTTTTAATTACAGTACTAAATTGAAGAAGAGATGCAGAAAGATGTTAGCCTTTTATTTAAAAAAAAAGTTAGGGTTTTTTTTCCAGACTTTTCCAGGTTCATTAGAATTCATTTATTTTGTCTTGTCATTGGAGGATTTTTGGATTGCTGCCAAATCAGGAGTGGTTCATTTGTAACTATGTTTTGGAGATTGTTATTTCAGATTCCTTTTGTGTTAAGATGCTGTCTCTTGAAAGGGTATCCTTATTGCTGCGTAAATTCATGTAGGCAGACTATCACTGCCAGCCTCTTTTTAATTGCCTAGAGGTTCATTCCAGATTAGCAGCCCCCCGCATTCATCTGCTTTGTGAGGTCTGCTTTGCAGCCTGTCTAAAGATGCCTCGGTTCTGTGGCCAGATTGCTAAATAAACAGTTAGCTGATTAACAACAGGCTTGCTCTGTTAGGCAAAAGTGTTTCATGTCTGTCACTTTTGCTTTGCAAAGTTGTGTATATGTGTAGTGCACACCCTCCTTTGTTAAATTTTGTGAGTAGTCTTATGGAAGTGCTACTGTATAAATTCTAAACTTTGCCTTATCTAGAATATGCTTCAGAGAGAAAAGCTTTTGGTGTTATGTCTCATTTCTCATGTCTGTTGGGGGGGAAAAAGAGAAGATACCCTGTGTCTGGCCCTGACAAAGCATATATCATCACACTGCTATTATTTCTGTGCAGGCTTTGAAGAAAAAGGGTAAAAGGTCATTCTTTCTTTGTAAATAAGAAAGATCTTGTTTTTGAAAGGTGGTTTATTTTTCTGATATTTTAAATAGTCTTCTCCCCATAGCCCAAGTATTTGCTTGCTTTTAAATCTTGAGATGCTTATTTCAAGTATAAATATGCTCAGAAAGAAGACCACTTTTAAGGAAGGCAGAGTGGTTTTAAAACATGCAGCATTTATGTCACCTTAATGTTCTCACAAATAGGATATTTTTATTGTTATGTCAGAAATGACAAAGCAGTGTGTTACAAGAATGAATGTACTCCTTCAGGATTTTTGTATGAACGCCAATATAATAATTTCATAAAAGGTGCTTTGTAAAGGTGATCTTTAGTACTCGCTATAAATAATTTGATTGAATATGTTTCTTCTAATGTTATTTGTGCTTTTTTGTAGACAAATGCCAAATGCCCTCTCTGTAGGAGTGAGCTTCGAGTAGAGCACTTGGTGGAATGTCCCCTAGAAGAAGAGGAAATAGACTCCAGTAATGGAAAGAAGTCTCATCAGGAGTGGATATCCAGTTCAAAGGTACATTCCATTGTGTTTTACTTGGCTTTCATTATGGTTTTGTAGAGCACTCTCTAGAATTTTTATGTAAATATGCTGAACATACTTTATATACGCATAACATACTTTAAATTATTATTTAAAAGTCTGCCCATTGTGTCTAGCCAGCACAGGAGAAAATAATAAAATCTCATCACAAACAAATTTTGCCACAGCGAAACAAGACAAAAGGAGCACCAGTTGTAATTTGATGCTGCTCATTGCGCAGTACATAAATGTGTATTATATTAAAAAAAACTTCTGGTAAAAGAGCTGTTGCTTTGCGTTTTGTTTCTGTTTCTGAAGATAGAGTAGTTCTATAACTACTGAAACTATTCAGCTCTGAACTTACTTTTGGAAACAAATAATCTAAATAAATCCTTTTTTCTTAAAACTTGTCTAAAGAACAGATATTATGCTCTAGAGGGGAAAACTAAGCGGGCATCATATCTTCAATATAACACTTGTCAGATAAACTAGTGAGATATTTTTATTTTGCTTTGCAGACCTGTTTCTCAAGGTCTGCCACATTGTTTTTTGCCTCACCTTCATTGTGCATTTGCTGCCAAAAATTAAATCTTCCTGCTTGTACTTTGACCTTTTTGTTTTGACATTGCTTTTCTGAAATATTAATTTTTTTTTTTTCATTTGTAATGAAGTTCTTGTTCTTTCAAAAGTTGGTTATAAATTTATTCCCTAAAAATCTTTCTCTGGAGGCCTGAGAACTAATTTCGGACATTGTGCTCTAGAATACATAAAGATTTTTGTAATGGTGTTCCCCCCCCCCCCCCCTCCTTTTTTTTACCTGGTACAGTTACTTGCACTCTCTAGTTTGTGGTTCTTTACCTCATCATAGCTAAACCTTACATGAGAAAACTGGCAATGTTCTTCTGCTTCAGATCCAATTCCTGGCTCCTTTTGTTCTTAAGTTGGTCCCAAGCGTGCTTCTGGTGCCTCCTTATCCTCTGTCATACCTAGCCAAGGGACTTGCATAGCTTGCCTGAATATTCCTGCGGAAGCTGTTCTTGCTTCTTGAGTGTTGCTACAGTAGAGCACTCGCCTTGTGGCTGTCCCTTGCTTAAGCCTTACTTTTCAGTGTTCCAGTACTCTATTTCTTTTTAACATGTGCCCCGGAGGTAGGGGACTTTTTGATTCCTGACAGTGCAAAGGAAAATGGGTTTGGGAATCCTCTTCCCCGAAGCACTATCAATCAGCCTGTAGTTTGTGACTGTTAAAAGTGTTCAACCATTAGTTTCCTTTGGAAACTAAAAGAAACCCTACCCACAGAATTTACGATTAGTTCATTTAAAAGGTATTACTGAACAGTGATTTCTCAATTGATGTGAAGTTTATCAAAGCACCTGTAGGAGTGGAATCTAACCAAGTCAGAATAAGCTGCATAAGTCTTCATTTGATTTCAGATAAATGCTCTCATGCATGCTTTGATAGAACTACGGAGGGATGATCCAACTGCTAAATGTCTCGTCGTTTCTCAGTTCACAAGTTTCCTGTCACTGATAGAAAATCCCTTGAAGTAAGTAGAACTACTGTCACTTTTAAAAAACATGTGCTTTTACGGTGTTTTAGAAAGATCTCAAAGAATATAATATCCTTTTGATTTTTAGAACTTCAGAAGAGGAACAAATTACGTAAACATTTTGCTGAGTGGCATAAAGCCATGAATCTAATTCTTGTTATTTTTAATGTATCACCTGTTAAATGCAGAATTTTAAATATGCATTTCAAAGTAGAGGTCAGGATTTTAATGTATTAATTTCCTGTGTTCACAGAAAACGGATTGTTAAATTGAACACTTTTACTTTCTCTTCAGAGAATCGGGGTTTGCCTTTACTCGTTTGGATGGGTCAATGGCACAGAAGAAAAGAGTGGAAGCAATTCAGTGTTTCCAAAGCAGCCAAGCAGGATCCCCAACTGTAATGCTTTTGTCTCTGAAAGCAGGTGGAGTTGGATTAAATCTGACAGCAGCTTCCCGAGTGTTTTTAATGGATCCTGTGAGTAATGGGTTGTTCATAATGATCTGGCTTAATCTAGGTGAAGCTCCTTTGGTGTTTTCCTAAGGGGTTGAAGGAGAGCCCCTCTGAGAACGAATGACGCTGATGAGTATCTGTTAAAGGGCAAATAGGGCTTTTCTTCATTTGTTTCCCTGGCATGTTTTTGTTTTAACACAGTATTTTTGAGCTGTCCATTTACTTAGTGTCACTGGAAAGAATGCTAGTAGTAAATTAACAAAGTGGTGTGACACCTGACAGTGTAGCATTTGGTATCGGTTCCTTCTTTATTTCCTTATCTTTCTTTCTGATACTTTTGAATGTGGTTTTCTGTTTGTTCCATTTAATAACTTCTAAAACTATAAAGTGGAATTTCAGAAACGGTATTCTTTTTTTCTGTGTTATAATGCAGTGCTTCTCTGCTCTAGTCTCTTCTGTTATTTTTGTGATTTTATTTATAAATAAAGACATTAGTCTGAGGTTACTTTTTGTGGTTGTAGGAGCCTGAGAAAGATGGTGATATTTAAATTTAGGAGGTTCTTCCTTTCATTAAAGCACTCAGGAATGCAAAATTATTTGTAAGGAATAAAAATGCAGATTACATTTATTGATAGCAAAATAACAGAATTGGTTCGTGTCTTGTTGTGTCATTGTATAAAAATTGAAGTTTTTATGTTTACTTCCTCCCTTCGCCAGTATTTACGCTTCTGCTCTGATGTCCTGGTTTTTTGGCAGTTGGAAACAGAGACAAATTATGCAGTTTGTGCACTTGAAAACAAACCCAAATTAAACTAAAATAATAATGCAGCTTTGGAGTTGGGCATCTGGTAACGCCAATAGTAAAGAAAAAGTACTAGCTTGGACATGAGGTTGGTGTAATAACAGCATGAAGACAAAAGCTATTCACTTAATAAACTAAAAGAATTGAATATGAGTGAGAGTATGGCACGTTGCCTTGAAAAAAGTTTTTTTGTGAATTGTGATACATCTTCACAAGTATTGTTTCTGTATGTGTTGCATTGACTAGTTCAGTTGGAAGGGACTTACAACATCATCTCGTCCAACTGCTCCCCCTTCCCCCGCAACAATTCTCCAAATAAGAAAACTTGTGGAAAGTCCAAGAGAACTTTCATTTTCTGTGAAGATAATTACTGAGGTATAATGCATACACTGTCCTGCAGCAAGCAGTTGTAAGAAAATAAGCTAAGCATTGTTAACGTTGAGTCATCTACAGTATATAGTTATACTTCACAAACCAGAGCCAAATGTAATTGCAGCCTTTATACACCATCGAACAACTTCTCCTTATCCTGCTGGTAACCATCCCACGTGGCAGTGGTTGACTGCTTTTATTTGATGAAGGGGCAGTGGGACCACATGATCCTTTATGATCTCAGTTTTGAATGTTCAGTTCTGAATGATACTTGGTCATGCATTAGCATTCCTTGAAGTAAATTAGTAGCAATAATAGGATTTAAGAAGCAGAAATAATCTCTAGAACCAGTGGAGTAACCAGTTTTTCTACTCAAATTCTGTGGATTTGTTGTAGAACCGTAGCTTAGAGGCCTGCATTCTTTCTCTGAGAGGTGTTATACCACAGTGCAAGGGAGGAACATTTATCCAACCATAGACTACTTTCTTCCTTTTTTTTTTTTTAAATTATTTATTTGTTTGTTTAAATACAATCATATCTGCTGGATTCTCTCTTCCTTTAGGAAGAAATACGAACCTTTAATGTGAGAGTATCACAAGCATACAGATGTTTCTCTGAGGCTTAAGTTGCTTCACATTTTCCCATGTAAAATATAGTATCCTTTGTATGAAATATTGCAGAAAGGCATAGAGGTATTGCAATTCAGTTTTCCTTTGCTGGACTGATGAGAGAAGAAGAGTGAGAGTAGTACACTTTCGTCCTCCTCGACTACAGCAAAGATAGAATGGAACATGTTTGTGCGTGTTTGGGGTAGTTCTTTCCCCAAGACATCATCTTATTTGTACAGTCAGATTAGCATTAGAATGGTTTGCCATACATAGCTTGCCAGGAGTGTTCATCTTGCAGTGACAGATACATCATTTGTTGCACTTCTCACTACCTTCTACTGGAGAAACAAGACCGGTTTGGCTTTTATCTTGCAGCTTGATGTCTTAAGTGTGTTTAGGTATCAGAGGTTCTTAGAATCTAAAATGAATTTTTTGAGTTAGCCTAGTGCTGTTTTTTCCCCCTTCTATAGAAAGGAGTCATTAAGAAGAGTTCCTAGGTAACTTTCGGTATGTGGGTGACATGGCAAGGTGAGCCCGTTGCACGAGACTTGCTTATCACAGACAGAACATGATTACATTTTAGGTAGATTTAAATATCCATTCTGTGAGAACTAGTAGCAGTATACCTTTAGATAGAAAAAACATGCTGGAAAAGGCAGAGCACAGACTTGGCATTTCACAAATCCTTACATTTAGTGTTATATCCTAAGCATAAGTAGGAACAGCTACACTACCGTTTTGTGTTCAGCAAGTTTCTTGTTTACCTGACTTGGTAATTATTGCCTATACTAATGGAAGTATATATGGGCTTTCTTAACAGTCAGGGGACTTAGTCTACTGATAAATAACTGCCTGTGTTTGGCTAGTTTAGATTTTGCTATCAGGAAAAGGGTACTGAGGCAGTTAGTATATGCAGTGTTTATTTCAGAATTAAAATGATAACGAGATTGTTTTGATGTCTCCTAGATGCCTGACGAACTTAGTTGTTAAAGCATTTACCTGAAGTTCCTGCTTGTTATGAATATATAATCAGAAGTTCTCAAAGCTTTCTTTATAGCAGCATACTTAAGGAGAGACACATTAGGTTGGGAGTAATTAATCTGCAAGCAATATTTGTTCAAGAGATGATGGTACAATAACTTCTTTGTAATTCCATGTGCATCTCACTATGTATTTTGAAGGGAGGTTATTTAACTTGTTCATTTCTGCTACCCATAGGCTTGGAATCCGGCTGCAGAAGACCAATGTTTTGACAGGTGTCACAGGCTGGGTCAGAAGCATAACGTTGTTATTACTAAGGTGAGCTGAGAGATGATCTGTTTGAACATTTTTCTGGTTATGAATAAAAAAACCTATTTTCCAAAAAGCTTTACTGTATTTTTAAAAGAAATGTGACATCATATGTCTCACCAGTAAACTTAAATTGTAGTGTTAGGGGTTTTGGGGTTTTTTGGGGGTTTGGTTTTTTTTTTTTTTTTTTAATTGTGGGCTTTGGATGGTAAAATTTTATAACGGTAACCTATTTCCTGTGAAATAATGATTTTAGAAATTAGATGTCCCTGTTGAGCTATTTGGAGTGACTAAGATGGGGTAGTATTGCTGTGGCCTAGCCTGGCTATTACAGTTTATTGTCTTGAAGGTATGTAGAATGCTTTTGCTTTTGTCATAGCAGCTTATTTAGCTGCAGAAGAGCAGCTGGCCTGTCTCATTAATACAGAGTCACAAAAATATTACTTGTGAAATTGAAGACAGGTTCTCTTCCAATATAAGTAGCAAAGAAAAGGTAGACATTCTTCCAATAAGTGTTCAAAAAAAAAAAAAAGGCAAAAAAATTAAAATGCCAAACCTTTTCATCCAACTGCTTTATAACCCTTCCCCTCTTGTGTTTTATTTACGAAGTATTAATGAAATAATGTAACTGTGCTTTAGGGTACTCAGCTTTTTAACTTTTTTCCCAAAGTACCTAAATTTCTCATCCTAAATGTGTAATTTAGAAAAAAAAAGAATCCCTTCATTTCAGTGGGGCTTTTTTTTATATTTCAGTTCATTGTGAAGGATTCAGTGGAAGAAAATATGCTGAAAATTCAGAACAAGAAGAGGGAACTTGCAGCAGGAGCTTTCGCTACCAAAAAGCCTTCAGCAAGTGAAGTAAAACAAACCAAAATTAATGAAATTAAGGCTCTAATTGATCTATAGCTTGAAACTGTGGTATTTTTAGTAAAGAATATATTTAATATTTCAGTTAATATTGCTTTTCAAGTTACATGTCTCATGCTGACTTTTAGTTTTGCTGTCTTTGTGGTCAAAATATAAATGCTTCAAATAAATTATAAAAACTGATTTGCTCCTAAATGTTAATTTAGAAACGGGCAAACTTGTTTTGCACTCCTGAAATCTCTCCAGTGTTCATTTCTTCAAAATGTTGCTTATTACGTACAATGCTTAAGAATACATAAAAATCCCTCAAAACAGAAATGTGTATTCATGCATTCTAACTTGTAAGAATTTAATCTCTTTTTAGAGTTTAAAAGGTAACAAAAGGTAAATAATGTGTGTTTTGTCCTTCAGGCAAAACCCTTAAGAAACGAATGAGCTTCATGTTTCAATCTCAAAGTTTACTGATAACCAAACAGGTCATCTGGATTGTTTGTTTCAGAATAGGTGGTCAGTGATCACTTCATAAGGAATTCTTACTTTTGCAGCCTATGTTCAAAGATGGTATTTAATTCAAAATTTTAAAATTTTTTTTACTATTTCTGAATAATGCACAGGTGCAGCAGGGAGTTCCTCTGTTGATTACTTCCCAGGAGCTACTAAAAGAAGTACTTAAATTTGCAAAACACTTTCTTTTAGTATTTTACTTCCCTTAAACAGAATTCCAATGATTTTTGTAAAAGTAAAGGGTTTGTGATTTGGATAAAATGCTAGAATCTTAGGCTTGTATTGATAACACACTTTCTAATAATTTCGGTACACACCTTGAACAATATGACTATGCTATGCGCAAAGTAGAGTGTGACCCGCTCTCTTGTGAATCAGTTAGCCCTTGCAAAATAAGTTAAACGGAACAAATTATTTTAATAGCTGCTAGCTTTCTAACAGTTTTCTTGCACTGCTAAGTGCTTTTCCAGTCCCATACATATGTCTTAATGGAATGCTGATCTGCCTGTGTCTTGATTTAGGAAGAAGAATTTGGTAAACTACTTGTGTTCATGTACCACAAAGCAATAAACAGCACTGAAGAATCTCGGTTGAATATTCATTGAATATTCTTGTCTGTTCCTTTTTGTCTCTTTCCATTTGATTCTGGTCTTCTGTTATATGTTCTCTTAACACTATGCTGCCTTCCCTGTAACACTCAGACTTAGAATTGGAGGCAGAGATTGCTATGTTTAGGTCTTGTGTAGATTCAGGAAGTGTATTTGGCAGCAGAGAAATGAAATCTGATTTGCTTCTAATGCCTTTCACCTTTTCTTATGTCTTAGAATACCAGCCAGCTGATTATAAGATGAAGTGCAAACATAGGAAACGGAAAAGGACTGAGAAATAAAGGGAAGGTGTCTGGTATTTGGAGAAACAGTGAGCCAAAGGAAGAAGTGAGAAAGGAATTAAAAACATGCAACCTAACAAGCTGATGCAGTTTTTGGGGAGCAAGCCATCTTAGCTATGGAGAAAAGTGTTTTAAATCTGTTTAGAGAAAGAATCGGAGAGATAAGAATGATGGAAGACAGCGTGAACCCCAGTAATTGGTTGTCACTGGAAAGCTGACAAAAGAACAAGAAAACAGAGCTATGCCTGATTGACATTTTTTTTTGCATACATTTTATGCAAGTTAAACTTTTTTGGGGTTTTGCGGTTCAGATTCTGATGTTCAGACGTAAGATGGAGAAATAATTCCTGATAATGAATGAGAGATTTGGCTTCGTGTCATTCTTTCCATTTTCTAAGTTAAAATTCCATGCGGAAGAGACCCATTTCAATGGCTAGTCAAGCTACATCATTACTTGTGTTAAAATAGCTGATGTTTTGCAGAGTGGCTGAGTTATGATTATGAAAACAATTACTAGTATAAATTTTCCTCTACTAGATGATGGTTTTCATGTTCCAAAGCCAAATAAGAACTTAATGGAGTTAGTACTAAGCTGCATAGGTAGTTAAGGTCTCTCCCAAGAAAGCCATTAATGTATCTGAGAGAACAGTTAAAGGTCAAAGCTGAGAGCAGAAAAGTCCTGTCTGATTTGATGGAGCTGTTCAGTTGCTTGGGTGGTTAAAAAGCATGGTGTTCTGGTTGTTTGGGATTTCTTTTTGCTTTTCATGAGTTGCAAGTAGTCTGGCTAGTGGTATTCTCTTTCCTGGAGTTTTAATGGTATGTTCTGTGGCACATCATAGAAATGAGATCTTGGAATTAGGAACTTAACATTTTTAATTCCAAAGACTGAGTTAACAGTCTATCATTCTGGGTGTTTTTTTTACCCCCTACATAAAATAAATATGGAAATGGAGGGAAAAAAAAAGAAAATGCTTCTAAACTTTTAAGAGTTGCTGTGAGTTGTCACCATCTAAGAAACACCTTAGATTATATGCTTTTTTAAAAGGCACATGAGTCACAATCTAAGCAGGGCTGTGATTCTTTTGAACAATGATGTTTTGAGTATAGTGCTTTAATTCAGTTACTGCTTTGAGTACCTGCAGTTTAGAGCAGAAAATTGTTTTATGTATCAAGTGATACTATTACAAGGGATACAAAGGGATCTCTATTTTTTCTGCAAATGCTGCCTGCAGTAATCATGAAGGAAATAGTGGCAGATAATGACATAGAGGTCATTTTATTGAAAATAAGCTGCATAGGGTTTGGTATAGATGTCATACCTTTTTGCTTTCCTGAGGCTGTGGGTAAACACTTGACCATAGTATGAGTCACAGAGGCTAGGACAGAATTGTTTTATAGGTTTTCTTTCTTTACTAACTATATTTGTTAAGCCAAAACATGCAGGTTTTCATCTTATTCAGCATCTCTCCTTATCTTCTTGTATTAATGTTAACAAAACTTAAATGCTAAACTGAATTTTCAGGTTGGTATAGTCTCATGCTTTTACACTTCCATTTCTCTCCAACTAAGCTTAAAAAAAGTAATGTGCTCTAGTACAAATACAGACAAGGGGAGCAAAACTAAGACTGTTTAGTTGTCTTCAGAAGAGTATTTTACCATTTTCCATAGAGTATTTTGTCAGAATGCAGAACTCCAATATTTGTACTTGTTGGATAAAGTATACTTTTGTCACTACAGATTGTAACTAGTAATCCTTCCTGCTTTCACACAACTTCAAATTTATCTGTTTAAAAAAAAAAAAAATTCCAACACAGCAAAAGAAAAACCCACACATGAAAGGGCTAGTTACAACTGGGAGTTCAGATACTATGTACTTTTAAATAGCTACAAGCTACTTTGGTTTGGACCTCATCTTTAGCATTTTTGCTAAACGGTGACCAAGGAATCTTAGAGTAATTAAGTAGCGAAAACAAGTTAAAACAAACTGACCCTCATACCCAGATTATATTTTCTGCTTTACCAGCAAATGGTGAGAGTTTGTTGATAGTTTATTTTATCTCTAGGCTAGAAGTTCAGCACCCTTGCTAGCTTCCTGCCAAAATCCTCCTTTATTAGGAGATAATGAAGTAATATTTTCTTAGTGTTTCTGGACTAGTACAGAGTATAGCTGTCAAAGACAGAACACTAAGTTGTTTGGTTCCCTTTAGACTCTTGGCTAAAGGATGGATCTGAAACAGTACAGGTAACAGCCAATCTTTGTCTGTCTTCAGTATGCTTTTGTTATTGTGGTATTGTTACTGCTTTTCCATGTGTCTAAGAATACAATGTGTAGCCTGAGTGTGGCAAAAAAAGCACTTTCTTTTACTCTCTGCACACAGGGAAAGAGTATTTTTTCTAATCAGGGTAGGTACAGTTACTTAAGCAGCTGTTTAGTCTTTCTTTGCCAAAATAGCATCACCATTGTGTTTAGAAACAAGTTCACAGTGTACAGGGCTTACATTAGGGATGATGCTTCTTTAGTCACCAAAAGAAAAATTCCCTCTTTCCAAGCTCTGTTGCTTGTGTGAGTAGCTTCAGCAGGTACTTCCTCCACTGCCCTGTCCTATACTTAGGGCAAGCTAATAAGGGTATTGGCCCTAAACAGCTGTATACTTTGTAAATAGTTACAGAACTAGAAGCTGGACATTTGCTAATGGTAGCTAGAGTAGCATTAGCAAAGCGTAAGGGTTATACCTGTTGAATATTGTAGTTAGACTACTTCAGAGCTCCCTTTTTTTTTTTTTTTAAATTGCTCAAGAGTTTAGGGAAGCCAGAAATGCATGACAACTTTTTATTTTTGTATCAAGTGCAACATTGCAAGTAACAGATAAAACTCAGTTTACTAGTCCCATAGTATACAGAACTGAAAAATGCATTCTGCCATGCTGTAGGCACTGTGCGTAAGAACCTGGTCAAAACTTCAGTGCAATTGTGACTGGAAGAGCAAAGCAGTGCTATTACTGTTACATCTGTATGTATCCCAGTGTCATTAATACATTTATGATAAAGCAGAATGGCTACCACTCTAGTGTATGAGCAATCTCATGAACTAGATTTCGCATCTAAAACAGCAAGCAAAGGAATCAATGCTAATCACCTTAATGAGGTGAGGTAACAAACCCAGTTTCAAGGAATATGTTGAGCCAATTGATGACAACAGAAGAAAATTTAAGCTGAAAATACCTGGTTTTATCTAGTAGGGAGAATTGGAAATTGGGCAGTTATAGGTGGCCCAAGGAATTCTGCTTCCTAGCTTTTGCTCAGTCTTCATCTGTAGCACTGCAGAGGCCTTCAGCCAAGAAGTTTTTCATCAAGCTACTAGCAAGTGTAACTGACCACCATCTACACCTTTCTAGCTGTTAGTTCTGGAACAAGTCCTTGCATCACCACTGTTTGAGACAGGCATTTCTACTGAAGGTAAGTATCAAGTTTCTTCTTGATGTTGTCAAAGGAATCCGCTCCCATATAGTCAGCTTGGCCCTGTTCCCACCGTTCCTTGCGTTCTTCTGAAGATACAGTTGGTAATACTGGTGATGGTGCCGATACTGATATGTGGGACACTGCCTCTGTAACCTCTGCCTAAAAGGAAAGGCAGAGTAAAAATACAGAAATACTAAAGCATAGCTGAAGTGAGCAACAGGCCATAGAATGGGACAACAAAGTAGATGTTCTCATGCGCAGCAGCAAGCATTGCCAATGGGCAGGGATTGTGCAGCTTTCCTAGCAAAATAACAAAGCAGAGTTACAGAAGTTAGCGGGGGCGGGGGGGGGAGAAAAAGTTTAAGTTCTTCATACCTCTCTACAGAAGCCACAAGAGAAAGCCAGAGTATAGACCAAGCCCGATAGCTGCAAATAGTTCGTTGGAAAGATTTAAGATTAGCAAGAGAAAGCACATCTTAAGAGGTCAGTAACTTTGGTCTTAGAAAGGCTGAGAACTTAAACTGGCCCATGTAATAAGCTAAGACTATAAAGTCTGCAGTCAGATGGAAGCTACTGAACTCTCTGAATGAGAGCTAGAGTTAGAAGCACTGCTTTGGCTTCAATAAGTATTGGGATTCATCACTGCCAGTCTATGTAAGTATTCATTCTTTAATTATCCTAGGCTTACCTAGCTTTGTTACACTGTGCAAGATCTGTATGCACGTACTGCATGCTGAACTGGGGTTCTTCTGCTTGAGAACCTTAGTAGCTGCAACACGTTAAGAGTTAGGGCCCTTCTCTATATCTTGAAGAAGTTACTACAGTGTAACTTCTGGCGCGCTGTTAGCTACTTACATAATTTGTTTTAGGCAAGCAGACATTCAAGACCACTATAGCATGCTTCTCTTCTGTAGTAGTATTTATTCTGAGCTTAAAAGAACAAAACAAAAAAAGAACCTGCATCCCACAAACTAAACCACACCCATGCTTTCAGTTGGACAGAGGGAAGGGAAATCGGCAGAATGGTAAAGAACCTATCATCCATACTTAGGTAGTTTCTCCAAGAATATTAATGCACATACCATGTTTACACCTGTGGTATCTTCTTTAACAATTCCATGCTGTTGTAGTAATGGTAAAACATTAGCTGTATAGGTATCCCACCACATGTTGAGGAATTCTGGGTGAACTATTTTAGGGTCATCCATGTTGCCTTTTATGCTTTTTGTTCTGGAGTCGTATGTATAGTTCCATGGTTTTGTACTTCCCAGGAAATGCACCACTTTAGTATTTGCGCCAAACCTGTCAGACAGAAAAAGTTAGAACCCACACTTTGTGCAGGTGTCTAGAAAACAAGAGTTTTGACTGGCAGACAATTTTTTTTTTAACCTGCAGTTTCTGTAGGTGTCCAGAAAACAGAAATATGAATATATTTAGGAGGCTAAACACTAAACGATCAAACTGCCAATGCCTACTGGGACTGAAAGCACTGCTATACAACAGAAAAAAATGCAAATGGAATTCTACATTACACTAGTCAGAATACAGCCAAAACCTAATGGTCTGGGCTATTTAAGTACTTACAGCCAGTTCAAGTCTTTAGGTAGAGTGATGTCCATAGCTCAGGAGAGAGCAGTCTCAAGCAGCCGTTGCAATCGGAACTGGTTTTAAAAGTGAAAAAGATTCTACTCCAAAGTCAGTGATCCAGATAGATAGTTAGGCATTACAAGCACTATGTAGAGAAGGGTCAGTGTTAGAGTCACCCTTTCAGTTTACAGCCCTATATAAAAAGGATTGTTGGAAAGCCCTGCTGCAGGAAGACTGTGTCCCTGCAAAATAATAGCTTTATATAACCTAGGCATTGCAGAGGGCTTCTGATCTTGGTGCAGCAGGGTCTTGCTAGACAACCAACTGTTATTTTCTAAATGACCTTAGTTTAGCCATGGGTGGGTTTGGTGGTGGGTTCTTTTGTTCGTTTCTTTTTACAGCTATTTTGACTCCATTTTCAATATGGACTTCCAGCTTTATCCCAGATGCTACCAGTATGTTCTTTTGCATTAAGTGTGTAGATGAGATGCACCCCTTTTGAAGTAAAGAACTTAACACTAAGAGAGACACATTTAATTCCATTCTTCTATGGTTCCAGAACTAGAGTTCGGCCTGAGTCAGTTTTGTGAACAAACAATACCAGTCTCTCTAGTAACAGTGACTGTCTCACCTAGTTCAGTTTGCATCACGTTAGGATTTCTTCTCAACATAGTACGATTAAAATGGATAATGATAACAAAATGTTAGACAAACTGGTTTGGCAAGCAGACCTGGTCATTTTGACCAGGACTCAAGATGTTTAAGGAGTTTTAGAAACAGAGACTATGCAGGTGTGTTTCAAAAACTTCAGAATATTCAAAAGAACGCAGTATGCGTTTGGGGGGGGTGGGGGGGTGTACTATTGTAAGATCCTTGACTGTATTTCAACATTCAGGTTCAATGTTTTGAACACAACTGATCTTATTGCAGAACGAAAACCCATGCATGTGTGAAACAAGGTCACGTATTTGCACCAATTGCAAGGAAAAAAGGCCAACAAAACCACAAACTGTCTTCAAGAGGTCAGTTCCTGGACTTTAAGCTCCCTGCGTCAAGATTTGGCATAAGAGGACTACCTTAGTTTTATTAGCTGTCACAGCACTACTTAACAGCCTGGGTTTTCTTCATCTCAGGCTGCTGCTGTTCTGAGGAAACTTGTCATTGTTTAAAAATCAAGGCTATTTAAGCTAGAGAATGCCTAAGAAGTGTTATGTTACGCTTGCTGCAAATGGAGAAGTGTATTCTTAGTATTCTGTCCGCTTAAGACCTGTACAACAGTTGACAGATGCCAAGCTTCTACAATGTTTTCAGTATCTGCTTTCTAGATACTTTCTAGATCTGCAATACTTTCTTTTGACATTTAAGCTCAACTGTTAGGAAGCTTTATGTCCACACTGGCCTCAGCAACTAATCTGTCTTTCCCCATCTCCCAGAAAAGTCCTTCATCAATGTTTTGAAGTTAGAGAGCATTTGTCATGAATTGGCATTTTCCTTTGGAAAAAGGATTACTGAGACTGCTGTGAAATCTAGTCTCGCTGTACAAAGCTGCAAAAAACTTAGCTATTGATGTCAGTAGGTTTAAATTTCACTTTATTCCAACTGCTGATTATCAGGAGTGTAGCTGCTGATCTAACCAAGGGAAATTGTTCCACCTATTGAGCAGAGTATTCTACTTAAAAGGGCTGTACTTCCAGCATTCTACTTTTGAAGGTCTGCTGAATTCAGTTAGGCAATTGATTCTATCGGTTAAACAGAATTTTTGTCAGGAGCCCCCAAATCCAATTAGTCTTTTGTGGCAACAAGGTCATTTGTAAATTTAAGGTCACATGACTAACAACCAGCCAGCCATGGAAAAAGGACATACTTTACAATAGATGTTAGCTTATCAAATGCTATCTAACTACTTAGTCATTTTTAGGCTTGCATGTATTTCTTTAAATAAGTGTTCCACTTTTAGCATGATGGGATTTCAAATGGTATTCTGATCACAAGACATAGTTTGATCCTGAGCCAGCAACAGTCCTGCTTATGCTAGCTGCTGCTTTAGACACTAGTAACCTGATGTCATTCAGAGATCAGATTGTTTTTATGCAAGTGGTACTTTCCCTCTGCCCTCCCAAGTTTAGCAGCTCTTAATGAGTAAGAGTTTCTGTGTAACATTTCAGCTTCCCATGCTTCCCCCCCTTCCTACTCATTTATTATAACCCTTTGAGTGAGCCTGCCACTGACATGGTTTACTCGCATGCCAAATCTCATACTGCTAGCTAGGGAGGATACAGTTGTTTTCTTTACACAGGAAACATGCAATGGCATGGTGGTTGGCTGTAGTCTTTGTTCCATCTCGCTATTACTTAAGGAACTGTCTGAGATATAGAAAGACTGTTGGGAGAGAATTCTAGCTTTACACAAGTCTTTGTTCACCATGTTTATCTGAATGGTATAGGTTGATTAGATGAACTGTAACTACTAGTTGTTTAATACCTTAAGTAATTTGAGTGAGGAAAGGGCAAATTACCTAGGTGGGAAAAATACCACCAGTGACATGCTGAAGTTCAGCTCAAGCTGATTCAAGAGTTACTGGCTTTGGCTAGAGCTGTAATAGACAGTATCCCATACTGTGTATTACAGTATTAAAAGATTCTTCTTTTGCAAGTGACGTCAAATGTGCTTACTCTCAATCAACTTCAGTGTTACCACCAGGGATGAGTGGTTTAAGCTACAGAGCTTTCTCTCTGCACTCATCGTGAGATGATTCATTTAATTAGTATTAATTCAACTTCTTTTTTTCTTTAAAAGAGTGGAAATGATTATATCTTCTTTAGTGACAATTACAGTCTCCCTTTAGAAAAACTGATCACATTGTGCCTGTTCATTCCATTACAAGAAATTAGTTTATATAAGCTCTGAGAGTCATCTTAGAATTTTGAACTTACGCTTTAAATGCTGGAAGGTAGGAATATACAGAAGTGCTGCTCAAATTATAAATAAATGGTAGATGTTTGCTCATGTCTGTTGTTGCCCAGCTGCTGAAGAAGGTGTTTAATAACCCCTGATCTGCACCTGAAAGAGAAAACATTAATAGGCTACAAGCATCAGATAGCTGTTTTAGGATCTTTTTCAATCACTTCACTAATTTAAGAGTCAGTAATGCAGTTGTCATGTCCAGTAGGAGTTTGGCATGGAGCACTAGAGTTCTATTTGTGAACAACCCTGTAAACCTTGCAGCCTTTGAAAATCCAGAAAAATGCAGAGAATGAAAAAGGTAGTATGTATGGGGTTACTTTTGCCAAAAGATAGCAAGCTGCTCACAAACCCTGCCATTCCACTGTATAAGGCAGCAAAAAACAGGACTTGACAATTGAGTACTGCTCAGCTTCAGGAAGGCTGTAGCTCAGAAGATCAAGTGCCAACAATTAGTTGGTATTGGTGGTCTTAGACCTGCAGCCCTGGATGCATCTACCTACACTGAGATGTGATAAGGAAAGAACATTCAGTCTTGGTGACAACTCTAGTAAAACTTCATCAAATCCCTTAGCGGGCAATAGGCATTTCAAGTTCTGTACTAAAAAAGCTGCTGACTAACCCCTAAGTGAGGATAACAATCTAAGTTATGGCCAGATCTACTGTGTTAGGAGGGGTCACCTCTTAGTTTGGAAGTAGAGGTTTTAACGAGGTCAAATGAGTCTGAAGTTGTTTGGTATGTCAGTACTAGAGTTGCTAAAGAAAAAAAAAAAAAAAATAGCCTCTGGCCCAAAGCTGACTAGTTTATAAGCAGCTACTGAGAAGTAAAAACTACTTATTTATATCCATTCATTCTTTATTGCAGTGAATATACTTAGACTTTAAGTGCTAATAGTTCCTCTTATGAAGGAGATTGAAGGGAGTCCCTCAACTTTAATTTGCTGTCTTCCCTTCACCTGTAACTGGCATTCACAAGTAGCATTGCTAAAGAGTAGGTAAATGGATACCTTAGAAAAGAGACAGTGGTTTACTTGTCTAAAGCACTCAGTCTCTGCTGATTCAGGAAAGGTTTTTTTTTTGTTGGCCTATGATTAGATTTAGGGCTATACTAAGGTTTACACCCTCACTGCTGTTTGAGCAGAATTTGCTTTTTGCAACTGAAGTACCTAGACACTGGGCATGAACTTAAATGTACAGACAGTACACTGACAAATATAAATTCTAAAGTATCCTGTTACAGCTGTCAGCATACATGCAGATTGCAGAGTGAGAAATTGCCTAGAGACTCAGTCCATTGCTTTCAAACCTCTGACTTGCCTCTCAACCATAAAGGAAGGAAAGCACTTTGGAAGAAGTTGTGCCCATCACAAGACAACAGAGTCAAAGAAACCAGACAAGTCCTCTGGTCTTTACTCAGCTATGTTCCATTTTAACTTCTAACTTAATGCCGTGTTAAGAATGCATATGTTAACAGTAAAATCATCTAGAAAGAAAAGCAAGTCTGGGATGCCCACTCAGAACAGATTGCTCATAACTGAAGGGGCAGCAACAATGTATTTAACTTATTCTACGGGACTTTCTCTCACTCAGATTGTTTTACATAGTCTGCTTTTTTTTCCCAGAGTGTGTGCATCTGTGCCAAAGCAGCCACTGAAACTAAGCTGCTGTCCTACTTCAGACTTCAACAGTAGTCTTGTTGTATAAACTGGACCTTAGACATACGGTAAAAGAAATAGGCAGTAGTTACATTAGCTCCATATCTACAGATACAGTCTTGCTGCATTGTATCTTTATACATAAAAGCAATCATTTTAGATCCTAGCCTAAAGAGCCAGAGGATTGTCGACGCAACAGCAACATCCTTAAGGTATCAGTACTACCACATTTCTTTTAAAACCAAACTTTTTTCCTCCCTGTGCTACTTTTAGATGGTATCTAGAATTACTGCACGCCATATGCCTCATTATCTAGAAAGGTGAAGTTCAAATAGACAAAGTAGTTGTCTACAGAATAGCCATCACTCTACCATTTCTGGACAACAGCATTACATAGGAGGCATCCATCTGCTGTTATAAACATGAAATACTCTGGAAAGTCTTGCATTCTCTAGTTACTACTACTGCAGGTGGGGTGCTTAGCACTTGACTTCAATTACGCATAGCTTGGTAGCTTGTTGTGTTTGCATCCCTGTATCCTATTAAGGGCAGTGACCCTTCACAGGTGTTTCTCTTGTAAAAAGTTCCCTAGGAGCTTTTATTACTGTCTAGGTCAACTTAAGTTTAAATCCCCTTTCTCCCCACTGAGTTCATGAGCTCAGCAGCAGCTTACGCAGGTAGTATAAGTCTCCATGGTCTCACTACTCAGATCAGTGCTACCATTTAATAAAAACCTAACGAATTTTAAAGCTTAAGTACAAAGTACAGTTCTAGAAAGTTGGTACCTAAACCATTAACCCACCTTTTTTTGCTGTTAAGAGCTGCAATAATTGCTTCATGTTTAGGACACTGAGGAAGTTTCACCATTGTGTGGCTTTAAGTTTTGAGTCAGAAAGTATATTATGGAAGCAGTTCTTTTAAAGGACAGGGGCCTTAGACCTAGGAGACAGGGTCTGCTAGCAGTCAAGCACAAAGCTCAGAGGAGACAATCACCAAGTCTCAGGTGTTCCTGGAGCTACTCAACAGTCAGTTTGTACAAAGACATGGGTTTGTTTGTGGTTTGGGGGTTTTGGGGTTTATGGGTTGGGGTTTTTTTTTTTCCTTTCTTTCTTTGTTTTAATGCAACAATTCACTACCACGCTATAGCTTTTGCCATAGCTGGTAATCAATTTACACCCAACATTTGAGAACACTCCCAGAGCTACCAACTGCTACCTTGTCAGTAGCAAGGTACAGACAGACCCTTCATTACATTGCAGTACTCGCTTTCACTAGGGTTTATTCATATGGTAGCATTAAGCATCCAACTGTGAGTAATGCTCTTTAGGAAGCCACAGATAGGAGTCCACACAGTAACAGGGATTATTTTGCACTAGGGAGTGACCTCTAGAATTTTTACTTTGTAAAAAGTACTGAAAGGTAAGTCAACAGGCTGGCTAATTTTCTGTTAAGAGTTCCATTTTATGGTCTTATTTATGTAATTTTCTGTAGCTTTTTCAGTTAGACTTTGTTTTGTACCACAGTAGTTACATAATGAAATTTAGTGACAGGAGACAGTGACAGTCATTCAGAAGCCTTTAACTGTAAGAGTCTTCAAGCAATGTGTGCATTTACTGCAATGGTAATAGATTGGTAAGGAGACTGACAGGACAGCAGAACTTGGCTTCTCAAGCTTAAGTGTGGCACAGTGGCTAATCCCAAGTGACCTATAGTGGGAAGCAGCCAAGGCTACATGCACTTGATATTGGGAAAAAGACAGTCACCACCCTATAATGACAGGAAGCTATCGCATAGCTTATGAAGAGACAGTTGCATCTTCGCATGTTCGTTTCTCTGAAGCTGCACTCATGTGGATCAGTGCTATTTTTTCCACAGCAACTTAAGTTAGCATAGACCATTCAAGCCTCGAGTGTTAGGAACACATGAAGTATAGCACTGCAGTTTCTTTTGCTAATGCATGCACTGCACTTGCTACATCTTAAGTTTTCCTGTTACATGATTCTACATTGCTAATGTTTAGAGCTGCTAGTTTGGAGGCCAAACTCTTAGGTTTTTTTATTTCATGAAGTCGGAAAAAAGTAGTTTTATTACATATTGTAATGACAGCCTCTGTTGTGAGAAGGATACAATTTTTGCGTAGTTACATTGAGTTCAGAATTATATCATACAGAGTCTTCATGACACATACGTAGTTACTGAGCCATCCCAACCACTATTACCATTTTGGTCTAACTTATATTGAAATACAAATTAATACATACCATCAAAGCTGCCTTCCTCTGTGGCAAACTGCAACAGCTGATTGTATGTTTCAATGGAAGGTCGGTAAACAAAAACTCCAGAATTAAAACAGTCAGGCCAGCCTGGATCTGGTGCTGCAGACAGCTCTTCTCTCTCAAAAAGCTCATCAATATTTGACAAAACCTAGTTGTAAAGGGGGTAGAAAATTGTTTTCTGGTTTTTAGGTTAGGAATTGGGGTATCATGTTTTAATGGATTTTGACATCCACCTTAAGACATGAAAGGAAGTTCTCATATTAATGCTCTTGTCTTATGGAAGAGAATACTTTATGGAGATAGTCCCTGCAGACTACGTTACCATTAATTTAGATAAAAAAGGCACATAAATTTTTAGAGTTACTAGTCCAAATAGTAAAAAGGCATCTATTACCCCTTCTCTTTAAAAAAAAAAAAACAAACCCCAAAAAACCAAACCACCAACCCCCCCACTCAAATACCCAAACAACAAAACCAAAAACAACCCACAGAAAAAAAATCCAACAAGCCCCATACCAGCTCATTAAGAGGTACCATGAGACATGACCACTTACCATTGTGTCTGCATCCATGAAAACACATTTTGAAAACTGTGTCAGTTCCCAGCAGTGAAGCTTTGTTAGTGTGACACCCAGCTCAGGTCTTTTCATTAACGCCAAGTGTGCTGAATCCCCACTGTCCAAGACATTTACCAATATGACTTCATCAAAGACTTTTTCCAGCACTCTCCTGGGGAAAGAGTCAATTGCCAAGACTTAGTTCTATTGTTATTCCAGTACCAGACCACATGACAGATTCTATAAAGAGAAGTGGAGTAACAGGGAACCTGGCAGTATTTCTTATGCCATCAGAAACAGTTGACTGCCTGTGTTGGAGTGCACACGTACACCTGTCTGCCTCAGGGTTTCTAGTTTGTAAAGGACACATTTTGGGGAACAAAGAAGTTAGTTTGCTTTTTTTCTTCCACAAACAGGGCTTTAGTTGGCATTGCTACCAAGACCAGTAGGTCATGGCTATGTAGCACAAACTTTCCACACAGCTTTTTTTCAGCCAGACTCTGATTTTTGGCAAGTTAACAGTCTACTTTGAGCAGGCAGTTAAGAAATGGGAAGCTGTTAGAGTAGCTTGAGCAGGACAGTAGCTGAATCCTAAACAGTTGAAACGGAAGTTTATGCAATAGTTATGACAACACCATTCTAGATTTGTGACTGTTAGGGGCATCTGACTAGACCCAGTTGCTAAAACTTTCTCTCAAAGTTTTTAAAGACTCACTTAATCATGACTGTGGGTGCAGCAGTGTTTTGACCCAGTATCACATTCACCTAAGGGCGATGCTTAAAGTTCAGTGTAGTGAAATTGTGGCAGATATCCAACCTTTGCTTTACCATCAGTAAAGCATTACCATTAGTGCAAGAGAGGTTAAGGAGTTCATGCTGCTTGAAGTGTGAAGCATCTGTAAAGTCTCACGATTCTACAGTGTATCTTGAACACTCAGCAATGATCAGTACAATTTCAGCCAAAGAGCTTGCAAGTGAGTTTTAGAACTCTGCCTTGCAAGGCTGTCTTTATATTGACAGTTTGGTATGGACAGTTGCTTCTGAACTTAAGGCATACCTTGTTAGTGACTACAGAGTGAGAAATGCAAGTTCCAGTTACACCACTAGGTAGGTAGGTATCACTGGTCTAAGGGCATGGTACTAGCTGGCTTATACTAGCACATAAGCACATTTATGATTCATCTTAGAAGAGCACACTCACCTAATAGGCTAGAATGGACGTTCCTATGTGTAACATCTTTATATTGGTAAGGCCATTTAGCTGCCAAAGGACTCGAAGGAGAGTCACTCCATTTTTTTATTGAGCCACTTCGCTACTGTCTCTATAAATGGAGAGATCTTTTCAGAAGAACTTCCCCATGTAGAGAATCTTGACCTATCATCTGTAGTTCATGTAGCTATTAAGTTAATTGGTTTTTACCCTCCTCTTACATGTGGAAAGAGCACCCAGTCCGCTCCATACTGAGACTATTCTAGAGAGGCTGTAGGAAGCAGTTGCCTGTTAATTTCATTTTTTGTACCGTGGTGACCTTGTTAGATGCCTCTGTTGATCTGCTGATTTGACGTACTTGGTGCTACTTTAATTCTGCTCACTTTCTTCTCTCATGATAAAATTTGAAGTGTCTGCTAGATTTCAAGAGAGCTTGTGTTACATTATCTCAATCTGAAATGCTTCTGCAAGACAAATAAATAACAATCCCCTACTCCCACCTCCGCATGCATGCACACAGTGCTAATGAATGCACAGGCAACATCATATTATTGGACAGTTCTGAGTAGGACTATGAAAGAGCAAAGACCCAGTTGAAATATCAGTATCAAGTCACAGTTTAGTGCTCTAACTACAGAGTATTTGTTAACTCATCATATGGAAGGAAAAAAAAACCACACACAAAACAATTTGACATTTTAAGAACTTACAGAATTCCAGATAGTATAAGTTGAATTCTGCTAAGCTTAGCTGTTAAGTTTCCAGAGTTTTGGAAGGTTACTATTAAGGAATTTAACTTCCGTTTTTCAACCTTCACATCAGCAGGAACTGTGGCAGTTTGAAGTATATAAGTGACCTTACCTCATAAGATCTGAGACCTGAGGAGTTATGAGTGCAGTCAGCTTCCTTGTTGTTCTGTATTGTTGCAAGGATGAACCAAGTACCAGTGCTCCTTTCACATAGGAGTCATTTGTGGCTAGAGTCACAAAAGACTGGTCTGGAAGAAATGAACTTGGTCAAGTTAGCATGATCCACTACTTTATTCTGAGACAGATACACTAGAAACCTAGTATTGTTAGGTAATCATGCTGTGAGGCCTCTACAATGTGCTCTTTAACTCTGTGCATTGGGCCTACCTACATGGCTGAATGAAGCAGATTATACTTGCACAGCTATACTTGCTATTAGTAACTTAACGCATGGCAAAATGCAGTAAAAGAAACAGAATCAAGACTGGCGCAAGAGAAAACCAGTTTCAGTTTGCCTACAGGTTAAATATGTCATGCCAAATGTTAGAGACAATCCAAAAGGTCTAAAGAGCCTTATTTTGGATTAATATACTATTTTTAAGCTAAAAGTATTGGGAGTCAGCCAGCTTGCATTTGGTCTAAAGTTAGTAGCAGTACAGTTTTGTAGAGTTACTCTAGATTCAGCTCTGAACCCTGAAGCTAGGGCAGCTTAAAACTTATTTTTCATTTTCAAATGAAAGTAAGCATTGAATTAGATCTTAGACAACAGTATTAAGTTTTGCTAGCTCAGCATTTTGCAGATGAGTTGTTCTGCAGCCCATGGTTGCAGCTCTATCACAAGAATGCAAGATTTAAATGGGAAGTGACCAGTAATATGATAAGCAATTTAAGACTTGCAGCAACAGTTTTTGCTCTTTGAGCAAAAAGGGGTAAGGTTGGATTGTTACTCTGATCTTCTGCTCCAGCTGTATCTTAAAAATAGATTAAGATGGATCACTTTTGCCATATACTGCTTATTGAGGCCATATAATACAAGCTTTGCATTCTTTCAGTTGTCATGTTGTTTTAAACTGCCAGGGTGGGACTGACAAAAGCAAACAAGTAACTTCTAAACTTCTTCAGTTCACCGTTAACTATCATCACGTAGTACTCCTTTCCAAGCTACAGCGCTTAATAAAAAAAGCGTGCTCTTTTCTACCAAACCATTTTTGACACCATCAACAAAATAGTTTCTTCCTAAGAATTTCAAGAGTAGATTTTCACACTCAAATTTATTTTAGCAACTACGATTTCTTTTCTTTACAGAAGTTGTTAACTAGGTTAGATCAGGATTGAGAGTGAGGGTTCCGGGCACTTAGAGGCTTACTATCTAGTCTAGTAATAAGATTAAAATAGTGACTGCTCTATTTTCAGAGAGATTGTTGTGTGGTACAACTCCTCAGCCCGTGAGACAGTCATCAACAATATCTTAATACCATCGTAACAGTTGATGACAAAGTCATGTACCATAACTGTCTATAAGCTCTGCAAACCTGGGTTTGCAAGCTCTACAGACCAGCTATAAAACCTTCTATTTTGCTTAGCAGCAAAACCAGCTAGTCCCAAGGGATTTAGGTTATAATGGTCAATTACAAAGTTAAAAAAAGCTTCTACAATACCAGGAAGAGGGTTTTTTTTTTTTTCCCAATTCACTTTAGCTACTGATTTGTAATAGTTCATATAATTCAGCAAGTCTACAGAACAATTTTGTGTTTCTTTGAAGCTTTACAAACGGCAAGTGTGTAGCATTTTAAGTGGTGTGAACATCCTCCTAATAGGGCAGCATTTTTTGTTACTTAATTTGCATGTTACTCCTCAACTACTCAATAAATAGAAGTCTGCCACTCTATGCTGACAGACAGCTCACTAAAAATCCAGTGTAGACAGAGTGGGATTTTTTTCCAGCACTATACGAGTAATTCTTAAAGTGACCTTGCCACTGAAAGACTAGCCTTTTTCATTGAACTGTTAGCAGCCATACTTCTACCATGTCCCCTCATCTTACTGAAACTGACTATTCACACACAAAGGTCTTAGAGAAATAAAGTCAATTTAATGATGGAGTAAAGGCTCAGAAGCCCCCTATTACATCCCAACTGCAGTAGGAAACTTTATGACTGCTTGACAGGAGAAGGATGCTGGCAACTTGTAGAGCATCCAAGTCAGTACAGCTTTCCAAGGTTTTGAATAAACTATGTTCCATTTCATACCTTCTCTAAAGTACATTCAGACATGTTATCTATGAGTCCATACTACAATGTGGGCAAGACCAGTTGCTGCTTAATATGGAAGTCACATCTGCAAGAGACTAGTCCATTCTACCTAAGCCACAAGTATGTCAGTTGTGTGGGTCTCCCCCTTCTCCATTCTCTGTAAATATTTCCTCCACAGTAGGTTATGTTCACACAGCAGTCACTGTTATGCCTGAAACGTACCGAACTATTAGTAACAGTGTGGCTGCAAAAACACAGAGAATGAGAGACAGTTGTACAGCTTCATAGTTGATTTATCCAGGCAAAACCAAGCTACTACAGAGACATCTTTGGCTGCCCAGCTCACAAGCTATAGTATCTGTACACAAGAATCTTTGCACTTGCCCTTACACACCTAAGAGCACCCTGCAAGTCTGAGCTAGGAGCAATCTTTCATTTGACAGCATGCAGGAGGGGACTTGAGTGCTTGCCCCAGATGTTTTAAAGCCTCCCCCAGAAGCACTTCCATAGGCACAGCCAGAGTTCACAGGTGCTGGCCTACACCTCTGTTCTTTCAGTTAGGTACTAGTACATCTGATTTTTTTTTTTTTTTTTTTTTTTTTTGAGTACAGCATTCCTAAAGAGACAGGAGCATCTAATCAAGATGCGCATCGGGAGGCAGAGCACCAAACTTCTTACAACCTTCCAGATCTGAAAGTGAAACCGACTCCACTGACAGCTTCAGGTAAGACAAGAATGGGGGGGGGGGGGGGAAACACCGAAAGAAAAAAGCCAGGCATACTTGGAGAGGTGATAAGGAATTGCTCGTTGTAAAGTATCAAAACGCAGAGGTTACACGCTCTCTTCAGCGTTTCAGGAGAGGGCCAGGGTTTCTGCCGTGAGCCCCCGCGGCCCTGCAGCGGCCCCTCCGGCCCCTCCTGCCCTCGGCCACATCCCTCCCGTCAGCGGACCGAGCCCTGCCCGGCGCCGAGGCAGGCGGCGCAAGGCTGAATCGCGAGCGCCCTCGAACCGCGCGGAGGTGCCCGCCGCGCCGCCGCCGATCCCCCCGCGGGCAACCCCGGCCCCGCCGGCTGCGGCACCGGCTCGCCGCGTCCTGGCGGCGGCAGCCCGCCCCGAGGAGCTCGCCGCTGGCAGGGGCCGACGCCTAAAAATAGGCGGTGGTGGTGGTGGTGCCCGCTCCCGCGCCGCGGCCGGAACGCGGCCGGGGAGCGCGCGGCGGCTCCGCGAGGGGGGCCCGCGCCGCTGGCGGCCCTCGCGAAGGGCGGCGCGCGTGCTGGGCGCCCGCGGGGAGGTGTGGCCGCGCCCACTGACCTGCCATGGTGCCAGCTCCGCGGAACGGCTGGGGCACAGGCAGCAGCCGCGCTCCTAGGGCCGCGCCGAGGCCGCCCCTTATATAGGGGCGGGGCCACGCGCCGCACGTCCGTGGCCGGCGGCGGAGGCCCCGCCCTAAGGAGTCCCCGCGTCGCCGCGGGGCGGGGCCTCCGCCATGGTGTCCCGCGGCGGCGGCACGTCACCCCCCCTTCGGCCGTGCGTGGGCCCGCGCGGGGCGCGCGGCTCGGTGATGACGTGATCTGCGACCGCGCCGGGAGGGCTTCTTCACCCCGCCCCCGGAGGGCTTCTTCCCCCCCACCCCCGGAGGGCCTCTTCCCCATGCCCCCGGAGGGCTTCTTACCCCCGCCCCCGGCGCCCCCGAGGCGAAGCGGAGCTTGAAAACATTCCGCTGTGCTGCTGGAGGGCAGGAGCCCGCGGATGCTGTGGCTTAGGCTGGCAGCGCCGGTGGCACAAAGAGAGCGTGGCTTCCGTGGTCGCCAAACCCTGCAGGAAGAAGGAGGAACCCCCCGCCCCAGCCCAAAGCTGCCTGCAGCTGCAGGGAGAGCATGTTCGGGATGTGCATGTGCCAGACACCCCCAGTCCTGCAGCCGCATTAGGGCAGCGTGGCTGCTGCTGAGCCATCCTTGATGCTGCCGCAAAATGGCAGCTGAGGATGGTGTTCCAACGAGGAGCACCTTGGGCTGGATGCGGGCAGCCGCATGCACGGTTGGGATCGCTGTCAGGCTTTGCCATGCAGCTGCTGGCGCACGCAGCGTTACGGGCTGTTTGGTGGTGGTCACTGCAGGGGGCTGCGGGGTGGCGGGAGGGGCCGTACAAAAGGTATGAGGCAAGTGCTTTCGTTTGAAGCTTTACCCCGTCATGCCTCTCTTAAGACAGCAGAACTGGTACTGTGGGCGATGCGTGGCACCTCTAGGGAGTGCGTGTCAGCACGTGAGATGAGGAGATATGCCCATACTTAGATATTTTCTTTATGGCTCGATTTCAGTCCTTGAAGAAATTTAAGTTGTACCTTTTCAGGAATATAGGAAGGGTCCTAATAAGTTTCTCGTGCTCCTCTTTATTGCCCTTGCATGTGTTACGAGTATTAAGACTTTAGTACAGATCCTTTGTTATTCACGTGACTACCTACCTACTAGTCAAAACTGAGCAATTAAAGATGATGACAAATAGCAAAGGGTATAGATACACAAGATACCCTAACTGAAGAGATGAGTTAGTCCAAAGAATCACAGAATGGCAGAATGGTTGAGGCTGGAAGGGACCTCTGGAGGTTGTCTGGTCTAAGCCCCCTGCTCAAGCCGGGTCACCCAGAGCCGGTTGCTCCAGACCGTGCCCAGATGGCTTTTGGATATCTCCAAGGATGGAGACTCCACCACCTCCCTGGGCAGCCTGTGCCAGTGCTCGGTCACCCTCACAGTGGCAAAGTGTTTCCTGATGTTCAGAGGGAGCCTCCTGTGTGTCAGCTTGTGCCCATTGCCTCTGGTCCTGTCCCTGGGCACCGCTGGGAAGAGCCTGGCTCCATCTTCTTTATGCCCTCCCTGCAGGTACATTGATAAGATCCCCCTGAGCCTTGTGATCCGCAGGCTGAGCAGTGCCAGCTCTCTCAGCCTTTCCTCATAGCAGAGATGCTTTCTTGTCCCTTCTTCATCCTTGTGGCCCTTTGTTGGACGCTCTCCAGCATGTCCGTGTCTCTCTGTACTGGGGAGCCCAGCACTGGACACAGTCCTCCAGGTGTGGCCTCACCAGTGCTGAGCAGAGGGAAGGATCTCCTCCCTCGACCTGCTGGCAATGCTTTGCCCAACGCAGCCCAGGGCACCATTCGCCTTCTTTGCAGCAAGGGCACATTGTTGGCTCATGTTCAACTCGGTGTCTACCAGGACCCTCAGGTCCTTTTTTGCGATCCATTATCTTCCCCAAGACAATGACCTATACCAGCTTTTTCAGCAGAATAAACTGAGGAAAGTCTGTTAGGAAGGGGATTCCTTTCTCACCTGAAACGGCAAATAGGTTTTGTCATGAAAGGATTTAAAAACTAAACAAACCCTCAAATGTAAACTGATGAACAAAGAACATTCCACCTCCAAATTTCCCCAGTATGGGAAATTATGTTTGAGCTAAGGCAATTTTTGTAGACCTGTTTTAAAATCAAATTGCTTACTTTTAAAAATACCAAAATCAGGGAAGTGCTCCTTGACCAACAACAAAAAAAAAAGCTTTTAGAGCATACCGGTAATTTATAAAACATCACGTGCATAAAAATGCATGAATCATAACTATAGGCAATGCTGGTAATGTTGTATGTCAGTAAGGATCACTAATATTTTCCGGTATGCAGCCCTTTTTCAGGTATCCGTGGCTTTGACAAACTTTCTCTGTGATGGTGTTGGGTATGGTGTGTGTCTGTCTCAGATGAAAGTTTTGAGAAGTTTTTAGCCAGCACATTTCAGCTGCGTCTAGCTTGTTGCTTTGCCAAGTTTTTGAGAGAAAACAATAGAGTAGCCACTGTTGGTGATTGCCCTCCCCCCCTGCTTCCCCCCCCCCCCCCCCCCCAGCTCCTTTGTATTATGTTAGAGTGGAGCAAAAGAGCATCATTCCTTCTGGTTTCCATGTTAAAAACAAACACACAATCGAAACAAAAAACCTAGGTTTGTCAGTGTTAAGCTCAAAAGTGTGACAGAGAAATGCTCCCCCCACCCCTATGCACAAACCTGTTTGCACATGCTTGTTTGAGATTTTTCAGATGTTCGTGGTCGAACAGGCTGTAAATTCTATGGTTCCCTTGTGTGACTGGATTGCACATCCATGCCCCTGTACTGACCGGTTACACTCCTTTCCCCACAACCTGGAACAAAAAAGTCACAGGAGGAATCTGAGACATGATCAGGTGTCCCACTGGCTTCCAGATCAGATGGAAGAAAAGATCATGTGACATGAGGATAGAAGGAAAAAAGCCTGGAAAAAAGAGGGGAATGCTTGGGACAAGCTCTCATGAGATGAAGGCTAAGATGGGAAAGCATCTAAGCCTAGGACAAGCTGAGCAAAAGAAAAGCTTGGCCTCAGTTTTGATGGAAGATGATAAATTTAAGACTAGGTGAAAGATAAGTATATGAGGATGGGAACTAGCCTGGGAAACTGTGGTACTTGTCAGCACACCATAGGACTTAATAAAAATCTGGTGAGAAGGAAGAAGGAATAAATTTTGCTGGATAAAGAGACAGGCAGCATTCAGAAAGAATGGATGAAGTGCTGCAATAGCAGCTCATTAGGGGAGTACTGGCGCACTGAATGAGGTGCAAGTCCTATGGAAAATGAGCCTGTGATCATGCAATTAAAAAATTACATCACAATGCATGTCACAGAAGTCAAATTACCATTGCACATTATAGAACTTCCTAGTGTTATTTTAGTTGGCGCTTGTCTATAACTTAAGTAAAAAGACATTCCAAAACACGAAATACTAAGAAGTAGCTTTGAAATATAGTTAGGATTTGCATAGCTGTAACAGAAACTGCTACCCCTGTAACTGGAGTGTGTTAAGTGTAAACTTCTAAAGCACTTAATTAGCCATTTACACTTAAGCTATATAATAATTTTGCAGATGTGCACAGTGAGTCCAACCATTAAATTAATAAAACATTGTAGGGAAAGTTTCAGAATAAAACAATATTTCTGCCTCTGCAACATCTGGAGTAGAACAGAAAAATGGTCGACTGCATGCATTCAGTCCAAGTTTAAAGTTTTGGAATTCAGTTTTTACAACACTGCAACTGAAATGGTAATCCGTCTGGTTAGGAAAGAGAATTCCACGGTGTGAAGCGCATAGGTGGATATGTAAAAATAATATAGCCTAATTCAAGACTGTACTGAGAGGTTTGATTCGGTTTTTGTCCTGCCATCTCTGTCTTGCCCTGTCATAAACTTCCCTGATGACAAAAGCTGTTCTGCGTCATCCCCTCTCTTTTTGAAGCTCTTCTCACCTTGACCTTACTTTGGAGCTAGACTGGACATTTATTATTTGAGAACACAGAATAGTCTGCATAGAATTTTAAAATCTGGCACAAATTTTTCCTAGTGCTAGGATTTCAATATAGTGTAACTTATTCCAATAGGACTGAAAAGGCTTTGGTGTTTCTATGTGAATAATCAAACTATTATGCTGTCACTCCAGCTTGTTTCAACCTTTCACATTCTCCTTTCCTAATGGGCATTCTCTTTGCCTGTCACAGAGCCAGTTACAGTTTTGGCCTCATTTCCTTCAAAAAAATCCACCTGTTACACAAATGTGATAGTCTTCTGAAAAGCTAGGCTCTATCTTGTAAATCTTGCATTTGCTTGGTATGTGTTACTTAACACATGTCAGTGAGCATGTTTAGCAGATTAAGGAATTCTTACAATTTCTTCTAGCTAACATGATAAAATAAACACTCTTACAAGCAGTGAAGCAAGTAGGTCTCAGTTTCTTTTGATTTATATAATCTTTTGGTTTGATTCTCAGTGGTCTATAATGCAAGTCACAATGGAAGCTTTTCTTCTGGTTGCACCTATTAAGCAAATTGACGCTAAGCCTTTTTTCTCATTGGAGAAATAGTTACCTCTCTCATCAGTCTTTACAAAACTGTTGAAAAGTCGTAATGCTGAGACCTCTCTCCACTTCCTTAATGCAAAGGTTTAAATGCTATTGGAGAACACAGAAGCATGTTCAAATGATTTCACAAGCCTCTTCTCCTTTGGCAAACAGGCTAAACAAGGCACATGTATTTGTGTTTTTCTCCTAACCTGCCCTCTGCTCCAACTCTGTCTGCTCCCCTTTGCTAGTGATTCTTGTAGGATGGAAGGCCACAAGACCTACTGATTAGGACGTGTGGCTGGGAGCAGAAAGCAGGGGTTTATCACCAGTTCCACTCCTCATTTGCCATGATGCTAAGGGCAGGCAATGCAGCTAAGTATTTGTTTCCCTTTTTTTCTCTCTTTACCACTTGACTAAAAATGGAAGTCCATCTCTTGCTCTGTATTTGTACAGGTGAGTCCCAGTCATGTATCCAAGCTATCGGTGCTACTGCCTCAGTAGGTAACAATCAATCTTACAGTTTCTTACTTGCACAGATGTGCTGACCAGAATCTTAAACTCTTCCAAAACAGAAGACTGTTAGTACCTCATCTTAACATGCATTTCATTCCTTATTATAGGAAGCGCTAAAACTCTTAATACTTGAAACAAACAAACTAGCAAATGATAAAACTCCTGGAGATGCCAAGTTCTCAAGATGTAGAGATTCTAGCAGGGATTTGGGAAGAAGCAGTGGTAATACTTCCACCAAGTTACTCAGACTTACAACAATGCTCTAGTTCCACGCTAGGTTGTGCTGAATTTCTAGCTAGTACTTCCTCCAGTTTAGGCCATGTAATTAACTTTAGTCTCATGTAAAAATAAAAAAGAAAAAGAAAAAAAATCAGGATGATACACTGGGACTGAAATTTTAATTAATATTAAGTGAATTCAATTGCTCCCTTTTGGAAAGCCTTAGAATCATTAAGTTCAGATGCTTCAACCCTTTTCATAGCTAAAGAAGTATAATAGCATCAATATGTAGAATAGAATAGAATAGAATAGAATAGAATAGAATAGAATAGAATAGAATAGAATAGTTCGGCTGGAAGGGACCGACAATGATCATCTAGTCCAACTGCCTGACCACTTCAGGGCTGACCCAATATTAAAGCATGTTATTAAGGGCATTGTCCAAATGCCTCAAACACTGGCACGCATGGGGCATCGACCACCTCTCCAGGAAGCCTGTTCCAGTGTTTGACCGCCCTCTCGGTGAAGAAATGCTTCCTAATATCCAGTCTGAACCTCCCCTGACGCAGCTTTGAACCATTCCCAAGCGTCCTGTCGCAGGGTCCCGAGGAGAAAAGCTCAGCACCTCCCTCTCCACATCCCCTCCTCAGGAAGCTGCAGAGAGCGATGAGGTCGCCCCTCAGCCCCCTTCTCTCCAAACGAGACAAACCCAGAGTCCTTGTCTAGGACTAGAATGTTACCAGAGGAGTGATAAATTAACAATTATTCTCAGCACTTATAGTTGTCAAAAAGCTATATAAGCATTAATCCCACATCTCTGAGCAGCTAACTGTTACCACATCCGTTTTCACTGAGGAAAATTATAGGGCTCATTTAGATTCAATGGGAAGATAGTTTGCAGTTTATGCTAGCATAAAGCAACATCAGTGTTGCTTGGGAGGTCATTTTAATTGACCTCAAAGGAATTGTATCAGCATGACACCATCAGTTCAAGCAGTGCTGGTCTTTCTTCCACGACTTCCTCAGGACCGCACAGAACATCAGCAATACAGATCTGTGGTGTAATGGCTTCCACACCTGACCTCACCGACAGGGTCTTGTACTCATCAGAGCAGAATGATGTGAGCCTAGAGGATACACATTCGCGGGTTCTTGATCTAAGTGTGCCAGTGTGCTCAAGGGCTAATTAGTAAGGTCTTCTTTAAGTGGAATTTTATTTTAGGATGTTCAGGTTTGTGCAAGAAAAAGGTCATTAGAAAAGGTTACAAGATGTTAATCAGAAGTCCTTGTTATCAAAACCATCGCAGCACAAAATGGTCGTTAGGTGTTAAACCCCATCTCGCTGCTAAAATCAGTGTCATACATGCTGAAGGACAGAGATCTTGTCACAGTGCTGAAAACTACTTAGGCTGGACAGAAACGGAAATGTATCTGGTGAACAGTTAAAGGAGTGCTAACTGAGTCAGCCGTACGAATTCCTCGTTCACAGTGATGCATGTGTGCTGTAGTGCTGTAAATTCCACTTAAGAGATGGGTGAATGTTTTTCTGTTGAAAGTCGGCAGAAAAAAACTTCTTGCTGTGTCATATTTGCAGCATCCATGTTGGTTGTCCTGGGTACGTTTGCTATCTCAGGTGTATCATTCCAAGTAAAATATCCCCATGTTAAAAGGTTGATCCTTAAGTTTACTCTCTGTCAGAGTTACAATAGCTGTCAAATGTAGCTACCTTGCAGTATAAGCCATATGAAGTGGGTTTCTTAAAAACGTTTTGGGGCTGTATTAGGAAGCTGGGCATAATTAGTTTGACAATGCCTTCTCTTATGAATTGATCCCCGTATATCAGGTGTGGCTCAATGATGATTTTCTAGCTGCATAATTCACAGACACCGTAGCATTATTTATCCTGTGCAAACATTGAAACAACATCTCATGCTTTTCTCACTGTACAGTCTGGTTATTTTTTCATTGTCTCTTATCAGGATTTTCATCAATGTTTCCCCACAGCTTCCAGATTGTTCACAATGCAGATGCAGCAGTTCTGTTCACTGGGCTGGGCAACAGCAATCACGTTACCCATGCCCTGCATTCTTTACATTAGTTGTTCATAGGAAGACACATTTAATTATAGCTAGTACTAATTGGGGATGGACAGACACTTGGTTGTTTAAAAGCCACAATTGACATAATAAGAAGGCCTAAGCTCCATTTGCTTCTTTCTGATGCTTTTGCTAGTGACTGTTTATATTTTGATGCAGCCTATTGCCTATGAAGGTCAGTTTGTTGTAGCAGTTTACATGCATATAGCTGTTGTGCCTGGCACTTAAGATCTGAAGCAGGTGGGTTTGAGTGGGTTTTGAACCTTAGAGTTTTTCAATACTATTTTTGTGGCCATATTTTTATTTTCCATAAATATGTCAAACATTTAGAAGCCCTGCAACGCTTCTGACTATAACATCTTATGATGTGAACTCCACTGGTTAACTTTAGCATTTTGTCAGCGCTAAGTACAGGCTACAGATCCTTCCCATTCTGTGTTCCCCAGTATATTCTGAAGAAGCCCTGCTTCAAGTGATGGTTTTATTGTTTCAGGAAAGGTTTAAGGCATCTTTTTGTTATTTGAGGGGTCCTATATGTTCTTCTAATAATCATTATTTACAAGGGATGCTCGGAATATTTTAGATCACATAGGGATGACTGATACAAAGTTTCTGGATTTTATTGCTGTGTTCTCTGCTGCAAGAGGCATAAAAATTTTTTAGGTAGGAATTCCCAGCCATTATTTTCATATAGATGTATATTTTATAGCTTTTATAAAAGCTATAGTACAGAATTATTTGTGACGTGATTCTTGCTTAAAAAAAATAAAACCACCCCACTTGTACATAAGTTGAAAATTGTTTTATTTAAATGTTTAATGGGTATAATGGTCCAGCTGAGAGATCGTAGGTTTTAGCCTGTAGTTATTAAGCACTTAACATTGATATGGCTTATGTTCAGGAGGCCCATTCGGATAATGCAGAGTATCACTTATGTGAATATATGTTGAGGAAATGTGTTTCATTTAGGAAAAGGTACGGCAGAGAGTAACCTTCTCTTTATGAAGCCAGTAACAATTATGAAAAGCATAGTAGAAAATATTTTAGTTCCAGCATCTCCTTCAGCCCTGGCACATTTAATGTGCATAGCTCCACTTAAATTAACGTGCTTTTTCCTTCCGGCATTTTATGTATATTTATAGCCACTGGTAGGCTTCAAATATTATATGGAAATCTTTAATGAGACCCTTTTGTGATTACTTGTATTAGAGAGGACAGAGTTTTGTTCTGGAGTAATAGAAATGAAGGAGAAAGCACTGCATTTTCCTATACTATTACTATTCATACACTGTCTTTCTGTTCAGTTTTGTATTGCTTCTTAACTGAACTTGGAGAGTTAAGACAGATCAAAGCTGTGCATTGGTCCAGCTAGGAAGTGAGAAAAGATCAAGTGAGACAGCAACAGGAGTAGCGACTTGGAGCATCTGTGAGAGGAGAAAGGATTGGGAGATGTCAGATAATCAGTAGGAGAGCTCTTATGCACTGCAGAGTCATGCTGGAGAATGTGGTCATTAAATTATAAAGATGATAAACGGAGATGGACAGGACCAGAAGCTACAGATTACAGTAGGCTTCTTTAAATTTTTAATCTAGCTTTTTAAAAGCTGCACATATTAAACAGCTCTAATAGGCAAATCTGTATAATGCTCGTCTTGTAACTGCTCATCACATCTTTCAAAGACCTCAGTGTCCAAATATACCTTCCAAGCTAATCATGGTTGGTATAAAGAGAGTTTTACCGTTGGTTGCAGTGTAATGGGGAGTGAGCTGTGGAATTCCACTTACTTAAATATGACACCTGTGGTAGTGAAACATGACCATGGACAGTAAAGCAGGACATAAGAAACAGAATTTGTAGGTAGAGGTCTTTTACTAGATCAGCTGATTTAATAAGAGAAAGCAGACAAGCTTTTGGACACGATCCCTTCTTTAGTCTCAAAAAAACCCATGGACTCAATAGCCTTACTGGTTTTATGGCATATCATAATATACCTCCTCATTAACATCTCTGTTCCATAGGCAATAAACTGCCTGCTTCTCTTCCCTAACATTGTCTTCTCTCTTACCCGCTTAATAACTTCTCTTTTACTTCAAACCTGTCAGCTATCTTGTCTTTCAGAGACGGTCTAACTGATATGCACCTAGCTAAACTCTGAGCAATTGCTTTCTAGTTGTATTTAGCGCAGGTAATTTTATTTAGGTCTGCCACATCTATTTTGGACCTGATGAAGGCCTCTGCATGTTCAAAAGCTTGTCTTTTTTTTTACAGCTATAGTAACTGGTTTAATGCAGCATAATACCTCTATCTGCAAATCTAATGAATAATTTTTGAGGGATGAGAAAATAATGAAGAAAAACTTGAACGCGTACTGGACCCACCAGACTGAAAGCAGCAGTGACAGGAGTTCTAGTAATTTAAGAACTATTACATTTTACCTTTGTTTTCAAGCCTTGCAATTGTACTGTTCGGCATATAAGGAAGCAGTCCGGAAATGCTGATCTTCATAATCCCTAATACAAGTATGTCTTACTCTGAACATCGTGAAGGCAAAAACGTTTCCAGGGTCAAGTCACATTTGTGACAGATCTTGATATCAGTTTCTGGTTTAAGTGCATTTCTCACCCTTTTCTTGTCTCCTTAGGCATATTCATTGATACTTAGACCTTTGGCTGTACTCTGGTGAGCTTAGTGGGGCAGAAACTTGTATTTGTTGCCTTCCAGCGTGCAGTCTTCTGAAATGTGCTGGGATATGGCAGGAGTAATTAGTGCAACTTCTACAGCTTTGCTTTGTCTCCTTTGCAACAATGAGGTTATTGACCACCCCAGCTTTTCTAAAGCTAAGTACTGTTTATTCTGTCAGATCATTTACAGGAGTAGGCCTCCTGTAAAACAACAAACTGTTATCCCATCCAACCAGGCAGGCTGTCAGTATTTGTGTAGATCATCTGCTACCACCTCCTGGCACCACCAAGTGACCCTAGTTCAGTTCTCAAGTAGACCATGAATAAACCTGGACAAGCAAACACACATGTTCATGTGAGGGCCACCACTGAGGTTTTATCAGCCCTTCTTTGTTGCCAGACCTTTAGTATCAGATCAAACCAGGAAAATGATACCCCCTGTCCCCTTAGGGTGAATCTTTAAAGGGCGTAAGTCATGCACATTTCCAACATCGTTTTTCCTCTATCATGCTTTTCCCAACTTTCTGTTGGGACTCCACTGCAGGACTTCTAGTTCTTTGAAAATACATTTCACATGGCTGAGTTTGCTACAAATACATTCAGTGACAAACACTTAATGATAACCGTGTCCTTTATAACATCAAAACAGAAGCATTTGAATACTTTGTGTCTTCTCAGCATCTGTTATATGGCTACATTGCAGTCTTTGAATGACCCAGGATGTTAGGACATTGCAACAGGAATATTTTTATTTGTGGTTTTGTGGTTGCCCCAGCTGTAATTATAGAGAGACATAAATCTTGCTCTACCTTTTGCCCTCACAGTGCCAGCTGAAACTGTCTATTTAGATTTCTCAGAGTTCCTTTTCAGCAAAGACAGAGAACATACAGCAGATAATAGCTTCTGTAGGCTGTGGGCTAGCTCCCTGACTTTTTTTATTATGGGATGGAAGAGAGTAGCCAGGCCAAACAAGGATGGAGCTTAGCTGAACTGAATGGGCCTGAGACTCACCTGATTGCCAGGCTTGCAGTGGAGTAAAAAAACAATTTCTCTGAATGTATATAGTGAGTGGGAATGCAGGAAAAGCTGTAAAGGAAATGGAAATGGTTGAGAGAAAAAAACCCATGAGGTAGGCCTGGGAAAAGGAGAGGATTTCTGAAAACTGAGGAGAGGTTGGACAGGTCATAGCATAAATGAGAATAAGTCAAATTGAAAGAGAAGAAAGGCTGAAAAGAATTTCAGCTCTAAGGAGTTTTCAGAATTGGAAAAGGAAGAGACCAGTAAGAGTGAAAAATGTTTCTTTCAGGGTTCTTGAAGATGAGATGACAATGATGTAGTGAAGAGGGGAGAGACAAAATCAGCGACTTCAGCTGGGACACTAAGTGAGATGAATTTTAAAAAGGCTTCAGTGCTGAGGATAAGAGAATAGAGAAGCTAAAGAATCGTATGGGAGAGAAGTCTGAAGACAGGCTGGAGTACTTTGTTAGGTAGGGATGTTTGGCAGTATCTCTTGAAACCATTGCCCAGAAAGACTTGTGGAAAATAAGAGGGGCACTAGCCAAGCTTCCTTATAGCAAGACCTCCCTAGGAAACCAGTGGATTGTGATGTGTTCTTACTGTTTTCCTGCTTTTATATTCTGTGGCGTGTACTGCTCAAAACTGAGGGTTCAGTCACTCATGTTCCGTCAGTTGTTTAGAGTTCATTGAGGTTACGGCTTATGACTCTATTCTGTGGGACTCCATATCTATCAGTCAGGGCTTACCGTTTACTTATTTACTCATGAGGGCACGGGATTTAAAAGCTAACCTCATCTGTAAGTTGTAAAGCACCGATGATCATTTGGGTTCCCAGATATGTAGCTTAACACTTAAAGTTCCGGGTTTACAGCTTACTGTTAAATGAAAAGGTCCAAATCCTTAGATAATAAATTGTAAGCCTTGAAACCTAAACAGTAGGCTGTGAACTGTTTTGGGAGGTTCGTATCTTTTCCCTGGTGCCAGCCAACATTCAGCTCTGTGGTCTGGTCTGAGGCAATGAGCAGAAGGTAACTACGCAAGTGTTTGAAGAAGTGGATCTGGTTGTGTGTGCCTGAATTGAAAGAGGGGAGCGGCATGGTTATGCCAAAAACGTGGATGCAGGAAGCTCCTGAAACGTTAACCTGCAGTGACTACTTAGTCTGATTTCTTTCTTGCAGCAAACCCAAACATTGTGGTAGTCTTCAAAATGGGGGTGAAGGGGCACTGTTTGTGGCTCGCGTGTTCTCCTTTACCTTGTTTGTGTGTATTAATTAGTGTTTGTGTTTGTATACTAAATTTGGTTTCCTGTGCCTTTCTGCAGAGCTTTCAGGTTTTGCATTGCTTTATGCTTTTATAGGATGGTGCCTTTTACTATGTCTGTCAGCAAGCAGCGGATCACAAATTATTGTCACAATGGATCCCAAGGCAGTGGAGTTGATATATGCTGGATATACGCTAGCCTTTAGCAGTAGGCATTGGTGCACACGTCTCGGCTCGACTCGGAGAGGTTTTCTTTCTGCAGCTGCAGCTGCTCTTTCTCCATCCCTCTGTCCAGCTGTCTGTCCCTGTTTCTATCTCTCTGCCTGACCATCCTTCCCACCAACTCTAGCCGTCTGTCCCACTTGCTCGCCCCCCTTCGTTTCCTGCCCCAGTCGCTCTGTCCTGCTCGTCGTCTCTCCTCCGTCAATCACTCCAGCCCCCGTGGATAGTTTCTGCGCCATCCCGCCAGCTCCCCACCTCACGCATGCGCACTGCCACCGCCCCCACACCCTCCACCACTCGCAACGCGGTGCCGCCTTGCCGCCATCGTGCTGGCCGTTGCCACCAGCTGATGGATAGCGAGCACTGGGGTGGACACGCATGCGCAGTGCCGCCATCGTGCTGGCCGCTGCCACCAGCTGATGGATAGCGAGCACTGGGGGGGGGCACGCATGCGCCTTGCCGCCATCGTGCTGGCCGCTGCCACCAGCTGATGGATAACGAGCACTGGGGGGGGGGGGGCACGCATGCGCAGTGCCGACGCCCCGCCGGTGCTTGCCCGCGGTTGAGCCCAGCCCGGTATCGCAGCCTGCCTTCTCACGCATGCGCAGCTCCCCTCCGCCTCACGGTTGCTTACCGATGACGATTCACTCCTGTGCGGGGGTGGAGGGGGTGCACGCATGCGGAGTACTGCCGCGGTGCTCAACCCGGTAGTGCAGCTCCCGTCGTGGTCACTGCTGCCCTCCCTCGGTCACAGCCCGGTAATGCAGCACCGCCGCCCGGCTCGCTGCTACCCTCAGCTGATCACAGCCCCGTTCTGCAGCTGGGGCGGCTCACGCATACGCAGTGTCTGCATCCTGCTCGCTGCTCCCCTCACTTCATCACAACCCAGTACTGCAGTTCGCCGCGTGCACGGTGTCCGCCATGTTCCGCAAGTAAACATCAGGAGCACCAGCTATAGTCGCCGCTCCTTCCTGCCGCGCAGCTTGGCATCAGACTCTCTTGGATTCTTGGTGCTCCCCGTTGTCGTGGGGACGGGCAGTCAGTCTCGGAGCTTCTCCGCGGTGCTCACGCACCTTTACAGCAGCACCGCGGGCTCCCTGATGCACCGCGGTGCAAGAGCATGCACGCATGGCAGGCTCCAGTGTGCTGGTGTGAGCCAGCCGCGCTGAGGGTGCTGGAGGGGGCGGACACGGCAGAGAGCGGGAGTGGTGCGGTACCGCACTGTGAGCGGGGGCGAGGGGACAGAGAACGGGAGCGGTGCAGTGCCGTGCTGTGAGCGCTTCTCGCTGCCTCTACTTTGCCTCCCCCTGCCCGCAGCATTGGCAGCCAGTGCACACACGGTGCCTGCAAGCAGCATGACGGTAGCATGCAGGCCTCAAGGGTTGGGACTGCTCGGTGCTGAGTGCCCGGGGACACCACTGAGGCGAGTGAGACCCTTCAGTGGTTGCAGGCTTGGGGATGCCTTCTGCTTGCCTGGGGCCATTGCTCCTTGAAGGCAGCGCATTGATGGTCTCAGAGGAGCCACGCTCGGCCCCGGGGTGCGTGAAGCAGAGCCTGTTGGGAGTGCGATTTTCCCTTCCCTTCAAGGGCCCTGTTCCTCTCCCGCAGCAGCTGGTGCATGTCCTCTGTTCTGTGGACGCTGACAGCTGGGAGCTGTGGGGAGGCAGGCAGGCCCTCGAGCAGGATGGTGGAGCAGCGGCTCCCTGCGGGGGAGCAGGATGGTCGTGCTGGGGCAGCCCTACCCATTTGGTACATAAGTGCATCCTGAAGTTAGTAATCTGAGAATTGGGGGAAGCGGGAAGACAGGCTGAAAGAAAGACACCCCCAGGCACCTTGAGGCCTCCTCACCCCTAGACACAGACTGTGGGTGCCTACCCAACTAATGAAAATTTCCACTGAGCCTCCCTGAGCCCTGCTTGCCCTATACAGTTGCCCCAAAGCCATGGAACTCCCCAGTCTTGTGTGTGCCAGTGGGTCTCACACTGCTTCCGCTGTCTCCCCAGGCACCCAAAAGCAACCAGCAAGCCACGTGCAGCACCCATACACACTCTGCACCCATCTGGAATAAAACCCCCACTCTGATGTGCAACCTGTTAGGACAGGTGCCTGTGGTAGGGCAGCCTGGAGCTGCCATCATCATCTGTACCCATGTCAGGGCAGTCTGCCATTACAGTGTCATTTCCAGTGCCCAGGCAGGGCTGCCTCCCAGCGGAACTTGAACCATGCTTGTGATGCTGGCATCAAGCCCTGTTTCCTGATGGATCTGTCTTTACGCAAACCAGTGCCTTCCTTGCATCAGCCTCCTTCTGCTCCTTTCTGCCTGTATGCAGCAGAAACCCAGACCTGACTCTGCTTTCTGGTACACCGTTCTGTCACTAGGGCTTTCTAGCAAGGTCTGTTTGACTTGGGCCACTTGTGTTGTCTCTTAAGCAGTGTGAGTGAAGCAAAACCCTGCTTCTGTCACTTTCTTGGTTAAAGTCTGTTTCCTGCTAGCTGAGTCTGTCCAGTGTTTAGAGTTTTTAAAGGCCATGGTTTTTTTCCCCTGTCTTTGCTGAATGCTGCTTTCTGAGCAGTCTGAAGAGGACCTAAAACTTTGGCTGCTCTCAGTGTTGTGTGCCTGTGTTTTCTGTGGGAGAAGGGCTAGGGCTGTGCTAAGTGAAGTTGCATGTGGAAGATGGAGTGCTGGAGAGGTGGCACAGGACTGGCTGGCTTCCTTGCTCTCAGGGTAGATGAGAGGAGTGTTTCTGGTGACAGCTCACTGAATGTGTAGTGCTGTTTGGCACAGTGGTGTGTGGTCACTTTGGAGTCTGAAATCTTTGCTTTCCTTCTTCTGTCTGTGGTGAATGAGAGGGTGGCTAGGTCAGCGGGGACTGCTTTCTGTTTGACCTGTGTACATTTTTATGCCAAGTAAGACGGATGCTTCCAACATTGCAACGTCTGTGCTGCAGTTGCCCTGAAAAGTACCATCTGCAATAGGCTGGAGTTAACTGGGTGCCTAAGCAAGCCTGACCATCTGTGAGGACTGCTGTGGCGTCTTGGTGATGAAGCAGAGCCAGAGAACGTGGCTGAAGCTGCACAGAGGGTCAGTCGTAATTGTTATGGGCCTTGGATTTGGGATAGTTCTGGAAGGGCTGTGCAGTTGCTTGGCCTCTTGGTAACAACTGTTCCGGTCTTTTGCAGGTGCCGAAGCATAGTCTGGCAGTTGAAGGAGCATCACAGACGGGAGCTCTGCGGGATCTGCGGCCAGATGCAAAGCGTAAGCTCTGACTTGCAGCATGGGCACAGCTAAGTCCTGGGGCTGCATCGTAGATGAGGGAGGCTGGGTGGGTGGAGGGTGGTTGTGCCCTAGTTGGGGATGAGACAGACTGTGTGGCAGTCTGGGTACTGCTGGGTGGAGGGAGCTGAAAGTTGTGTCTGGGAGGCTGAAGTCTGGGCATTTGTTGAGTGATGTGCAGGCCCGACAATGGGAATTTGCTTGATGTGCCAAGTGGTTAGGTACCTTGGACTACAAATGTTCATCATGTGAGTAATAGGCTAAAAACGCCAGTCTATTTTACATAATAAAAAGTATTTTCCCAGCTGCAGTGTTTTACCCTTGTTCTGGCAACTCTGTGAGGCATTTTCTGGTCAGTCCTTAGACTGGGATTTACTGGACAGAGAAAAAGGCTTTTGGGGTGGTGTTAGTGACTGCAGGAGTGGTGTTACCAGTTGTCACAAACACTTCTCTCTCTCAGCAGGTACCACTTCCCTTAAGGAGAGGCTGGTTGGTGGTTACAGGTGTCGCTGGCTCTGGGTATTTGCCCACAGAGCTGAGAGGACCACAAATATTAAGTTTAAATGTTAACTGTATGGAAAGGAGATGTAGTGTTTGCTGTGTTGCAGGTAGGTTCAGTGGAAGTGCAGCTTAGTACAGTGGATCAATCTATGGATTGATTCTTACATATGGTCACTTATGAATGTTGGCTGAAACCAAGCCTATAAACAGCAATTGCAAAGTGTTGCTGCTGTGTGTGTATTCCCATTCTGCTGCCCTTCCAAATGAAGGGGAAACTTGTAAAGCTACAGGCAAAAGATCTCATCTTCTTTTTAGTTTTCTCTTTACTGTTTTCCTGCTCACATATTTTTTGGCATTTCTTGCTTAAAACTGAGTGCTCAGAGTTTTTCACTTATGGTTTATTGTTTAGAGTTTGTGGGTTTCGGTGTTTTCTCGCTCAGGGGTTATGGTTTATTAATTTGTTTTGTGGGGCTCTGTATTTATCAGGGTTTATTGTTTACTCATTTATTGATCAAGGCGCTGGATGTAAAAATCTAATCTCACCCATAAGCTCTAAATCCCCAGTGACCTCTTGGGTTCTGAGATTTGTAGTTTATCACTTTAGGGCTTACTGTGTTAAATGGAAAAGTCTAAGTCCCTAGATAATAAACTGTAAGCCCTGAACCCTAAACAGTAGGCTGTGAACCCTTCTCTGGGGTTTGTAACCATCATGCACCAGGGCTAATGTTCATTGTGATTCCACTAAGAAAGGCACTCAGACTCTATAAATTATCAATCAAAATTCCATTTATTGAAGCTAACACTAGCAGGAAGAAGAGCATAGTATAATCTTACATTCCTTCAGATGCTGGGAACATCACATTGTGCAGAATCGGAGAGACGTCCAATCGAGGCATGGCCCACAGTGGAGCTCCTGTCTGTGGGGAGGTTCTGTTGACATCTTGGTCTTTAGACCTCTTGCATGATTTTCTTGTAAAAAATAATTCCATTCATCCTTTTACTGTCAAACGAGAGTGTTCACTTGAGAACCTGCTGCTTCAGTGTAAGATAAAGACAAATATGTGTAATCACCAGTGCTAAGTAGGAATTGCCTACAGGCCCCTTTATCACAATTAGTCAGCTAAGTTTATCCTGTGACCAAGGTGCATGTGCAGCACAACACATGCCTGAAGGTCAAGCTATACGTGCGGCATAGCACAGCAGGGGCGTGTGCCTTCTCAGGTTAACTGTTCTGTCGATCACTAACTATGCAACTATACATCAGTCTTCTGGTTAGGATCAGATCACTACAGTAACCTTCTCCTGTGCCACCCAGCATTCCTCTCTGTGCTGTCATATCCCAGGTCTCGGTTTGATGCTGTGCTGGCATGACACACTGCCACTGCTGTGATGGTGGATGAGCTGAGAGCTGTCAAAGTTTCTTGCAGGACTCTAGTCTAGGTTCAGGGCAGAAGCACAGACAGATATCAGAGTGTTTCCTCTAATAACAGAACTGAGTCCTATCCTTGAAGGAAAAAGCAGGCTGACAGTCACACCTCTTGTTGAACTTTGTGAGGTTCATGTCAGCCCATTTCTCTAGCCTGTCGAGGTCCCTCTCGATGGCAGCATGATACTTTGGCTTATCAACCACTCCTCCCAGTTTTGTGTCATCTGCAAACTTCCTGAGGGTACTCTGCCACATCATCACTGCTTTTTGGTGTGCTTCAGGGTCATGTGCTTTTCTTTCCACGTGCACCAGGGCTCTCCCTTTGCCTTGTGCTCCCACAGTCTGTTTGCCCTTGTCACCTCCCGATTGTTTTCTGTGTGCCCTTGCCATCCTTGGGCAGCGGGGCGGAGAAGCGGGGGTGCCGCGCCGTGGAGGCGGCGGGCGCTGCCCGGCGCCGCGCTGGGATCGCTCGCTGCTGCGGCCCGGCGAACGAAGCGCGGTACTGCAGGTGGGGCGCCGCGCTCCGCGCTGCCGTCCGCCGGTAACGGCAACGAGATGCTGCGGTGTCTGCGGGGCGATGCCGCCGCGCCCGTTGCTGCCTCCCGGTAAGGAAACGCCGCTGCCGCCCCGCGTGCACGGTGCCGGCGCGAGCTCGGCGCGCAAAGCGCGGAACCGCAATTGCCCGTGCTGGCCCTGGGCACGCGCCGCCCGCCGGGCGCTCGCTGCTGCTGCCGCCTGGTGGCCGAAGCGCGGTGCTGCGTCCCGGCGTTCGCGCGCCGGGTGTGGCCCCTCCGGCGCGCCGTCGGTGTCCGGCGCATGCGCGGTGGTCGGGAGCGGCATGGCGGCGCGGCGGGCGCGATTGCCGGTGGCGGGCGAGGGCCAGGAGCAGCGGCGATGTGATGTGAGCGAGCCCCTTTGGTGTGTGCAGGGGTGCCTGCTGCCCGCCGGGCACCCGGGGGTGGCGGGAGGGGAAGCTTTAAAGCTGCCGCTGCGGCAGGCTGCCGGGCCGCTGGGGGCGAGCGGGTTCGGGGCAGCCCCGGGGAGTTCCCCGAGAGAGAGCGGCGATAGGAGGGAAGGAGGAGGACATGCCGCAGGCGGCGGGCACGTCCCCAACTCGCCAGAGCTCGCCCTGAGCCCCCCCCCCCCCGGGCCCGCTGAGCCCATGCAGCTGCCCCCAGCTCCAGCACCTGTCCTGAAGCCTGTCCTGTAGCCCTAGATCACCCCCAAGCCCTGTCGTGAAGGCTGGAAGCTGGCCCTCGAACGCGCTGGATCCTCCCTTAATGCAGTACCGATAGCAACAGTGCAGGGAAGGAGCGGTGTCTGCAGAAGCCCCAGCATAAGGAGGGGCTGTGGCCAGGGGCAGGCTCTGGTAATAATGGCCACTGGTTCTTCTTTCCCCTTCCCAGAGGCTGCGCTGAGGATGCGGTTGCCCGTTTTTCCCCTGGAGATGCTGTTGACTGCCCCAGCTTCAGGCTGGCATGGGTTGTCTGTGCCTGGCCTCGCTCTCCTAGCGGTGTGGGGGCAAAAGGGACAGGCGGAGCGCTTGCTGGCTGTGGAGGAGAGCTGCCGCAGCTGAAGCTGGCGAGGGTAGAAAATGGTAAAACAGCTGAAGAATAAAATAAGGAGGGTGCAGCCGGCAGCTGCCTCCCGCTGCGGGCAAGAGAGCGCCTGCCTCTCTGGGTGAGGAGAGATCCCTCCTTGTAGTCGCGGAGTGCATGAGCGAACGAGGCTACGTGTCTGGGCAGCCTTGTCTCGCGAGAGCTGTAAGAGACCTGTGTATCCTCTTAGGTGGAGGACAGCCGAGCCACCAGAGTTACAGAAGAGGAAGGGAGGAGAGAAGGAGAAGGAAGCGTCCGAATGGGCAAATTCTCCCGGCAGCGTTGAGTGCGAGAGCTGCGGTGGGTCCTGGACCCTGTCTTCCCTCTTGTGCATCCCAGTCCCTTTACCTCTCCTTGCCTCTCTGTTCTTCTCTCCTGCTCCCTCTCCCTGTTTTTGTTCATTCTCTTTCTCTGTCCTGCAACCATTGTGTTTTTTTCCTTTTCCATCTCTTTGTCCTGATCTGCATCTATCTCTTTCTCCCCACAATTGCTCTGACCTGTTCCCTAGCATCCTCTTCCTCTGCGCCTGTACGTGCCGCTCCATGTCCCTGCCTTCCTATCTCCTTCCTTCTTTCCTTCTCTTTCTCTCCCCCTCTCCCTTTGTCTTGCTCACTGTCGCTGATTTTTTTCATTATATAGCTCACCGTCTGCTTTCTGCCCTAGTTTTTGTTGTCCTCTGTCTCTCCGCAGGGTTCCTAATACCTCTCTTTCTTTCTCCACCCCCCTGTGCTTCTCAAGGTCTTTGTCTTTCTCTCTCTCTTATTGTCATTATTCTTGTCTGCCGCTCTGTCTCGCTTCCTATCCCGTCGTTTCTCGCTGTCTTCCTTTGTCCCCCTCCCTGCCTGTATTCACGTTCGTCTCTGTCCTGCTGACCGTCCCAGGTGTTTTTTTTCTCCTTCATCTCCATCGTGCTGCTGCCCTGGTTCCCCGCCCCCCCCCCCCCCCCCCCCCGTCTGCCGTGCTCCCTGTCACTCTTTCTGCGCCTTGTCCTCTGTCCCTGCTGCTTTTTTCTCCATCTCTGTCCAGCGCTCTGTCCCTTTCTTTTTTTCCTCTTGCTGTCCCTCTGCCCTGCTTCCTTTCACTGTCTTTTCTGTCTTTCTTTCCCTCTGCCCCATTCCCTCTTCCATTCTTTCTAACTGTGTCCCCCTGTCCAGCTGGCTGTCCCTTCTTTCCTTTCTCTCTTTTTGGATCTCCATATCTCTCTGGCCCACTGCTCATCACAGTTGTGTTTTTCCCTCCAATGCTGTCCTGCTCTCCGTCCCTGTTTTCTCTCTCTGTCAATCTGTCGTGCTCCCTGTGTCTCTGTGTTTAATTTTTCCAACTCTGTCCTGCAGCCTGGTGCTGGTTCCCTGCCCCCCCCGCCCCCGCTACCCATCCTAGGCCTTTTTCCCTCCATCTCTGTCCTGCTTCCTGGTTCTAATTTTTGCCTGTCTTTCACTTTCTCCTCTTTCTTCTTTCACCTCCCTTTTTTCTCTCTCTGGATCACCTTGTCTTGTTCCCTGTCTTTCTCTGACAAGCTGTGTCCTGCTCTTTGTCCTTCTTCCCCACCCTCCTCATCTCCTAGCTTTCTTCCTGTCTGCCTTTTTTTCTTTGCCTCTCCTTCTGCCCCAGTGTTTCTTTCTCTCTGTCACCGTCTTTGTCCTTCCTTTCTTCTTCCTCTCTTCCACTCCCTCCCATGTCTCTCTCTCCCTCCGTCCTGCTCACGGACCCAACTTTTTCTTGCTCCATCTCTCTGCAGGGCCGGCGGGGGCGGAAGCGGTCCTGGGACAAACGCTGCAGCGGGGTCGTTGAGGGGTTTTTGGGGCCAAGCCCCTGCCTGGCCGGGGTGAGCAGAGGCAGCCCCGTCCCATCCCATCGCCGGCTGCTTCTTGCTGGGGCTGGGCAGCCTCTGCCGCTCTCGCCGCAAGTCGGGCTGAGAAACCTTTGTGAGCTCGAGGATGCTACAGATACTCCACGTCAAACCCAGAGAAAAGGCAAATCTTCTGCCAGTGCCGAAAAGCTGACGAAAAATTGCAGTTACCGGAGCATGCCTCGTTCCTGCATTGGTCCCTTGGGAGTCACGAATGTTTTCCTTTCAGGTAAAAGAACAAACTTTCATCTGGGATTAGTTAAGAGCTGCCTGTAACTTTCATTAGGGTCAAGTGTTTCTCTTCTGTTTGTTCATAGTAGTTTTATGGGCAAGTTGGAAATAGCCTTTTATTTTTCTGTGCAGCGCTAAAGTTTTAGTAGCATGTGGTGTTGGTGTGGTTAATTTTTGAGCAGTTAGATGCCAGTAGAAGCGTAACGAATGTCATGTGATGGAAACAGATGCTTAAATTTTATTTTGGTGTGATTTTTTTTGTTTCTTTGTTTGCTTTCATTAGAATGTTGGTGGCGTGTTGTCCTGTGGCTCAATCCGCATTCTGTTCCATGGAACCTTCGATCTAGGACTTCGAAGTAAAAAAAGTTTGCCCTTCCAACAAAGGACTGGTCATTCATAGGATTGAGGTGTAGACTTGGAGAGTCTCTTAAGTACGTGATCAGAATTGACGCCAAATTTTGCTTAATGTTGCTGCTGTTTGTCTTCACTTTCATGAATTTCCTCACTGCTCCCTCGTGGTTGGGAGCTCTGAAACGTAATTTTTTTTCAGTCTCTAACACATTTGGGTTCCCCCCCCCGCCACCCAAGGAGAGGCTGCGTTTAAAAGTTAATTAGTGTCCTCACAAACGTGTTGGTCAATAAAACCGAATTATGGTTATTAAAACCACATCGATGATAGCAGTCGTAGAGATCTGGGCTACTTTGGAACGTGTATTCGTCACGTGCAGATGTCATCGGGATACAGATTGCCTGCGCTTCATGCTCTGACAAGACAGCATGGTGAGACAGGGATGAGCTCCTAAAGAAAAAAAGATACATCATCATGGTTTTGGTTTGTTTTTGCTTGTTTTTTGTGTGTTGGGTTTTGATGTTTGGGGGGTTTCAGGGTTTCGTTTTTATTTTTGTTTGTTTGTTTGGGTTGTTTTGTGTGGTGTTGTGGTGGTGGTTTGTTTTTTTTTTAAAGAGACTCCAGTGTTGATTGACAGTAACCTGCAGACCTCTGTTGCTGCCTGACCTCTCCTTTTCTTCTCTTCTCTTTCCCTCCTCTTTCATGGCTGTAATTTTCATCAGCAACAAGACAATAGATGTATGTGTAAATATATAAAAGAGTAAACATAATATATTTGTTTAGATTTACATAAGCGTAAATAGAAAAGATATATAAAAACCATATATATTCCCTGAATATATTGAATGTGTGTAGATACGTAAGTGTAAACTGATTCTCCCAAGTGGGGACTTTCCCCAGTGGGGCCACACATGCAGAGTGGGAGCCGCTGCCACTGCAGAAAAACACCCCAAACCCCCTGATTCTGTGTCTGCAATGTGGGGAAAAAAAGAACAAGCTGGGGGGTGGGGGGATGACACCCAACAATTTGGGGCTCCCAGAAAACCCAAATGCACCTGGATATGTGCAGCTGGAAAGCAAAAAAAAAAAAAAAAAAAACCCACAACAAAAAAAACAACCAAAAAAAACCCCAACCCCCAAAAGAACCCTTCTTTTTCAAGCACAAATCCAAAAGCAAGAATCACCAATTTTTATGTTGTGGAAAAGCGCTGAAAAACCCCAGATTTGAATATTTTTGGAAAAGCAAGGAAATGCCAGTTTTATATAGTGGAAAAGCCAAAAAAAAAAAAAAAAAAGGAAAAAAAAGAAAAACCAAACCCAACAAAACCCAAACAGACCCCAACCACTCATCTGTGCTAAATTTGGCATGAAATGCTGGCAGTTTGAGGAGCACCGCTGAACGTTACCCAGTGTGGATCTGGTGTGGGTCAGTTACGCGGAGCGGATCGCCTGCTGCGGGTTGTCCCAGGTGAGTTACCTGCTGTGGATTACCCTGGGCGGACCCCCTGGCGTAGGTCATCCCCACACGTGTCCCACTGTGCACCTTTTCACCTGCACGTACCCCTCTGTCCGTCCATGTCCTCCTCCTCCTCCTCGTCCCCCTCTTTGTGTCTCCCTGCCCTCCCAAATGCTTTCCACCTGAGTGTCCCCCTGCACGAGGTTTTCCCCCAGGTGAGTTATTTTTTCCCAGGGACATGCCCCTGCCTCCACCCCACCATACTGGGCACCGCCCCCCGTAACCCCTCTGCTTCTGGGCCCTCAGGGCGCTGCTTGCAGCCCCCCAGACGCTCCCCTGCACCCCGCTCCCACCCCTGTCTCCCTCCTCCGCTGTTTTGGATTTGTGCTGGGAACAGCGTTGATGACACGCTGGTGTTTTAGCGACTGCCGAGCAGCGTTTGCACAGAGTCGAGGCTTTTTCGGCTCCTCGTACTGCCCCGCCGCCGAGCGGGCTGGGGGGCACGAGGGGTTGGGAGAGGACACGGGCAGGACAGCTGACCCCAGCTGACTAAAGGGCCGTTCCGGACTACACGACGTCATGTTCTTAGCTAATGGACAAGCCCTGCACAGGAAGCCTTCCTCGTGTGTAGGCGGGATGAGGAGAGCAGAGTTCCGACAGCGCAGAGGTGAGGACAGATGCAAAGAGAACAGCGGAGCCCAGGCCTCCCCAGCGTGTTGCTCATTCGCATCCGGGTCCGGCACCGGCAGCCCCGCGCATGCGCTTTGCCGCGCTCTGTGCTGCCACGTGGTGCGCGAAATGCGGCCGTGGAGCTCCGGCTCGCGCATGAGCAGTTGGGGCTCTTTCCCGTGGCTCGATGCTACCACCCGGTGACCAAAATTTGGTACTGCAGCCCCAGCCCCGCTCGATCGCCGAAGGGCGGCGGCGAGTTGCGAAAGGCGGCGGCGAGTGCCGAAGAGCGCCGGGAATCGCCGAAGAGTGCCGGGAATCGCCGAAGGGCGGCGGCGAGTGCCGAAGAGTGCCGGGAATCGCCGAAGGGCAGCGGCGGGTGCCGAGGGGCGGCGGCGAGTGCCGAAGAGTGCCGGGAATCGGCGAAGGGTGGCGGCGAGTGCCGAAGAGTGCCGGGAATCGCCGAAGGGCGGCGGCGGGTGCCGAGGGGCGGCGGCGAGTGCCGAAGAGTGCCGGGAATCGCCGAAGGGCGGCGGCGAGTGCCGAAGGGCGGCGGCGAGTGCCGAAGGGCGGCGGCGAGTGCCGGGAATCGCCGAAGAGTGCCGGGAATCGCCGAAGAGTGCCGGGAATCGCCGAAGGGCGGCGGGAATCGCCGAAGGGCGGCGGCGAGTGCCGAAGAGTGCCGGGAATCGCCGAAGGGCGGCGGCGAGTGCCGAGGGGCGGCGGGAATCGGCGAAGGGCGGCGGCGGGAATCGCCGAAGAGTGCCGGGAATCGCCGAAGGGCGGCGGCAAGTGCCGAAGTGCGGCGGGAATCGGCGAAGGGCGGCGGCGAGTGCCGAAGTGCGGCGGGAATCGGCGAAGGACGGCGGCGAGTGCCGAAGAGTGCCGGGAATCGGCGAAGGGTGGCGGCGAGTGCCGAGGGGCGGCGGGAATCGGCGAAGGGCGGTGGCGAGTGCCGAAGAGTGCCGGGAATCGCCGAAGGGCGGCGGCGAGTGCCGAGGGGCGGCGGGAATCGCCGAAGGGCGGCGGCGAGTGCCGAAGGGCGGCGGCGGGTCGCCGAAGGGCGGCGGGAATCGCCGAAGGGCGGCGGCGAGTGCCGAAGGGCGGCGGGAATCGCCGAAGGGCGGCGGCGAGTGCCGAAGGGCGGCGGGAATCGCCGAAGGGCGGCGGCGAGTGCCGAAGGGCGGCGGGAATCGGCGAAGGGCGGCGGCGAGTGCCGAGGGGCGGCGGCGAGTGCCGAAGGGCGGCGGGAATCGCCGAAGGGCGGCGGCGAGTGCCGAAGGGCGGCGGGAATCGCCGAAGGGCGGCGGCGAGTGCCGGGAATCGGCGAAGGGCGGCGGCGAGTGCCGAAGAGTGCCGGGAATCGGCGAAGGGCGGCGGCGAGTGCCGAAGAGTGCCGGGAATCGGCGAAGGGCGGCGGCGAGTGCCGAAGAGTGCCGGGAATCGGCGAAGGGCGGCGGCGAGTGCCGAAGAGTGCCGGGAATCGCCGAAGGGCGGCGGCGAGTGCCGAAGTGCGGCGGGAATCGCCGAAGGGCGGCGGCGAGTGCCGAAGAGTGCCGGGAATCGACGAAGGGCGGCGGCGAGTGCCGAAGAGTGCCGGGAATCGGCGAAGGGCGGCGGCGAGTGCCGAGGGGCGGCGGGAATCGGCGAAGGGCGGCGGCGAGTGCCGAAGAGTGCCGGGAATCGCCGAAGGGCGGTGGCGAGTGCCGAAGTGCGGCGGGAATCGCCGAAGAGTGCCGGGAATCGCTGAAGGGCGGCGGCGAGTGCCGAAGAGTGCCGGGAATCGCTGAAGGGCGGCGGCGAGTGCCGAGGGGCGGCGGGAATCGCCGAAGAGTGCCGGGAATCGCCGAAGGGCGGCGGGAATCGCCGAAGAGTGCCGGGAATCGCCGAAGGGCGGCGGCGGGTGCCGAGGGGCGGCGGGAATCGCCGAAGGACGGCGGCGAGTGCCAAAGAGTGCCGGGAATCACCGAAGGGCGGCGGGAATTAACGAAGGGTGGCGGGGAGTGCCGAAGGGCGGCGGGAGTCGCCGAAGAGTGCTGAATAAACACTCGCCGGCTGCATTTGTGCTCCCTTTGCACTGGGCAAGGGGCTGTGACGGGGCCCAAGGTAGGAGGTGACACGCTGTGGGGGTCAGGTGATGGCCCCCCCGTCGTTCTCTCGCTGTCCCATTCCCTGCCTTGTGCTGTCCCCAGCTGCCACTTTTCGCTTCTCTTTTAGTGTCCTGTGCCCCGCTTCTCATTTTTGTCAGTGTACACCTCTGCCCAGCAGCACATCGCTCTGGGAGCCAGCCAATTGTCCGTCTGTTCCCCGCCGAACCAGCAAGTGTGGCTCCGGGAACAACTGCTGAGGTGTCCCAGGGGCACAGTGAGTGTCGGGGGTCCCGAGCTGCAGAGCAGACTTGCTCCCGGGACCTGTTACGTGTGTGTGACTGAATAAACACTTGCCATCTTCTTCGCCCTCCTGGCTGCGACTGTGCTCCCTTTGCACCATGCAAGGGGCTGTGACAGGGCCCAAGGTAGGAGGTGACATGCTGTGGGGGTCAGGCAATGGCCCCCTGTTCCTGCTGGGCTCCAGCTGTGGGCTGGGGCTGGAGGAGCCCCAGGTGCGGGCAGTGAGGCTGATGGCCAGGGCCCCTCCCTGTAAAGGGGTGGCTGCTGGTGGAGGGGCTGGTGCTGCCCTGCCCCGAGGGTCCGGTGTGAGCCAAGGGAGGAGCAGAGTGCACCAAGGGAGAAGGTGAGTCGGGGCCAGGCGATCGACTGCTGGGTCTCTGGCAAAGCCCGAGGAGGGCTGCGGTGCCTGCGGGGGGGGCGGCCAGGCCAGCAGGGTGCATGTCGCAGGCATGGAGCGGTGGGTTTGGGAGGGTGCTGTGCTGTGTCAGAGCTGGCGGCGGGGGCTGACCGGAGGTGGAGCCAGGCGGCGGAGGGGCCTGGGGAGCACGGGGCTGTGCTGGGGTCTCTGTAGGGCTTCCGTGCGTGTCGGTGGTTGCGGGGAACGGTGTTCCCGCAAGATGAGAAAACGGGGAAGGCTGCCTCTTGTGGTATGCTGGGAGCCGTAGTCCTGCGGCACAGGGCTTCCAGTTGTCCGTGTTGGTTCCTCGGAGCACGCAGGGAGCGGTAGTCCTGTGGCACGGGCCTTCTGGTCGTCCACGTTCGTTCCCCGGAGCATGCTGGGAGCGGTAGTCCTGTGGCAAGGAGCTTCCAGGCATCCATGTTGGTCCCTCGGAGCATGCTGGGCGCAGTAGTTCTCTGGCATAGGGCTTCCAGTCATCTATGTTTGTTTCCCAGAGCATGCCAGCAGCTGTAGTTCTGTGGTGTGGGGCTTCTGGCCATCCATGTTAGGTCCCTGGAGGATGCCGGGAAGTGTACTGTTCCTGCAGTCGGCTGCTGGGTGGCCATGATGCGTTTGCCAGTGCATGCTGGGTGGTGTAGTTTTTGCAGAATTTGCTGCAGGGCAGCTGAATTGCCCTTGAGTGCATGCAGTGTGGTATAGTCTCCTGGTGGCATGGGGCTAAAAGGGCGAGGTGGAGCACTTCCTGGCTGTGGATGGGAGGTGCTGTGGCCAGAGACAGGTAAAGCAGCTGAAGAATAAAATAAAGAGGAACCAGCCGGCAGCTGCCTCCCACTGCAAGCAAGAGAGAGCCTGCCTCTGCGGGTGAGGAAGGATCCCTCTGTGTAGTAGTCTAGCAGATCTGATGTCCAGTGTGCACCACAGGGTCTGTATGTGTAACTGGAAAGCACAATGCAGCCCTGTAGAAAGAGTGCATGTTACACTATGGATTTGGGAAGCCTCATATTGTAAGAGTTACAAGGCAGCAATCTATTATCTTAAGTGGATGACAATCAAGTGTCAGGAGCTGCATGGGGCAGGAGAGAGGGAGATTGAGGGAGATGGAGAGAGACAGAGATAGACATGTGTCCGAACTGTCAAATTCTTCCACCAGCTTTGAGAGCGGGAGCTGTGGTGAGTCCTGGATCCTTGAGACTGTGTCATTCCTGTTCTGCATCCCGGTCCTTCCCTGTCTTCCCCTTGTTTTTCTCTAAGTGCTGCTGTGTTTCTGTTTCGTGCCCCCCCCCCCCCCCCCCCCCCGAGTCCCCCTGTTTCTCTGGTGTTCTGTTTTCTTTTTCTCTATGTGCTTCTGCCCTGTTCCCTGTGTTCCTTTTTTTTCATCCTTTGTCTTGCAGCCTATCGCTATTTTTGTGTTTCTCTGTTTATCTGTCTTCCTCTGCCAATTTTTAAAATTACTCCCTGTCTGACCTTTAGCCTCTTACAATTACCCCCCATGCCCAGTCTTTCTGTCTGGCTCTGTGTTCCTATATTTAAATTCCTCTCTCTCTGTGTCCTGGTTTTGGCTGGGATAGAGTTAATTTTCTTCCTAGTAGCAGGCATAGTGCTGTGTTTTGGATTTAGTAGGAGAAGAATGTTGATAATACACTGATGTTTTTAGTTGTTGCTGAGTACTGCTTATGCTAGTCAAGGACTTTTCAGCTTCCCATGCTCTACCAGGCGCACAAGAAAACTGGGAGGGGGCACAGCCAGAATAGTTGATCCAAACTGCCCAAAGGGCTATTCCATACCATATGATGTCATGCTCAGTATATAAACTGGGGGGGGGTTGGCTGGGGGGCAGCGATCGCTGCTTGGGAACTGTCTGGGTATCGGTCGGCGGGCGGTGAGCAATTGCATTGGGCATCACTTGCTTTGTATATTATTATCATTATTATATTGTTGTTATTATCATTACTATTTTACTTTATTTCAATTATTAAACTGTTCTTATCTCAACCCAGGAGTGTTTCTCACTCTTACTCCTCCGATTCTCTCCCCCATTCCATTGGGGTAGGGGGAGTGAACGAGCAGCTGCATGGTGCTTAGCTGCTGGCTGGGGCTAAACCATGACACTCTGCCAAGTGCTCTAGATATAGTTTGTCTTTCTTAGGTTATCTTGTTCCAGGTCCCTGTCCCTATGTTTTAATTTCTTCCCTCTCTGTCCCTTAGCCCATTTTTGCATTTACTGTTCTCTCTCTGTCTGGCTACCCATGCTGAGTCTTTAATTCCTCTCCCTGCCGCCCCCTTCAACTCACCAATGTTTTTTGGGATTTCTCAGTTTCTCTCTGTCCACCTCAGTGTTGTCTTTTAAAAATCATTTCTCTGCCCTGTGGCCCATCACTATTCTTTGTTTTTCTTCATCTCTTTCTCTGGCCTGTAGCCCATTGCTACTCTCCTGCCCCTGTGCCCCTCTCTCCGTGGTTCCCTGTCTTGTCTTTTTCCATCCTCATTCTTTGCCCTGTAGCCCATGGCTGTTGTATTGGGTTTAATGGCAAGGTTTTGTTAGATGGGGTGGGGGTGTGCATAAGGTCTGCAGGGGTGGGTTCTGTGAGAACATACCACTAGTTGCTCCTGTGTTGGGCACAGCCAGTTCCAGCTGCAAGATGGGTCTGTGGCTGGTCTAGGCTGAGTTCCTCAGCAATGCTGCTCATGCCCCTGTAATGAATATATAAGAAGGGGTAAAAAGTGCTGCACAGAAGCTGTGATACAGAAAACGTATGAAACAGCCCTGCAGACACCAAGGTCAGCAGAGAAGGAGGGGCAGGCTATGGTAAAGATCATGGTGATGCAGGTTGTCCCCCTGCAGCCCGTGGAGGTCCACAGTGGTGCAGGCACGGACCATGGTCCATGGAGGACCCTAAGTTCCAGCAGGTGGACGTGCCTGAAGGAAGCTGCAACTCCATCGAGGGATTGCGCTGGAGCACGGTACCTGCGGCTCCATGGGAGGGACCCTGCCGTGGAGCAGAAGAGTGTGAGGAGAGTGTGAGGAGAAAGGAGCAGCATAGTCAACGTGCGATGATTTGACCGCAACCCCCACTCCTTGTCCCCCTCATTGCTCGGGGGTAGGATGTAGAGAAGTCATGAGTGAAGATGAGGACAAAAGAGCGGGGTGGGTGGAAGGTATTTCTTTAGATTTGTTCTTATTTGTTATTAACCTAGTCTGCTTTTGATTGACAATAAATTAAATTAATATCCCTGAGTTTAATTTGTTTTGCCTGTGATAGTAATTTGTGAGCGCTCTCTTTATCCTTATCTTGACCTACAAGCTTTTCTGTTCTATTTTCTGTCTCCGTCTTGTCAAGGAGGGGGAGCAACAGAGCGGCTCAGTGCGCATCCGGTGGCTGTTCAATGTCAACCCACTGCAGCTTTTTTATCAGGCTCCCTGTCCCTAATTTTTTAAGTCCTGCTTACGTTTCTTGTACCCCATGGCTTTTGAAACTTTCTTTTTAGCTCGCTGTCCCTATCTTTTTTTAATTCTTGCAGGTATTTCTTAAGCCCAGTTGCTTTTTAATTTTTTTTTTCTACCTTTCCCTCTCTCTGTCTCCCTGACCTAATTTTAGCTTCTTGCCAGTGTGTGGTGTTCCCCGTCCCTTTTCAGATTTTCCTCCTACATCTCCCTCTATGGGCCTCTGCATCTCTTTTTTTAATTCTTGTGTATGATTTTTGTATCCTGTTGCTTTGAAAAATTTTTGTTCTACGTCTATCCATCTCCCTGTCTCTTCTTATTCCTTCCCTCTCTGTCCTCTACCCTGTCACTGTTTACACTTTCTTTCTACTTCTCCCTCTTTCTATGTCCCTATTTGTTAGTTCTCGCATATATTTCTCATACCCTGTCGCTTTTTGAAATTTTATTTCTACGTGTACCTTTATCTGGCTCCCTGTTCCTGTTTTTGTAGTTCTTGCCTATGTTTCTTTTCCCCTATCATGCTAAAATTTTTTCATGTCTTTTGTCTTGTCTCTGTCTTGTTGTCCTGCTCATCCCTTCCACCTCTCTCATGCCCCCCACCTATCTTACATCTTTCTCCATCTCTCTGTCCCTGATTTTTTTGTGCAATCTCTCTGGTCTCCTTTGGCTATGTGGTTGTCCTGTCTGTCCCCCCTGCCCCCCTTATTCATGGCATCCACATCTCTATGTGTCTCTGTCCTTTATCGCTCTTTCTTGCTGCGTTTGGGCACTGAGCATTGCAGCCAACTCACTTCTGGGATTTCTGAGGTGCATTAATGAATAAACTTTTCCTACCTTCTCTCTGTCCCTGGGCAGGGAGCTGCGGACAGATGCAGGGGAGGGGCTGGAGTGCCACAGGCTTTGGCAACAGCACCTGTTTCCACTGGCCTCCAGGTGGGGCCATACCTGGGGCTGCCCCAGGTGCAGCCAGTGAGGCTGAGCATGTGGCCCACCCCTCTGTGCGAAGGGGCTCTGGCTATAAAGGGGGCTGCCTGGGCACACCTGCTGGAGGAAGCTGATGAAGGGGAAGGGGCTGAGGAGGGAATCCCGCAGGCAGGTGCCTCCAGCAAGGAACAGCCAGTCCCTGCGGTGAGGAAGGATCCCTCTGAGCCATTCCCAACAGAGCAGATGCCAGCATGCGGTGCTGGGAGCTCGGTGTCTACGTTGATCTAAGCTGCTACGTATCGAGGAAGTCTTGCAGATGAGGAGCATCGAGGTGTTCACTGCGTGCTACTGAATGGGTGAGGGTCAGGCAGGTGGCCCTGCAGAGGAGGAAAGGGCAGAGGCAGAGAGAGAAGCATCGGGACTTCTCTCCAGTTCTCAGAGACCAAAGAAGGTCTCCTGCCGGCACCAGGAGCTGCAGTGAGTCACATGTCCTCTCCTCTGCATCCTGGCCCATTTCTGCCGCTCTTCTCTAGATGTCTGCCTCCCTTCCTCTGTCTCCCTCGCTGCCCATCTACTTACCTGTATGGCTCCCCAAAACTTGTTATTCTTCTGCCAACTCTGCCCAGTACCCCGTTGCCTTTTAATTTTTTTCTACGCGTGTCTCTAACTGGCTCCCGCTCCCTATTTTTTTAGTTTTTCTGCACTACCTTGTACCCCATTACTTTTAAAATTTCATTTCTCTATCTCCCCCATCTGGCTCCATAAGCCTATTCTTTAACACTTCCCTTTGCTCTGTACCCCATTGCTTTTCAAACTTTCTTTCTATGCCTCCCTTTTCCTATTTTTAATTTTTTTCTCAGTCTTTCCTTTACCCTGTAGGTTTTAAAATTTTCTTTATACATATTTCTCTCTCTTGCCAGCTCCCTGGCCTTATTTTTAAATTTTTGCCTATGTGAGTTGTACCCTGTCACTTTTCGAATTCTCTGTTTCTCCCTCTGTCTTCCACCTGTCCCTATTTTAAAAGTCTTTCCTGTACCCCGGTGCTTTCTAGTTTCTATGTATCCCCCATCCGTCTCCCTGTCATTATTTCTTATTATTTTCCTATCCATCCTGTACCCTGTTGCTTTTTAAGTTTTCTGTCTCCCTCCATCCGTCTTCACTGTCCCTATTTCTTAATGCTTCCCCTTGGCCAGGGAAGGGTCTGTCCAGGTGCACCTGCCTGAGGGAGCTGATGAAGGGGAACCATCCAAGGAGGCAATCCAAGGGGGCCCTGCGGGCTAGGTGCCTGCAGCAAGGCACAGCCAGTGCCTGCAGCAAGGAAGGGCCCCTCCGAGCCATCCCCGCTGGAGCGCACCGCCAGCATGCAGTGCCGGGAGCTTGGTGCCTCCATCAGCCGCACATGCGAGCCGCTGGGAAGCCTCATGGTGGAGGCGGCAGCATCCGCCCCTGAGGCGGAGAGAAAAGCTTTGGGGCCATGAAAGCCTCCTGCCGGTGCCAGGAGCCAAGGTGAGTCGCGTGTTCTCTCATGTGCGTCCCGGTCTGTCTGTGCCCCCCTTCCCCAGATCTCTGCACGCCTCCCTGCCTGTACCTGCTTCTGTCTCCCTCTCTGCCAGCCCACCTACTTGTCTGGCTCCCAAAAACTTGTTATGCTTCTGCCAACTCTGCCCTGTACCACTTCACCTATTCATTTTTTTTTCTATGTTTCCCTCTTTGTGGCTCCCAATCCCTATTTTTTAACGATTTCCTGTGTTTTCTGTACCCCATCGCATTTGAATTTCTGTTTCTACATTTCCCTTTCTCTGGTGCCCTGTCCCTATTTTTTACTTCCTCCCTCTGTGCTGCACCCCATTGCTTTAAATGTTTTCTTTCTATGGTTCCTTCCATCCATCTCCCTGTCCCTGTTTTTTTAATATTCCTGTGTTTCTTGTACCTGTCCCTGTTGCTTGTGAAAATTGTATTTCTAGGTCTCCCTCTACCCAGCGACTTGTCTCTGTTTGCGGTTACTCCCTCTGCTCTGCACCCGTCGCTCTTCCAATGTCCTTTGCCTGTGGCTGTCTATCAGTCTCCCTCTCCTGAGAGATAACTTCTTACCCGTATGGCCAGTACCCCATTGCTTTCTAAATTTTCTCTCTGTGTCTCCATTTATCCAGTTCCATGGTTTTATCCTCCCTGTCCTCTACTTCATCACTTTTAAAATTTTGTTTCAATGTCTTCATTTATTTAGTTTGGTGACCCTCATTGTAACTTTTTTCCTCTCTGTTCTTAATCCCTGTGCTTATAAAATTTTCTTTCTACATCTTTTAGTTCACCATCACTACTTGTTAATTTTTTTCCTTATTTCTTTAATCACTGTTACTTTTAAAGTTTCATTCAGCCCCCGGCCCCCTGACCATACCTGTACATTGTTGAAATCCCCTTTGGAGTTCCTCATTGTTATCTCTGAGGCTTCTTTAGTCTCTCGGGCCCCCTCAGAACTCGTGCGCTCCCCTTGCCGAGCTCTCGCGAGACACCCACTATGCCTCAGAGCCCCGTTCTACCTCAGGAGCTCAGCTCACTTTGCAGTTCTCTTTTCCCCTCAGAACCCTTCCTGAGTCCACATCTGTTACCCCAGTTGGTCCTTCTGTCCTCTCACCCGTTCAGTGCACCTCTGTTCGGTCCCTGGTGCCCTGAGGACATCTGTGCTTTGTTCAATTCCCTTTTGAGCTCATTGCATCCCAGAGACTTGTTTAGTCCCTACGGCACCCCAAAAAGTCTGGTTTGATTTAGTAACAGTTAGATTTTACTTGTAGCAAATCGCAGAATTTGATTATAAGATTTTTAATAGCACTCAATCATCAATGATCTATAAAGCGATTAGACAAAACTGATCAAAACTGTGACTTAGTTACAGATTCGAAGATGGCAAGGTTCACTCTATTACTACATGGAAGCGCATAAAAGAAAATTAAATCACACTGAGTTAGAATGATTCATAAAGGGATTGCGTATATAGGGAATAAGGAGGACCCTCCCGTTGAGTCACGAGGTTCAGAATAGACCCCCTTGCTTTCTATTCTCCTTCTCAGAGAGGAGTCTAGGTGCGGCTAGGTCTAATCTTAGTCTCAGACTTGGTCAACGGTTTATAGGAATAAGGATAATATATATATCTATATCTAGTACATAGGGAAAGTGTATAAAGGAAATTGGGTTACACAAGGGGGGGGGGGGGGAGAAATCGTATGTAGGGGATACGGAAACCCTCCCGTTGAGTCACAAGGTTCAGAATAGACCCCCTTGCTTTCTAAACTCATTCTCAGAGAGGAGTCTAGGTGTGGCTGGGCCCACTCTTAGTCTCAGACTTGGTCAACGGTTTATGACAGTAATGCTATAAGAATAATGCAGCAGTATACAACTCCCTTTAAAATTAAATCATACATCTACAGACTACTTAAATTGATTCACGCATGCACGCTCACAAATATGAATGTATATATGAAAATGGTATACCTGTTAAAAATTCCCCTCGAGTTTAGTGAAATACTCACGTCTAAAGCCTTGGCATTTCTCAACGGGCGAGAGTAGAGCCTCGAGGAGTGAAGGATTTCAGCAGCCCAGGCTCCATTGTCAATCTTTGGCAATGGAGTTCTGGTTGCAGCAGACTTTCGGAGTCTGCTAGTTTTCGCTGACTCTGAGAGACGTTTCGATCAGAGGGAGATGTTGGTGCAGCCCGCGGCAGTCCAGGGGAGCTCAAAGGGCCTCGCTTAGGACTGCCGTTTATAGGATTGTGAGATGATTGACTTTAATCACCAGTAAATTTCCATCCGAGCCACAATTTGGCTTGTTGTTGGAATTCCAGCAGCGATGATACCACTCTGTTTCAAGGTTGTCTGGGGTAGCTGTTCTCGTTCCCCTCGTTAGCCATAATATGAAGATCTTGATATGGACAGGGCCGCTCTCTGCTTCAGCCACGTAGGAGTTTCTGGTACAATTAACTGACCAACTCGCTACACAAAAGCTGCGGCCTGAGTTCCTGAGATTGTAAAGCGGCCGAAGTGAGGAGGAAAAACAGAACAGAAGAATAGAGTGGGGGGATGTACCACCACAGTAGTAGTGAAGTAATGCATATTTTGCTACACTGAAGGAGGAAGGGAGGATGGCTAAGCGGCTGGTTGCTGACCTTCAAAGATAAGGGGACGGTAAAACAAACGGACATGCACAAAATAGGAGAAACTGGCTAAGAGGTAATTCGGGCAGGGGAGAGATCATGACCACCAACCCAATTAAGGACTGAAGCAAGTACCCCCCGACACACTCCTCCTGTGCAAGCGCAGTGAATTAAAAAGACACTATAGCTTTAAAGACTATGCGAGTAAACTGTTAACCAATGAAGATAAGCATACAAAGACAGGTTAATGATTATGTATTAGAAAGGTGTGGAGATTGTATATTCAATGTATAAGTAAGGGCATAGAATCCAAACTTGGTGCGCTTGATTTGTGGAATTCTTCCACCTTGCACCCTGTGCAGAATAAAGCAATATTTCCTTTCCAAACCATTTTTGGTTTCGGGAGCTTTATTTCCAGGTAGCGGTTTTGGCAACCCAGATGGGACCCTGAGTTTTCAACTTCTGCGGCTCGCACCCACGACCGGGGATTGCGACAGGAACTCCGGCGCGCACTGGAACTATTTATCCAGGGACTTCCCCGAGCGATTCCCTGGAGAGGTGAGTAATACGCCGTAGCCGAAATTAAGATATATTGCTTAATATTGAAAAGTTCCCCAAGTAAATCATAATGATCGGAGCACGTGTCGGTGGAATATTGGTATGGGTTTTATTGGTATTGCAGCTGCATAAGGCTATTTGCATTAATACGGTGACGACCGGAGCAAGCGGTGCTGGTATTGGTTGTATTACTGTGCACAGTGGCATTGGTATTGGTTGTATTATTGTATATAATTGTTTGAATAAGTAAGAGCTCTTTTGTGTAACTTTGTGTAATTTTGGATAAAGCTGTATTATACTATTTGTAAGAATGGGAAATGTGATATCCTCCCAGGAAGGGGGAATACCTAAGGCTTCCCCATTAGGTTGTATTTTAAAGAATGGGAACAAGTTTGGAGGGGATCCGCTGACACGAAAGAAATTGATAGAATATTGTAATCAGTGGTGGCCTGTCTATGCGTTAGAGGATCAGGAAAAGTGGCCAAAGAATGGAACTTTGAAATATAATACTGTATTAGAGTTGATGCTGTTCTGTAGATGAGAAAGAAATTGGGATGAAGTGCCATATGTGGATTTGTTCTTTACCCTAAGAAATGATTGGAAAAGTCGGAAGGAATGTGGGTTAGTTGTTAAGGACTCTAATAGTCTCGCTTTAGAGCAAGTGAAAAATAAGGGACCAAAACGATGCTGCTCAGCACGTAGCATCGGAAAGCGGTATAATAAGAAGTATAAGGAATCGGAAAGCGAGGAGGATGATGAGCCGTGGTTATTGATGGCACCAGGGCAAGGGAATTTGAGTAGAAATCTAAGTGAGAAAGAAAACGGAGGAGAGACTTTCAGCCCGGTAGCAGGGCGAACTAGAAGGAGGGGAGCGGCGTTGCAAGCACCCTTAAGACAGGCAGTGGGTCCGGAGGGAGAACCCGTTTGTGTCAAAGTACCCTTCTCAGTAGCTGATCTAATGGCTTGGAAGGAGATGGCTGGAACTTATAGAGAAGATCCGGAAAAGGTGGCAAAAGTATTGGAAACTATTGTGGAAAATCATAATCCAGATTGGAGAGATGTTCGGGTATTGTTAAGTACTATACTGACATATGAAGAACGGAGGACCGTGTTGGTCAAAGCTAGGGAACAAGCAGAAAAGGTGCATGCCTGGGATGCTCAGGCAGGGAGATTGGAGGATCACTTCCCAGCCACCGACCCAAATTGGGATCCTAATAATCAGGCACAAAGACTGCTACTAACCGAATACCAAAGGTTAATATTGTTTGGAATGAGGAATGCTATTCCAAAACCAAAGAATGTGTCAAAACTGTATCAGGTGGTGCAAGGGAAAGATGAGACTCCATCGGCCTTTTTAGAGCGATTATGTGAGATGGCTAGAAAATGGACCGATTTAGATCCAGAAAAGGAAACCGATGCTTTGACGTTTGTTACTTTGCTTGTTGGTCAGTCAAACCCGGATATTAGAAGGAAGTTGCAGAAGGTAGAAGGAGCAGCTGCTAGATCTATAGACAGGTTATTGGAAGTGGCCTGGAAGGTATACAATAATAGGGATGAGGAGGAAAGGAAAAGACAGGAGAAAGATCAAGTGAGAAAGGAGAGTCGCAAGGCTCAATCGCTAGCTGCTGCAATAACAAAAGGCAATCAGAATGGTAATTGGAGAAATAATGGGCAGGGATCAAGAGGCCCCCCTTAAAAGGAAATACAAAACTTCCCAGGGGGCTGAGGGAACACCAATTTTTAGGTAGAGATGAGCGTGCTCTCTGCAGGCAGAGGGGGCACTGGAAAAGGGAGTGCCCTCTAAATCAAAATTGAAACCCCTTCCAGAACAAGACTCCTCGGGTAGAGGAATTGCTTACTTTAGGTCAAGATTCCGACTGAAGGGGACCAGGGGATGACTCAAAAGTACTCCCAACAGAACCCCTGGTTACCCTGAAGTTGGGGAATGATAAAATAAATTTCTTAGTTTACACGGGGGCAGCATACTCACCATTAAACACCTGTAAAGGTAAAATAAGTAAGCAAAGTATGCCTATTATTGGGGCAACAGGAAAAAGGGAAGTAAGGCCTTTCTTTCAACCAATTAAGTGTGGAATTGGTAATCGAATTTTTACTCACAAGTTCTTGCATATTCCCGATTGCCCAATGCCTTTGCTGGGAAGAGACATACTTAGTAAATTGAATGCCCAGATTGTGTTTGAAGGGGATAATATACAAGTACAAATACCTGAAGAAAAAGCCTTTGGGGGCACAAGTGTTTCTGTTACAGGAAGAAATACGAGAGAACTCGGAACCCAAAACTGTTCTGGAAGAACTGCTGAATGCAGTAACCCCCTCGGTACGGGCCTCCAGGATACAAGGACAATCCCGTGCTGCAGAACCGGTGAATGTCATATGAAAGCCAGGGGCACGACCGGTAAGGCGAAAACAGTATCCTGTAAAATTGGAAAGTAGAAAAGGTTTGGAACCTCTAATAAAGACATTTGTAACCCATGGATTATTACAGGAATGTCAGTCGGAATATAATACCCCAATTTTACCAGTGAAAAAGCCACACGCAGATGAGCACCGGTTAGTACAGGATTTGAGAGCAATTAATCAAATAGTACAAGACGTCCACCCGGTGGTAGCAAATCCATATACCTTACTGACTGCCATTAAAGAGACAGATCAGTGGTTCACAGTATTGGATCTAAAAGATTTGAGAGTCAAAAATTGTTTGCCTTTGAGTGGGAAAACCCTAAAATGGGTCGAAAAATTCAATTATGCTGGACTGTCCTCCCTGAAGGGTTCAAGACTAGCCTGACAATCTTTGGGAATCAATTGGCTAAGGAATTGGAAAGCTGGCAGAAGGACAGTAAGGGAGTGACTTTACTGCGATACGTAGATGACATCCTCCTGGGAACTCAAACACGGGAGGAATCTGTACGATACACTATTGATCTTCTTGAACTTCTCAGGAACAATGGGATACAGAGTGTTAAAACGGAAGGCACCAATTGCCCAACACACGGTCACCTGTGTGGGTTTTACCATTACCAAAGGACAGCAGAGTTTGGGGACTAAGAGGAAAGAAGCGATTTGTCAGATACCAGAACCCAGATCAAAACGAGAACTGAGGGCCTTTCTTGGAACGGCAGGGGGGATGTCGATCATGGATTATGAATTTTGGACTGACCGCTAAACCTTTCTATGAAGCAGCGAAAGGAACGGGAGAAATCCTGGAATGGACACCCGAGTGCCGCAAAGCCTTCCGTCAGCTAAAACGAGATTTGATGTCAGCACCGGCCTTGGGACTTCCAAATTCAGAGAAGCCATTCGAGCTGTTTGTAGGTGAGAGGCAGCGTGTCGCGTTGGGTGTTTTGGTTCAAAAAGCTGGATCCTGGAAACGCCCTGTGGGATATTTTTCTAAGTGACTGGATCGAGCGAGTAAGGGGCGGCCTTCATGTCTACGAGCTGTTGCTGCGACCGTGCTACTTATTCAAGAGGCTAGGAAACTGACTTTGGGACAAGAGATAACAGTACAGGTACCGCATGCAGTTACGACCACTTTGGAACAAAAGGGGGGACATTGGCTGTCCCCTAGCCGGATGATAAAATATCAGGCCGTGCTGCTAGAACGAGACGATGTGGAACTAAAAGGGACTACAACTCTGAATCCAGCCACCCTGATACCGCTGCCTGGAGAAACAGAATTAGAACACGATTGCCTACAAACAGTCGAACGGGTCTATTCCAGCAGGGTGGACTTGAAAGATACCCCGCTGGAACAGGCCGAACTAAATCTGTTCATAGATGGAAGCAGTCAAGCTATCGATGGAGTTCGGAGAGCAGGATATGCTGTCGCGATTGGAGGAAAGGAAATACAAGAATTAGAAGCTAAAGCTCTCCCGGCTAATACATCAGCCCAGAAGGCGGAGCTAGTAGCCCTAATAAGAGCCCTAGAACTTGCCGAAGGAAAGATTGTGAATATATGGACAGACTCTAAGTATGCATTTGGGGTTGTTCATGCACACAGGGCCATATGGAAAGAGAGAGGTCTCCTTTCATCACAAGGTACACCCGTTAATTATGGATACTTAATAGGAAAACTGTTGCCAGTTATCAAACTGCCCAAGCGAGTGGCAGTTACGTATTGTAAAGCTCATCAATTTGGGAATGCTCCTGAAGTAGCCGGAAATCAACAAGCGGATTTGGTGGCTAAGAGAGCAGCAGCAGAACAGGTCCTTGGGATATGGCCTGAAAAATATGAAAACCTGAAGGGACCACTGAACTATAATAAGGAGGACAATCAGTTAGCTAAATTGCTTAATGCAGAAAAGAATCGAGACGGATTGGGGATTACAAACGATGACTGAGCGGTAGCGACCCCAACTGTTATGAGAGGATTCGTGGAAGAAGAGCATAAGAAAACACATTGGGGAATAGAAGCTGTTATGGACAACGTTAAACTTTATGTTCTAAGCATAGGGATGGGAAATGTAGCCAAGAGCATCATTCAGAAGTGTGAAATCTGTCAGTGAAACAATCCACAAACACAACTTAGACCTCCGCCTGGGAAAACTAAAAAGGGAAATACACCAGGCAAGTATTGGCAAATAGATTTCTCAGAACTTCCCAGGCAAAGCTGGTATCGGCATCCATTGGTATCGGCGGATACATTTTCCAGGTGGCCAGAAGCTTTTCCCTGTCCCACCAACCAGGTTAGAGAAGTAGTTAAGGTATTATTGAAAGAAACGATACCTCATTTTGGGATTCCAATTGGAATGTCCTCGGATCGAGGACCACATTTTGTAGCAAAGGTACTTCAAACATTAGCAAAAATATTCAAAATAAAATGGGATTTACATCCACCGTGGAGGCTGCAGTCTAGCGGACAGGTAGAAAAAATTGAATCAAACAATTAAAAGACAACTCGATAAAATTTGTCAGGAGGCACAATTGAAGTGGCCACATGCTCTCCCATTGGCATTGTTGAGAGCAAGGATTACACCGAGATCTAGAGAAAAGGTTAGCCCTTTTGAAATATTATATGGGAAACCTTACCAAAGTATAAACCATGAGCCAGGATCTATAGAATTAATGGGAAAATAGTACCCTAAGGAATATTTGATCTCTCTAGGAAAGGTTTTGCCTTCTCTCTACAGGTACCTACAGTCGAGAACAACTTTGAACTTAGATACCGCAGTCCATGAGATTCAACCAAGAGACCGTGTCTATCTGAGAACCTGGAATCATGAACCTTTAAAAGAACATTGGAAAGGACCCTTTCAAGTGCTCCTGACTACGTATACTGCAGTCAAGCCTGATGGAATAGGACCGTGGATTCATTACACCCGGATTAAGAAGGGACTTCCGCCAGATAAGTGGACTGTGGAAAAACCAAGTGAAAGCTCTGCGGTTAACATTTAAAAAGAACAATTCATGAATCGAACATGGAGTTTGTGGGTATTTTACTTTGAACCAGACTGTAAACAAACTTGGGTTACCTTAGGCCTAGCTACTATTACAATACAGAATAGAACGGTACTAGATATGATATTAGCCTCTCAAGGAGAAGCATGTACCATTATTAACAGCAGTTGTTGTACCTATAGCGACCAATCGGGAAGGGTAACCACAGATTTGAATAAGATTTGGGAACAAACCTGGGTTTTTCATGAAATTCAGAAAGACGACACGTCCTTAGGGTTTGGGTAAGTTTGGAAATGGTTAACTTCCTGGATTCCAGATTTATCTTTGTTAATTAAGAAAATAATTGGATTAATAATAGTTGTAGTGATTTTGTTAGTGTGCATTTATGTTATTATTCAATGTGTAGTTGGGTTTTGTAGGAGAGGTAGAAGTCTCAAAAGAAGATTTTGAAACTTCTAAAGGGGGGAAATGTTGCCTTTAAGTAGTAGATTTTGCTATACTAGTGAAACCAGGACAGTTAGGTAGCACCTGTGATATTGCTAGAAATGAAGCCCAACCCTATAGCATTTTGGTCTTTTATGATAGGACACTAAAGCACATAATTTTCAATAGCAACATTGTTATTGTGTGTAAGAAGCTGTTTTCCTACATAGCTTAGTATAGCATCTATCATTTTCTATTTATACTCTAGATAAATGAAGTTTAATTTCCTACCTGGTCACATTGCCGATGCTATAGATGCAGTAAAACAGCAGATATTGCTGTTTCTGGCGAGGGCTGCTTTCTCTCTTCAGCGCTTTGCACGCTGTTATCTCGTGGCAGGAAAGGAAATCCCTGTTGCTCCTCCGACAGCCTTTATGCCTTCTGGTGTTTTGCCCCTCCCCTCTCCCAGGTGACTGTGGGTGGGGTGGTGGGCGGGGCCTGGGGTATTTAAGCCACAGCCTCGGCTCAGGCAGCTCATTCTGTTCCTGGGCTTCTGCAGTATCAGTGTTCCCCTATTTTTTCAGTTAATAGGAGTTTTTGGGCTTTTTTATGTGTTGGGGCAGGTATCTTTTGAGGTTTAAAGAAGCAGAGGTGTTTGTTTGAGGTAATGAATTCAGGGCCTGTTGATGTTCAGCTTCATATATAATAGAAAGTGTGTTTACATCTGTCTTTTTTTTTCTTTCTCAGTTTGATAATTTTGTATCAGGTTTTTAGGGGTGGCTAGTTGGCTTAACAGTAATGATTGTTTTTCTAATTGTAAGTACTTTGTGTTTTGCTGGACTTCCTGACTTTGTCCAAGGCATAACTTTGTTAATTAGTTGGTTTTGCTGTATACCATGTAAGTTACTGATATTATGTCTTAATAGGACTGTTAGTGAAATGACTTAGTTATGGGTTCAGATGAGCCTCTTATACATATCTTTATATAGAGTTTAAGCATTTCTCAGGAAAGCAGCAGGGATGTAAGCCATAACACTTCTCAGCATATGGAACAGCTTACTATCTTTCCCAATTGTCCACAGAGTACTAATTGACTGTTGGAATCTTTATGGTTCGTAGTAGATTTTACTTACATTGTAGGTGTTGGGACTTTGCTTATTTTGCAGGCTTGTGACAGAGCCCAGAGTCTATGGGAAGATACAAGATGGGAAGTGGTCACAGCATGTGGGATAGGGATTTGAAGAACAGCTCCTAAGGAGCAGTTGATAAAGGGGGTTTAGGGGTGCAAATACAGGGCAGGAGTTGTTGGGCAGGAGCGGCCTTCCTTCCTTGACAGTTCAGGAGAGGAGAAGGGGCTTCTAAAGTTTTGGGACCAGGGGACAGTTGGGAAAGGGAGGTGGGTTCATCAGCATTTCTCAGACGAGTTTCACAGTTAGTTTTGGGTGTCAGTGAGGCCTGTTCTATTTCAGTCTTGCCACGGCCGATGGGAGGTGTGACTGCATTCACGTGAGACATGGTGTGAACTGCCTGGGCCACTGCGTAGCTTCACGTGGCTCTGAATGTGGGATGAGGCTCATCTTGGAAAGCATTAGTTGCATTAAGGTATGTTAAGATATATTCTCCAGAACTGAGGTCTATGTTTCTCTGCCTCTTGGCTATTTCACTTCCTGATTTAATTGTCCTGTCCATCCCTTCACTGTTGGTCCCTGTGTCACGGTCATTGCTACTTACAGGTATCGACGAGGCATATTTTTTCTGTGCAGGCTTGTGTCACTGTCTTACCTGGTATTTCTCTAAGAAGATGCATCTTAAGTGCCCTGGTAACAGTCTCCATCCAGGGGTTCATCTCTTACTACAGTCCTGGGCACGTGAGCTTTTTCTATTACCCTGACATTCTTTTCTCTCCAAGTGCCCCATGAGGTCTGCTCTAGTGTCAGTAATGGCAGTTATGTTCTATGGTCCTTGTTCCTCTATTGTGTTTTTATTGTCCGTTTTTGTAGTTGTAAGGTGTCTATCTTAGATATTTGAGCCCGCATGTCACGCCATGGTGATTTTTCTGTTGGATGACAGGCTCGGTAATTCCATAAGGGGATTTGTAGGTAATTAGGGCTTTTGGTTGAAGAGTTTATCTCTGGTTTTGCAGGTTCTTTGGGAGCTGACTTTGGAAATGGGTGAGCCTGTGAGGTGAGTTGTGTAGTAGTGACGAGGAGCGGGGGGTCGGTGAATTATTGCAAGCACAATGTTAATTTTGTCTCTCGGTATCCTAGGCACCTCAAGCGACAACAGCAACAGTGTCCAACTCTGGAATCGGAGCGGAGATCCAAGGTGCGTCTGAGTTGGGGGATGTTGCGGGAAAGGTCCGCGTTGACCGATGCGATGCTGACTGGTGCCACTGTGTGCGTGGGTTGGTTTTGTTTTGCAGAACATGGAGAGGAGCCTGGCGACAGGAGGATTAATCCAGTGGGCTGACTGTGGCTGTTGCTGTCGAGGATGCATGCGGACCCCTGGCCATCTGAAAGCTAAGTTGAGGCACCAGGGCTGGAGAAGAGGGGTCAGTGGGGGGAGGTGGCGAGGTTGGCAATTGCAGGGGAGGGGTTTCAAAGACAGTGTAGGGGAGGGGGATGTCCAAGGATGGTCCCCTTTGGGCAGGTCAAGGGAGCAGCGGCTTACCCGTCAGCATGATGTTAGGGGCTGCCGGGCAGGGTGGTTCCAGCCTGTCTGTGTCACTTGTGTGGTCTGTCTTCTGTGTCTTAGACTTGCCTTGCCTCCTGGCATCCTGTTTGCGCTCGAGGGGTGTGGCACACCCCTCCGAAGCCACCCCTAAGGGTCTTGAACCCCTGCGGTCATTGCCATAGCGTCGATGTGGTGCTTCTTTTAGTCTGCTGCGAGGTTAAAACGTGGGTTGCTCTTGCATCTCGGAAGTTTCCGATGGTCCTCTTCTGCGGCATCGTTCCCGGCTGCGTGAGCAGTTCTGCTCCGCAGCCACCCGTTTCTGTGGAGCAGGATTTCTTCCCTGCGTCGTTACGTTCTTAGGTCTTGATGCCAGGCTTCTTGCGTGTCCGTCTTCTCAGTACTTCTGGGAGTAAGCTCTTGTCACGGGCCGTGACATTCTGCTCTCTGTGGGGGCTCGTCGTAGAGCCCCCTCGCATCAAGGCCCCGCAGTTCACCTTGCCTGACGGCATCTTCCGTTCGGTTGTCATCCTTCTCTCTGCGAGTTTTCTCTCGCCCTTGAGCCGCGTTGCTTGTAGCGTTCCGTGGAGTGTCGGTCGGGGGGTGTGTGTGTGTGCGTGTTTGGCTTGGAGCCGCCCTGCCCGGGGGTGCAGAGTCGGGGGCAGGTGGAATAGCTGTGAGAGTCGAGGATTAGTATGTCACTTTGCCAAGACTGTTGAGGCAAAGGTTGTACAGTCATCTAGGATTGAGTAGCCATTAGCAGCTTGTGCAGACAGCTCTTTAGAGAGCCATGTGGGGAGGGGCTGTTTGGGGCTAGTGAAGTAGGTGCCACCTCAAAGGTGGTAAGGCATTTTTCTGTGTTGTGCCTCAACAAGGGTTTTGTTTTAGTGTGTTTAATGACAGGCTCTAGTTGGGCTCTAGATGGCATTTTGAAATGGGAACAAGACCTCTGGAACGGTCAAGGTATTGCTCTGCATCTGGGTGACTCGTTTCATATATTCTTGCCTTTGCAGATGCAGAGCCATGAGGTGTGCACCAAGGGGCGATGCAGGAGAGCCGAGCGACGTGCTGTAAGAAGGTGGGTCAGTGCATGGTATTAGAGGGCGGAGGTGATTGCTGGCTATGGGACTACAGGATGGATATTTTTTTCTTACTTGCAGGTCCAAAGTGAGGTGCGACGAGGGCACCGGAGCAGACTTGGGCAAGGTGAGCGGCGTTTGGTGGTGTGAAGTGGCGGCTCTTTTTCCAGGTGTTGTATTACTGGTGAAGTTCTCGGCAACCCCTGTTGTTTGGGTCTCGCAGGTGGTGCGCAAGCCTCGATGCAGCCACCCAACCTGACGGATGCTGGGCGAGCTGTGGAGGTAAAGGAGGGCGAGACGGGGATCAGTGCTGGAGGGCTAATGTTTTGAGCGGTGTCTCAGCATGTTCCTTTTTGCTTGGCTTCTTGCAGGTGCAGCACGCAGGCTCGGAGGGGTGACACCGCATGCCGACGAGCGGTCCGAGAAGGTGAGGCAGTCGTGGGCCGGGGTGGACTCTGATAGCGTGGTGTTATTATATGGCAAGTCGTTTGAAGTGTTTCTGTTTTTCATTTTGCAGGTTCTGTGGGGGCTGCCTTTGGACTGGAGGAGCATTTGAGGTGAGCTGGGTAGTAGAGAGGAGGAGCCCAGGGCCAGTGACTTCTCGCAAGCGTAATGGTATCTGTGTCTCTTGGTATCCTAGGTGCCTCAAGCGATGACAGCGGGAGCCTCCGACTCTGGAATGGGCGTGGAGCACGGGAGCGGAACGCCGCGGTGTGTCCGAGTTGGGGGATGTTGCGGGAAAGGTCTGCGTTGACCGATGCGACGCTGGCTGACCGGCGCCGTTTGTGTGCGTGGCTTGGTTTTGTCTTGCAGAAGATGGAGAGGAGCCTGGCGACGGGAGGATTAATCCGGTGGGCTGACTGTGGCTGTTGCTGTCGAGGATGGATGCGGACTCCCGGCCGTCTGAAAGCTAAGTTGAGGCACCGGGGCTGGAGAAGGAGGGGTCAGTGGGGGGAGGTGGCGAGGCTGGCAATTGCAGGGGAGGGGTTTCAAAGACAGTGTAGGGGAGGGGGATGTCCAAGGATGGTCCCCTTTGGGCAGGTCAAGGGAGCAGCGGCTTACCCGTCAGCATGATGTTAGGGGCTGCCGGGCAGGGTGGTTCCAGCCTGTCTGTGTCACTTGTGTGGTCTGTCTTCTGTGTCTTAGACTTGCCTTGCCTCCTGGCATCCTGTTTGCGCTCGAGGGGTGTGGCACACCCCTCCGAAGCCACCCCTAAGGGTCTTGAACCCCTGCGGTCATTGCCATAGCGTCGATGTGGTGCTTCTTTTAGTCTGCTGCGAGGTTAAAACGTGGGTTGCTCTTGCATCTCGGAAGTTTCCGATGGTCCTCTTCTGCGGCATCGTTCCCGGCTGCGTGAGCAGTTCTGCTCCGCAGCCACCCGTTTGTGGAGCGGGATTTCTTCCCTGCGTCGTTACGTTCTTAGGTCTTGATGCCAGGCTTCTTGCGTGTCCGTCTTCTCAGTACTTCTGGGAGTAAGCTCTTGTCACGGGCCGTGACGTTCTGCTCTCTGTGGGGGCTCGTCGTAGAGCCCCCTCGCATCAAGGTCCCGCAGTTCACCTTGCCTGACGGCGTCTTCCGTTCGGTTGTCATCCTTCTCTCTGCGAGTTTTCTCTCGCCCTTGAGCTGTGTTGCTTGTAGTGTTCTGTGGAGTGTCGGTCAGGGGCGGGGGTGTGTGTGTGTGTTTGGCTTGGAGCTGCCCTGCCCAGGGGTGCAGAGTCGGGGGCAGGTGGAATAGCTGTAAGAGTGCAGGGTTAATATGCCATTATCCCTAGGCTGTTGAGGCAGAAGTTGTGTGGTCATCTCAGATGTAGTAGCTATCAGAAGCTTGGGTGGTCAGCTCTCTGAATAGTGTTTCTTGGGCCTGGGCTGAGTTATGTGGGAGGGGCTGTTCAGGGGTAGTGAAGCTGATGCAATCTCAAAGGTGTTATGGCATATTTTTCATGTGGTGCTTAAATGGGGTTTTGGGGGTGTTTTTTTTTTATACTGGCAGGATGTGGTTGTGCTGTAGATTGTATTTGTAAATGGGAATGAGACCTCTGGAATTGTCAAGGTATTGCTCTGCATCTGGGTGATTCATCTGATATTTTTATTTTTGCAGAGGCATGAGTCACGTACCGGTGAGTGACAGTGGAGGTGAGCAGAGTCACTTAATATTGTTTTGAGGCTGCTCTTCAGAAGTTTTGACCAGTTGTTGGGATTTGCTAATATCCTAGAAGGTCTGAAGATGACTATTGTTGCTGCTATCTATATGAAGGGCCTTAAGCAGGATCCAGGAAATTACAGGCTCATCAGTTGTGTTTTAGTCACTTCGAACTTTGGAATGAATGCTCCTGGGGGCTCTTGCGAGTCAAATGAAGTACACAAATGGAAAAGGTAGCACAGATTCACCAATTGCAAATATTTCTTGACAAAGCTGATGGCTTTCTCCAAGTAACCCACTCACTTGATCTGTGGCCAGCAGCAGCTGTTGCATACCTTGATTTCTCTATGGTTTTTGATATGTTTTCCACAGCCACCACCTCAGTTTTCACAGTGAGTACAATTGGCCATTGGAATAATCTCCATAGGGAAGCGGTGGATTTCCCAACATGGGATAGTTAAGATTTGGCCGGACAGGGTCCTGGGCCATCCTGTCTAGACTTCGTTTTGCAAAGAAAGGCAGTACCAGATGATCCTTGACATGCTTCACCAGCTGGTATTCTACAATTAAGGTAGGTCATACTGCAGTGTCGGAGGGAAGAGGAGTCTTGTCGGTAGGTGACCATGTGAAGGTTGGTGCATGGGAGTTTTTTTTTTGGGTGGGGTGTTTTTTGAGTCTGTGAAGCAATGAGCAAAGCGGTGTATGGGCTGTGGTGGTCTATGGCCATGGGTGTGCCCCTCAGACTTTTTTCTCTTTGAATGCTTTATCACCTCATATATTACTGCCTAACCATGGCCTTGTGTAGCAAGTTGTTCAGTTGGGTGTCCCTTAATTGTATCAGAAACTTTGATGTGGCTGATGCGGAGACCAGCCCTGTCCTTATCAGAAACTGTATTACGGTTCATGAGGGGAGTGAGAACAATCAGTTCCCCCTAACAGACTTAAAGCAGTGCAATATCCTGATTAGTGGAATTCTAGTAATGACTGACCTGGATGGAGGGTCAGATGGAGACTTAGAAAGGCTAAAGCCAATCATCTCAAGCTCCTGTAAAACAGCAGTCCTAGGTGAGTTTCTTTTGAGCTGTTCTGGACTGCAGCGTCCATCACCAGCATTCCCTCTGAGCGGGATGCCTCTTGGCACCAGCAAACTAAGAGTTTGCTACCACGGAGGTGTATCGTCGAAGACAGCTGGCGGAGCCTGGATTGAAACCCTTCGCTCCTCGAGGCTCAACACTTGCCCATTGAGAAATGCCAAGACATTTGATGTGAATACTTTACTGAACTCAAGGGGAATTTTTAACAGGTATAGCTTATATGTATATATACATGTATTCATGTCTATGTGTATGCATGTGTGAATCTGTTTAAGTTGTCTGTAGATGTATGATTTAATTACAAAGGGACTTCCATACTGCTGCCTTATCCTTATTGCTATAAACCGTTGACCAAGTCTGAGACCAAGATTGGACCTAGCCGCCCCTAGACTCCTCTCTGAGGAGGAGTTTAGAAAGCAAGGGGGTCTATTCTGAACCTCGTGACTCAATGGGAGGGTCCTCCTTATTCCCTGCAGACACAATGTCTCTCACTCTGGTGTTACCTAACTGTCTTTTATGCACTTATTCCATGTACTAGATATACATGTATATATATTATCCTTATTCTTGTAAACTGTTGACCAAGTCTGAGACTAAGATTGGACTTAGCCGCACCTAGACTCCTCTCTGAGGAGGAGTTTAGAAAGCAAGGGGGTCTATTCTGAACCTCGTGACTCAACGGGAGGGTCCTCCTTATTGCCCACACCCGCAGTCCCTCTGTGAATCATTAAACTCCATGTAACTTAATTTGCCTTTACGCAATTCTTACATGTAGTAATAGAGTGAACCTTGCTGTCTTTGACTCTGTAACTAAGTCCCTGTTTTGATCAATTTTGTCTAATCGCTTTGTTAATCACTGATGACTGAGTGTTATTAAGACATTCCAATCAAATATTGCAATGTGCTACAGTGAAAATCTCATCTGTTACTATATCAGTGTGTGATGTTACTCTTTCTAGATAAAGTCACATAATTATCAGGATTCATAAATGTGTATTTGTACCATGGACAGGGGAACTGACCCAGACAAGGTGAGTAATGATTAGCAGGCTGAAGTAGCAGTTATTTTTCAGGTGTCGTGTTGTCAGTTCTAAGCGTTGCCTGTTACCGTTTGACACACGGTACATGAGCTTCGACGCGGCCGCTGCGAACAACAGAGGCCAGGTGCGCAACTGGATGAGGTAAAGGAGCGGGAGATGGGAATTGCCGCAGGCAGGCTGTGGTTTTGTGAAGTATCTCAGCACGTGCCTGTCGCTTTGGTTTTTTTCCATATGCGGCAGACAGCGTCGGAGGGGCGTAGCAGCAGGTAAGGAGCAGTAGGAGGTGGTGAGGCAGTTGTTGACTGGGTCACCATGTAATAGCAAAATATTATGTGGCCTCTTTGTTAGGAATTTCCCTTTTGGTATTTTGGGAGCTGTGCTGGCTGCCTTGAAAATTGGATGAGCAGTTCAGGTGATCTGGGTCACACTGCAGAAGAGCATGGGGCTGTTGCATAAGTGTGGTTTGGGTTTTTTGTTTGTTTGTGGATGGATTCGGAGCTCTGGCCCTCTGTAAGATAAACTGAGGGACCAGGCCTGGGGAGGGAACAAGGTTGGGAATTGCAGGGAGCGGTTCTAAAGTTAGTGTAGGAGAAGGGGCTGTCCAGGAATAGTCCCCTTTGGGCAGGTAATTGGTGCAGGTTATGAGTCAGCACGATGCTTGTGTGTGGCAGGCAGGGTGGTTGCAGCCCGTGTCTGTCCTGTTGTGTATTTTCTGTAAGTCTGTTTTGTGTGTCTTATACCATAGCTTTGTTGGGTATTGATGTCTGTGGGTGTTTGATCAGTAGGCACCTCCGTAGCGCTTCCATGCGTCTCAAATGGATCAACTCATCAGGGTAGCACCAGTTGAGCGCTTCTTATCTTGCCATTAAAGTGTGGACAAGTCTGGCAAGCATTCCATCATAGATGGTTGTGAGTGCTCATCTATTGCGGTGGCAAGCCAGGTGGTGCCTGTAGCTCTGCTCTTCAGAGTTCTGTTTCCAGAATTGTCTTCAGGGGCTCTGTCCTTGCATCCCTAAACGGTCGTAGGTCTTGACTGCATCCCTAAACGGTCGTAGGTCTTGACTGCATCCCTAAACGGTCGTAGGTCTTGACTGCATCCCTAAACGGTCGTAGGTCTTGACTGCATCCCTAAACGGTCGTAGGTCTTGACTGCATCCCTAAACGGTCGTAGGTCTTGACTGCATCCCTAAACGGTCGTAGGTCTTGACTGCATCCCTAAACGGTCGTAGGTCTTGACTGCATCCCTAAACGGTCGTAGGTCTTGACTGCATCCCTAAACGGTCGTAGGTCTTGACTGCATCCCTAAACGGTCGTAGGTCTTGACTGCATCCCTAAACGGTCGTAGGTCTTGACTGCATCCCTAAACGGTCGTAGGTCTTGACTGCATCCCTAAACGGTCGTAGGTCTTGACTGCATCCCTAAACGGTCGTAGGTCTTGACTGCATCCCTAAACGGTCGTAGGTCTTGACTGCATCCCTAAACGGTCGTAGGTCTTGACTGCATCCCTAAACGGTCGTAGGTCTTGACCGCATCCCTAAACGGTCGTAGGTCTTGACCGCATCCCTAAACGGTCGTAGGTCTTGACCGCATCCCTAAACGGTCGTAGGTCTTGACCGCCATCTTCTCCTGCATCTAGTGGTCTGGATTTGATACTAGCTTTATGTCATGGGCTGGGGCCATTGCCTCTCTTTTCCAGGGATGCTATAGACCATTTGTTGCATTTCAGCACCATGAGACTTCTCTGGCGGAGGCTTATTTCCTATGGGCATCATGCTTTCTTTAGTGTTGCGTATCATGGTCATGTTGTTGGTGGTGTCTGTGTGTTATGTGTCTGCATGCTGGGGTCAGAGCCGCCCTGCCTGGTACAATAGCTTTATGGCAATAAGGTTACATGTTGATATGGCAATAGTCTTCAGGCAAAGGCTGTACGGTCCATTTATGGGTCAGTAGCTGCTGTCAGCTGGCCCAGTTTACTTCCATTGTGTTTTGTGGGAGCTCAAGGTAGGAGTCTGGACTGTGGGGAGTGGCAGTTTTCCCAGTAGCTGAGTGGGTTGAATTTTGATTCATGTATATGCAGGGCTAAATATCTGGGTGTGGGGTTTGTTTATTGTTAGCTGTGGTTAGAAGATGTATGCAAAAGTAAGACAGACTTTTAGTCTTGTTATGCTGTTGGTCAGCATTCAGGTGACTTGATTTACATCGTTCGATTAGCATGGCTTGTTTGGGCAGAGGTTGTCCAGGCTGGGTTTTTGGATAGCCAGTAGGTATCAGCAAGCAAGGGCGTGCAGTCGCTTTTGTTGCGTTTAGCACATGCCCCTGGGCGATTGGGATCCCCGGAGGAAATACCGAAGCGTGCGTTACCAGAGCATACAAATTGAGGCGAAGAAGGAGGAGGACCGGAATGTGTTGTGAAGAAGGTGCACGGTGAGATGGTTCTGGGGATGGCCTCTAGAACTGGGGTGCTCTGCCATTGTGGCAGGTGGGTTGTGAAACAAATGCATTTTGAGTAAGAGGCGGAGTGAGTGGTTGTTGAAGGAGCGTTAGTTTCTGAAAGTGTATAATGTTGCATGTGTGAAGTAGTTTATTGCAGGTTGCATTTAATGTTGAGAGTAATTTTTTTAAGTTACTAATAAAAAAAAACCTCAGATGGGGGATTTTTGTCTTCTGTCCCCTGGCTGTGTCTTTTTTCCCTGAGGTCCTGAGTGCTCTCTGAGGTGATGGTTATTTCCAATGTTTGGGCAGAGGTCGGGCTCGGGATGGGGTTTTAGCAGGAAGGGCTATTTTTGAGGCCCCCGGGAATGGCACTCCTGGGGAGCACTGCAGGCCAGTGGTAGAGTTGCATGTGTTGAGAGGGAGGGTTAGTTGGTGTGGTAGCTGAGTGGTGTGTTTAAAATGTACCTAACATTGTATGGTTGTGTGGTGGGGTTTTGTTATTGTTTGTTTGCAGGTTGCATCTGGAGTTGTGACTTTTTTTTTTGCAGGCAAATACAAGAAATGATAATAAAAAAACCCCAGCCGGGGGATTTTTTTTTTCTCCCCCGGCTGGGTTTTTTTTTCCCCGGTCCCGGCCGCTCTGCGAGGCGATGGTCATCGCCAATGTTTGGGCGGAGGTCAGGCTCGGGCTGGGGTTTTTGCAGGGAGGGCAATTTGTGAGGCCCCCGGGAATGGCGTTCCTGGGGAGCACTGCAGGCCGGTGGTGGAGCACATGTGATGAGAGCAAGGGCTGCTTGGTGCGCTAGGTGAGTGGTGTGTTTAGAATGTATCTAACGTTGTATGCTTTTGTGCTGGGGTGTTATTATTGTTTGTTGGCATGTTGTGTGGAGTTGTGAATTAGTTTTGCAGGCATGTACAGGAAATTATAATAAAAAAAACTCTAGCCGGGGGATTTTTTTTCTCCCCTGGCTGGTTTTTTTTTTTCCCCCCAGTCCTGGCCCCTCCGCGAGGTGACGGTCATTGCCAATGTTTGGGCGGAGGTCAGGCTTGGGCAGGGATTTTTGTAGGGAGGGTGATTTTTGAGGCCCCTGGTAATGGCATTCCTGGGGAGCACTGTCCTGCAATGTGATGTTTGCCTGGTATTGCCAAGAGGTATGTCATCTAGCCAGTGGTGATGGGAAGATTATTGACAATCTTGCATCTGAAGGGTGTGTGGAATTGGAATTGGTAGATAGTGTTGAAGAGGGCCAGCTTGTGAACCAGGTGGGCTTAGCTGTATTGTGTATTGGTAGGATTGCAAGTTGTTATGAGGGGCTTT